>NC_141873.1:161866042-162491042 GCF_056163025.1 Triticum urartu | reverse complement strand
TCCGACGGACCTATATAGCATCGACTACGACTTATAGCAAGACTGATGAACATAAGGACGATGACAGTGCATAATAATTGTCTTACATATTTAGGAAGATAATTAAAAAAGCCACATGCGGCAACGCCTGAAATACATAAGGGCAAAAGAAGAAGGAAGAAAACGATCCGGCTCACTGATCTCTACTTTCTTGATGTGTTGCTACAGGCCGCGAGAACTAGTCTCTGCGGCGAGCGGCGATGAGCTCTTTCATGTCCTCAAGATGCTGCTTGCGAACATCCACGTATTCCTCCACCAACCTTTTGCGCTTGATGCAGAGCATGGCATTCTCGTCCATAAGTTTTTGGACGATGACGTCGGTCCTCTTCAATAAGGGAGTGGTCTCCTCTTGCTGCTCTGCACTTTCGACGATCTTTGCCCTTAGCAGGTCGCGCTCTGCCCGGAGCTTCGCATTGCCCTCTCTTAGTTGTCAGATGACACTGGTAGCCTGTTCAAACGAAGCTTTCATATCGTCCTACAACCTCGCCCAGCCGGAGATTTGATCCATATGGCTATGGACGATCGCATGCATGCGCCTGTAAGAGTCGGTGCCTGCCTGTGAGACATTTTCCCAGGCCACCGCGGCACGGGAGGACATCTCTGCTGCATTCATGGCGCGGCAGGAAATCTCTGCTGCTTCTGCGGCGCGGCCGGACCAGTCTGCTACACCGACGGCGTGGCGGGACCTCCGTGCTGCTTTGGCAGTGCGGTGGGACCTCTGTGCTACTACGGTCGTGTGGCGGGATATGTCGGCTGCTTTCACGGCGACGTGGGACATCTCTCGTGCTTCTGCTTCCATGCTCGCCTCTCCCTGGTGGAAATCTCTCGTCCCAGAACTCACGCTAGCCATGGCAGACGGAAGGGAACGATGATGAATGACCTGTTTGTTTTTGTGGATGAGGAGTTGATGATGAATGTGCAGTTATCTTGGAGTAGTAGTATTTATAACCGAGTACTAGTATGCTCCTAAGTGGGAAATCGTTTAGGTATTGATCGGTGTGAACAAGTTTGCAATTAAATATAGCATGGTCATAATTTGGAATGTGACGGGACGCAGGCTCAAAATTTATTGACGGTTCTATAATTTCTAAATATGGCACTATTCCCGGACGGCGTAGCGTGGGCACGCTTTCTCAGCCATGTAGGTGGCGTTTGCACTATAGGGTGCACCGTAATAGGCAATGTCAGTACACATCTTGTTCCAACAACCGTGCGCGCTCATTATTACCATCGTGCACGCTTCTTTTAATTAGAATGTGTGCCCGTCTAGCGCACACACGTTGATCTGTCTAACTGTTTCTGTTTGTTGTGGCTAATTGCAAACAGTTCATCTGTGTGAAATGTATGCCGTCAATCGCAGACACTTTGATTTGGCTGACCGTTTCTATTGTGTTGCCTAATCACAAATGGTTAATCCTTCTGAAGCGTATGCCCTCAACCGCACACACCTTCATCTGGCTGCCCGTTTCTATTGTTCTGCCTCATCACAACAGTTAATCCGAGTGAACTGTATGCATATATCGCACACGCCTTAATCTGGCTTCCTGTTTCTGTTTTTCTTCCTCATCGCAAACAGTTAATTGAACTGAACCATATGCCCTGCATGGCACAAGCAACTAAAATCGCAATCGTGTTTGATGGCTCTGCTATCGCAAATGTTTTACATATTTTTAGACAGTTGTTTTACATCACCGTTTGCAATTAATGCATTGCACACAGTTTTGTCAAAGGGTTTCTGGTCATAGTGTCGCGTTAGCAGCGTCCTGCAGTAGTGCGGAACCTTAGATTGGTGCTTGTGAGTGACTAGTAGTGTTGATTACAT
Organism: Triticum urartu; assembly: GCF_056163025.1. NCBI lineage: Eukaryota > Viridiplantae > Streptophyta > Magnoliopsida > Poales > Poaceae > Triticum > Triticum urartu. The sequence continues at coordinate 162,489,181 of NC_141873.1, read as the reverse complement.
CTTGTAGTTGATTACTATATGGTTTATCTCGTGGAAGATTATATGTTCAGATCCACTATGGTATTTAATACCCCTCTGATCTTGAGAATGATTATCATTTGTGAGTAGTTACTTTTGTTCTTGAGGTCACGGGAGAAATCTTGTTGCAAGTAATCATGTGAATTTGATATGTGTTCGATATTTTGATGGTATGCATGTTGTGATTCCCTTGGTGGTGTCATGTGAACGCCGACTAGATGGTACTTCACCTCATTAGGGCCTAAGGGAATGCATTGTTGAGTAGTTATTAGATGATGGGTTGCGAGAGTGACAGAAGCTTAAACCCTAGTTTACGCGCTACTTCGTAAGAGACTGATTTGGATCCAAAAGTTTAATGCTATGGTTATATTTTATCTTAATACTTTTCTCATAGTTGCGGATGCTTGCGAGGGGGTTAATCATAAGTAGGAGGTTTGTTCAAGTAAGAACATCACCTAAGCACCGGTCCACCCACATATCAAATTATCAAAGTACCGAACACGAATCAAACCAACATGATGAAAGTGACTAGATGAAATTCCCGTGTACCCTCAAGACCACTTTTCTTATCATAAGAGACCGTCTTTGCCCATCCTTTTCCTTAAAAGGATTGGGCTACCTTGCTGCAGTTTTGTTGCTGTTACCGTTACTTGCTCGTTACAAATTATCTTGCTATCAAACTACTCGTTACTTATAATTCCAGTGCTTGCAGAAAATACCTTGCTGAAAACTACTTGTCATTTCCTTCTGCTCCTCATTGGGTTCGACACACTTACTCATCGAAAGTCTATGATTGATCCCCTATACTTGTGAGTCATCAAGGCTCTTTTCTGGCGCTGTTGCTGGGGAGTGAAGCACTCTTGGTTAGTGCAAATCGGTAAGGAAAAATTACTACTACGTGCTGAAATTTATTGTCACTTGTTACTATGGAGAACAATCCTTTGAGGGGTTTGTTTGGGGTATCTTCACCTTGAACAGAACCACAATTAGTTTCCCCTCAACCTACTGCACCTACTGAAAATATTGGCTATGAGATTCCTTCGGGTATGATAGAATAACTGCTAGCTAACCCTTATGCACGAGATGGAACCGAACATCCTGATATGCACTTGATATATGTGGATGAAATTTGTGGATTATTTAAGCTTCCAGATTTACTCGGAGATGAAGCTAAGAAGAAGGTTTCCCCTTTATCTTTGAAGAGAAAAGCATTGGCATGGTATAGGCTATGCGATGATATTGGATCTTGGAATTGGAATCGTTTGAAATTGGAATTTCACCAAAAAAATATCCTATGCGTCTAGTCAATCGTGATCGGAATTACATATATAATTTTTGGCCCCGTGAAGGAGAAAGTATCGCTCTAGCTTGGGGGAGGCTTAAGTCAATGTTATATTCATGACCCAATCATGAGCTCTCAAGGGAAATTATCATTCAGATTTTTTATGCTCGGCTTTCTCGTGATGATCAATCCATGCTTGATACTTCTTGTACTGTTTCTTTTATGAAGAAGACTATTGAATTCAGGTGGGAACTTTTAGAAATAATTAAATGCAACTCTAAAGATTGGGAACTCGACAAAGGTAAAGAGTCATGTATTAAGCTCAAGTTTGATTGTGTTAAGCCTTTTATGAATACCAATGCTTTTCAAAAGTTCAGCACTAAATTTGGACTTAACTCTGAGATAGTAGCCTCTTTTTGTGAATCATTTGCTTCTCACGTTGATCTCCCTAAAGATAAGTGGTTTAAATATCACCCACCGATTAAAGAAGAAATTAAGGAACCAATAATAGCTAAAGATGAAACTTTATTTATAATGTTGAGCCAGTTGTTCCTACTGCTTATATTGAAAAACCACATTTTCCTGTTAGGATAGAGGAACATGCTAAGGTTTCAACCGTGGTTAATAAAAGTTATATTAGAGCACCCAAACCTGCTGAACAAATCAAGGTAGAACCTAGTGTTGCTATGGTTAAAGATCTCTTGGTATAAGATATAGATGGGCATGTTATTTACTTCTGTGATGAAGCTGCTAGAATTGCCAAACTAGATGAGAAAGATAAACATAGACCTGTTGTTAGCATGCATGTTGTCTCAATCAAAATAGGTGATCACTGTTATCATTGTTTATGTGATTTGGGTGCTAGCGTGAGTGCTATTCCTTTTACCTTATATCAAGAAATTATGAATGATATAGCACCGGCTGAAATAGAAGACATAGATGTTACTATTAAACTTGCTAATAGAGACACCATCACACCACTTGGGATTGTTAGAGATGTTGAAGTATTGTGTGGGAAAATATCCTACATATTTTCTAGTTCTTGGTTCCCCACAATATGACTTTTGTCCCATTATCTTTGGTAGACCTTTCTTGAACACCGTTAATGCTAAAATAGACTGTGAGAAACAAACTGTCGGTGTTAGTTTTGGTGATGAGTCTCATGAATTTAATTTTTCTAAGTTTAGTAGAAAGCATCATAAGAAAGAATTTCCTAGTAAGCATGAAATAATTGGTCTTGCTTCTATTGTCGTGCCTCCTACTAATCCTCTAGAACAATATTTGCTAGACCATGAAAAAGATATGCATATGCATGAAAGAAATGAGATAGATAAAATTTTCTTTGAACAACGACCTCTACTTAAACACAATTTGCCTATTGAAACTCGAGGAGGTCCTCCTCCACCTAAAGGTGATCCCGTGTTTGAATTAAAACAATTGCTAGACACTTTGAAATATGCTTATCTTGATGAGAAAAAGATATATCCTGTTATTATTAGTGCTAACCTTTCAGAACATGAAGAAGAAAGGTTATTGAAAATTCTGAAGAAGCACCGAGATTCTATTGGATATACTCTTGATGACCTTAAGGGCATTAGTCCCACTCTCTGTCAGCAAAATATTAATATGGAGCCTGATGCTAAACCCGTTGTTGATCATCAATGATGTTTAAATCCTAAGATGAAAGAAGTGGTAAGAACTAAAATACTGAAGCTTCTGGAAGCAGGTATAATTTATCCCATAATTGATAGTAGATGGTTAATTCCCGTTCATTGTGTCCCTAAGAATGGAGGTATTACTGTTGTTTCTTACTATAAAAATGAACTTATTCCACAAAGAATTGTCACCGGCTATAGAATGGCAATTGATTTTAGAAAATTAAATAAAGCAACTAGAAAAGATCATTACCCTCTGCCTTTTATTGATCAAATGCTAGAAAGATTATCTAAGCACACACATTTTTGCTTCCTAGATGGATATTATTGTTTTTCTCAAATACCTATTTCACAAGTTGATCAAGAGAAAACCACCCTTACTTGTCCTTTTGGAACTTATGCTTATAGACGTATGCCTTTTTGGTTTATGCAATGCACCTGGTACCTTTCAAAGATGTATGACTACCATATTCTCTGATTTTTGTGAAAAGATTGTTGAGGTTTTCATGGATGATTTCCCATTTACAGAAGTTCTTTTGATGATTGCTTAAGCAACCTTGATCGAGTTTTGCAGAGATGAGAGCAAACTAATCTCGTCTTGAGTTGGGAGAAGTGCCACTTTATGGTTAATGAAGGTATTGTCTTGGGGCATAAAATTTTTGAACGAGGTATTGAGGTGGATAAAGCTAAAGTTAATGCAATTGAGAAAATGCCATGTCCCAGAGATATTAAAGGTATTCAAAGTTTCCCCAGTCATGCTAGTTTCTATAGGAGATTTATTAAAGACTTCTCTAAAATTTCTAGGCCTCTTACAAATCTTTTACAAAAGGATGTCCCATTTGTTTTTTATGATGATTGTGTAGAAGCCTTTGAGACACTTAAGAAAGCCTTAATTTCTCCACCTATTGTTCAACCACCTGATTGGAACTTGCCTTTTGAAATTATGTGTGATGCTAGTGATTATGCTATTGGTGCTGTTCTAGGACAAAGAGTTGATAAGAAATTAAATGCTATTCATTATGCTAGTAAAACCCTAGATAGTGCCCAACGCAATTATGCTACTACTGTAAAAGAATTCTTGACACTTGTGTTTGCTTGTGATAAATTCAGATCTTACATTGTTGATTCCAAAGTGATTGTTCAGACCGATCATGCTGCTATAAAATATCTTATGGAAAATAAAGATGCTAAACCTAGGCTCATTAAGTGAGTTCTCTTGCTACAAGAATTTGACTTACATATCACTGATAGAAAAGGAGCTGAGAACCCCGTAGCTGATAACTTGTCTAGGTTAGAATATATTCTTGATGACCCACAACCTATTAATGATAGTTTTCCTGATGAGCAACTAGCCGCAATAAATGTTTCTCATAACACTCCTTGGTATGCTGACTATGCTAATTATATTGTTGCTAAATATATACCACCTAGCTTCACTTACCAGCAAAAGAAAAAATTCTTTTATGATTTAAGACATTACTTTTGGGATGACCCACATCTTTATAAAGAAGGAGTAGATGGTATTATTAGACGTTGTGTGCCTGAGCATGAACAGGGACAAATCCTACGGAAATGTCACTCCAAAGTTTACAGAGGGCATCATGCAGGAGACATAACTGCTCACAAGGTACCGCAATCTGGTTTTTATTGGCCTACTCTCTTCAAGGATGCCTGTAAGTTTGTTTTATCTTGTGATGAATGTCAACGAAATGGTAATATTAGTAAGCGTAAGCAAATGCCTAGGAATTATTCACTTGCTGTTGAACCATTTGATGTTTGGGGTTTCGATTACATGGGACCTTTTCCTTCCTCTAGTGGGTATACACATATTTTGGTTGCTGTTGATTATGTTACTAAGTGGGTAGAAGCTATTCCGACTAGTAGTGCTGATCAGAACACCTCTATTAAAATGCTTAAAGAATTTATTTTCCCAAGGTTTGGAGTCCCTAGATATTTAATGACCGATGGTGGTTCACACTTTATTCATGGTGCTTTTCATAAAATTATTGCTAAGTATGATGTTAACCATAGAATTGCATCCCCCTATCATCCTCAGTCTAGTGGTCAAGTTGAACTTAGCAATAGAGAAACAAAATTAATTTTACAAAAAACTGTCAATAGGTCCCGAAAGAATTGGTCTAAGAAATTAGATGATGCACTTTGGGCTTATAGAACAGCATTTAAAAATCCTATGGGTATGTCTCCTTACAAAATGGTTTATGTTAAAGCTTGTCATTTGCCTCTTGAGTTAGAACATAAAGCATATTGGGCAATCAAAGAACTCAACTATGATTTCAATCTTGACGGTGAAAAGAGGTTATTTGATATTAGCTCACTAGATGAATGGAGAACCTAGGCTTATGAAAATGCCAAGTTATTTAAAGAAAAAGTGAAAAGATGGCATGATAAAAGAATTCAAAAGCATGAGTCCAAAGTTGGAGAATATGTTCTTTTGTACAACACGCGTTTCAGATTCTTTGCAAGAAAACTTCTCTCCAAATGGGAAGGACCTTATGTTCTCGAAGAAGTTTATCGATCTGGAGCCATTAAAATAAATAACTCCGAAGGCACTAATCCGAAGGTTGTGAACGGGCAAAGAATAAAACACTATATCTCAGGTACGCCCATTAATGTTGAAAGAAATATTATCCAAACTATGACACCGAAAGAACACATAAAAGAAACCTTCCGAAACACTCCAGAATCATGAAAAAAGAGGAGGTACGTGATACGGTAAGTAAACGAACTCCGAAAAATCCGCAAAAATATTTTCTATCAGTTTTGGAATATATTAAAAATTAGGAAAATAAGAAACAACTAGGAAGGCACCCCTGGTGGGCACAAGACACCAGGGCGCGCCTGGCAAGCCAGGCGGACACCAGGGCGCGCCTGGCAAGCCAGGCGCGCCCAGGTGGGTTGTGCCCACCTCAGGTACCTTTCGGACTCCGTTTTTCTCCCGTTTGCTTGTTTCCCAAGATAAAAAAAATCTTTATATACCCCTCGAACCTATTAACCACCGTATCATGGAGAAATCTCTTGTTCTTCTTTCTCGTTGTTTTCTGACTGATCTGAAAACATGTCTTCTCAAGATTCAGCGGAGGATTGTCAAGTTTCTTATCGGCCTTTGGATAAAAATATCTTCAAGGATACCTATCCCTATATATGGTATACGGACGAGGAAGACAGAGATGAACTAGTCCCTCCTCGCTTTGAGCAAGAAAGCAAGGAGGCATTATGCAAAAGGATAATAAAGCTGTAGATAGAGAATGATGAGTTGAGGATGGATAATTTCGCCCTCAGACGCAAGTTAGAGAAAGAGAAGGACAAACACACTACCTCGCCACAACCTCCTTCTTCATCACCAAAGGAGACTTGAGTATTGGGTATGGGCACTCCCCTTGGCTTGTACCAAGCTTGGGGGGAGGTGCCCCGGTATCGTATCACCTCCATTATCTTGTGCCTTTACTTATCTTAGTTCAGTCCTTAGTTATCTTTTGCTTTAGTTGAATAAAAGTTTAGTTTGATTCTTTCTTTTCGAGTGTTTTCTTAGTGATCTATCCTTGTAATCGTGTGCTAGATATACAATAAAGTTTAGTTTGACTTCTGCTTTATTTATTTTCAAGTTTAATAAAAAGAAAGGAAATAAATGAAAAATATCATATGCTAATCTTATGGTAAGTAATGACATCACATAAGCAAGAGTATAATTAGTATTATTGGAGATTGACAAACATAGCATTGGTCAATGATGCAATTCATGAAAGAATTAATAAGGGAAGAGAAGATTCACACCCAAATACACTATCTTGGACATCTTTTATGATTGTGAGCCCCCATCAAAATATTATATGCCAAAATTGTTGACGTTGGGCAAGGAAGACAACATAATGATTTATGTTTTTTCATATTCACAGAGAAGTTATATTGTCATAGATCCTTTAACATGTGGTGCTTGCCCCCATCTTTGCTAGCCAAAATTCCGCACTAAGTAGAGATACTACTTGTCCATCCAAAACCCTTAAACTGAATCTTGTTTTGAGATTCCACTATACCTACCTATGGATTGAGTAAGATCCTTCAAGTAAGTTGCCATCGGTGCAATAAGGCAATAAAATTGCTTCTAATTGTGTTAGATCATTTAGTGTAAGAGAAAATTGAGTGTTGTACAAACTTGTGATGGCAAAGAATAAAAGTGACAGACCGCATAACAAAGATTGCTATCATAAGGGGCAATATAACGTGACGTTCTTTTGCACTAAGAGATTGAGCATACAACCAAAAAGCGCATGTCAACCTCTACTTCCCTCTGCGAAGGGCCTATCTTTGACTTTTATGTATTTACTTTTGTGCAAGAGTCAACATATCCATCTCTATTCCTTTTTACTTTCTCTTTTGGCAAGCACCATGTGGTGTGGAAAGATCTAGGCACATATATCCAGTTGGATGTGGGTGGACATGAGTTATTATTGTTGACATAACCCTTGAGGTGAATACATTGGGAGGCGAAACTATAAGCCCCTATCTTTCTATGTGTCTGGTTGAAACTTTTTGCTCATGTGTATGCAGTGAGTGTTAGCAATTATAGAAGACTATATAAAGGTTGAGTATGTGGACTTGCCAAAAGGCTCCGATACATGATCCTTCCTGAAAAGATGATGAATTGTAGTTGCAAAGTTGACTGAGAACATAGTTTGTTGATTTTCAATAGAGTTTATGCTTTATACTCCAATGTTGTGATGAATTGTTACTTGTTCATGAGAAGTTTATGATAAAACTTATGTGATAAAAGTTCTATAATAAAGTGTGTTGCTGTTATAATATTATACATGATGCTTCTATGTCTGTATTTTGTTTTTATCGACACTTCTCTCTCTAAGCATGTGGACATGTTTTTCGATTTTGGTTTTCGCTTGATGGCAAGTGAGGTCTAAGCTTGGGGGAGTTGATACGTCCATTTTGCATCATGTTTTCCTACTGTTATTTATGATGTTTTTATGCATAACAATGCTTTTTGGAGTAATTCTGATGACTTTTCTCTCATAATATGCAAGGTTCACACAAAGAGGGAGAATACCGGTAGTTGGAATTTTGGACCTGAAAAAGCTATGCCAGGCCACCTATTCTGCACAACTCCAAATGAGCTAAAACTTTGCAGAGATTTTTTTATGGAATATATAAGAACTATTGGAGCAAATAACTATCAAATGGGGCCCACCAGGTGGGCACAACCCACCTAGGTGTGCCAAGGCCCCCAGGCGTGCCCTGGTGGGTTATGCCCTCCTCGGCCCACCTCTGGTGCCCCTCTTCTGATATATAAGTCATTTTGACCTAGAAAAAAAATAAGGGGATGACTTTTGGGATGAAGCGCCGCCGTTTCAAGGCGGAACTTGGGCAGGAGCACTTTTTCCCTCTAGCGGAGCGATTCTGCCGGGGGAACTTCCCTCCCGGAGGGGGAAATCATCGTCATCATCATCACCAACAACTCTCCCATCTTGGGGAGGGAAATCTCCATCAACATCTTCAACACCACCATCTCCTCTCAAACCCTAGTTCATCTCTTGTGTTCAATCTTTGTACCGGAACCTTAGATTGGTGCTTGTGGGTGACTAGTAGTGTTGATTACTATGGTTTATTTGGTGGAAGATTATATGTTCAGATCCATTATGCTATTTAATCAGTAGTACACATCGGTGCTATACAAACGGTTTTAACCCCTTTCCGCGACGGCATTTGGAACCGTCGCCTAGTGAGTGACGGCGATAGGGGGGTCCTTCCCACACGACCCAAAAACCGTCGGGGATAGGGACCCTACGGTACTCCTACTTGTTTCTGCTCGCATTGCCATCGCAGTCGGTATTCTGTGGTGCTACGTTTACGATGCGTGGCCCATCACAAACGGTTCACTATTATAGAACGTGTATGATGCGCGGCCCATCACAAACGGTTAACTATTAAGAAGATTAGCTAATCATCATATAAGTGTCGGACAGGATTACGAAACGGCGGACCGTCGTAACATCGTCGTACACAACAACTACCGCACACGCTATTCTGTGGTGCAACATTTACGATGCATACTACATCAGAAACAGTTCATGGTTGTGAATCATGTACGATAAGGCAACTAACACAAATGTTTAGTTTGCTCGCACCGTTTGTGATATTGTCTGACATCGCACACGCTTTGCAAACGGCAACTGTGTGCTTGCTTGCACATGTTTCCTCTCTGTGAATCGTCTCGGATTATGGTGTATATCGCAAACGTTTGTGTTTTACCAACCGTGTGTGCTGTAACAAACTGGAGGGCGTAATTTTGCCGTAATTTAATTGCTGCTATTTCAAATTGTACCAGATTTTAATTTGAATTTGAATGTATGCTACAGCTTTATTCATATCCATCAGGTTCAAACAACCAATGCATTATTCGATCCATAGGTACATATGTTCAAGAATTACGTAAGAACCAAATAAAGAATTATGAACCACAGTTGTATACTTGTACTATTAAAGACAGTAAAGAAAGAGGCGAAATACATTCTGGTTGTTGAACAAGATGAAGCAGAATGCCCATATTGTGCCCTCCTCCATGCAGAAGGCACACACGACTCTAGTGCAACCCCTTGTGATGGCTGACCGTCCATCGTTCACGGTATTCATGAAAACATCTAGATAATCATTGTGTTCTGGTAGAAATACTTTAACCTTTGCATGCCCACCGATCATGTAGTTTGAGAGGTAATCTTGAGTAAAGTACTTTGGCAACCATTGCAAAGGAAAAAGATTCATACATTGTCATCTAACACAACTCATTATGGGCAGTAAAAAGAAGGCTACAGAGTTCTTACTTACCATCCTGCAGTTCGCTGTTGTCTTGGATAAAGTGTAAACAAATAGTTTAATTGCCATCTTTGGACCCATTTTACTAACAATCTTTATCATCTTCCTCACTTGATGATGGTTCATCGATATCTCATTGCCCCATACGCAGAAAGGGTACTTTGCCAATGACATATGTACCTAAAAGCACCAAGTTAATATTAGAAGCTAAACAACAATTTCACAATGATGTAGTACAACACTCTTTTATAATACTCCCTCTATTCCTAAATATTTGTCTTTCTAGCGATTTCAACAAGTGACTACATACGGAGCAAAATGAGTGAATCTACACTCTAAAATATGTCTATATACATCCGTATGTGGTAGTCCATTTGAAATCTCTAAAAAGACAAATATTTAGGAATGGAGGGAGTATCTTATAGCATCCAATATACTCACATATTAGATGAATTAACATCTTATATTATCGGCCGGAAGGAGTTTAGTGCATTCTTACAATTTATCGGCTGATTAACTGTTGCTGTATCCATGGGTTACAGTTATGTAACGCCCTCGATGCGGCTATATCTCCCACGTGTCGAAGCACGACTTAGAGGCATAACCGCATTGAAAGCAATGTCGCAAGTGAGGTAATCTTCACACAACCCATGTAATACATAAGGGAAAGAGATACATAGTTGGCTTACAATCGCCACTTCACACAATTACATGAATAAAGCATTACATCATCCAGATACAATCAAGGTCCAACTACGGAACCAAAATAAAAGAAGAACCCCAAAAGCGACAAGGTCCCCCGATCGACCCCAACAGGGCTCCACTACTGATCAAGTAGAACGAAACAACACAAAGGACAAGATCTTCATCGAGCTCCTCCTTGAGCTTGGCTGCGTCACCTGCACGATATCATCGGCACCTGCAAACTGGTTTTGGAAGTATCTATGAGTCACGGGGACTCAACAATCTCACATCCTCGCGATCAAGACTATTTAAGCTTATAGGAAGGTTAAAAGGTATGAGGTGGAGCTGCAGCAAGCGACTAGCATATATGGTGGTTAAACATACGCAAAAGAGAGTGAGAAGAGAAGGCAAAGCACGATCGAGAAACTATGATCAAGAAGTGATCCTAGAACAACCTACGTCAAGCATAACTCCAACACCGTGTTCACTTCCCGGACTCCGCCGGAAAGAGACCATCACGGTTATGCACGCGGTTGATGTATTTTAATTAAGGTCAACTTCAGGTTTTCTACAATCAGACATTAACAAATTCCCATCTGCCCATAACCGCGGGCACGGCTTTCGAAAGTTCAAAACCCTGCAGGGGTGTCCCAACTTAGCCCATCACAAGCTCTCACGGTCAACGAAGGATATTCCTTCTAGCGGGAAGACCCGATCAGACCCGGAATCCCGGTTACAAGACATTTCGACAATGGTAAAACAAGTCCAGCAACACCGCCCGAATGTGCCGACAAAACCCGATAGGAGCTGCACATATCTCATTCTCAGGGCACACTCAGATTGTCTAAACTTCCGGTAGGCCAGCCCAGAGTTTCCCCTGGTGGCCACCGGCGGCTGACAGTTTGGACCAACACTCAGAGGAGCACTGGCCCGGGGGGTTAAAATAATGATGACCCTTGAGTCTGCAGAACCCAAGGGAAAGAAAAGGCTAGGTGGCAAATGGTAAAACCAATGTTGGGCATTGCTGGAAGAGTTTTATTCAAGGCGAACTGTCAAGGGGTTCCCATTATAACCCAACCGCGTAAGGAACGCAAAATCCGGGAACATAACACCGATATGACGGAAACTAGGGCGGCAAGAGTGGAAAAAAACACCAGGCATAAGGCCGAGCCTTCCACCCTTTACCAAATATATAGATGCATTAATTAAATAAGATATATTGCGATATCCCAACAAGTAAACATGTTCCAACAAGGAACAACATCTCCATGTTCCAACAAGGAACAAACTTCAATCTTCACCTGCAACTAACAACGCTATAAGAGGGGCTGAGCAAAGCGGTAATATAGCCAAACAACGGTTTGCTAGGACAAGGTGGGTTAGAGGCTTGGTTCAACAATGTGGGAGGCATGATAAGCAAGTGGTAGGTATCGCAGCATAGGCATAGCAAAAGAGCGAGAAACTAGCAAGAAAAGATAGAAGTGATTTCGAGGGTATGGTCATCTTGCCTGAAATCCCGCAAGGAAGAAGAACGAGTCCATGAAGAAGACAAACGGACGTAGTCGAACGAATCTTCACAACACGATGTTATCGGAACCAACCCGAAGAAGCAATCACCGGAAAGGAGCAAACAACAAAGTAAACAACCACCACGTAAACATGGCATGATGCACAACCAAGTATGATGCATGTCCGGTTTAATGATACATGGCATGGCAAAGTGCACAAGCAATCCTACAAATTAAGTGGAGCTCTATATGCAACGGGTTGCATATTGACGAAACACCACATTCAAGTTATTTAGTTCGATCTCGTTTATGTACCCAACAATATTAAATGTTGTCAAACATGGCAAGCGGGTGAAGCAAAGTAAAACTACCTATCTAGTCAAGTTTAAATGAGGCCGGAAGCAACGAACAACAATTCCGGAAAATCCTCATATGCATATATTAGGTTTGGTCCTGTTCTGCCCTAAACATTATTTTAGAGTTGTTAAACATGCAAGATGAGTGCACCAAGTAAATCTAGGCATTTTTCTACCCCATTTACATATAAAATTTATTAAAATCCGAGTTACGGTTATTTAGTTATGAAATAAATCATTTTAACATGGCATAGGGGCAAATTATATGCAAACAACATTTTAAACATTTCAAACATGGATGAAAGTTGGATATTATTAAACTAGATGAAATTCTAAGCATTTTTCATATATAAAACATTTTAGTCCGATGCACGGTTGTGGAGTTATTAAATGCATGAAGTTGGAGGGATTTACTGCAAATCTATTTTTTACTGGATAAAAGACAAATTTGCAGACAGGAAAAAACGACTATGGGCTGAATCTACACATGCTGGGCCTACAGAGGGGGCTGCGGGGAAACTCACCCATGGGCTTTGGCCCAAGGCGGTGGAGAGGAAAACCAGACATGGGCCTCGCGGATCTGGTGGCCCACGCGAAGTCGAGGCACAGGAGGGCGCTGGGCCTTGGGAGGCACCGGCCCACGATGGCGCTAGAGCGGGCGCTTGAGGTCAACGATTCGAGGAGCTCGCTGGAGAGAGGTCATGGCAGGGACGCCGGCGGGGTCCACGACGAGGCAGCGGCATAGGCGAGCAGGGGAGGCCAGGGCCGACGAGGATGGATGGATCCGAGGGCGGGGTTTCCAGATCCGGCGATAGTTCAGGGCGAGGAGGCCGGCAACGACCTCGACGGCGGTGGAATGGGCGACTCCGGCGACGGGGATCTCTCCTGCGCGAGGGAGAGAGCGAGGTCTGAGAGAGGCGGTGAAAAAAACAAAGGAGGAGGAGGACGGGGTCGGCGAGGGAGGACCTGGGGTCGGCGACGAGGCCGGCGTGCTCAGCGGTCTTGGTCGCCGGCGGCGGACGGCGAGGCGTGAGGAAGAGGGGATCGGGGCTCTCCCGATCTGAAACGAAGGCGGCGGCGCGCAAGTTCGGGGATGGGTTCTTACAGGCCCAGATCTGGCCCGGCACGGGCCAGCGGCGGGCTCCGCGGGCCGCGGTGAAGTGGGGCGCAGGGGGGAACGCGTGGCGCGCTGGGGTTGGCTGGAAGGCGGCTGAGAGGTGAGGTGGCGCGACGTGGTTGGCTGCGGGGGCGCTGGCGGTGGCGCCAAGTGGCGGAGATGGGTTCGGCCAGCGCGGAATGCGATGAGGGCGGCGGCGGCTGATGATTGGCACGCTAAAAACAAGGTGGGGGGGGGGGGTTGGAGGACGCCAAAAATGGCATGTGGGGGTATTTATAAGGTAAGGGGCTAGGGTTCGAGGTGTTAGGAGGGGTTTTAGGAGCGATTCAGAGCCTCCGATCGCGATCTGACGGTCCGAAACAGAGGGGGGTTTAGGTGGGCTGCAAGTGGGTTGTGAAAAGAGGTTGGACTGAGATGAGAGGAGAGGAGTGCAGCCCGGCAACTGTTTCCAGAGACCGAAAACGTCCGACGTTTTGACCGACTATAATGCCGCTATAGTTATCCGTTGGGGTGTCAAACGAACTCCGATTGCGATGAAACTTGGCAGGCGGTCTACCTACACTATAACAAGACCACACGTCAACTTTCATCCCATTCTGAGAACATTTTCCGGCCACTTATAAAATACTATTTCGGACATGCCGCGGGCGCGTGCAAGTGTGGTTGGGATCAGAACGGACAACGGAGAGAACTCGAAGAACCCGGACGAATGCAAGTTTTGAAAACATGATGATGCAATGCACATGATGACATGATATGTAATGCATGACACGCAAGCAATGACAACGCAACAACAACGAATAACTGGAGGACACCTGTCACATTGGTCTCCGGGCGTTACAAGTTAGTTTGAGCTAGTTCGGGCTCAAATAGCCCTAAAGTATATCTAAACATGAGGGCTAGTTTGAGCTAGTTGCATCTATAACTCACCCAAAAAAACTATCCAACCGAAGAGGTGCTAATTGGAGCTAGTTCTCCTAGTGCATTTATTGTCAATCTAACCCTGCCATCCAAACAACTCTTCGGATGGAGTTAGTTCAGGATTAGTCATGAGCTAGAAACTAACTGTAACCTCTAGCTAAGTTGAGTATCCAAACAGGGCTGTGTTGTTGTTGTTGCTGCTGCTCTTCTACGTATATCTAGACATCATTAGAACATTAATGTAACACTCTTCCTTGTTGCTATGTAGCCTAGGATTGCACATTTAGACATTAAGTACAGTGCATGTTGCTATGTAGCCTCAGATATATTACATATGGCCCTAGTTAACCTAACGATAAATGGGTTGCAGATATATTCAGTTAAAAGTCCGATTCACCGATTAGTCCCTTATCAGCCCCCGGCCTATATGGTACCAGCTACCGATATCCTGAACAGTGAGCAGATATAAGCCATGGGATGAAACTAACCTCGATGGAAAACAACAGTCGTTCCCAAAATTGACCTGTGTAGGTACATCGAGAAGCATGTTAAGCACAACAGGCTAAACATCAACCAAAATTATCCATGGCAGACAAAATAATCTCCAAAAGATAGCTCCAATGTGCAGGTTTAAGCACACTAGTAAAGCAAAACAAGTGGAAAGGTGTGTTAACTGCAACAGGCCTAACATTTAACAACAAGCAAACATAGTCATTCAAACTGGTATTGTGCCAGTCTAAGTACACTGGTTATTGTTAAATAAAATGGAAAGGCGTGTTAACTACAAGATGGAGCAACCAAATGTAGTCATTCATAGTGGTATTTTTGAAACTGGTATTGATGAAATTGAACTTCACAGTTCATACTTGCACATATAGAACATCATGTTTTGAATAACTGGAATAAACAAGGCATACTACGAACAACCAAAGATAGTGTTTGAAACTGGACATATGCTAACTAGAAACAACCGAACAATCAAAAAACTTTAAAAGAGGCATATGCTAGCTATAACAGGCTTAACAGCAAGCAAATATATGCATTCCTATCGGTATGTTTAAAATTGGATTGATTAAATGTACTGCACAGTAAATAATTGCACATATAGAGCATCATATTATGAACAACTGAAATAAACAAGGCATACTGCAAACAATCAGATATAGCAATTAAAACTGCACATATTCTCACTACACTACAAAAGGGACTCGACAAAACAAATCATGGGTTTCCCCTTGTGAAGAGGCACAACAGACATATCATGGGTTTCCTCACTTGTCACGGATGGGCTCGTTCCCGTGGGAAGAGCACAGACCCTGGATGCGCTCCATGTTGTCGCAAATGGGCTCCTTCCCCTTGGAAGAGCATGGCTGTAGGGTGCACCCCTGATGTCGCAGACGGGCGCTTTCCCCTTGGAAGAGCAGATGGGCTCTTTCCCCTTGGAAGAGCCGGAGAGGGTGCCCTCCTCATGGTCACCGTCGATGAGGTCTGACTTGGAAGCTGTGGATCCCAAGCCAGCGCCGCAGAACGCGTCCTTCAGAAATGAAAAAAGGGGCTCGATGGCAATGTAGGATGACAAATTGTTGACAGCAAGCCAGAGGAGATCAGCGGCGGGGCCATGGATGAGATCAACGGTGGTTGAACCCGAGGGGTTGGGGTGGGCCACTTAACCTGTGACATAGCCCGCCTCAGGCCGTCGCTATCGATGACCTCAATGTCGTAGCCGGCGGCCGAGACATGCCCGCATACTCTAGCCCGCTACTTGAGTGACTGCCACTAGTAATGGTCGTCAGCTTCCTCGGCGACGTCGGGCAAAGAGGCCGCGATACACCTCTTTTGGGCCAGTCGCTCCTCGAGCTCGACGGGAAGCATAGCCGGGCTTAGGCTGCGACGCTCTGGAGTGGGGGATGGGGATGGGGATGGGGATCTATAGGAAAGGGGGCGTTTGGCAGGCGTCATCTAAGAAACTCAGGGCGGGCTAGGTATGGAGATCGCTGGGTAAGCTGCATTGGCAAACCGAAAGATGTTGACAATGGAGGCCTGTCGGCGGCGGTGGCAGTGGCGGCGGGGACCTTGCTAGGGTTTCGAGTGAGGGAGGGTGTGTGTGTGCGCGCGCGCACGCCCGGGGAGGTTTTGGTGTGTGTGTGTGTGTGCGGAGGGGGCGGGGGGTGTTTGAGGAAATGACGCGGGTACTGAAAATTTTACTACGTGGGACTCAAACGTGGGAGTGAAATGCCGGGGCTATTGAAAATTTTGATGATAGTGCATTGCACACGGTCCGGAGATAACAACCGTGTGTTATGAAACAGAAAAAACCTCGAGGTGGGCAGATATTTTTTAGGGATGCAGGCGGGATTGGGAACAAGAAACACCGCACACGGTCCGGAGATAACAACCTGTGTTATGAAACAGAAAAACCCTCGAGGCGGGCATATATTTTTGAGAGGGGGAGCCTCGTGGAGCCCAATGTACTCTGCGGATGTGTGCGTGACAGGGGCACTGTCGTGGCACACAATTAGTTTGAGTGAGCCGTGTCTGTTGGGTCATCTCACTTGTCTAATGTTCATAAATTTGGCGAAAAAGACGTCGGTGAGGGTCAGAACATGAACACACTTGCATGTGGACCAAATTTATGTATGAAAAGGGTGGTTTGATTTTCAAATACCAAATGCAACTTCGATGTGGCACCTATCTCACAAAGCGCACGGTATTGCTTGCCCCCACCACCCCCCTCGTGTCGGCACGAAGGGAATCCTAGGCTATGAATGCATGCCCCTCCCCCCCAATCGAGGTTCACCTAGCAAAGTGCGAAGTAGCTAGCAGCCCCCTCCTCCTTCGTGTCAGCACGAAGGGAATCCTAAGCTATGAATGCATGCCCCCAACCGAGGTTCACCTAGCAAAGTGTGAAGTAGCTAGCAACCGCACCTCCCTCATGTCGGCATGAAGGGAATCCTAAGCTATGAATGCATCCCCCCCAACTGAGGTTCACCCTAGCAAAGTACAAAGTAGCTAGCATCCCCCTCCCTCGTGTCGGCACGAAGGGAATCCTAAGCTATGAATGCATGCCCCCCAACCAAGGTTCACCTAGCAAAGTGTGAAGTAGCTAGCAGCCCCCCTCGTGTCGCCACTAAGGTAATCCTAAGCTATGAATGCATGCCCCCCAACCGAGGTTCACCTAGCAAAGTGTGAAGGAGCAACCCCCCCCCCCCCCCCACACACACACTTTCAGTCAGCGGGCCAGAGAGGCATATCTCACCAAGATGGATCGTAAAACGGACCAAGAATAATCCACCTTGGTCGTACAACCTCCCTCTTGTTGTTGGTTAAAGTGATGGCCGTCCATGCGACCCCGGAGATGGGCCAGCTCGCCAATAATCATGCAAATAGCTAGTCCCCGAAGACAACCACTGCATGCGTGTGGCCCAAACATATGTATGGAGAGGTGTGTTTTTGAGTAACAATGGAACAACTTTGATGTGGCACCGTGATTTCGAACTAGAAATCCCCACACTGAGAGAGGGTTAGGTTGATGATGCATATGTATGTTACACCTCACTTCAAGCCAACGACGGGATTCATACATGCATGCATGCATAGTATATGCGCTCAAACTTAAGGTCTGAATCTCACCATGACCTATACTACGATAACATGAACCAAATGAAGAATCCGCCATGGTAACCTATCTTGTTGTTGGTCAAGGTGATCATGGATGTCCACGCAGGCCCACGAATATATAGGCTTGTCATTGATAACCACGCGATGGAGTGTGCCGTTCGAAGGCAACCACTACATGCATATGTATGGAGGTGATGCATGCATGCATGTTTGAATACCATTTCACAACATTGATGTGGCGCGTCCGTCAAAAATCATACACTAGCTCCCCACATAGAGCGAGATTGGTTCATGACGTGTCGTTGTACTAGCCACTTCGACTCGATGGGAGGGACTCATGCGTACACATGCTTGTGTGTGCGCTCAAACTGTATCATGCATGTCATCCCAGAGCATGACCTATATATATACCGTATTACAAGCAAAAATAATATTCTCCTCCTAAGTCAAATTAACCTCTCTTGTTGTCAGGCAAAAAGTAGTGATGGACCAAGCGGGCCCATAGATGGAAAGTATCAATATCGATGATAACCGCTTAAGTGGGTGTGAGAGGAAAACCACCACCGCTTTGCATGTGGGCCAAACATATATATGTTGAATACCCAAAATGCACAACTTTGATGTGCCACATGCCTCAAAACCGTAAACCATGCACCCACACAGAGCGAGGTTCATGAAGCGTATTACATATGATGGTCCCCTTCCCCCCTCTTCACCGCATACTATATGCCCCTGCCATAATATGTACACCCCAAAAGAATCCTCATCGATGGTGAAATTAATTAACCTCTCCCGATGTAGGTCAAAGTAATGCATGCATGCATCGACAATGGCCTCGTGGGCCCATAGATGGAAGCGTCACACGTGAGTGTCCTCGCTAGAATAACCACCGCGTGCATGCATGTGGCCCAAAGAGGTGTTTTGTGATGTTTGAATAGCCAATTTCACAATTTTGATGTGGCACGTTCCTCGAAAACCAAAAAGTCCCAACATTGAGTGAGGTGTAATTGTACACGGATGCGCGCATACGTATAGTATATATGCTAGTCCCCTCCCACCTCTTCGATGCATACTATATACCACCATAACACAAACAAAAAAGATTCTACCTTGATGGTCAAGTTAACCTCACTGCCGGCTATTCGTCAAAGTGATGGATGACGACCTCGTGGGCCCACAGAAAGCGTCACACGCGAGTATTGAGTGTCATGTAGGACAACCATCGACTGCATGTGGCCAAAACTTGTATGTATGAAAGGGTTGTGTAATGTTTTAAATAACGATTTCACAACTCTGATGTGGCACCGGCCTGCCTAACAAAATGGTCAACCCACACGGTGGCTCACAACTAGTAGTGTACTGCGAGCCACCCGCCACCCCCCACACACACCCACACACACACCGCGAATCCACCGCAACTACGATGCATGTTAAATTAATTATCCCGCGGTGAATATATGTTACCAAAGAAGGGACGTTTTAATTTCAAAAAAATCACAGAGATCATTAAGCCGTTTCAGTACATTAATTGATTGATTTTCTACGGGTATAATGTGCAAAAATAAAATTTGAGCTACATGCACACGTGACAATGCACCTAAATGGATTGCAAAAACACATGTGTCGCACTGGGTGCATGTTTACTCCCCATGCAACAAATTTCAAACATTGACAATCCTGATTTTTAAATTCTAGTACATCCAAAAATTATTCGAAGTTCATGAAACTTATCGTGTTGTCATATAGACACCAATACAAAGTGGCATTGTAATTTTTTTGTCAAATTTGAGACCAGTTTTGCTGTAATCTTTATCTAATTACAAACGGGAGATTATTAATAATTGGGAACCAATATCCCAAACGGATTATTTATACGAACCGTGAGCGTTAGACCAACAATGGATACGTGCCATCCTTCGGTTAAGCAATAAAGCGGCCGCATTAATCATCCAAATAGAAAAAAAATATACATGCCGCCACACGACCCGTGAGCCGTGCGAGCAGGTATGAGTTGACGGGACGCATGCGAGCAGTCCGCCGCACAGGCAGACGGGGAGGCGTGCGTGTAGGTGTGTGAATTGACGGAGGCGTGCTCGCCGCGGAGTGTCATCAGGAGGCGTGCGAGTAGCTGTGTGAAACTTTGGTAGGCATGCCAGCAGTCCGGTGCGCAGGCTCACCAGGGAAGCGAGCCATCGGTTTGACGGCTGCCTGCCTCTCTCCCACAACTCCCACTACTCCATATTAATGGTGTGCCCGAGCGGCCACACCCCCATCCTCGCCACACACACACAATCCTCTCTCTCTCTGCTTGCATCCTCGACACCGCTCTCAGTCCTCAAAGTCGTCAGAGGATGCCGCTGAAGCACCCCATCGGAGGGAGTGGCAACGCCAGGGCTGCTAAAGCACCAGAGCATGGCGTGGAGATGGAGACAGAGGTTGCCATCACCACCGGCGAGTTATTGCTGCACCCTGACGTCGTCGAGCTTCCACAGCCGGAGGCAGAGTTGCACACCGACTCTGGTGACGACCCTGGCGACGACTCCGGCGATGACTCCGACGACCACTCCGGCGACGAAGGACAGCTGGTTAGTCATCTATACCCATTTATGTGTCAAATAGATCATAGGGTTTCTCTGGTTACTCCTGCCTCCCTCTTTTTGGAATAGAAATTCTATGGTTATGTTATCCCAATCCATGAAATAAGAGTAAGTTTGTTAGATCCGTGTAGTGTATTGTTTTTTGAATGGTACAAGTGATAAGTGATTAGTTGTTTCATCTGTGCAAATGATTTCTGCTAGTAATCCGACTAGGGTTAGTGTTCGTGCAAATAATTCCTACCCAGGACTTGATAATTCATTTTGAATGACCTACATATGTTTGTGACATTATTTTCTTCAAGATTGGTCTGTACATAGATGGCTGTGCTTATAAATTGAACCATAATCTCTGGATATGCATAAATAAATAGACATAAATTCCTAATCCTACTTCACGGCATGTAATCATTGATTTGATGCCAAATTTGTTTTACTATTTGTATAGGTGCTGTCTGATGTCTACTACGCAACTTTATTCTTGTAGACACGTGTTGGGCCTCCAAGCGCATAGTTTTGCAGGACAATAGCAATTTTCCCTCAAGTGGATGACCTAAGGTTTATCAATCCGTGGGAGGCATAGGATGAAGATGGTCTCTCTCAAAAATCCCTGCAACCAAATAATAAAGAGTCTCTTGTGTCCCCAACACACCCAATACAATGGCAAATTGTATAGGCGCACTAGTTCGGCAAAGAGATGGTGATACAAGTGTAATATGGATGGTAGAAATATATTTTTATAATCTGAATAAATACAAACAACAAGGTAGAAAATAGTAAATGGGCACAAAAACGGTATTGCAGTGCTTGAAAATGAGGCCTACGGTTCGTACTTTCACTAGTGCAATCTCTCAACAGTGCTAATATAATTGGAGCATATAACCGTCCCTCAATGTGCAACGAAGAATCACTCCAAAGTTCCTATCTAGCGGAGAACATAAGACGGAATTGTTTGTAGGGTACGAAACCACCTCAAAGCTATTCTTTCCGATCAATCTATCCTAGAGTTCATACTAAAATAACAGGAAGCTATTCTTTCCGATCAATCTAACTAAGAGTTCGTACTAAAATAACACCAAAGCAAATTCATATTTATAATATTCAATCCAACACAAAGAACTTCAAAGAGTGCCCCAAGATTTCTACCGGACAAACAAATACAAGAACGTGCATCAACCCCTATGCATAGATTACCCCAATGTCACATCGGGAATCCGCGAGTTGAGTGCCAAAACATATATCAAGTGAATCAATACGATACCCCATTGTCACCACGAGTATTCAATTGCAAGAAATATATCACGTGCTCTCAAATCCATAAAAGTATTCAATCCGATAACAACGAAATCTCAAAGGGAAAAACTCAATTCATCACCACAAGATAGAGAGGGGAAAACACCATATGATCCAACCATATTAACAAATCCCGCGATACATCAAGATCGTGACATCTCAAGAACACGAGAGAGAGAGAGAGAGAGAGATAGAGAGATTAAACATATAGCTACTGGTACAAACTCTCAGCCCCGAGGGTGGACTACTCCCTCCTCATCGTGGTGGCCGCCGGGATGATGAAGATGGCCACCGAAGATGATTCCCCCTCCGGCAGGGTGCCGGAACGGTGTCTAGATTGTTTTTTTGTGGCTACAGAGGCTTGCGGCGGCAGAACTTCTGATCTAGGGTTATTTCTGATGGTTTCTCTATTTATAGGATTTTTGGCGTTGGTTTCACGCTAAGATGGGCCTCGAGGTGAGCACAACCCACCGGGGCAAGCCAGGCCCACCAGGCGCGCCCTGGTGGGTTGTGCCCTCCTCGTGGCTCTTCTGGCCCTCCCATAAAGCTTCGGGGGTCTCTTTTGTTCCATAAAAAATCGTCAAAAAGTTTCAGCTCATTTGGAGAACTTTCATTTTTGCACAAAAAACAACACCACGGTAGTTCTGCTGAAAACAATGCCAGTCCAGGTTAGTTACATGCAAATCATACCAAAACCATATAAAATTGTTGTAAACATGGCATGAATACTTCATAAATTATAGATACGTTGGAGACGTATCATCATCCCCAAGCTTAATTCCTACTCGTCCCCGAGTAGGTAAATGATAAAAGAAATAATTTATGAAGTGTGAATGCTAGCAAAGTGCATAAGTTTGATCAATGATAATTTCAATCACTTTTCCTAGCATCATAATAGCAACTCTTTCTCATGAAACTTATCATGTTAAAGTAGCAACCAATTCACATATTAAGGTTGAAACAATGAATTCTCTTGAAACTCAACAATCGATGTTCTCAGTCACCAAGCAATTGCAATTCAAGTTATTCAACAGAGTCTAAGTAAGAGCTCCACATACTCAACCATCATATAGTCTTCTATGATTGGTAACACTCACCGCATACACATGAGAAAAACGATTCAACCGGACACATAGAAAGATAGGGGCTTATAATTTCGCTTCCCACCGTATTCACCTCAAGGGTGATGTCAACAATAATAACACATGCTACCCATATCCAACTGGATATATGTGCCTAGATCTTTCCTCACCACATGATGCTTGCTGAAAGAGAAAAATAAAAAGGAATAGAGAGAAAAACTTTGACTCTTGCATGAAAGTAAATACATAAAAGTAAAAGATAGGCCCTTCGTAGAGGGAAGCAGAGGTTTCCATGCGCTTATTTGTTTGTATGTTCAACCCCTTAGTGCAAAATAACATCACATTATATTGCCCCTTATGATAGCAACCTTTATTATGCAGTCTGTCGCTTTTATTCTTTGCCATCACAAGTTCGTACAACACTCAATTTTCTCTTACACTAAATGATCTAACACTTTTAGAAGCAATTTTTATTGCCTTATTGCACCGATGACAACTTAGTTGAAGGATCTTGCTCAATCCTTAGGTAGGTATGGTGGACGCTTGAAAATAAGATTTTGGTTTAAGGGTTTTTGGATGCACAAGTAGTATCTCTACCAGGTGCGGAATTTTTGGCTAGCAAGGATGGGGGGAAAGCACCACATGTTGAAGGATCTATGACAATATAACTTCTATGTGAATATGAACAAACATAAACCATTAAGTTGTCTTCCTTGTCCAACGTCAACAATTTTGGCATATAATATTTTGATGGGGGCTCACAATCATAAAAGATGTCCAAGATAGTGTATTTGGGTGTGAATCTTCTCTTCCCTTATTAATTCTTTCATGAATTGCATCATTGACCAATGCTATGTTTGTCAATCTCGAATAATACTACTTATACTGTTCCTTATGTGATGTCATTACTTACCATAAGATTAGCATATGATATTTTTCATTTACTTCCTTTCTTTTTATTAAACTTGAAAATAAAGAAAGCAAAAGTCAAACTAAACCTTATTGTATATCTAGCACATGATTACAGGGATAGATCACTAAGCAAACACTTGAAAAGAAAGGATCGAACTAAACTTTTATTCAACTAAAGCAAAAGATAACTAAGGATTGAACTAAGATAAGTAAAGGCACAAGATAATGGAGGTGATACGATACCGGGGCACCTCCCCTCAAGCTTGGTACAAGCCAAGGGGAGTGCCCATACCCAATACTCAAGTTTCCTTTGGTGATCATGAAGAAGGAGATTGTGGCGAGGTAGTGTGTTTGTCCTTCTCTTTCTCTAACTTGCGTCTGAGGGCGAAATTATCCATCCTCAACTCATCATTCTCTTTCTCCTTTTGCATAATGCCTCCTTGATTTCTTGCTAAAGGATCTATGAAAATATAACTTATATGTGAATATGAACAAACATAAATCATTACGTTGTCTTCCTTGTCCAACGTTAACAATTTTGGCATATAATATTTTGATGGGGGCTCACAATCACAAAAGATTTCCAAGATAGTGTATTTGCATGTGAAAGTTCTCTTCCTTATATTAATTATTCATGAATTGCTTGCATGACCAATATTGTGATTGTCAAGCTTCAAAAGATTTCACTTTCTAAACCTAATGTGAAGCTACCACTAGGCATGATATAATTTCCAATTTATTCAACAATTTACTCATAGGATATAAGTGAAGCACAAGAGTAAATGACAAGCTACTCCAAAAAGATATAAGTGAAGATCATGTGAGTAGTTAAGTAAATGGGTAGCTAATTAAGGACTCTGTCTTATTAAAAACTTCCAGATCTAAGAATTTGTTTAAAACAGCAAGAAAAACAAAACAAAACAAAATGAAATTCCAAGAATAGCACACATCATGTGAAGAAGTAAAAACTTAGGCTCAACTGATACTAACCGATAATTGTTGAAGAAGAAAGGTGGGATGCCTACCGGGGCATCCCCAAGCTTAGATGCTTGAGACCTCTTGAAATATTATCTTGGGGTGCCTTGTGCATCCCCAAGATTGAGATTTTTTGTCTCCTTAATTCCTTTTATATCACGGTTTTCCTAAATCTCAAAAGCTTCATCCACACAAAACTCAACAAGAACTCGTGAGATAAGTTAGTATAAACCAATGCAAAAACCTTATCATTCTCTACTGTAGTAAATCACTAAAATTATTATTCAACATTGCATACTAAATGCCTCTGCATATTTAATACTCCTATCCTCAAATAGAATCATTAAACAAGCAAACATATGCAAACAATGCAAACATAACAGCAATCTGCCAAAACAGTACAGTCTGTAAAGAACACAAGAGTATCAATAATTCCCTAACTCCAAAAGTTATGAAAATTTGCCACACTGTAGAAAATTTATCAGAGCTCATTTTTCAAAAAATTTCAACATTTTATCACATTCTGACTTTTCTAGAGAATTCTTGCAACAGCGGTAAACTTTCTGTTTTCAAACAGCAACATGTATACTTGCAAAATAAGTATGGCAAAGGCTATCATTGCCACTTTTATTGAAATAAAAGATGCAAAAAATTATTCTAAATAACAGCAAGCAAATCCTAACAAAATAAAATGATGCTCCAAGCAAAACAAATATCATGTGATGAATGAAATCATAGTTCCAAGTGAGGTTACCGATAATGCTGGGGACGTCAGAGGGGATGCCTTCCGGAGCGTCCCCATGCTTAGTTGCTTGGATCTTCCTTGAATATTACCTTGGGGTGACTTGTGCATCCCCAAGATTAGGGTCTTGTCACTCCTTATTCTCCTCATATTGACATCTCACCCAAAACTTGAAAACTTCAATCACAGAAAACTTAACGAAACTTTGTGAGATAGGTTAGTGTCGGTGCACAAAAGGAGGGGTCCTATTTTGTACCCCTTTACTTGTGCGCGGGCAGTTGGAGCTGCGCCTATGGCCACACATAGCGGGGCAGAGGAAGGAAGCAAAGCCACAAGACAACCAGAGCAACAGCAAGCCAGAAACACGAAGAGCAGAAGGGCGAGGTGAACTCCCCCGGCAAGGCCCTTGTCGGGGCGGCCTCCACAGCCCCGACAAGAACCTTGCCGGGGCAACTTGCCCAACACCAACAGAGCCGCCACCCTTGAGCCCAAGAGTTCCAACACCATCAACCACTTTGGAACCGATGCTCAGGAGGCACCTCCATGGTGGCCTGCAGAACTTTGTGGAGACCAAGAACATGCAAGACTAGATGATAACCAGAGGACGACGATCCTCGGCAAGATCCTTGCCAAGGATACCCACGAGACCCCCCGGCAAGACCCTTGCCGGGGACTCCCACGACGCCACGACTAGAATCTTGTCGGGGCCCCTAGCAAGACTCTTGTCGGAGACATCCGCGGGGCCGCAGCCAGGCCCACATCTTCCAAGGCTCCACCGCCGTTCCCATGCAGCTGCCAGCCCACCAGCTAGGCGAG
This sequence comes from Triticum urartu, assembly GCF_056163025.1. Taxonomy (NCBI): domain Eukaryota; kingdom Viridiplantae; phylum Streptophyta; class Magnoliopsida; order Poales; family Poaceae; genus Triticum; species Triticum urartu. The sequence goes on along the minus strand of NC_141873.1, from coordinate 162,462,771 downwards.
AACCTGCGTGCCGACGTGCGGCCTATAGGCCAACTCAACAAGCACCTATGTGGTGTCATGCGGATCTTCGTGAAGACTCTGCCACTGCACCAAGTCAGCAGCTAGCCAACGTGGCGCTATACGCCTTGTCAGCTCGGACATGCGTCAAATCCAGGCGAGGCGGCGACAGCTGGGACGAGCTTTCTCGTCGTCCCCGAAAAAGCAAGAAGGGCACGTTAGCTGCGCATTAAATGCATTTATCCTACGGTGCCAGGAGATAGACTCGACCACTGTATAGCTTTCCACCTCCTGTATGCCATGGTGGCGGCCCCTTCGACTATAAAAGGAGACCCGCGGTGTACTGAGAGAGGATTCGGATTTTTTGGATCCTGCATGCTTTGTGGCTAGTCCAAGAACACTAGATAAACATAAACCGGCAGGAGTAGGGTATTACGCATCACTTGCGGCCCGAACCTGGATAATCCCCTTGCGTTGATCTCTCTATCCCGCTCTTTCCACAGCCCCGCGCCCGCCAACCATAGCAAAAGGGATTCCTCGTGATCCCGTAGGTGTCGTTTCCCCCGACAGTTAGTATGATAAAGAGCAAACCATTTCACTTTTGGTACTGTCAAAGACAAGATTCATAATTGTTATCACACAATGCCTGCTGTAGCATATCATTTCCACAATTTATATTGAGCAATATAAGACATGGAAACTAGAAAGCAAGCAAATTATGCTTTGAAAATGGTATCTGTCAAAAGCAGAACAGTCTATAGTAATATGTACTCCAACCATACTTATGCTACTCCAAAAATCCTGAAAAACTAGGAAAACCTGAATTTGTCTATTAATCTTCTGCAAAAAGAATCAACATTTTATCACACTTATGTTAAAAATTAGAATTGTTTTCCTGAGCGCAAAAATTTTGTTTTTCAGCAAGATCAAATCAACTATCACCGTAAGCCATCCCAAAGGTCTTAGCTGGCACTTTGTTGAAATTAAATCAATAAAAAATGATTACTACAGTAGCATAATCATGTGAACACACAGAAAAAAGTAGGTAAAAGTGTTGGGTTGTCTCCCAACAAGCACTTTTCTTTAATGCCTTTTAGCAAGGCATGATGAGTTCAATGATGCTCGCATAAAAGATAAAAATTGAAACATAAAGAGAGCATCATGAATCACATGGCAAGCACATTTAAGCCTAACATACTTCCTATGCATAGGGATTTCGTGAGCAAATAATTTATGGGAACAAGAATCAACTAGCATAGGAAGGCAAAACAAGCATAACTTCAAGATTTTCAATACATAGAGAGGAAACTTGATATTATTGCTATATGTAAAAGCATATGTTCCTCTCTCATAATAATTTTCACTAGCATCATGAATGAATTCACCAATATAACTATCACATAAAGCACTCCTTTCATGATGCATAAGCATATAAATTTTATTACTCTCCACATAAGCAAATTTCTTCTCATCAATAGTAGTGGGAGCAAACTCAATAAAATAACTATCATGTGATTGAAAATTAAAATCCTGATGACAAGTTTCACGGTTATCATTATTCAATATAGCATACATGTCATCACCATAATCATCATAGATAGAAACCTTGTCCTCATAGTCAATTGAAGCCTCATCAAAAATGGTGGATTCATCACTAAATAAAGTCATGACCTCTCCAAATCCACTTTCATCATTATAATCATCATAACTAGGAGGCATGCAATCATTATAACAAATTTACAGATCAAATCTTGGGGGACTAAAAATATCATCTTCATCAAACATAGCATCCCCAAGCTTATGGCTTTGCATATCATTAGCATCATGGATATTCGAAGAATTCATACTAATAACATTGCAATCATGCTCATCATTCAAATATTTGTGCCAAACAATTTATTGACTTCTTCTTCTAACAATTGAGCACAATTTTCTCATCCATCATATTCCAGAAAGATATTATAAAGATGATCAATAATATGATGCAACCTCAATTCCATTTTTTGTAGTTTTATTTTATAAACCAAACTAGTGATAAAACAAGAAACTAAAAGATTCAATTGCAAGATCTAAAGATATACCTTCAAGCACTCACCTCCCCAGCAACGGTGCCAGAAAAAAACTTCATTGATGGGATGTGAGTGACACTTACCTAACCTCCCCAGCAACGGCGCCAGAAAAGAGCTTGATGTCTACTACGCAACTTTATTCTTGTAGACACGTGTTGGGCCTCCAAGCGCAGAGTTTTGTAGGACAGTAGCAATTTTCCCTCAAGTGGATGACCTAAGGTTTATCAATCCGTGGGAGGCGTAGGATGAAGATGGTCTCTCTCAAACAACCCCGCAACCAAATAATAAAGAGTCTCTTGTGTCCCCAACACACCCAATACAATGACAAATTGTATAGGTGCACTAGTTCGGCGAAGAGATGGTGATACAAGTGTAATATGGATGGTAGAAATATATTTTTATAATCTGAATAAATAAATACATCAAGGTAGCAAATATTAAATGGGCACAAAAACGTTATTGCAATGCTTGAAAATAAGGCCTAGGGTCCGTACTTTCACTAGTGCAATCTCTCAACAGTGCTAATATAGTTGGATCATATAACCGTCCCTCAATGTGCAACGAAGAGTCACTCCAAAGTTCCTATCTAGCGGAGAACATAAGATGGAATTGTTTGTAGGGTACTAAACCACCTCAAAGCTATTCTTTCCGATCAATCTATCCTAGAGTTCGTACTAAAATAACACGAAGCTATTCTATCCGATCAATCTAACTAAGAGTTTGTACTAAAATAACACCAAAGCAAATTCAGATTTATAATATTCAATCCAACACAAAGAACTTCAAAGAGTGCCCCACGGTTTCTACCGGACAAACAAAGAAAAGAACGTGCATCAACCCCTATGCATAGATTACCCCAATGTCACCTCGGGAACCCTCAAGTTGAGTGCCAAAACATATATCAAGTGAATCAATACGATACCCCATTGTCACCATGAGTATTCAATCGCAAGACATATATCAAGTGCTCTCAAATCCATAAAAGTATTCAATCCGATAACAACGAAATCTCAAAGGGAAAAACTCAATTCATCACAACAAGATAGAGAGGGGAAAACACCATATGATCCGACTATATTAACAAAGCCCGCGATACATCAAGATCGTGACATCTCAAGAACACGAGAGAGAGAGAGATTAAACACATAGCTACTGGTACAAACCCTCAGCCCCGAGGGTGGACTACTCCCTCCTCATCATGGTGGCCGCCGGGATGATGAAGATGTCCACTGATAACCCACAAGTATAGGGGATCGCAACAGTTTTCGAGGGTAGAGTATTCAACCCAAATTTATTGATTCGACACAAGGGGAGCCAAAGAATATTCTCAAGTATTAGTAGCTGAGTTGTCAATTCAACCACACCTGGAAACTTAATATCTGCAGCAATGTATTTAGTAGCAAAGTAATATGATAGTAGTGGTAATGGTGGTAAAAGGTAACGGTAGCAAAAGTAATATTTTTTGTGATTTGTAGTGATGATAACAATAGCAACGGAAAAGTAAATAAGCGAAGAACAATATATGGAAAGCTCGTAGGCATTGGATCGGTGATGGAGAATTATGCCGGATGCGGTTCATTGTGAAACAATCATAACATAGAGTGACACAGAACTAGCTCCAATTCATCAATGTAATGTAGGCATGTATTCCGAATATAGTCATACGTGCTTATGGAAAAGAACTTGCATGACATCTTTTTTCCTACCCTCCTGTGGCAGCGGGGTCCTATTGGAAACTAAGGGATATTAAGGCCTCCTTTTAATAGAGTACCGGACCAAAGCATTAACACATAGTGAATACATGAACTCCTCAAACTACGGTCATCACTGGGAGTGGTCCTGATTATTGTCACTTCGGGGTTGCCGGATCATAACACATAGTAGGTGACTATAGACTTGCAAAATAGGATCAAGAACTCTCATATATTGATGAAAACATAATAGGTTCAGATCTAAAATCATGGCACTCAGGCCCTAGTGACAAGCATTAAGCATAGCAAAGTCATAGCAACATCGATCTCAGAACATAATGAATACTAGGGATCAAACCCTAACAAAACTAACTCGATTACATGATAAATCTCATCCAACCCATCACCGTCCAGCAAGCCTACGATGGAATTATTCACGCACGACAGTGAGCATCATGAAATTGGTGATGGAGGATGGTTGATGATGACGATGGCGACGGGTTCCCCTCTCCGGAGCCCCGAACAGACTCCAGATCAGCCCTCCCGAGAGAGTTTAGGGCTTGGCGGCGGCTCCGTATCGTAAAACATGATGAATCCTTCTCTCTGAATTTTTTCTCCCCGAAAGTGAATATATGGAGTCAAGGTTGAGGTCGGTGGAGCGTCAGGGGGCCCACGAGGCAGGGGGCGTGCCCAGGGGGGTAGGGCGCGCCCCCACCCTCATGGACAGGTGGAGGCCCCCCTGATGTGGATCTTTCTTCCAGTATTTTTTATATATTCCAAAATAATTCTCCGTTGATTTTCAGTTCATTCCGAGAACTTTTATTTTTGCACAAAAATAACACCATGGCAATTCTGCTGAAAACAACGTCAGTCCGGGTTAGTTCCATTCAAATCATGCAAGTTAGAGTCCAAAACAAGGGCAAAAGTGTTTGGAAAAGTAGATACGACGGAGATGTATCAACTCCCCCAAGCTTAAACCTTTGCTTGTCCTCAAGCAATTCAGTTGATAAACTGAAAGTGATAAAGAGAAACTTTACAAACTCTGTTTGCTCTTGTTGTCGTAAATATGTAAAGCCAGCATTCAAGTTTTCAGCAAAGATTATGAACTAACCATATTCACAATAACATTTAGGTCTCATGTTTACTCATATAAATGGCATAATCAACTAGTGAGAAATAATAATAAATCTCGGATGACAACACTTCCACAAAACAATCATGATATGATATAATAAGGTGGTATCTCGCTAGCCCTTTCTGAGACCGCAAAACATAAATGCAGAGCACCTTTAAAGATCAAGGACTGACTAGACATTGTAATTCATGGTAAAAGAGATCTAGTCAAATCATACTCAATGTAAACTAACAGTAATGGATGCAAATGACAGCGGTGCTCTCCAACTGGTGCTTTTTAATAAGAGGATGATGACTCAACATAAAAGTAAATGGATAGGCCCTTCACAGAGGGAAGCAAGGATTTTAGAGGTGCCAGAGCTCGGTTTTGAAATAGATATCAATAGTATTTTGAGAGGTATACTTTCATTGTCAACATAACAACCGAGAGATGGCGATATCTTCCATGCTACACACATTATAGGCGGTTCCCAAACAGAATGGTAAAGTTTATACTCCCCCTCCACCAACAAGCATCCATCCATGGCTTGCTCGAAACAACGAGTGCCTCCAACTAACAACAGTCCCAGGGGAGTTTTGTTTGCAATTATTTTGATTTGATTTCCATAAAGCATGGGACTGGGCATCCCGGTGACCAGCCATTTTCTCATGAGTGAGGAGCGGAGTCCACTCGTCTTGAGAATAACCCGCCTAACATGGAAGATACAGACAACCCTAGTTGATACATGAGCTATTCGAGCATACAAAACAGAATGTTTATTTGAAGGTTTAGAGTTTGGCACATACATATTTACTTGGAACGGCAGGTAGATACCGTATATAGGTAGGTATGATGGACTCATATGGAACAACTTTGGGGTTCATGGAATTGGATGCACAAACAGTATTCCCGCTTAGTACAGGTGAAGGCTAGCAAAAGACTGGGAAGCAACCAGCTAGTGAGCGACAATAGTCATGAACATGCATTAAAATTAATCAACACCGAATGCAAGCATGAGTAGGATATAATGCACCATGAACATAAATACCGTAGAGGCTATGTTGATTTTGTTTCAACTACATGCATGAACATGTGCCAAGTCAAGCCACTCGAATCTTTCAAAAGAGGATACCACCCTATCATACCACATCACAACCATTTTAATAGCATGTTGGCACGCAAGGTAAACCATTATAAGCTCTTAGATAATTAAGCATGGCATAAGAAACTATAATCTCTAATTGTCATTGCAAACATGTTTATTCATAATAGGCTGAATCAGGAATGATGAACTAATCAATATTTACAAAAACAAGAGAGGTCGAGTTCATACCAGCTTTTCTCATCTCAATAAGTTCATCATATACTCATCATTATTGCCTTTCACTTGCACGACCGAATAGTGTGGATAATAATAATAGTGCACGTGCATTGGACTAAGCTGGAATCTGCAAGCATTCAATTCAAGAGAGAAGACAAGGTAATATGGGCTCTTTTGTCAGATCAACAATAATGCATATAAGAGCCACTTTAACATTTTAATCATGGCCTTCTCCTCTCAACCCCCAAAGGAAAGAAAAGAAATAAAACTATTTACACGGGAAAGCTCCCAATAAACAAAAAGAAGAACAAGAAATATTTTTGGGTTTTCTTTTTAATTATTACTACTACAACATGAAAAGTAAACTAACTGAAAGCTACAACTAATTTTTTTGTTTTTTATTAAGGTTTATTAAACACACAAGAAGAAAGCATAAAAAGGAAAATAAACTAGCATGGATGATACAATGAAAAAGTATGAGCACCGACAACTAGCCTGACTGTGTGAACATGAATGTAATGTCGGTGAGAAATACGTACTCCCCCAAGCTTAGGCTTTTGGCCTAAGTTGGTCTATGACCATGGCTGGCTTGGCGGATATCCAAAGTTATAGTTGGGGTTGTACTGAGATGCAGTAGCTATTGCCTCATGAGCTGCCACCTAGAGACGGGCCGTCTCCGTCCTCCTCTTATACTCGTCTGCCTCCTCCCTGGTTATAACATATCTCCCTTTTGCCTGAGAGTCAAAGATAGCAGGAGCAGGGAGAACAACGTGATAGGTGCGTCGTCTGTCAAAGATTAGTCGGTACTGGAGGAACTGATCGTTCCTCTCAACAAAATGATGACGAACCATGGCCTCATAATCTAAATAAACAGGAGGCAACTCAATATCATACCCACGTATGTGTATATCAACAAAATTAGCTAGACGGGTTGCATAAATTCCACCAAAGAAATCTCCATTAAATCTATTATTATGCAACATACGTGCAACAATGGCTCCCAAATTATAATGTTTATCTCCTAATACAGCACTCCTGAGAACACTGAGGTCAGGGACACACATGTGACATGCTTCATCCTTACCATTTATGCACCTACCTATGAAGAGATAAAAATAATGTATAGCAGGAAAATGAATGCTCCCTATGGTAGCTTGTGTTATATCTCTAGATTCCCCCACAGTTATACTAGCAAGAAAATCTCTAAACTCAGATTTGCGAGGCTCACCAGTGCTGCCCCATTGTGGAAGTTTGCAAGCAGTATTAAAATCCTCTAAGTCCATAGTATAAGAATTTTCATAAAGATCGAACAGGACAGTTTGAGAATTGCATGATGATGAAAATTCAAACCTTCTCACAAAGGAATTAGTGAGACAGTGGTACTGGCGGCACTTCTCTTCCTCGAAGCTCTCAAGATCAGCATTACGCACATATGCGTTAAATTCTTCCTTGATTCTTGCTCGATCCATAAAGTCATCTGAAGGCCATTCACAAGCCCGCACTTGAGCTTCCCTCGGTGGTTCATCATCGACATCGCGTATTGCGAGCCTGGGTCCTTGCTTCCTTGAAGGACCACCTTGGTACATTTTCCTAAACATATTTCTTCCTCTGAAATTTTTAGTAACTTCAAAATAAAAGTGAACCAAACTCAACAAAATTGATAGCAACTACTCCTACAAGTGCCTAGAGGCAATATCGTGCATTAAAACTACTTTTGACCATATAAATTTGACATGCAAGCTCAAGAACAGGGTCACCCAAGCAGCAAAATATGCAATGAATAAAGCACTAGAACAAAAACTAATTGGACCATTGGAGGAGTCACATATCAAGGAACAATCCCCCAAAGCAGTTTTGTGAATGGAGCTTTGAGCAAGGAGATCAAAAATGGTAGCAAAATGAGCTTGGACTCGGGTTTGAGCTGGCTAGTGATGTTTTTGGGAGGAAGAAGGAGTGTGTGGTAGCTGGAATAAGTGGAGAGGAGCCACCGTGGGCCCACGAGGCAGGGGGCGCGCCCAGGGGGTAGGGAGCGCCCTGGACCCTCGTGGCCAGGTGCTTGCTCCCCTTGCTGTGTTCTCAGTGCCAGATATTCTCAAATATTCTAGAAAAAATCATATTTAAATTTCAGGGCATTTGGAGAACTTTTATTTTCGGGGTATTTTTTATTGCATGGATAATTCAGAAAATAGACAGGAAAATACTATTTTTTGCTTTATTTAATATAAATAACAGAAAGTAAAAAGAGGGTACAGAGAGTTGTGTTTCCTAAATTCATCCATCTCATGCTCATTAAAACGAATCCACTAACAAGGTTGTTCAGGTCTTGTTAACAAACTCATTCCGAATAACATGGAACCGGAGAATTTTCGAATAACACTAGGTTACCTCAACAGGGATATGCATGTCCCCAACAATAAGAATATCATATTTCTTCTTGACAGTAGGAAGAGGAAATTCAAAACCTCCAATAGTAATAGTTGAAATTTTTCCAATAGAATTGATATTGTGAACTTGAGGTTGTTTCCTCGGAAAGTGTACCATATGCTCATTGCCATTAACATGAAAAGTGACATTGCCTTCGGTGCAATCAATAACAGCCCCTGCAGTATTCAAAAAGGGTCTTCGAAGAATAATAGACATACTATCATCCTCGGGAATATCAAGAATAACAAAGTCCGTTAAAATAGTAACGTTTGCAACCACAACAGGCACATCCTCACAAATACCGACAGGTATAGCAGTTGATTTATCAGCCATTTGCAAAGATATTTCAGTAGGTGTCAACTTATTCAAATCAAGTGTACGATATAAAGAGAGAGGCATAACACTAACACCGGCTCCAAGATCACATAAAGCAGTTTTAACATAGTTTCTTTTTAATGGAGCATGATATAGTTGGTACTCCTGGATCTCCAAGTTTCTTTGGTATTCCACCCTTAAAAGTATAATTAGCAAGCTTGGTGGAAATTTCAGCTTCTGGTATCTTTCTTTTATTAGTAACAATATATTTCATATATTTAGCATAAGGATTCATTTTAAGCATATCAGTCAAACGCATACGCAAAAAGATAGGTCTAATCATTTCAGCAAAGCGCTCAAAATCCTCATCAACCTTTTTCTTGGATGGTTTAGGAGGAAAAGGCATGGGTTTCTGAACCCATGGTTCTCTTTCCTTACCGTGCTTCCTAGCAACAAAGTCTCTCTTATCATAACGTTGATTCTTTGATTGTGGGTTATCAAGATCAACAGCAGGTTCAGTTTCTACCTCATTATCATTGCTAGGTTGAGCATCAACATGAACATCATTATTAACATTATCACTAGGTTCATGCTCATTACCAGATTGTGTTTCAGCATCAGAAATAGAAATATCATTAGGATTCTCAGGTGTGTCAATAGCAGGTTCACTAGAAGCATGCAAAGTCCTATCATTTTTCTTTTTCTTCCTTTTAGAAGGACTAGGTGCATCAATATTATTTCTTTGATAATATTGCTCAATTATCTTAGGATGGCCCTCAGGATACAAAGGTTCCTGAGTCATTTTACCACCTCTAGTCATAACTCTAACATCATTATCATTTTTATTATTATTCAATTCATTGAGCAAATCATTCTGAGCTTTAAGTACTTGTTCTACTTGAGTGGTAACCATAGAAGCATGTTTACTAATAAGTTTTAGTTCACATTTAACATTAGGCATATAATCACTCAAGTGTTCAATCATATAAGCATTATGTTTCAATTTTCTACCAACATAAGCATTAAAATCTTCTTGCTTAACCATAAAGTTATCAAACTCATCTAAGCATTGGCTAGCAAACATAGTAGGAGGGATTTCAGCTTTATCATATCTATAGAGAGAATTTACCTTTACTACCTGTGTCGGGTTATCAATAAGGAGGTAAATTCTTAACAACTTCAGCTTTAATACATTTTTCTTTCATAGATTGCTTTGCCTCTTGCATATCTTCAGGACTGTGAAATAGAATACCTCTTTTCTTTGGAGTTGGCTTACGAGTAGGTTCAGGAAGTGTCCAATTATTTTCATTAGTCAACATATTATTCAATAGAATTTCAGCTTCATCAACAGTTCTTTCCCTGAAAACACAACCAGCACAACTATCCAGGTAATCTATGGAAGCATCGGTTAGTCCATTATAAAAGATATCAAGTCTTTCATTTTTCTTGAGAGGATGATCAGGCAAAGCATTAAGTAATCGGAGAAGCCTCCCCCAAGCTTGTGGCAGACTCTCTTCTTCAATTTGCACAAAATTATATATTTCCCTTAAAACAGCTGGTTTCTTATGAGCGGGGAAATATTTAGCAGAGAAGTAATAAATCATATCCTGGGGACTATGCACACAACCAGGATCAAGAGAATTAAACCATGTCTTAGCATCAACCTTTAATGAGAACGGAAATAATTTAAGGATATAATAATTAGTAAATAGGGTCGCTATATCATTTAATTTAGTAAGATGTGCCACAACAGTTTTAGTTTATAGCCATAGAAAGGATCAGATTCAACTAAAGTAATTATATCAGGGTCGATAGAGAATTCATAATCCTTATCAGTAACAAAGATAGGTGAAGTAGCATAAGCAGGATCATATTTCATTCTAGCATTCAAATTTTTTTGTTTCAGCTTAGCTAAAAGGTTCTTAAGATCATTCCTATCATTGCAAGCAAGAAAGTCTCTAGCAGTTTCTTCATCCATAACATAACCTTCAGGAACAATAGGTAATTCATATCTAGGGGGGAGAATCTTCATCATCACTTTCATCAATATTATCAGTTTCAACAATTTCATTCTCTCTAACCCTAGCAAGTTGTTCATCAAGAAATTCACCTAATGGCACAGTATTATCAAGCATAGAAGTAGTTTCATCATAAGTATCATGCATAGCAGAAGTGGCATCATCAATAACATGCGACATATCAGAATTAATAGCAGAAGCAGGTCTAGGTGTCGCAAGCTTATGTAGGGTAGGAACACTATGGGCCGATCTTTCACGATAGGAGCGGATCCCGCGATGAACACGAAGAACACGAGGAGGGGAACGAGGGAAATCACAGGGGAAACACAAGATAAACACTAAACCAACAAGAACAAGTTACACATGTGCTAGATCCTCGAATACATAGGGTTCACATGGTACACGATCAACTAAGGACGATACAAGGGTAAAGGTCGAGGTCTTGATGTTCTTCCCTAAAGAGGGGTCTTGAATCCACTTGGGGGATCTTCACCGTAGGAGGCTCGAATCTCTGAGCAGAAGGTAACCAAGTGGATGAGAAAAGCTCTCACACAAAATATGAGCTAATCCTTTGCTAACCCTAGCTAGAAGGAATAGGAGGTCTATATATAGTCTAAGTGCAAAAGGGGGCGAAAGTAGGGGGTGCATGGGCCTCGGGCCCGAATCTGGACACAGCCAGGTAACGGACGTCCGCTGGGGACCGGACCTCCGGTGTCTCAGGAGCGGCCGGACGTCCGGTGGCTGCCGGTCGTCCGCTCATTCTGGCTCGGATGCTGGTGTTGCGGATTTCCGGAGGCTACCGGTCGTCCGGTCGTCGGTCGTCCGCTGGCACCGGTCGTCCGCCCATTTGGCTCGGGTGCAGGGGCACCGGTCGTCCGGTCTGGGTTGGACGTCCGCTCGCTGGGGTTCGGCTGGAGTATCAGGCGCCAGACGTCCGATCTTGGCCGGTCGTCCGGTGGCTGGGACTTTTCCTTCAGCCCTTCTTCTCGTCTTCTCGTCCATCTTCCTCTTCCTCTTCTCCTTGCTCCTTAGCTTCTCCATGATACCTGAGAATGCAAAAAGTGTCCGTATGAGGTAGTAGCCATGTCTCATGTGCATCAAAGTGGAAATGTGAGAGGAGAGATGTCACCTTGGTTTCAAGGGCTCTTGCACGTGCTCGTGTCATGGGTCCAAGAGGTGTCTTAGGAGATGTAGTTGGGTCCATGGGGATGGCCTTGGGATGCTCCGCATCATCTCCCCTCCCTTGTGGAAGATCCGTCCTCGGATCAAATTCTTCATCATCATGGAAGGGAGAAAGATCTTTGACATTGTAGATGTCGCTCATGTTGTACTTGTCACGCGGGAGGTCAATCTTGTAAGCGTTGTCGTTGTATCGTGCAAGCACCTTGAAGGGTCCATCCGCTCGGGGTCGAAGCTTCGACTTGCATTCTTGTGGAAAACGGTCCTTGTGAAGGTGTAGCCACATGAGATCACCAATGTTGAAGATCATAGGTTGCTTGTTGAAGTTGAGCTTGGTCGCAAGGCGTTGAACTTGGCGCTCGATGGTGTTTCTTGTATCTTCATGCACCTTCTTGAGATGTGTCACACGTGCACTTGCGTCCAAATTGATGCGCTCTTGGAGTGGTAGAGGGAGAATGTCCAAAGGGGACAAAGGTTTGAAACCGTAGACGACCTCGAAGGGGGACTTGCCGGTTGTTGAGTGTTTTGCTCGGTTGTAGGCGAACTCAGCGATAGGTAGGCACTCCTCCCACTCCTTGATGTTCTTCTTGATGAGTACCCGAAGTAGAGCGGAGAGTGTGTGGTTGGTAACTTCCGTTTGGCCGTCGGTTTGTGGATGATACGACGTGGAGAAAAGTAGCTTGATTCCGAGCTTGGCGCATAGGGTCTTACAAAAGTAGCTAAGGAACTTGACGTCGTGGCCCGAGACGATAGTCTTGGGCACTCCATGTAGAAGAAATATTTCCCTACAAAATAAATTAGCAACATGTGAAGCATTGTCTATCTTGTTGCAAGGAATAAAATGTGCCATTTTTGAGAAACGGTCCACAACGACAAATACCGAATCCTTCCCATTTCGAGTCCTAGGCAAACCAAGTACAAAGTCCATGCTAATGTCTTCCCATGGTTGATATGGAATTGGTAGAGGCATATACAGGCCGTGGGATTGAGCTTTGGACTTAGCTTTGTGACATGTAGAGCAACGGTTGGTGAAGCGGCTGACGTCGCAAAACATCTTTGGCGAAAAGTAGTTCTTCGAGAGCGTGGCGAACATCTTGTCGCGTCCAAAATGTCCCATTAAGCCTCCTCCATGAGATTCCTGCAAAAGCAACAAACAAAGAGAAGACTCGGGGATGCAAAGTTTGTTAGCTCTCATAAGATATCCATCATTGATGTAATAGCATTCCCAAGAGGTGTGCGACAAACACTTGGCATAAGGAGTAGCGAAAGTAGGATCATGCTCATAGAAGTCTTTGATATGCTCAAAACCAATGACATCCAATTCAAGTTGAGTGACAAGCATGCATATGCGAGAAAGGGCATCCACCACAATGTTTTCTTTGCCCTTAATGTACTTGATGACATAAGGAAAAGACTCAATAAATGCACTCCATTTAGCATGATGCTTGTTCAAATTGGTTTGTCCCTTAAGATACTTGAGCGTTTCATGATCGGTATGAATGATAAACTCATGATGGCGAAGATAGTGTTCCCATTCATGCAAAACGCGGATTAAAGCATATAGCTCTTTGTCATAGATGGGGTAATTGAGTTACGCGCTGGAGAGTTTCTCACTAAAGTAAGCTAAGGGGTGCTTCTCTTGCGTTAACACGCCTCCTATGACATTGCCACTAGCATCAAAATGAATTCAAAGGGTTTGTCAAAGTTTGGTAAAGCAAGAACGGGAGCATGAGTAAGCAAGTTCTTAAGCTCATTGAAAGCGGTATCTTGGGATGGTCCCCAAACAAGAGGTGTATTCTTCTTGCTCAAAGCATGCAAAGGCGAAGCAATGGTGCTAAAATCCTTCACAAAGCAACGAAAGAAACCCACAAGGCCAAGAAAGCTACGCACTTGTTGAAAATTGGTTGGTTGTGGCCAAGTCTTAATAGCATTGATCTTGGACTCATCAACATGAACACCCTTAGAAGAAACAACAAAACCCAAGAAAATGAGCTTATCAATGCCAAAAGGCATTTCTCCATATTAGCATAGAGTTGCTCTTTTCGAAGAGTTTGCAAAACGGTTCAAACATGGGTGACATGATCTCTAAGAGATTTGCTATAAACAAGGATATCATCAAAGTAGACCACAACAAATATACCAATGTAAGGGCGAAAGACATGATTCATGAGACGCATAAAGGTGCCCGGTGCTTCCGAGAGACCCATAGGCATGACTAACCACTCATACAAGCCAAATTTTGTTTTGAAAGCGGTTTTTCATTCATCACCCTCTTGTATGTGGATTTGATAGTAACCACTCTTAAGATCAGTATTGGAAAATATAGTGGCACCACTAAGTTCATCAAGCATATCGTCAAGGCGTGGAATGGGATACCTATAGAGAACGGTGATAGCATTGATAGGTCTACAATCGGAGCACATGCGAAAGCTACCGTCTCATTTTGGCACAAGAATGACCGGGACGGCACAAGGGCTCAAACTTTCACGCACATGTCCATGGTCTATGAGATGCTTTACTTGCCTATGTATTTCTTTGGTTTCTTCGGGGTTGATGTGGTAAGGAGCTTTGTTCGGAAGCGGTGCTCCGGGGATGAGGTCGATGCGATGTTCAATGCCTCGTAGTGGAGGTAGTCCCGGAGGTAGCTCGTCGGGGAAAACATCATGAAATTCCTGCAAAAGAGAATACAACACTAGAGGAAGAGTGTGAGAAGTGTTAGTTTGTGGTGCATTGTCCTTGCACACAATGACGTAGTGTAGGACACTAAATGGGTTCTCACACACTCCTCTTATCTCACTTTTGGTGGCAAATAGGACTAAGTTCTTCTTTTCGCTCATCGTGGAGGTGTCCGATTTGGACTTGTGGCGCTCACACTCTTTTTGGTGGCTCGCTCTCTCACTATGATCTCCACGATGGGTGGCTTGCTTGTCGGCGATCACTTGACTTGGCGACATTGGATGGAGGACGTACTCCTTGCCCTTCATCTTGAAGATGTAGTGGTTCGTTCAGCCGTTGTGGATGAGTCCTCTATCAAATTGCCATGGACGTCCAAGGAGAATATGGTAAACGGTCATTCGAACGACGTCGCATTCCAAGGTGTCTTCGTAGGCGCCAATTTTGAAGGAGACTTGTACTCGGTGCTCGACTTGGATGGTGCCAGAGTCGCTAAGCAATTGCACTTTGTATGGATGGGGATGCTTCATCTTGGGCAATTGGAGTTTGGATCAAAGTTTCTTCACTTGCGAGATTATGACAACTCCCTCCATCGATGATGACCTTGACGGATCGTCCATTGATGATGTCCTTGGTGTGGAATATTGATGACCCACAAGTATAGGGGATCTATCGTAGTCCTTTTGATAAGTAAGAGTGTCAAACCCAACGAGGAGCAGAAGGAAATGATAAGCGCTTTCCAGCAAGGTATTCTCTGCAAGTACTGAAATAAGTGGTAACATATAGTTTTGTGATAGGATAATTTGTAATGAGCAACAAGTAACAAAAGTAAATAAAGTGCAGCAAGGTGGCCCAATCCTTTTCGTATCAAAGGACAAGCCGGGACAAACTCTTATATGATGTAAAGCGCTCCCGAGGACACATGGGAATATCGTCAAGCTAGGTTTCATCACGTTCATATGGTTCGCGTTCGGTACTTTGATAATTTGGTATGTGGGTGGACCGGTGCTTGGGTGCTGCCCTTACTTGGACAAGCATCCCACTTATGATTAACCTCTATTGCAAGCATCCGCAACTACAACAAAAGTATTAAGGTAAACCTAACCATAGCATGAAACATATGGATCCAAATCAGCCCCTTACGAAGCAACGCATAAACTAGGGTTTAAGCTTCTGTCACTCTAGCAACCCATCATCTACTTATTACTTCCCAATGCCTTCCTCTAGGCCCAAATAATGGTGAAGTGTCATGTAGTCGACGTTCACATAACACCACTAGAGGAGAGACAACATACATCTCATCAAAATATCGAACGAATACCAAATTCACATGACTACTAATAGCAAGACTTCTCCCATGTCATCAGGAACAAAAGTAACTACTCACAAAGCATAAACATGTTCATAATCATAGGGGTATTAATATGCATATAGGATCTGAACATATGATCTTCCACCAATTAAACCAACTAGCATCAACTACAAGGAGTAATTAACACTATTAGCAACCTACTAGCAACAATCCCGAACTTGGAGACAAGAATTGGATACAAGAGATGAACTAGGGTTTTGAGAGGAGATGGTGCTGATGAAGATGTTGATGGAGATTGCCCTCTCCCGATGAGAGGAGCGTTGGTGATGACGATGGCGATGATTTCCGCCTCCGGGGGGGGGAGTTTCCTCGGCAAAACAGCTCTGCCAGAGCCCTAGATTGGTTCCGCCAAGGTTCCGCCTCGTGGCGGCGGAGTTTCATCCGAGAAGATGGCTTATTATTATTTTCCCATCGAAAGACTTCATATAGCAGAAGATGGCCATCGGAGGGCCACCAGGGGGCCCACGAGGTAGGGGGCGCGCCCGGGGGGGGTAGGGCGCGCCCCCACCCTCGTGGGCAGGGTGTGGCCCCCTGGTGAAGTTCTTGCTCTCAGTATTTTTTATATATTTGGAAAACGTCTTCCGTGAAGTTTCAGGACTTTTGGAGCTGTGCAGAATAGGTCTCTAATATTTGCTCATTTTCCAGCCCAGAATCCCAGCTGCCGGCATTCTCTGTCTTTATGTAAACCTTGTAAAATAAGAGAGAATAGGCATAAGTATTATGACATAATGTGTAATAACAGCCCATAATGTAATAAATAACGATATAAAAGCATGATGCAAAATGGACATATCAACTCCCCCAAGTTTAGACCTCGCTTGTCCTCAAGCGAAAAGCCGAAATCGAAAAATATGTCCACATGTTTAGATATAGAGGTGTCGATAAAAATAAAATACGGACATGAGGGCATCATGATCATCCTTAGAACAACAACTTATATAATTCTTGCCATATGATGTAGCGACCAGACCTCAAACAGTCTGATCTCTGTGCTCCGGTGTCATCCCTGGATCAGTAATGCTGACACCACACAGTACTCGAAGGATTTATAGCAGAGTAGCAATCACACACTTATTACATCGAGTGTCTCAAAAGAGAACTTATTACAATAAATATGGCTTAAGGCCATCTAATAACGATAACAGCGGAAGGCTTGGAAGATAAGTGAGTCCATCAACTCCAACGGCATCACTGAGTATAGAACCACGACCTAAAAACTCCTTAATCGTCATCTGAAAAGTCTGCAACATTAACGTTGCAGCCCGAAAACGGGTCAGCACATGGAATATGCTGGCAAGGTAACACATAGAGAGTAATGGAATGCAATAGCTATACTATATGCATATTTGGCTGGTGGAAAGCTATATGGTTACAGTTTTTTGCGTAAAGCCAATTTTTCCCTACTTCAAAGGAATAAATTTAATTACTATCATGGTGGTTGTTAAACATTTAGAATGGTTGACAGCATTCTCAATCCCAATTAAGCATCATTATTTAACAAACCCCACAAAGTTAACTTTAGAGTAACATGTTGAGATTCACATGATAATCCAGGTACTAGATACTCAAGATGTCCATAACCGGGGACACGGCTAACCATGATTAGTTCATTACACTCTGCAGAGGTTTGCGCACTTTTCCCCACAAGACTCGATCGCCTCCGTTGGATTTCTCGCACTACATGGTGTTTGAGAAACGGATGACCGAGACATACTCTTTCAGAAGCGCTAGCACCTTACGATCGGGTAGACCGTACCACCTACATCCCCTACATCTGCTAGTCTACCCTGTAAGAGTTCGCACGACTTAATCAACTATGCCAGAGCCCATAATGGCTTGTGGCTGCACACGGAAGTTTCTAGTATGAATAATCTCATGATCCCTTTGAGCCTGGGTGGCGGTCCAAAAGAAAAACAGGCAAGTCCTGGAATACCCAGGTGCCTCAATCCACCCAGATGTGTGTTTAGGTTGCCACCTTAAATAAACCATTAATTAACAATCTCACATCTGTCATGGATATCACTCACCCAATCCACGTCTACTAGCATAGCATGGCATAATAAGCAAACGTAGAAATAACTCCCAAAGGTTTGATAATAAACAGGTAATAGGTACTACCTCATCTACTTCCCATCCCACAATTTAATTAGATCCTAATCATGCAATGTGTGAGGATTGATCTAATGCAATAAAACTGGGTTGTAGAAAAAGGTATGATCAAAGTGTTACTTGCCTTGCTGATGATCTGCGAAACCTAGAGATTCAAAGTAACAGGCGGCGCACTCCGGGTATTCTATCGCAGACAAACAACAAGCATAC
The DNA here is from genome assembly GCF_056163025.1 of Triticum urartu. Taxonomy (NCBI): domain Eukaryota; kingdom Viridiplantae; phylum Streptophyta; class Magnoliopsida; order Poales; family Poaceae; genus Triticum; species Triticum urartu. The sequence continues at coordinate 162,444,279 of NC_141873.1, read as the reverse complement.
AATAAGTACTCATCTAATGCACAGGTAAAACTCAAATAGAAGATCTAACCAGAAAGTTCAACTTAAGAACCCTGGTTTGCAAAAAGAATCAAATCGAACGAAGCAAAAGAAATCAAACGGCGAAAGAAAACAACTTCATTCTAGTAATCTGGATCTAAGTCAAATTTTACAGTAGCAAAAACTTGTTTAAGTTGATTATTCAGAAAGAGGGTTTCGAGACGAAACTCCAGGCGCTTGAATCGCCTGATTCCGATAAACGAGCGAAAAGTTATACTAAAACGAAAATCGGATCAGAAATCGCGAACAGAAAATAACCGCGGAAAAATCCGACGAAAAAGAAAACGACGAACGATTTTTTTTTAAAACGGCACAGATTTTGAGGGGCGGCGAACCTCGGGCGACGCGCGGCTCCGGCAGATCGGCGGCGGCGGCGGCTGGCGGCGGGGCGGCGGCTGGCGGCGGTTGCTAGGGTTTGGGGGCTGGGGCGGCTGGGCTCTCGGGCCCCGGGGCGGCGCCTTATAAAGGCCTCGGCCAGGTGGAGTCCTGGCCGAGTACGGCCCAAAGTCGGTTCCGTTTTTTTTTAAATTACGCTCGGAAGAAAAATAAAAAGAAATACTAAACGGACTCCAAAAATCACGAAACAAATTTTCCCGGGTTTCTAAAATCAAGCCCGATAAAGTGAACATTTATTTGGGCCCTAAATGCAATTTTCAAAAACGCGCATTTTTCCTAAATTCAAATAAAAAAACCGAAAAACTCCGAAATAAATCTTATTTGATTTTTTTATTAAATCCTCAATATTTCTATATTTTGGGAAAGTCATTTTATTCCCTCTCATATTTTTGTAATAGAAATAATTGATGATAAAATAAATAAAATCAAATGATCCTGTTTACAAAATTTGAGAAAACTCAAATATGTAAATAACGAAATCCCCAACTCTCTCCGTGGGTCCTTGAGTTGCTTAGGATTTTCTAGGATCAAAACCAAAAGCAAAATAAAATATGATATGCATGATGATCTAATGTATAACATTGCAAATTGAAAATTTTGGATGTTACAAACCTACCCCCCTTAAGATGAATCTCGCCCTCGAGATTCGGGTTGGCTAGAAAATAGGTGAGGGTGGTCCTTGAGCAAATCTTCCTCTCGTTCCCAGGTGGCTTCAGCCTCCGTGTGGTGGCTCCACTGAACTTTGCAAAACTTGATAACCTTGCTGCGAGTGACTCGACTGGCAAACTCGAGAATCTTGACTGGTTTCTCCTCATAGGTCAAATCGTTATCCAACTGAATTGCTTCTAATGGCACTGTGTCTCTCAAAGGTATGTCAGCCATCTCCGCGTGACACTTCTTCAACTGAGAAACGTGGAACACATCGTGAACTCCTGTCAATCCTTCTGGCAATTCCAACTTGTAGGCCACTTCTCCCATACGCTCCAAAACTCGATATGGCCCTACAAATCGTGGCGCTAACTTCCCCTTAACTCCAAAGCGCTTAATCCCTCGAAGTGGGGATACTCGAAGATAAGCTCTATCTCCGACTTCGTAAACTGTCTCCTTGCGTTTAGAATCTGCGTAGCTCTTCTGCCTGGACTGGGCTACCTTGAGCCTATCGCGAATCAACTTCACCTTCTGTTCAGACTCTTTAATCAGATCTGGTCCAAACAACTGGCGGTCTCCAACTTCGTCCCACGACAACGGTGTCCTGCACCTCCTTCCGTACAGAGCTTCGAAAGGGGCCATCTTCAAACTGGTTTGATAGCTATTATTGTAAGAGAACTCTGCATATGGCAAATTATCGTCCCAACTAGATCCATAATCTAGCACACAAGCTCTCAGCATATCCTCCAAAATCTAATTGACTCTCTCGGTCTGTCCATCTGTCTGCGGATGAAAAGCTATACTAAATTCTAGCCTAGTACCCAAAGTCTCATGCAACTGCTTCCAGAACTTTGAGGTAAACTGGGTTCCTCTATCTGATATGATGCTCCTCGGAACTCCATGCAAACATACGATCATGGTCATGTATATCTTCGCCAACTTAGCACTAGTGTAAGTGGTCTTTACTGGGATGAAATGAGCTACCTTCGTCAATCGATCAACTACAACCCAAATCGAGTCATAGCCTGAACGAGTCCTTGGTAATCCCGTGATAAAATCCATGCCTAGCTTATCCCACTTCCATTCGGGTATCGGCAATGGTTGCAACAATCCTGCTGGCTTCTGATGCTCTGCCTTTACTCTCTGACATACGTCACAGACTGCTACATACTCCGCAATGTCCTTCTTCATTCTGGTCCACCAGAAAATATCCTTCAAATCCAAATACAGCTTGGTATTTCGTGGGTGAATCGAATACGGTGAATCATGTGCCTCTTGCAGAATCAACTTTCTGATCTCCGGGTCATTGGGTACATAAACACGGTCTTCAAACCATAGGGTGTCGTGCTCATCCTCACGAAATCCTTTAGCTTTTCCTTCTTTCATTTTCTCCTTTATGGAAGCAATCTCCTTGTCAGTCTTCTGAGCTTCCCTAATTCTGTCCATCAAAGTTGACTGAATTTCCAACGTTGCTACATAGCCTCTCGGAACTATTTGCAAACATAGTTCACGAAGATTTTCTGCTAACTCCTTGGGCATTTCTCCCATCATTAACGAATTGACATGGCTCTTGCGGCTTAATGCATCAGCTACAACATTAGCCTTCCCGGGATGATAATGCAATCTCATATCATAATCCTTGATGAGCTCCAACCATCTCCTTTGTCTGAGGTTCAACTCCTTTTGCGTGAAAATGCACTTCAAACTCTTATGATCTGTGTACACCTCACAATGGTTTCCAATCAGGAAATGTCTCCATGTCTTCAATGCATGCACTACGGCTGCTAACTCCAAATCATGTGTGGCATAATTCAACTCATGGGGCTTTAGTTGTCTTGAGGCATATGAAACAACTCTCCCTTCCTGCATAAGCACTGCTCCAAGTCCTCGACGTGAAGCGTCGCAATACACCTCATAATCCTTGGTTTGATCTGGCAAAATTAACACTGGTGAGGTAACCAAACGGTTCTTCAATTCCTGAAAACTTGCCTCACACTCCTCAGTCCATTTGAACTTAGTATCCTTCTTCAACAACTCCGTCATAGGCTTCGCAATCTTTGAGAAATTCTCAATAAACCTCCGGTAGTATCCTGCGAGTCCAAGAAAACTCCGGATCTCTCCAACTGTTGTTGGGGCTTCCCACTTGGTCACGGTTTCAACTTTAGCGGGATCTACAGCTATACCTTCTCCGGATATAACGTGTCCGAGGAATCCTACTTCCTTCAACCAAAACTCACATTTGCTGAACTTGGCATATATTTGGTGTTCTCTGAGCTTTCCAAGTACCAAACACAAATGCTCCTTATGCTCCTCTTCATTCTTCGAATATACCAGGATATGATCAATGAACACTACGACGAACTTATCCAAAAACTCCATAAACACTTTGTTCATCATGTTCATAAAATAGGCAGGCGCGTTAGTCAGACCAAATGACATAACAGTATACTCATACAGCCCATACCTGGTGGTAAAAGCTGTCTTCGGAATATCCTGTTCTCGAATCTTCAACTGGTGGTATCCTGATCGCAAATTGATCTTGGAAAATACTTTAGCTCCTTACAATCGATCAAACAGATCATTGATCATTGGCAGCGGGTACTTGTTTTTGATTGTTACTTCGTTCAATCCTCGATAATCAACAACCATCCTTAACGATCCATCCTTCTTCTCCACTAGAAGTACGGGCGATCCCCAAGGCGAAGAACTTGGGCGTATGTAACCTTTATCCAGTAACTCCTTAATCTGCTTCTTAATCTCCACCAAATCTTTTGTTGGCATCCTATATGGTCTCTTCGATATTGGCCCAGTGCCTGGCAAAAGCTCAATCAAAAACTCAATGTCTCTATCCGGTGGCATGCCTGGCAACTCTTCGGGAAATACATCAGGAAAATCCTTTACCACTGGTACTTCCTCCTGCACAACTCCTGATAAGGAATTTACTTGTGTCCTGTTTGGCGCATGTCGGGATACATACTTGATCCTTCTCCCTTCTGGTGTGGTAAGCAAAATTGACTTACTAGCACACTCAATATTCCCTTCATACTTTGATAACCAATCCATGCCTAATATCACATCCAATCCTTGAGATTCCAATACTACTAGGTCTGAGGGAAAAACATAGTTACCAATCCTTAATGGTAACCGATCACACCATAGACTAGCCACATACTCTGCTCCTGGCGAGGTTACTAACATGGGTGACCTAAGGGCTTGGGTTGGTAGGTTATACTTATCCACAAATCTCCTTGAGATGTATGAATGCGATGCACCAGTATCAAAAAGAACGAGTGCAGTAAATGACTTAACCAAAAACTTACCTATTACTGCATCGGGCTGAGTTTCAACCTCCTCCACATTAACGTGGTTCACCTGTCCCCTGTTGAAAGGGTTCGGCTTCTTTCCAGAGCTTCCATTGCCGTTTTGGCCTTCAGGACATTCATTGGCATAATGTCCGGTCTTGGAACACTTGAAACAGGTGACTTGACTCAGATCTCTCTTGGCTGGGGTTGATGGGGTGCTGCGGTTCTGGCCATTGCTTCCTCCATTCCCATTACCATTCTTGGTGCCATTGTGATTGTGCGAGCTACCTACTCCATGGGTATGCTAAAAATGTCCTCCCGGTCTAGGGGTAAAACGTGGATTTTGCTGAGCTCCTGAATTATACTTTCCTTGTCCATACTTCCTCTTGCGGTTCTCAATTTGTTGCTGCTTCCCTTCAATCATAAGAGCACGATCTACCAACTCCTGGTGGTTGTTGAAGGTGGCTACCATCAACTGCATACTCAACTCATCATTCAGTACTTCCAGGAATTTCTCCTGCTTAGCTGCATCCGTAGCAACGTCATCTGGGGCATAACGTGCTAGCTTACTAAACTCCTCCACATACTGGCCAACTGTCCGTCCTCCTTGGCGCAAGTTACGAAACTCACGCTTCTTCATGGCCATTGCTCCTGCTGAAACATGGGCAGTACGGAAAGCCTGCTGAAACTGGTCCCATGTGACAGTGTCGACTGGGAAGGTGACTGTGAAATTCTCTCACCAGGATGCTGCGGGTCCTTCTAACTGATGTGCAGCAAACTTCACCTTCTCCGCATCTGTGCATCCTGCTGTGGTCAACTCCCTAGCTGTCTTGCGGAGTCAATCATCTGCTACTATTGGCTCGGTGCTACTGGAAAACACCGGCGGATTCAGCCTAAGAAAACAGGCTAAGTGGTCAACAGGTGGTGGTGGTGGTGGTGGGTTGTTGTTCCCCTGATCCTGATTCTGAACTAGCAACTGCATCAAGGTGTTCTGCTGCTGGATCAACTGGGTGAGCTCCGGCGGAAAGGCAAATCCGGGGTCATGTCTCGGAGGCATCTGAGGGTTTAGAAAAGATGAGATATAAGAATAGAGGGGGGTCTAAAGAGAAAACACTACCCATATGCACATGAGGCAAAAGCAAACAATTCACTTCATTCAATCAAACAAGGACATACAATCGATCTAACTATCGCAAAGTGCTCGGACTACTATATTTACATGGTGGACTACTACTACTACTGATGAGGTGGTCTACTAGAAATATTCTACGGTTGTAGACTCCATGATATCTGCTCCTGCTTCATCAACATAGTCATCATTGCTACTATCTTGTTTCGAGTCGGTGCCGTCAATGATGATGTAGTCTTCCGGGCTAATCTCCTTGGGTTCTTCGTCTTCATCTACTGGTGTCGGGCCTCCCATAAATATGCCAATCTTCTTGATCAGATCATCATTCTTCTCCACAAATACTTCAATTTCTTCTTCATAATCTTCGCGTGTAGCCTTGAGTTCTTCCTCTAGTTCCTTGATTCTAGTCTTAGCCTTCTTTAGATCTATCATGTCGGCGCACATCTGATTCTCCTGCCGTCGAATGTGCTGATTTAACTCCTGAATAAAAGTTGCAATTGATCTATCTTTCCTGGTGCTGATCATCTCCCAGTGTTCATCTCGGCGCCCACAAATCTGGTAGATAGTATCCTTGAGATCCTTGCGGTAGACTTCGCCAATGCGTCCCATGGCGATGTGAGCTGCCATACTCTTTCCTAGACTCCAAGTTGGTGCATCAAAAGAAAACTCTATGGGCTCAGTGACTGGAATGAACGTCCTTCCTGGAACTTGAACTTGAATCATCCAGCGCTCTTCTTCAGGTAAAGCGGCTTTGTAGGTTCCCGTGAAGCTTGGTATTCCTATGTTCAGGTACCTAGTGACTTCCTTCAAGTGGCGTCCAAAGGGTGTATCTTCATCTGGTTGGGTGAACTTGTTCCTTGCATCCGCCATCCTAAAGAGTAGAAAAGATGAGAGGTCAGAAGAGAAGAGAGTGAGTAGTGATCTAGGTCTTTAGCTTAGTGGTCGTGTCCTACAGTCAGCGTGTGCTCTGATACCATCTCTGTAGCGACCAGACCTCAAATAGTCTGATCTCTGTGCTCCGGTGTCATCCCTGGATCAGTAATTCTGACACCACACAGTACTCGAAGGATTTATAGCAGAGTAGCAATCACACACTTATTACATCGAGTGTCTCAAAAGAGAACTTATTACAATAAATATGGCTTAAGGCCATCTAATAACGATAACAGCGGAAGGCTTGGAAGATAAGTGAGTCCATCAACTCCAATGGCATCACTGAGTATAGAACCACGACCTAAAAACTCCTTAATCATTGTCTGAAAAGTCTGCAACATTAACGTTGCAGCCCGAAAACGGGTCAGCACATGGAATATGCTGGCAAGGTAACACATAGAGAGTAATGGAATGCAACAGCTATACTATATGCATATTTGGCTGGTGGGAAGCTCTATGGTTACAGTTTTTTTGCGTAAAGCCAATTTTTCCCTACTTCAAAGGAATAAATTTAATTACTATCATGGTGGTTGTTAAACATTGAGAATGGTTGACAGCATTCTCAATCCCAATTAAGCATCATTATTTAACAAACCCCACAAAGTTAACTTTAGAGTAACATGTTGAGATTCACATGATAATCCAGGTACTAGATACTCAAGATGTCCATAACCAGGGACACGGCTAACCATGATTAGTTTATTACACTCTGCAGAGGTTTGCGCACTTTTCCCCACAAGACTCGATCGCCTCCGTTGGATTTCTCACACTACATGGTGTTTGAGAAACGGATGACCAAGACATAGTCTTTCAGAAGCGCTAGCACCTTACGATCGGGTAGACCGTACCACCTACATCCCCTACATCTGCTAGTCTACCCTGTAAGAGTTCGCACGACTTAATCAACTATGCCAGAGCCCATAATGGCTTGTGGCTGCACACGGAAGTTTCTAGTATGAATAATCTCATGATCCCTTTGAGCCTGGGTGGCGGTCCAAAAGAAAAACAGGCAAGTCCTGGAATACCCAGGTGCCTCAATCCACCCAGATGTGTGTTTAGGTTGCCACCTTAAATAAACCATTAATTAACAATCTCACATCTGTCATGGATATCACTCACCCAATCCACGTCTACTAGCATAGCATGGCATAATAAGCAAACGTAGAAATAACTCCCAAAGGTTTGATAATAAACAGGTAATAGGTACTACCTCATCTACTTCCCATCCCACAATTTAATTAGATCCTAATCATACAATGTGTGAGGATTGATCTAATGCAATAAAAATGGGTTGTAGAAAAAGGTATGATCAAAGTGTTACTTGCCTTGCTGATGATCCGCGAAACCTAGAGATTCAAAGTAACAGGCGGCGCACTGCGGGTATTCTATCGCATACAAACAACAAGAATACAATAAGTACTCATCTAATGCACAGGTAAAACTCAAATAGAAGATCTAACCAGAAAGTTCAACTTAAGAACCCTGGTTTGCAAAAAGAATCAAATCGAACGAAGCAAAAGAAATCAAATGGCGAAAGAAAACAACTTCGTTCTAGTAATCTGGATCTAAGTCAAATTTTACAGTAGCAAAAACTTGTTTAAGTTGATTATTCGGAAAGAGGGTTTGGAGACGAAACTCCAGGCGCTTGAATCGCCTGATTCCGATAAACGAGCGAAAAGTTATACTAAAACGAAAATCGGATCAAAAATCGCGATCAGAAAATAACTGCGGAAAAATCCGATGAAAAAGAAAACGACGAACAGATTTTTTTAAACGGCACGGATTTCGAGGGGCAGCGAACCTCGGGCGACGCGCGGCTCCGGCGGATCGGCGGCGGGGCGGCGGCGGCGGCTGGCAGCGGGGCGGCGGCTGGCGGCGGCTGCTAGGGTTTGGGGGCTGGGGCGGCTGGGCTCTTGGGCCCCGGGGCGGCGCCTTATAAAGGCCTCGGCCAGGCGGAGTCCTAGCCGAGTACGGCCCAAAGTCGGTTCCGTTTTTTTTAAATTACGCTCAGAAGAAAAATAAAAAGAAATACTAAACGGACTCCAAAAATCACGAAACAAATTTTCCCGGGTTTCTAAAATCAAGCCCGATAAAGTGAACATTTATTTGGGCCCTAAATGCAATTTTGAAAAACGCACATTTTTCCTAAATTCACATAAAAAAACCGAAAAACTCCGAAATAAATCTTATTTGATTTTTTTATTAAATCCTCAATATTTCTATATTTTGGGAAAGTCATTTTATTCCCTCTCTCATATTTTTGTAATAGAAATAATTGATGATAAAATAAATAAAATCAAATGATCCTGTTTACAAAATTTGAGAAAACTGAAATATGTAAATAACGAAATCCCCAACTCTCTCCGTGGGTCCTTGAGTTGCTTAGGATTTTCTAGGATCAAAACCAAAAGCAAAATAAAATATGATATGCATGATGATCTAATGTATAACATTGCAAATTGAAAATTTGGGATGTTACATATGATTTCTTATGCTAGAGTAATAATTCAATCACCATCTCAAGTATGAATAGTAAACTTCATTGAAAAATAATAAACTATAATCTCAGTCATTGGAGCAATTGCAATTTATCATAACATAGGAAAGAGTCAATGTATAAGAGCTTTTCAGCAAGTCCACATACTCAACTATCATATAGTCTTTCACAATTGCTGACACTCACGCAATACGTATGGGTATGGAGTTTTAATCGGACACAGAGAAATATAGGGGCTTATAGTTTTGCCTCCCAACGTTTTACCTCAAGGGTAATGTCAATAGTAATAGTTCAAGAAAACTCACATCCAATTAGCCATATATACCAGGATCGTTCCAACATACCGTGCTTGCCAAAAGATAAAATGTAAAAAGGAAGTGTGAAGATCACCGTGACTCTTATGCAATGTAGGAGATAAAAGTAAAAGATAAGCCCTTCGCAGAGGGAAACAGAGGTTGTCATGCGCTTTTATGGTTGGATGCACAAAATCTTAATGTGAAAGAACGTCAGTTTATATTTCCACTTGTGATATGGACCTTTATTATGCTGTCTGTCGCTTTTATTTCTTCCATATCACACGATCGTATAAAGCTTATTTCTCCCACACTAATAAGTCATACATATTTAGAGAGCAATTTTTATTGCTTGCACCGATGACAACTTACTTGGAGGATCTTACTCAATCCATAGGTAGGTATGCTGGACTCTTATGGCAAAACTGGTTTAAGGGTATTTGGAAGCACAAGTAGTATCTCTACTTGGTGCAATGAATTTTGCTAGCATGAGGGGAAAGGCAAGCTCAACATGTTGGAGGATCCAAGACAATATAATTTATCTCAGATGTAAGAAAACATAACCCATTACGTTGTCTTCCTTGTCCAATGTCAACTCTTTTAGCATGTCATATTTTAATGAGTGCTCACAATCATAAAAGATGTCCAAGATAGTATATCTATATGTGAAGACCTCTCTTTCTTTATTACTTCCTATTAATTGCAATGATGACCAAAACTATGTTTGTCAAATCTCAACAAATTTTATTCATCATACACTTTCTGTGTGAGCTCATTACTATCCATAAGACTCACATGATCTCTTTGTTTCTTTTTATTTCTTTCTATTTTTCTTTTATTCCCTTAGGATCATGGTAAAATATTCAAGCCCTTGACTCAACACTAATCTTTATTATATAGCTCACAGACTCGATTACATAGAAGGATAATAAAGCATAACTCACAACTAGATCATACTAAGAACTTTTATTCTTCTAGATCAAGATATTACCAAAAGGATCGAACTAAGAAAAACGGTAAAGATAAAAGTGATGGTGATACGATATTGGGGCACTCCCCCAAGCTTGGTAGTTGCCAAGGGGAGTGCCCATACCAGATACTTAATTCTTCTATGTTGGTGGAGACGGTGGTGATATTGTTGATGACGTAGGTGTCGGTGTCAAAACCGGCGGATCTCGGGTAGTGGGTCCCGAACTGTGCGTCTAGGACGGATGGTAACAGGAGGCAGGGAACACGATGTTTTACCCAGGTTCGGGCCCTCTTGATGGAGGTAAAACCCTACGTCCTGCTTGATTAATATTGATGATATGGGTAGTACAAGAGTAGATCTACCACGAGATCAAGGAGGCTAAACCCTAGAAGCTAGCCTACGGTATGATTGTTGTATATGGAGTTTATTGCCTACGGACTACAACCCTCCGGTTTATATAGACACCGGATAGGGTTAGGGTTACACAGAGTCGGTTACAATGGTAGGAGATCTTGAATATCCGCATCGCCAAGCTTGCCTTCCACGCCAAGGAAAGTCCCATCCGGACACGGGACGAAGTCTTCAATCTTGTATCTTCATAGTCCAGGAGTCCGGCTGAAGGTATAGTCCGGCTACCCGACCACCCCCTAATCCAGGACTCCCTCAGTAGGCTTGTCGTCCTTCTTCCAAGGCATAGGCTCACCATCATAGAAGGATGACCGAGTCTCCTGGAACCTCAAATCTGCAGCCAAACTCATCCTCTTGAATCTATATTCATACTCACAGTTTTGATTTTGCAGGTCATAGATTTGGGCTTGGAGGTGCTTGTTTTTCTCATGAAGCTTGAAGATCGCCTCCCCAATGTCCTTGACGTCCAACTTGTGGTTGTTGGTGAACTCCATGATCATGATGTGATTGGAATCGAGTCCATACTCCACCATCTCCTGACACTTGAAACTTCTTGCTCCAAGGCCTCGAGCCTTGCCTCCGTGCTTCCGGTCTTCCTTGGTCCCTCAGCATCGCGGATGTGCAACAACCCCTCACACATATCAATGGTTTGAGGGTGTTGCAGCACTTCTGCGAGGTAGGGGTTGATAACCTTCTCGAAGAACTGGTACTTGGGGGCGCTTGAAACGACATGACGACCTGGATCTGTCAGGAAAACAGCTCAAAACAAAAACAGGAGATTTTTGCGTGATACGGGAGTCAAAACCCCCAGGAGATTATATAATGAATTTTTACGGACCAAAATACGTGTTGTGTACGAAAACGGAGTCTGGAGAGCACACGAGGTGCCCACGAGGTAGGGGCGCGCCCAGTAGGGTAGGGCGTGCCATCCACCCTCGTGTCCTTCCCGGACTGCTACTTATTTTTCTATTTTTCTAAATATTACAAAACGGAGAAATATTGCCTTAAAACTATTTTGGAGTCGGTTTACTTACCGTACCACATACCTATTCCTTTTCGGAGTCTGAAACATTCCGGAAAGTGTCCCTTATGTATTCCCCCGGGGTTACGATTTCAATAACATTGGTTTCAACATTTATGGGATTACCTGAGATATAATGTTTGATTCTTTGACCGTTCACCACCTTCGGATTTGTGCCTTCGAAGTTGTTGATTTTTATGGCACCGGAACGATAGACCTCCTCGTTAACGTAAGGGCCTTCCCATTTAGAGAGAAGTTTTCCTGCAAAAAATCTTAAACGAGAGTTGTATAGCAATACATAATCACCTACATTAAACTCACGCTTTTGTATCCTTTTGTCATGCCATCTTTTAACTTTTTCTTTAAACAACTTGGCATTTTCATAGGCTTGGGTTCTCCATTCATCAAGTGAGCTAATATCAAATAGCCTCTTCTCACCGGCAAGTTTAAAATCATAATTGAGTTCTTTAATAGCCCAATATGCCTTGTGTTCTAGTTCGAGAGGTAAGTGACATGCTTTTCCATATACCATTTTATACAGAGACATACCAATAGCATTTTTATATGCAGTTCTATAGGCCCATAATGCATCATCAAGTTTCTTGGACCAATTCTTTCTAGACCTATTGACAGTCTTTTGCAAAATTAATTTGAGTTCTCTATTACTCAATTCTACCTGACCACTAGACTGTGGGTGATACGGAGATGCAATTCTATGATTGACGTCATATTTAGCAAGCATTTTACGGAAAGCACCATGAATAAAATGTGAACCACCATCAGTCATTAAATATCTAGGGACTCCAAATCTCAGAACCACCACAGCATAATCGCTAGCATCACACATAATTTCAAAGGGTAAATTCCAATCAGGTGGCTGAACAATAGGTGCAGAGATCAATGCTTTCTTAAGTATTTCAAATGCTTCTACACAATCATCATCGAAGACAAATGGTATATCTTTTTGTAATAAATTAGTCAGAGGCCGAGAAATTTTTGAGAAGTCCTTAATGAACCTCCTATAAAAACCGGCATGACCAAGGAAACTTCTTATACCTTTGATGTCCTTGGGACATGGCATCTTCTCAATAGCATCAACTTTGGCTTTATCAACTTCAATACCTCTTTCAGAAACTTTATGCCCCAAGACAATACCTTCATTAACCATAAAGTGGCACTTTTCCCAATTCAAGACAATATTAGTTTCTTCACATCTATGCAAAACTCGATCAAGGTTGCTTAAGCAATCATCAAAAGAAGATCCATAGATGGAAAAGTTGTCCATGAAAACTTCACAAATCTTTTCACAAAAGTCAGAGAATATACCCATCATGCATCTTTGAAAGGTAGCAGGTGCATTACATAAACCAAAAGGCATACGTCTATAAGCAAAAGTACCAAAAGGGCATGTAAAACTAGTCTTTGATTGATCTTTGGCTGACACAGGTATTTGAGAGAAACCAGAATAACCATCTAGAAAGCAAAAATGTGTATGTTTGGATAATCTTTCTAGCATTTGATCCATAAAAGGTAAGGGGTAATGATCCTTTTTAGTAGCCTTATTTAATTTGTGGAAATCAATTACCATCCTATAACCTGTAATAATTCTTTGAGGAATCAATTCATCTTTATCATTAGGAACAACAGTAATACCTCCCTTCTTAGGGACACAATGGACAGGGCTTACCCACTGACTATCAGCAACGGGATAGATTATACTTGCCTCAAGGAGCTTTAGTATTTCCTTTCTTACCACTTGTTTCATTTTAGGATTCAGCCGGCGTTGATGATCACGAACTGGTTTAGCATCTTCTTCCAAATTAATTTTATGTTGACATAGAGTGGGACTATGCCCTTAAGATCATCAAGAGTATACCCAATAGCAGCATGGTGCTTCTTCAGAGTTTTCAATAGTCTCTCTTCCTCATGCTCTGAAAGGTTAGCACTAATAATAACAGGATATATCTTTTTCTCATCAAGATAAGCATATTTAAGAGTATCAGGTAATGGTTTAAGCTCAAACACGGGATCACCCTTGGGTGGAGGAGGATCCCCTCGGATTTCAACAGGCAGATTGTTTTTCAGAATAGGTTCCTGTTTAAAGAATACTTCATCTAATTCCCTTCTTTCATCCATAAACATGTCATTTCCATGGTCTAGCAAATATTGTTCTAAAGGATCACTAGGAGGTACGGCAATAGAGGCAAGACCAATAATTTCATCCTTACTAGGTAATTCTTCTTCACGGTGTTGTCTACTAAATTTAGAGAAATTAAATTCGTGAGTCATATCATCTAAACCGATAGTAACAACATCCCTTTTGCAATCTATGGTAGCATTAACAGTATTTAAGAAGGGTCTACCAAATATAATGGGACAAAAGCTATCTTGTGGGGTACCAAGAACAAGAAAATCAGCAGGATATTTAGTTTTCCCACACAATACTTCAACTTCTCTAACAATTCCCATTGGTGAAATAGTATCTCTATTGGCAAGTTTAATTGTGACATCAATATCTTCCATCTCAGTAGGTGCAATATCATGCATAATTTCTTTGTATAAGGAATAAGGTATTGCACTAGCACTAGCACCCATATCACATAAGCCATGATAACAATGATCTCCTATTTTAATAGAAATAACATGCATGCCTACCACAGGTCTAGGTTTATCTTTAGCACAGGGTTTAGCAATTCTAGCAGTTTCATCACAGAAATAAATAACATGCCCATCAATATTATCAGGCAAGAGATCTTTAACAATAGCAATATTAGGTTCAACTTTAACTTTCTCAGGAGGTGTATATATTTTAATATTGCTTTTACGAACTATAGTTGAAGCTTTAGCATGATCCTTTATCCTAACAGGGAAAGGTGGTTTCTCAACATAAGAAGTAGGAACAATTGGATCATTATAAGTGATAGTCTTTTCTTCAACTTTAATAGGTGCAGCTACTTTTACTTCTATGGGAGGATGATATTTAAACCACTTCTCCTTTGGGAGATCAACATAAGTAGCAAAAGATTCACAGAAAGAAGCTACTATCTCAGAGTCAAGTCCATATTTAGTGCTAAATTTACGGCAAACATCGGTATCCATAAAAGATTTAACACAATCAAACTTAGGTGTCATACCTGACTCCTTAACTTTGTCGAGGTCCCAATCTTCAGAGTTGCGTTTAATTCTTTCCAATAAATCCCATTTGAATTCAATAGTCTTCATCATAAAAGAGCCAGCACAAGAAGTATCAAGCATGGTGCGATTGTTATCAGAAAGCCGAGCATAAAAATTTTGAATAATCATTTCTCTTGAAAGCTTATGATTGGGGCATGAATATAACATTGATTTAAGCCTCCCCCAAGCTTGAGCGATGCTTTCTCCTTCGCGAGGCCAAAAATTATATATGTAATTGCGATCACGATGAACAAGATGCATAGGATAAAACTTCTGATGAAATTCTAATTTCAATCGTTTGTAATTCCAAGACCCCATATCATCACATAGCCTATACCATGTCGATGCATCTCCCTTCAAAGATAAAGGGAATACCTTCTTCTTAACAACATCTCCGGGTACACCAGCAAGCTTAAATAATCCACAAACTTCATCCACATATATTAGATGTTCATCAGGATGTTTTGTTCCATCTCCTAAAAAAGGATTAGCTAGCAGTTTTTCTATCATACCCGAAGGAATTTCAAAGCAGACATTTTCATTTTCATTTTCAGTAGGTTGAGGAGCAACTCTTTGCTCTACTGGTCGGGATGAAGATACCCCGAACAAGCCCTCAGAGGATTACTTTCCATAGTAACAAGTGATAGTAAATTTCAGCACACTATATAAAATTTTCCTTACCAAATTCCACCTACCAAAGGCGCTTCACTCCCCGGCAACGGCGCCATAAAAGAGTCTTGATGACCCACAAGTATAGGGGATCTATAGTAGTCCTTTCGATAAGCAAGAGTGTCGAACCCAACGAGGAGCAGAAGGAAATGATAAGCGGTTTCCAGCAAGGTATTCTCTGCAAGTACTGAAATAAGTGGTAACAGTTAGTTTTGTGATAGGATAATTTGTAATGAGCATTAAGTAACAAATGTAAATAAAGTGCGGCAAGGTGGCGCAATCCTTTTCATAGCAAAGGACAAGCCTGGACAAACTCTTATATCATGTAAAGCGCTCCCGAGGACACATGGGAATATCGTCAAGCTAGGTTTCATCACGTTCCTATGATTCGCGTTCGGTACTTTGATAATTTGGTATGTGGGTGGACCGGTGCTTGGGTGCTGCCCTTACTTGGACAAGCATCCCACTTATGATTAACCTCTATTGCAAGCATCCGCAACTACAACAAAAGTATTAAGGTAAACCTAACCATAGCATGAAACATATGGATCCAAATCATCCCCTTACGAAGCAACGCATAAACTAGGGTTTAAGCTTCTGTCACTCAAGCAACCCATCATCTACTTATTACTTCCCAATGCCTTCCTCTAGGCCCAAATAATGGTGAAGTGTCATGTAGTCGATGTTCACATAAGACCACTAGAGGAGAGACAACATACATCTCATCAAAATATCGAACGAATACCAAATTCACATGACTACTAATAGCAAGACTTCTCCCATGTCCTCAGGAACAAAAGTAACTACTCACAAAGCATGAACATGTTCATAATCAGAGGGGTATTAATATGCATATAGGATCTGAACATATGATCTTCCACCAATTCAACCAACTAGCATCAACTACAAGGAGTAATTAACACTACTAGCAACCTACTAGCAACAATCTCGGACTTGGAGACAAGAATTAGATACAAGAGATGAACTAGGGTTTTGAGAGGAGATGGTGTCTATGAAGATGTTGATGGAGATTGCCCTCTCCCGATGAGAGGAGCGTTGGTGATGACGATGGCGATGATTTCCCCCTCCGGCAGGGAAGTTTCCCCGGTAGAACAGCTCTGCCGGAGCCCTAGATTGGTTCCGCCAAGGTTCCGCCTCGTGGCAGCAGAGTTTCGTCCGAGAAGATGGCTTATTATTTTTTTCCCATCGAAAGACTTCATATAGCAGAAGATGGCCATCGGAGGGCCACCAGGGGGGCCACGAGGTAGGGGGGCGTGCCCAGGGGGTAGGGTGCGCCCCCCACCCTCGTGGGCAGGGTGTGGCCCCCTGTTGAAGTTCTTGCTCTCAGTATTTTTATATATTTGGAAAATGTCTTCCGTGAAGTTTTAGGACTTTTGGAGCTGTGCAAAATAGGTCTCTAATATTTGCTCCTTTTCCAGCCCAGAATCCCAGCTGCCGGCATTCTCCCTCTTTATGCAAACCTTGTAAAATAAGAGAGAATAGGCATACGTATTGTGACATAATGTGTAATAACATCCCATAATGTAATAAATATCGATATAAAAGCATGATGCAAAATGGACGTATCAAATATGTGGCATCTTTGGTCTTCTTCTTGGTGATGTTGGAGAGTCAAGACCTTGGAGACAACAAGGGCGGGACTTGAATCTTTATCGCAAAAGACTTGTTCCTCTTCATCGTTCACTTGTCAGTGCATGGCGACTTGCTCGATGGCGTCCATTTCTTCTTCACTCATTGAATCGTAGGTGCCGTCGTCGTTGAGGATCATGGTCCGCTTGTTGGTGCACTCATAGGGCTTGTGGCCTCGGCCTCCGCATATGAAGCATTTGAAGGAACATATCTTGATGGTCTCATCGGTTAGAGTGGATGATGATGAAGCTCTCGGCTTGAAGTTGCTCGTAGTAGGAGGATGACTTGGAGTTGACGAAGCGTTCTTGGAACTCGACTTGTCAATGTTGCTAGTAAAAGGCTTGGTAGTCGGTGTTGGAGTCATTGAAGCTTGGTTGTTGGAGAAACTGTATGTCTTGGAAGAGAACTTGGCATACTTGAAATCATCTTGCACTTGGCATTCCGCTTTGGTAGCTTGATGCACTAGCTCGATGAGGTTCAAGTATGGTTGGAAGTCAACGATCTTCTTGATAGGATGGTTGAGTCCATTCAAGAAACGTGCCATTGTTTGCTCATCATCTTCGTGACATTGGCTCTTATCATGGCAATCTCCATCTCCTTGTAGTACTATTCAACGCTCTTGGTTCCTTGCTTGAGTAGTTGGAGTTTCTTGAAGAGGTCGCGGTTGTAGTAGGTAGGCATGAAGCGTGCTCTCATGACATCCTTCATTTGCGCCCAAGTAGTGATGGGTGGTTCACCTCTTGCCTCTCGGCGCTTGATAACTTGTTCCCACCAAATGAGGACATAGTCTTGGAACTCAAGGGATGCCATCGTGATCTTCTTCTCTTCTTCATAGTTATGCAAACGGAATATTTTGTCGACCTTCAATGCCCATGGAAGGTACTCTTTGGGATCATTGCTACCGTTGAACTTGGGCATGGTGAACTTGAGCTTGCCATAGCGTTGCTCTTCATTGTGTTGGGGTCGGGGATGATGACGCCCATGTTCTAGATGGTTGTCAAGCTCGTGTCTCTCTTGGTGAGGATGGTTGTCAACCTCATGTTGCTCTTGTCGAGGAGTATTTCCATTGTCGTCATGCTCTTGATGTTCTTGGCGAGCTTGTGGAGGAGCTTGTCGAGCTCGAGGAGGAGCTTGAGGAACTTGACGATGCACGCGAGCTTGAAATCTTCGTTCTTGAATTTCTTCGTGGAATGCTTCTTCTTGTTCTCGAGCTTGTCGGCCTCGGTTGGCTACGGCTCGACTTGAATCTTGGAGGGCTTGTTGCACCGCAAGTGCTTGAGCTTCACGGAGTTGTTCTTCTTGGCGTTGTACCTCGGCATCTTGTGCAACTTGGTGTAAACGCGCTCGCTCTTCCTCTTCGTGTTGGCGTTGTCATTGCCGTTCTCATGCTAGCGCAAAAGCCTCTTGAGTTTGACGTTATCGGCGCTCTTGAGAGTCGGTGTCGCGTAGGGGATTGAGGCTTGCTTGACGATCGTTGCGCGCGGCACGGCGTAGAGTGTTCGATGTCGGTGTACTTGAGCCGGAGAGGGTGAAGTCGGAGTGTCGACTTGAGTGGGTACTTCTTGATGAAGATGAAGTGGAAGAAGAGCGGTTGAGCAACAAAGCGCGAATTTCGTCCATCCTTGCGTCATTCTCTTGCTTGTGATCGTCGAGCTTGTGGTCGAAATAGTCCCTTGTATGTTGCTCGGAGAGTCACAAGTCGGCGGCGAGGTTGTCGACGCGTTCACTCATAGCTTGTTGCTCTTGATGCAAAGCACATTGTGCACCAAAGAGGTGGCTCTTGGTGACGTAGGAGTCCATGTCATCGTCGTGCTCAACGAAGAGTGCGTTGGTAGAAGTAATTGGCCTATCCATCATTCCAAGACAAATGTGAGTGGTAGAAAGAGAAGGACGAATACCAAATGTACCTTGACTGAAGTTGAAAGTGGATCGATGACCACTCCAATGTAGGACAAGGAAATAGCACAATTGGTACTAGCTCTTGTCTGTTCTCACACCTACACACGTAAAAGCTTATGGTGGAGCTTGGTTAGGATGGTGACACAAAATTTGATGCAATTGTAAGTGAGCTTCAATAATGTTGGAAAATATTCGCAAGATGCAATGTAACAAGTAGACCAAGCATATAAGGTACACGGAAACACACATGCAAAAAGATAAGTGGGGTTGGGCAACCAAGGATGAGCCAAAATGTGGAATCCACGAAAATGCTCTTGTTGCACAACACTAGAGAGACACTAGCACGATTGCACAATAGGTGGATACAAGAACTTGTGCACAACCTACTTAGCAAAAATGCAACGACTTCTATCCCAAGTATGCTCTATGTAAGGTTTTTCTATGATATGATCCAAGATGATCGAGTATGCCAATCTTAATGTTGTATGATGCTATGGTTCTTGCTTAAAAGCTCTTTGCTTATCTTTCCTCTTTGATTAAAAGCTTGTTTGGCTCCTTGATGTTTGAGCTCTTTTCGCATGCAATGCTTGACGAACCAAGATAGCAATTGTGTATGCGATGAAAACTTTGTGACACAAGAGATGATACCAATATATGCAACAATGATGTATGTATGCTATGGGAAGTATGATCACTAATGTGCACAAGTCTCGTTGCTGGCAATACTCAATGGCTAGTCTCGATGGGTAAGAAACGCAAAGGAGTAAGGCTATGATGGCTATCAATGTAATGGCAAGAGTGATATGTCCAATACCAAGACGAGGTTACTGTTCTTTCTTCCGGTATGGTGTCAAAATGGTGGCACGAATACCAAGCTGTAGTCGAGGTGGTCGTTGTTGATGACGCGTCCATGGCGAAGATGAGCGGCAGTGATGTCGATGTCGAACCGTACCTATATAGCCGAAACACAAAAGGATACGGAACCGCAACTCAAATTCTCAAAGCTCAAAATGGCAACACATGTCGGAGTGCAAAACGGGCCAAATGGTGGTGGAATGCGGAAGTGGTGATGGTGTATTGGTGGTGGGAGTGCATATGCGGAAATGTGGGGCGATGGTGGTGACTAAACTGAAAAAAATTCAGTTTCTTCAGGGAACTCCGGACATCCGGTGGGGAGCGGTTGTCCGGTCGTCGGACGTCCGGTGGCTAGCGTACGGCCGGTGCCTGGGCACTGCTCGGGCACGGGAGGAACTTCACGTGGGCGGGGTGGATGAGGTGAAATTCGTCGATTGCGGGCGATTTCATGGATGGAAAGTGGTGGAGACAAAGGGGAAAAGCTAGATCCACTAAAAACAAAGAAAATCCACGGATCCAAACCAACAAAATCTCAACACACTAACAAATCACAAAAAAAAATTGGGGCTATTTTTGTGGGGAATATTCGAATTAGGACGAAAAACAACAAAACAAGGCTAGCAACACAACAGGGAGGCTCCAAAATCGTGATCAACGTGGCTCATGATACCAAGATGATGTAGGGTAGGAACCCTATCGGCCGATCTTTCACGATAGGAGCGGATCCCGCGATGAACACGAAGAACACGAGGAGGGAAACGAGGGAAATCATGGAGGAAAACACAAGAGAAACACGAAACCAACAAGAACAAGTTACACATGTGCTAGTCCTCGAATACATCGGGTTCACACGGTACACGATCAACTAAGGACGAGACAAGGGTAAAGGTCTTCTCCGTGAGGAGGTCTTGATGTTCTTCCCTAAAGAGGGGTCTTGAATCCGCTTGGGGGATCTTCTCCGTAGGAGGCTCGAATCTCCGAGGAGAAGGTAACCAAGTGGATGAGCAAAGCTCTCACATGAAATATGAGCTAATACTTTGCTAATCCTAGCTAGAAGGAATAGGAGGTCTATATATAGTCTAAGTGAAAAAGGGGGCAAAAGTAGGGGGTACATGGGCCTCGGGCCCGAATCTGGACACAGCCAGGTAACGGACGTCCGTTGGGGACTGGACGTCCGGTGTCTCAGGAGCAGCCGGACGTTCGGTGGCTGCCGGTCGTCCGCTCATTCTGGCTCGGATGCTGGTGTAGCGGATTTCCGGAGGCTACCGGTCGTCCGCTGGCACCGGTCGTCCGCTCATTTGGCTCGGGTGCAGGGGCACCGGTCGTCCGGTCTGGGCCGGACGTCCGGTCTGGGCCGGAAGTCCGGTCTGGGCCGGACGTCCGCTCGCTGGGGTTCGGTTGGAGCATCAGGCGCCTGACGTCTGGTCCCGGCCGGTCATCCGATGGCTGGGAATTTTCCTTCAGCCCTTCCTCGTCTCCATCTTCTCGTCCATCTTCCTCTTCCTCTTCTCCTTGCTCCTTAGCTTCTCCATGATACCTGAGAATGCACAAAGTGTCTGTATGAGGTTGTAGCCATGTCTCATGTGCATCAAAGTGGAAATGTGAGAGGAGAGATGTCACCTCGGTTTCAAGGGCTCTTGCACGTGCTAGTGTCATGGGTCCAAGAGGTGTCGTAGGATATGTAGTTGGGTCCATGGGGATGGCCTTGGGATGCTCCGCATCACAAGCTTACTCAAAACAGAAGGTGAATGATGTCTAATACACAACCTTCTTCTTGTAGACGTTGTTGGGCCTCCAAGTGCAGAGGTTTGTAGGACAGTAACAAATTTCCCTCAAGTGGATGGCCTAAGGTTAATAAATCCGTAGGAGGCGTAGGATGAAGATGGCCTCTCTCAAGAAACCCTGCAACCAAATAACAAAGAGTCTCTTGAGTCCCCAACACACCCAATACAATGGTAAATTGTATAGGTGCACTAGTTCGGCAAAGAGATGGTGATACAAGTGGTATATGGATGGTAGATATGGGTATTTGTAATATGAAATTATAAAAACAGCAAGGTAACTAATGATAAAAGTGAGCGTAAATGGTATTGCAATGATAGGAAATAAGGCCTAGGGTTCATACTTTCGCTGGTGTAAGTTCCCTCAACAATACTAACATAATTGGATCGCATAACTATCCCTCAACATGCAACAAAGAGTCACTCCAAAGTCACTAATAGCGCAGAACAAACGAAGAGAATATGGTAGGGTACGAAACCACCTCAAAGTTATTCTTTCGAATCAATCCGTTGGGCTATTCCTATAAGTGTCACAAACAGCCCTAGAGTTCGTACTAGAATAACACCGTAAGACACAAATCAACCAAAACCCTAATGTCACCTAGATACTCCAATGTCACCTCAAGTATCCGTGGGTATGATTATATGATATGCATCACACAATCTCAGATTCATCTATTCAACCAACACAAAGGACCTCAAAAAGTGCCCCAAAGTTTCTACTGGAGAATTGCGACGAAAACGTGTGCCAACCCCTATGCATAGGTTCATGGGCGGAACCCGCAAGTTGATCACCAAAACATACATCAAGTGTTCTCAAATCTTTAAAGACTCGATCCGATAAGATTAATTCAAAGGGGAAACTCAATTCATTACAAGAGAGAAGAGGGGGAGGAGAAACATAAGATCCAACTATAATAGCAAAGCTCACGATACATCAAGATCGTGCCAAATCAAGAACACGAGAGAGAGAGAGATCAAACACATAGCTACTGGTACATACCCTCAGCCCCGAGGGAGAATTACTCCCTCCTCGTCATGGAGAGCACCGGGATGATGAAGATGGCCACCGGAGAGGGATTGCCCCCTCCGGTAGGGTGCCGGAATGGGTCTAGATTGGCTTTTGGTGGCTACGGAGGCTTCTGGCGGCGAAACTCCCGATCTATTGTGCTCCCGGATGTTTTTAGGGTTTATGGATATATATATATAGGAGGAAGAGGTACGTCAGGGGAGCCACGAGGGGCCCACAAGGGTGGAGGGCGCGCCCAGGGGGGTGGGCGCGCCCCCCTACCTCGTGGCCTCCTTGAAGCTTCCCTTACATGGACTCCAAGTCTCCCGGGTTGCTTTTCTTCCAAAAATAAGTTCCGTGAAGTTTCAGGACAATTGGACTCCGTTTGATTTTCCTTTTCTGCGATACTCTAAAACAAGGAAAAAAACAGAAACTAGCACTGGCACTGGGCTCTGGGTTAATAGGTTAGTCCCAAAAATCATATAAAATAGCATATAAATGCATATAAAACATCCAAGGTTGATAATATAATAGCATGGAACAATAAAAAATTATAGATACGTTGGAGACGTATTAGTGAATCAAGTGCAGAGCTAGATGGTAGTTCCTTACCTCCCCTCGAAGTTGAGGGATAAATCTTGGTTCTTGGGTCTTTTAAGCTCTTCATAATGATAAGCAAATATAAATCCCAAGTGACTCAAAGAATAGAGCTATGCTCCCCGGCAACGGCGCCAGAAAATAGTCTTGATGACCCACAAGTATAGGGGATCTATCGTAGCCTTTTCGATAAGTAAGAGTGTCGAACCCAACAAGGAGCAGAAGGAAATGATAAGAACTTTTCAGTAAGGTATTCTCTGCAAGCACCGAAATTATCGATAACAGATAGTTTTGTGATAAGGTAATTTGTAACGAGTAGCAAGTAATAAAAGTAAATAAGGTGCAGCAAGATGGCACAATCCTTTTTGTAGCAATGGACAAGCCTAGACAAACTCTTATATGAACTAAAGCGCTCCCGAGGACACATGGGAATTATCGTCAAGCTAGTTTTCATCACGATCATATGATTCACGTTCGGTACTTTGATAATTTGATATGTGGGTGGACCGGTGCTTGGGTGTTGTCCTTACTTGGACAAGCATCCCACTTATGATTAACCCCCATTGCAAGCATCCGCAACTACAACAGAAGTATTAAGGTAAACCTAACCATAGCATGAAACATATGGATCCAAATCAGCCCCTTATGAAGCAACGCATAAACTAGGGTTTAAGCTTCTGTCACTCTAGCAACCCATCATCTACTTATTACTTCCCAATGCCTCCCTCTAGGCCCAAACAATGGTGAAGTGTCATGTATTCAACATTCACATGACACCACTAGAGGGATGACAACATACATCTCATCAAAATATCGAATGAATACCAAATTCACATGTCTACTAATAGCAAGACTTCTCCCATGTCCTCAGGAACAAACGTAACTACTCACAAAGCATATTCATGTTCATAATCAGAGGGGTATTAATATGCATAATGGATCTGAACATATAATCTTCCACCAAGTAAACCAACCAGCATCAACTACAAGGAGTAATCAACACTACTAGCAACCCACAGGTACCAATTTGAGGTTTGGATACAAAGATTGGATACAAGAGATGAACTAGGGTTTGAGATGAGATGGTGCTGGTGAAGATGTTGATAGAGATTGACCCCCTCCCGATGAGAGGATCGTTGGTGATGACGATGGTGATGATTTCCCCTTCCCGGAGGGAAGTTTCCCCGGCAGAACAGCTCCGCCGGAGCCCTAGATTGGTTCCGCCAAGGTTCCGCCTCGTGGCGGCGGAGTCTCTTCCGAAAGCTTGCTTATGATTTTTTCCTCGACGAAAGACTCCATATAGCAGAAGATGGGCATCGGAGGGCCACCAGGGGGCCCACGAGGCAGGGGTGCGCCTAGGGGGGTAGGGCGCGCCCCCCACCCTCGTGGCTGGTGGGTGGCCCCCCTCTGGTACTTCTTGCACTCAGTATTTTTTATATATTCTGGAAATAAATTCCGTGAAGTTTCAGGACTTTTGGAGCTGTGCAGAATAGGTCTCTAATATTTTCTCCTGTTCCAGCCCAGAATTCCAGTTGCCCGCATTCTCCCTCTTTATGTAAACCTTGTAAAATAAGAGAGAATAGGCATAAGTATTGTGACATAATGTGTAATAACAGCCCATAATGCAATAAATATCGATATAAAAGCATGATGCAAAATGGACGTATCAGCCACCGGAGATGGTTCCCCCCTCCGGCAGGGTGCCGAAACGGGATCTAGATTGGTTTTTCGTGACTACAAAGGCTTGCGGCAGCGGAACTTCTGATCTAGGGTTATTTCTGATGGTTTCTTTGTTTATAGGACTTTTTGCGTTGGTTTCGCACTAATATGGGCCTCGAGGTGAGCATAACCCACCGGGACAAGCCAGGCCCACCAAGCGCGCCCTGGTGGGTTGTGCCCTCCTCGTGGCTCTTCTGGCCCTCCCACGAAGCTTCGGGGGTCTCTTTTGTTCCATAAAAAATCGTCAAAAAGTTTCAGCTCATTTGGAGAACTTTCATTTCTACACAAAAAAACAACACCACGGTAGTTCTGCTGAAAATAGCGTCAGTCCGGGTTAGTTCCATGCAAATCATACCAAAACCATATATAATTGTTGTAAACATGGCATGAATACTTCATAAATCATTGATACATTGGAGACGTATCACTATCTGACGATGTGGACAGCGAGGATGAAGATGGCCAGAGGAGGTACAAGAGGCAAATCCTGAGGGGGCTTTATGCAGGAATGCATAACAGGCGTATTAGGACCTGGAACGACGACTATAGATGCCCATTTTGCAACCACAAGCTTCATAACGCGTATCTAAGTGTTCTAGCGTATGGAAGAGGACGGGCCATTGGCTCCTTCAAGCAGAAGTATTCTCGCAGGCTGGCACATGGCACGTACACCGAGTACCTGGAGAAGTTTTAGGATCGTGCCGGCATGTGAGATGAGATGTGGGATGGATTGAACTATGTACACTTGAGTATGCTTAATGACGGTTGAACTATGTACTTATGGTTGAACTATGCTTATGTACGTGTACGCTTATTATCTATGTCTGAGTATGTTTAATCTATGTTTACTTATGTCTAACCGTGGGATATGGATGCAACCGGTTCGGTTGATGGAATCTACCTCCATCTTGGTTTATTGGTTCCTTTGTAATTTCTCGTAAATTTTGACCAAAGGTTTAACTGACAAAATGTTGGTGCAGGTCAGCAAAAATTATATCGTTGGATGGGTATTTGAGCATAGTGTTCAATGATATAATTTTTGGTGACATGCATAAACATTTCTTAGTTAAATATTTGTTCAAAATTTGGTAAAAATTACAAAGGGGGACTAGTAAACCAGGACGGAGGTAGTACGTCAATCACACACGGTTCCCAAAATTGGAACCGTGTGCAATGATTTTCGTTTTGCCTATTGTGTCAATCACACACGGTTCACTCGAGAAAACCGTCGCCTCCAAAATTCTTTGTGGGACAGAAAACCCTCACCACCCAATTCAAAAAAGAAAACCCTCACCATCCCCACGTCATGAAAACCCTCACCCCGCCCGCCACCCCCTCCGGCCCCCATTCACACTTGCACAAGCTCCTCCGCGTCTATGCCATGGAACCGCCTATCGCGGCGGTAAACACTTAGCTCGCCGCCTGCCGCCGCCGCCAGGCTACCGGCAAAGCCCACTGCATTTCGCCACTTCCGCTTGCCGTCGCCTATCGCCATCGACTTTCTCGACGCTGCTCGCAGTCGACCCAGCTCTGCTCGGTTGGAGAATCTGCTGTACTGAGGGTTCTTTCTCATGGATGACAAGGTAACTAATTTAATGAGATATTATCTCATCTCTTATCCCAGTTCATCTGCCTCCTTTAATCACCCGGCAGAAATTGCCGTGAATTCATTTTTATTCGAGTTGTTTCGAGGGTTTTCTTTCATTCATAGAATGTACAGTGCGTCGACACATCAGGACTTTGCGACCTCCGCCAGAGATTCCATCTCACCGTACCAGATAACTTGATTACTCTCATATTTCCATGACATCATGTTTACCCTATCTGTCCCCTAATTCCTTCCTCAACATATCGACATTCATTGTCGTGTGCGAGGCTTTCCTCCGCATTTTAGCGCACTTTGGTTTATGGCTGAAGGTTTTTAATGTGAAGCCCAAGGTGGTGGGCGGCGAGCATGCCGAGTGCGGGGGGCGCTATGGTGAGCAAGATGCCTAACGTCATATGGCCAACGGGAACCTTTAATGATTCTTTCAAGGAGTGGCAACAGAAGTGGTTTTACATCACTGAGCTGTGCGGCAAGGAATGGGTCGCATCGCCCGAATTTCGATCCGGCGCCCCTCTACGGCTTACATCCTGGGTCAAGAAAGTCCTGGACTGGTCCTCGTCCGACGAACTATCGGTGCTCCAGATGCGCGTTAAAGATATGGGAGATAAGAACATTGAACTTGTCAACGTAGGCCAGGTGATGTTAGTCCACTGGATACTGCCTTGTCAACACCGGACTTGCAATCTATGGGAATTCGATCCGGCCAGGCACCAAACCTTGCGAGGGTTCTTCGGCTCCTCACACAAGGACATTCGGAAGGTGCTTTTCATGTCCAACAAATCATGGTCGTACTCCACCGAAGACCGCGGGTACCAACTGTCCCACCCTGCAAGTTCGGTGAGTTTATCAAACTTTTCTATCCGCATGACCCAAAGGAAGCGCTTAACGCGTGTTTATTCAACTCTCCCAGAGGTGGACGAAGAAGGCGGAGCGGATCCATTGTCCAGCCGCACTGCCCGAAGACCCGGCATCACACTTCTGACGAAGATGCTGGTCCCGGCGCCTTACAAGGTGCCGAAGAAGCTGGTCGAGAAGGAGGCCAGAAAGACCCGAGGCGGCCTTCGTCGTCACGACACTTCGAACACAATACCCGAAGGCTCTGATGCCCATTCCGCCTCCGAAGAGGATGAAAAGGAGGAGGAAGATGAATCCCCTGCGGGGGGAAGAAGGAAGAGGACGGCCTCCGCACCCTTGGAGGCCGAACTGCCCAAAAGGGGAAGGGTTTCTCTTCCGGAGGAGTCCACTGCCGCCGCCGACAGCGGCCCGGCATGGGATCCCAGGGCCCAGCTGTTGGGGAACGTAGTAATTTCAAAAAAATTCCTACGCACACGCAAGATCATGGTGATGCATAGCAACAAGAGGGGAGAGTGTGATCTACGTACCCTTGTAGACCGACAGCGGAAGCGTTAGCACAACGCAGTTGATGTAGTCGTACGTCTTCACGGCCCGACCGATCAAGCACCGAAACTATGGCACCTCCGAGTTTTAGCATACGTTCAGCTCGATGACGATCCCCGGACTCCGATCCAGCAAAGTGTCGGGGAAGAGTTCCGTCAGCATGACGGCGTGGTGACGATCTTGATGTACTACCGTCACAGGGCTTCGCCTAAGCACCGCTACAATATTATCAAGGATTATGGTGGAAGGGGGCACCGCACACGGCTAAGAATATGATCACGTGGATCAACTTGTGTGTCTAGGGGTGCCCCCTGCCCCCGTATATAAAGGAGCATGGGGAGGAGGCCGGCCGGCCCTATAGGCGCGCCAAGGAGGAGTCCTCCTCCTAGTAGGAGTAGGACTCCTACTAGGAGGGGGAAGGAAGTGGGGAAGGAGAAGGAAAGGGGGGCGCCTCCCCCCCTCTCCTAGTCCAATTCGGACCAGGGGGAGGAGGCGCGCGGCCCACCCTTGCTGCCCCTCTCTCTCTCCACTAAGGCCCATATGGCCCATTACTTCTCCCGGTAGGGTTCCGGTAACCCTCCGGCTCTCCGGTTTTCTCGGAAATCACCCGGAACACTTCTGGTGTCCGAATATAGCCGTCCAATATATCAATCTTTATGTCTCGACCATTTCAAGACTCCTCGTTATGTCCGTGATCACATCCGGGACTCCGAACTAACTTCGGTACATCAAAACTCATAAACTCATAATATAACTGTCATCGAAACCTTAAGCGTGCGGACCCTACGGGTTCGAGGACAATGTAGACATGACCGAGACACGTCTCCAGTCAATAACCAATAGCGGAACCTGGATGCTCATATTGGCTCCCACATATTCTACGAAGATCTTTATCGGTCAAACCGCATAACAACATACGTTGTTCCCTTTGTCATTGGTATGTTACTTGCCCGAGATTCGATCGTCGGTATCTCAATACCTAGTTCAATCTCGTTACCGGCAAGTCTCTTTACTCGTTTCGTAATACATCATCTCGCAACTAACTCATTAGTTGCAATGCTTGCAAGGCTTATGTGATGTGCATTACCGAGAGGGCCCAGAGATACCTCTCCGACAATCGGAGTGACAAATCTTAATCTCGAAATATGCCAACCCAACATTTACCTTTGGAGACACCTGTAGAGCTCCTTTATAATCACCCAGTTACGTTGTGACGTTTGGTAGCACACAAAGTGTTCCTCCGGCAAACGGGAGTTGCATAATCTCATAGTCATAGGAACATGTATAAGTCATGAAGAAAGCAATAGCAACATACTAAACGATCGGGTGCTAAGCTAATGGAATGGGTCATGTCAATCACATCATTCTTCTAATGATTTGATCCCGTTAATCAAATAACAACTCTTTTGTTCATGGTTAGGAAACATAACCATCTTCGATTAACGAGCTAGTCAAGTAGAGGCATACTAGTGACACTCTATTTGTCTATGTATTCACACATGTATTATGTTTCCGGTTAATACAATTCTAGCATGAATAATAAACATTTATCATGAAATAAGGAAATAAATAATAACTTTATTATTGCCTCTAGGGCATATTTCCTTCAGTCTCCCACTTGCACTAGAGTCAATAATCTAGATCACATCACCATGTGATTTAACATCAATAGTTCACATCACCATGTGATTAACACCCATAGTTCACATCGTCATGTGACCAACACTCAAAGGGTTTACTAGAGTCAGTAATATAGTTCACATCTATATGTGATTAGCACCCAAAGAGTACTAAGGTGTGATCATGTTTTGCCTGTGAGAGAAGCTTAGTCAACGAGTCTGCCAAAATTCAGATCTGTATGTATTTTGCAAATTTCTATGTCTACAATGCTCTGCACGGAGCTACTTTAGCTAATTGCTCCCACTTTCAATATGTATCCAGATGAAGACTTAGAGTCATCCGGATCAGTACCAAAAACTTGTATCGACGTAATCCTTTTACGACGAACCTTTTTGTCACCTCCATAATCGAGAAACATATCCTTATTCCACTAAGGATAATTTTGACCGATGTCCAGTGATCTGCTCCTAGATCACTATTGTACTTCCTTGCCAAAAATAGTGTAGAGTATACAATAGATCTAGTACATAGCATGGCATACTTTATAGAACCTATGGCTGAGGCATAGGGAATGACTTTCATTCTCTTTCTATCTTCTGCTGTGGTCGGGCTTTGAGTCTTACTCAATTTCACACCTTGTAACACAGCCAAGAACTCTTTCTTTGACTATTCCATTTTTGAACTACTTCAAAATATTGTCAAGGTATGTACTCATTGAAAAAACTTATCAAGCGTCTTGATCTATTTCTATAGATCTTGATGCTTAATATGTAAGCAGCTTCACCGAGGTCTTTCTTTGAAAAACTTCTTTCAAAAACACTCCTTTATGCTTTGCAGAATAATTCTACATTATTTCCGATCAACAATATGTCATTCATATATACTTATCAGAAATGATGTAGTGCTCCCACTCACTTTCTTGTAAATACAGGCTTCACCGCAAGTCTGTATAAAACTATATGCTTTGATCAACTCATCAAAGCGTATATTCCAACTCTGAGATGCTTGCACCAGTCCATAGATGGATCGCTGGAGCTTGCACATTTTGTTAACACCTTTAGGATTGACAAAACCTTCTGGTTGCATCATATACAATAAATCCATTAAGGAATGCAGTTTTGTTTATCCATTTGCCAGATTTCATAAAATGCGGCAATTGCTAACATGATTCGGACAGACTTAAGCATAGATACGAGTGAGAAACTCTCATCGTAGTCAACACCTTGAACTTGTCAAAAACCTTTTGTGACAATTCTAGCTTTGTAGATAGTAACACTACTACCAGCGTCCGTCTTCCTCTTGAAGATCCATTTAATCTCAATGGCTTGCCGAACATCGGTCAAGTCAACCAAAGTCCATACTTTGTTCTCATACATGGATCCTATCTCAGATTTCATGGCCTCAAGGCATTTTGCGGAATCTGGGCTCATCATCGCTTCCTCATAGTTCGTAGGTTCGTCATGGTCAAGTAGAATGACCTCCAGAACAAGATTACCATACCACTCTGGTGCGGATCTCACTCTGGTTAACTTACGAGATTCGGTAGTAACTTGATCTGAAGTTACATGATCATCATCATTAGCTTCCTCACTAATTGGTGTAGTAGTCACAGGAACAGATTTCTGTGATGAACTAATTTCCAATAAGGGAGAAGGTACAATTACCATATCAAGTTCTACTTTCCTCCCACTCACTTCTTTCAAGAGAAACTCCTTCTCTAGAAAGGATCCATTCTTAGCAACGAATGTCTTGACTTCGGATCTATGATAGAAGGTGTACCCAACAGTCTCCTTTGGGTATCCTATGAAGACATATTTCTCTGATTTGGGTTTGAGCTTATCAGGATGAAACTTTTTCATATAAGCATCACAATCCCAAACTTTAAGATACGACAACTTTGGTTTCTTGCCAAACCATAGTTCAGATTGTGTCGTCTCAACGGACTTAGATGGTGCCCCTTTTTAACGTGAATGCAGTTGTCTCTAATGCATGATCCCAAAACGATATTGGTAAATCGGTAAGAAACATCATAGATTGTACTATATCCAATAAAGTACGGTTATGACGTTCGGACACACCATTATGCTGTGGTGTTCCAGGTGGCATGAGTTTGTGAAACTATTCCACATTGTTTTAATTGAAGACCAAACTCGTAACTCAAATATTCGTCTCAGCAATCAGATCGTAGAAACTTTATTTTCTTGTCACGATGATTTTCCACTTCACTCTGAAATACTTTGAACTTTTCAGACTTATGTTTCATCAAGTAGATATACTCATATCTGCTTAAATCATCTGTGAAGGTCAGAAAAT
Organism: Triticum urartu; assembly: GCF_056163025.1. Classification (NCBI taxonomy): domain Eukaryota; kingdom Viridiplantae; phylum Streptophyta; class Magnoliopsida; order Poales; family Poaceae; genus Triticum; species Triticum urartu. The sequence continues at coordinate 162,412,335 of NC_141873.1, read as the reverse complement.
AATGATATTTGTCGCGAGCTTTAATATTCATCGGACCACATACAACAGTATGTATGATTTCCAACAAATCTGTTGCTCGCTCCATTTTTCCGGAGAACAGAGTCTTTAGTCATCTTGCCCATAAGGCATGGTTCGCAAGCACCAAGTGATTCATAATCAAGTGATTCCAAAATCCCATCAGCATGGAGTTTCTTCATGCGCTTTACACCAATATGACCTAAATGGCAGTGCCACAAATAAGTTGCACTATCATTATTAACTTTGTATCTTTTGGTTTCAATATTATGAATATGTGTATCACTACGATCGAGATCCAATGAACCATTTTCATTGGGTGTGTAACCATATAAGGTTTTATTCATGTAAACAGAACAACAATTTATTCTCTTACTTAAATGAATAACCGTATTACAATAAACATGATCAAATCATATTCATGCTCAACGCAAACACCAAATAACACTTATTTAGGTTCAACACTAATCCCGAAAGTATAGGGAGTGTGCGATGATGATCATATCAATCTTGGAGCCACTTCCAACACACATCGTCACTTCACCCTTAACTAGTCTCTGTTTATTCTGCAACTCCCGTTTCGAGTTACTAATCTTAGCAACTGAACTAGTATCTAATACTGAGGGGTTGCTATACACACTAGTAAAGTACACATCAATAACATGTATATCAAATATACTTATGTTCACTTTGCCATCCTTCTTATCCGCCAATCACTTGGGGTAGTTCCGCTTCCAGTGACCAGTCCCTTTGCAGTAGAAGCACTTAGTCTCAGGCTTAGGACCAGACTTGGGCTTCTTCACTTGAGCAGCAACTTGCTTGTTGTTTTTATTGAAGTTCCCCTTTTTCCCTTTGCCCTTTTCTTGAAACTAGTGATCTTGTCAACCATCAACACTTGATGCTCTTTCTTGATTTCTACCTTCATCGATTTCATCATCATGAAAAGCTCGGGAGTCATTTTCGTCATCCCTTGCATACTATAGTTCATAACGAAGTTCTACTAACTTGTTGATGGTGACTAGAGAATTCTGTCAATCACTATCTTATCTGGAAGATTAACTCCCACTTGATTCAAGCGATTGTAGTACCCAGACGATCTGAGCACATGCTCACTAGTTCAGCGATTCTCCTCCATCTTTTAGCTATAGAACTTGTTGGAGACTTCATATCTCTCAACTCGGGTATTTGCTTGAAATATTAACTTCAACTCCTGGAACATCTCATATGGTCCATGACGTTCAAAACGTCTTTGAAGTTTCGATTCTAAGCCGTTAAGCATGGTGCACTAAACTATCAAGTAGTCATCATATTGAGCTAGCCAAACATTCATAACGTCTGCATCTGCTCCTGCAATAGGTCTGTCACCTAGCGGTGCATCAAGGACATAATTCTTCTGTGCAGCAATGAGGATAAACCTCAGATCACGGATCCAATCCGCATCATTGCTACTAACATCTTTCAACACAATTTTCTCTAGGAACATATCAAAATAAACACAGGAAAGCAACAACGCGAGCTATTGATATACAACATAGATATGCTAATACTACCAGGACTAAGTTCATGATAAATTAAAGTTCAATTAATCATATTACTTAAGAACTCCCACTTAGATAGACATCCCTCTAATCCTCTAAGTGATCACGTGATCCAAATCAACTAAACCATGTCCAATCATCACGTGAGATGGAGTAGTTTCATTGGTGAACATTACTATGTTGATCATATCTACTATATGATTCACGCTCGACCTTTCGGTCTCCGTGTTCCGAGGCCATATTTGTATATGCTTGGCTCGTCAAGTATAACCTGAGTATTCCGCGCGTGCAACTGTTTTGCACCTGTTGTATTTGAACGTAGAGCCTATCACACCCGATCATCACGTGGTGTCTCAGCACGAAGAACTTTCGCAACGGTGCATACTCAGGGAGAACACTTCTTGATAATTAGTGAGAGATCATCTTAAAATGCTACCGTCAATCAAAGCAAGATAAGATGCATAAAAGATAAACATCACATGCAATCAATATAAGTGATATGATATGGCCATCATCATCTTGTGCTTGTGATCTCCATCTTCGAAGCACCGTCGTGATCACCATCGTCACCGGCGCGACACCTTGATCACCATCGTAGCATCATTGTCGTCTCGCCAATCTTATGCTTCCACGACTATCGCTACCGCTTAGTGATAAAGTAAAGCATTACAGCGCAGTTGCATTGCATACAATAAAGCGACAACTATATGGCTCCTGCCAGTTGCCGATAACTCGGTTACAAAACATGATCATCTCATACAATAAAATTTAGCATCATGTCTTGACCATACCACATCACAACATGCCCTGCAAAAACAAGTTAGACGTCCTCTACTTTGTTGTTGCAAGTTTTACGTGGCTGCTACGGGCTTAAGCAAGAACCAATCTTACCTACGCATCAAAACCACAACGATAGTTTGTCAAGTTGGTGCTGTTTTAACCTTAGCAAGGACCGGGCGTAGCCACACTCGGTTCAACTAAAGTTGGAGAAACTGTCACCCGCTAGCCACCTTTGTGCAAAGCACGTCGGGAGAACCAGTCTCGCGTAAGCGTACGCGTAATGTTGGTCCGGGCCGCTTCGTCCAACAATACCGCCGAACCAAAGTATGACATGCTGGTAAGCAGTATGACTTATATCGCCCACAACTCACTTGTGTTCTACTCGTGCATATAACATCAACACATAAAACCTAGGCTCGGATGCCACTGTTGGGGAACATAGTAATTTCAAAAAAATTCCTACGCACATGCAAGATCATGGTGATGCATAGCAACGAGAGGGGAGAGTGCGATCTACGTACCCTTGTAGACCGACAGCGGAAGCGTTAGCACAACGCAGTTGATGTAGTCGTACGTCTTCACGGCCCGACCGATCAAGCACCGAAACTACGGCACCTCCGAGTTTTAGCACACGTTCAGCTCGATGACGATCCCCGGACTCCGATCTAGCAAAGTGTCGGGGAAGAGTTCCATCAGCACGACGGCGTGGTGACGATCTTGATGTACTACCGTCGCAGGGCTTCGCCTAAGCACCGCTACAATATTATCGAGGATTATGGTCGAAGGGGGCACCGCACACGGCTAAGAATATGATCACGTGGATCAACTTGTGTGTCTAGGGGTGCCCCCTGCCCCGTATATAAAGGAGAAAGGGGAGGAGGCCGGCCGGCCCTATAGGCGCGCCAAGGAGGAGTCGTCCTCCTAGTAGGAGTAGGACTCCTACTAGGAGGGGGAAGGAAGTGGGGAAGGAGAAGGAAAGGGGGGTGCCTCCCCCCCCCTCTCCTAGTCCAATTCGGACCAGGGGGAGGAGGCGTGCGGCCCACCCTTGCTGCCCCTCTCTCTCTCCACTAAGGCCCATATGGCCCATTACTTCTCCCGGTAGGGTTCCGGTAACCCTCCGGCTCTCCGGTTTTCTCCGAAATCACCCGGAACACTTCTGGTGTCCGAATATAGCCGTCCAATATATCAATCTTTATGTCTCAACAATTTCGAGACTCCCTCGTTATGTCCGTGATCACATCCGGGACTCCGAACTAACTTCGGTACATCAAAACTCATAAACTCATAATATAACTGTCATCGAAACCTTAAGCGTGCGGACCCTACGGGTTCGAGAACAATGTAGACATGACCGAGACACGTCTCCAGTCAATAACCAATAGCGGAACCTGGATGCTCATATTGGCTCCCACATATTCTACGAAGATCTTTATCGGTCAGACCGCATAACAACATACGTTGTTCCCTTTGTCATCGGTATGTTACTTGCCCGAGGTTCGATCGTCGGTATCTCAATACCTAGTTCAATCTCGTTACCGGAAAGTCTCTTTACTCGTTTTGTAATACATCATCTCGCAACTAACTCATTAGTTGCAATGCTTGCAAGGCTTATGTGATGTGCATTACCGAGAGGGCCCAGAGATACCTCTCCGACAATCGGAGTGACAAATCTTAATCTCGAAATATGCCAACCCAACATTTACCTTTGGAGACACCTGTAGAGCTCCTTTATAATCACCCAGTTACGTTGTGACGTTTGGTAGCACACAAAGTGTTCCTCCGGCAAACGGGAGTTCCATAATCTCATAGTCATAGGAACATGTATAAGTCATGAAGAAAGCAATAGCAACATACTAAATGATCGGGTGCTAAGCTAATGGAATGGGTCATGTCAATCACATCATTCTTCTAATGATGTGATCCCGTTATTCAAATAACAACTCTTTTGTTCATGGTTAGGAAACATAACCATCTTCGATTAATGAGCTAGTCAAGTAGAGGCATACTAGTGACACTCTGTTTGTCTATGTATTCACACATGTATTATGTTTCCGGTTAATACAATTCTAGCATCAATAATAAACATTTATCATGAAATAAGGAAATAAATAATAACTTTATTATTGCCTCTAGGGCATATTTCCTTCACCAGCCCCTAGTGAACTCGTAAGTATATAAAATCCGAGTACGTTTAAGCGTCCAAACTCATCATGGCTTAGTATTTTAACCTTAAGCCATATTTTTTGGTAGTCCGGTGAGGTCCCGTGCCAAACAATCCTCATCAGAAGACCTGCTGAGCTCAAATGCTATGGAGAGCGAGACGCCCCCAAAGGCCCCTTCCTCCAAACAGGTGCATAACACCGAGGCTTCGTCCCAGAAGGACCTCAACCAAGGAGGAAAGGAAGAAACCGTGAAGGCGGCGCTTGGAGGTCAAACCGCAGGGGCCGGACACGTAGGGGAAAAGATTCCTGTGGGGTCTGACAGCGGGGGCGATCCTGAGTTTGGCTCCCCACCGGATGCGATTCCAGAGGCCTATACGGCTCCAGAATCAAGAAGGCAGCCTCCTTCGGCTGGAGGGTGCGTGCCTGTTCCGCCGGCGACTAATACGTCTCCGACGTATTTATAATTTTTGATTGCTCCATGCTATATTATCTACTGTTTTGGACATTATTGGGCTTTATTATCCACTTTTATATTATTTTTGGGACTAACATATTAACCGGAGGCCCAGCCCAGAATTGTTGTTTTTTGCCTATTTCAGGGTTTCGAAGAAAAGGAATATCAAACGGAGTCCAAACGGAATGAAACCTTCGGGAACATGATTTTCTCATCGAATACAACTCAGGAGGACCCTACGTCAAGACACGTAACAGGAGGCCACGAGGTAGGGGGCGCGCCTACCCCCCCCCCCCCCCAGGCGCGCCCTCCACCCTCGTGGGGCCCATGTTGCTCCACTGACATACTTCTTCCTCCTATATATACCCACGTACCCCCAAACGATCACATACGGAGCCAAAACCCTAATTCCACTGCCGTAACTTTCTATATCCACGAGATCCCATCTTGTGGCCTGTTCCGGAGCTCCGCCGGAGGGGCCATCGATCACGGAGGGCTTCTTCATCAACACCATAGCCTCTCCGATGAAGTGTGAGTAGTTTACCTCAGACCTACGGGTCCATAGTTAGTAGCTAGATGGCTTCTTCTCTCTTTTTGGATCTCAATACAATGTTCTCCCCCTCTCTTGTGGAGATCTATTCGATGTAATCTTATTTTTGTGGTGTGTTTGTTGAGACCGATGAATTGTGGGTTTATGATCAAGTCTATCTATGAATAATATTTGAATCTTCTCTGAATTCTTTTATGTATGATTGGTTATCTTTGCAAGTCTCTTTGAATTATTAGTTTGGTTTGGCCTACTAGATTGATCTTTCTTGCAATAGGAGAAGTGCTTAGCTTTGGGTTCAATCTTGCGGTGTCCTTTCCCGGTGACAGTGAGGGCAGCAAGGCACGTATTGTATTGTTGCCATCGAGGATAACAAGATGGGGTTTTCTTCATATTGCATGAGTCTATCCCTCTACATCATGTCATCTTGCTTAAGGCGTTACTCTGTTTTTAACTTAATACTCTAGATGCATGCTGGATAGCGGTCAATGAGTGGAGTAATAGTAGTAGATGCAGGCAGGAGTCGGTCTACTTGTCTCGGACGTGATGCCTATATACATGATCATACCTAGATATTCTCATAACTATGCTCAATTCTGTCAATTGCTCAACAGTAATTTGTTCACCCACCATAGAATACTTATGCTCTCGAGAGAAGCCACTAGTGAAACCTATGGCCCCCGGGTCTATCTTTATCATATCAATCTCCTACTACTTAGTTATTTACTTTGCCTTTATTTTACTTTGCATCTTTATCATAAAAATACCAAAAATATTATCTTATCATATCTATCAGATCTCACTCTCGTAAGAGGCCCTATAGGGATTGACAACCCCTATTTGCGTTGGTTGCGAGGATTTATTTGTTTTGTGCAGGTGCGAGGGACTCGCGCGTAGCCTCCTACTGGATTGATAGCTTGCTTCTCAAAAACTAAGGGAAATACTTACGCTACTTTGCTGCATCATCCCTTCCTCTTTGGGAAAACCAACGCAGTGCTAAAAGAGGTAGCAAGAAGGATTTCTGGCGCCGTTGCCGGGGAGGTCTCAACAAAAGTCATACCAAGTACCCATCACATACCCTTATCTCCCGCATTACATTATTTTCCATTTGCCTCTCATTTTCCTCTCCCCCCACTTCACCCTTGCCGTTTTATTCGCCCTCTCTCTCTCTCTATCCTCCCTCTCTTTCTCTATTTGCCTCTTTTTGCCCGCTTGCTTCTTGTTTGCTGGTACGATTAGAATAGTTGTTTATTTATTACTAAATAGAGAACCTAAGATCTATGGATCTTCATCCGCTTGCTAATCTTTTTAAGAGATCCAATTATGATGAACCAATTTCTAGTGAGTTTTGTGCACTAGATTATCTTTATGAAGTTTTGCTTGAAATTCATGAATCTGAAAATTGTGATGAATTACCTTATGAAGCGATTCACAATAGATCTTTGGATAGAAAGCATGATTTCAATGATTCTATTATAAATTCTATTAATGTCAATTGTGCTAATAATATGCAAAACCTGAAGCTTGGGGATGCTAGTTTTGCTATGTCCTCTACTTGTTGCAATGATCATGATTGGGGTGATTCTTCTTTTGATCTTGAAAATTTATTTGAACCCCATGATGAATATGAGATTGATTATAATGTTTGCAATAATATTGAAAGTGGGTTTGGAATAATGTCAACTTTAGATCCCACATATTTGGAGAATGTTCAATCTTATGAAGTTTTTGATAAAAGTGGGTTTGGAAAGGTCATGACTTTAGTTAATGTTAATCCCACTATTTTGGATGAGTGTCAACTTTGCATGCATGTGGATCGTGTTGAAAATATTTTATGTGATAGTTATTTTGTTGAATTTGCTTATGATCCTACATATAATTATTATGAGAGAGGAAAATATGGTGGTAGAAATTTCCATGTTACTAAATTACCTCTCGTTATGTTGAGATTGCTATTGTTTCTTTCCGCTTCCTTGCATATGCTAGTTTTTGCTTGCCTTGATAATTTGTTTGCCTATAAGATGCCTATGCATAGGAAGTATGTTAGACTTAAATGTGTTTGTCACGTGTTTTATGATGCTCTCTTTGTGTTTCAATTCCTGTCTTTCATGTGAGCATCGTTGAAATCTTAGGCCTAGCTAAAAAGGCTTTAAAGAAAAGCGCTTGTTGGGAGTCAACCCAATATTTTCCCTTGCTGTTATTTAATGTATAAATTATCTAGCCTCTGTTTTGGTTGTGTTTTTTGTGTTTAATTAGTGTTTGTGCCAAGTAGAACCGTTGGGAAGACTTGGGGAAAGTCTTGTTGAACTTGCTATAAAAACAGAAACTTTAGCGCTCACAAGAACTGCTGTCATTTTTATTTGGTAAGCGATATTTAGTTAATTATTTTTGCAGATGATTAATAGATAAATTCCTCACTTCCATAAATCTATTTTAGAATTTTTGGGGTTCCAGATCTTGCGATAGCTACAGATTACTACAGACTGTTCTGTTTTTGACAGATTCTGTTTTTCGTGTGTTGTTTGCTTATTTTGATGAATCTATGGCTAGTAAAATAGTTTATAAACCATAGAGAAGTTGGAGTACAGTAGGTATAACACACATATAAATAAAGAATGAGTTCATTACAGTACCTTGAAGTGGCCTTTTGTTTTCTTTCGCTAACGGAGCTCACGAGATTTTCTACTTTAAGTTTTGTGTTGTGAAGTTTTCAAGTTTTGGGTAAAGATTTGATGGATTATGGAACAAGGAGTGGCAAGAGCCTTAGCTTGGGGATGCCCATGAAACCCCCAAGATAATCTAAGGACACCTAAAATCCAAAGCTTGGGGATGCCCCGGAAGGCATCCCCTCTTTCGTCTACTTCTATCGGTAACTTTACTTGGAGCTATATTTTTATTTACCACATGATATGTGTTTTGCTTGGAGCGTCATGTATGATTTGAGTCTTTGCTTGTTATTTTACCACAATCATACTTGCTGTACACACCTTTTTAGAGAGCCATACATGATTTGGAATTTGTTAGAATACTCTATGTGCTTCGCTTATATCTTTTGAGTTATATAATTTTGCTCTAGTGCTTCACTTATATCTTTTAGAGCACGGTGGTGGGTTTGTTTTATAGAAACTATTGATCTCTCATGCTTCACTTAGATTATTTTGAGAGTCTTAATAGCATGGTAATTTGCTTAAAATCCTAATATGCTTGGCATGCAAGATTAATAATAAAACTCTCTTATGAGTGTGTTGAATACTATGAGAAGTTTGATACTTGATAATTGTTTTGAGATATGGAGATGGTGATATTAAAGTCATGCTAGTTGAGTAGTTATGAATTTGAGAAATACTTGTGTTGAAGCTTGTGATTCCCGTAGCATGCACGTATGGTGAACCGTTATGTGATGAAGTCGGAGCATGAATTATTTATTGATTGTCTTCCTTATGAGTGGCGGTCGGGGACGAGCGATGGTCTTTTCCTACCAATCTACCCCCCTAGGAGCATGCGCATAATACTTTGCTTTGATAACTTGTAGATTTTTGCAATAAGTATATGAGTTCTTTATGACTAATGTTGAGTCCATGGATTATACACACTCTCACCCTTCCACCTTTGCTAGCCTCTCTAATACCGCGCACCTTTCGCCGGTATCATACACCTACCATATACCTTCCTCAAAAAAACAGCCACCATACCTACCTATTATGGCATTTCCATAGCCATTCTGAGATATATTTCCATGCAACTTTCCACCGTTCCGTTTATGACACGCTCCATAATTGTCATATTGCTTAGCATGATCATGTAGTTGACATAGTATTTGTGGCAAAGCCACCATTCATAATTCTTTCATACCTGTCACTCATGCATCATTGCATATCCCGGTACACCGCCGGAGGCATTCATATAGAGTCATATTTTATTCTAAGTATCGAGTTGTGATTGTTGAGTTATAAGAAAAATAAAAGTGTGATGATCATCATTATTAGAGCATTGTCCCAGTGAGGAAAGGATGATGGAGACTATGATTCCCCCACAAGTCGAGATGAGACTCCAGACGAAAAATAAATAAAAGAGGCCAAAGAAGCCCAAATAAAGAAAAAATAAAAGAGGCCATAAAAAAGAGAAAAGGCCCAAATAAAAAATAAAAAATGAGAGAAAAAGAGAGAAGGGACAATGTTACTATCCTTTTACCACACTTGTGCTTCAAAGTAGCACCATGTTCTTCATAGTAGAGAGTCTCTCATGTTATCACTTTCATATACTAGTGGGAATTTTTCATTATAGAACTTGGCTTGTATATTCCAATGATGGGCTTCCTCAAATTTCCCTAGGTCTTCATGAGCAAGCAAGTTGGATGCACACCCACTTAGTTTCTTTTTGAGCTTTCATATACTTATAGCTCTAGTGCATCCGTTGCATGGCAATCCCTACTCACTCACATTGATATCTATTGATGGGCATCTCCATAGCCCGTTGATACGCCTAGTTGATGTGAGACTATCTTCTCCTTTTTGTCTTCTCCACAACCACCACTCTATTCCACCTATAGTGCTATATCCATGTCTCACGCTCATGTATTGCGTGAAGATTGAAAAAGTTTTGAGAATGTCAAAAGTATGAAACAATTACTTGGCTTGTCATCGGGGTTGTGCTTGATTTAAATATTTTGTGTGGTGAAGATAGAGCATAGCCAGACTATATGATTTTGTAGGGATAACTTTCTTTATCCATGTTATTTTGAGAAGACATAATTGCTTTGTTAGTATGCTTGAAGTATTATCATTTCTATGTCAATATGAACTTTTGTCTTGAATATTTCGGATCTGAATATTCATACCACAATTAAGAAGAATTACATTAGAATTATGCCAAGTAGCACTCCGCATCAAAAATTCTGTTTTTATCATTTACCTACTCGAGGACGAGCAGGAATTAAGCTTGGGGATGCTTGATACGTCTCCAACGTATCTATAATTTTTTATTGCTCCATGCTATATTATCTACTGTTTTGGACATTATTGGGCTTTATTATCCACTTTTATATTATTTTTGGGACTAACCTATTAACCGGAGGCCCAGCCCAGAATTGCTATTATTTGCCTGTTTTAGGGTTTCTAAGAAAAGGAATATCAAACGGAGTCCAAACGGAATGAAACCTTCGGGAACGTGATTTTCTCATCGAATACAACTCAGGAGACTTGGACCCTACGTCAAGACACGTAACAGGAGGCCACGAGGTAGGGGGGCGCGCCTACCCCCCCCCCCCCAGGCGCGCCCTCCACCCTCGTGGGCCCCCAGTTGCTCCGCCGACGTACTTCTTCCTCCTATATATACCCACGTACCCCCAAACGATCAGATACGGAGCCAAAACCCTAATTCCACCACCGTAACTTTCTGTATCCACGAGATCCCATCTTGGGGCCTGTTTCGGAGCTCCGTCGGAGGGGGCATCGATCATGGAGGGCTTCTTCATCAACACCATAGCCCCTCCGATGAAGTGTGAGTAGTTTACCTCAGACCTACGGGTCCATAGTTAGTAGCTAGATGGCTTCTTCTCTCTTTTTGGATCTCAATACAATGTTCTCCCCCTCTCTTGTGGAGATCTATTCGATGTAATCTTATTTTTGCGGTGTGTTTGTTGAGACCGATGAATTGTGGGTTTATGATCAAGTCTATCTATGAATAATATTTGAATCTTCTCTGAATTCTTTTATGTATGATTGGCTATCTTTGCAAGTCTCTTTGAATTATTAGTTTGGTTTGGCCTACTAGATTGATCTTTCTTGCAATGGGAGAAGTGCTTAGCTTTGGGTTCAATCTTGCGGTGTCCTTTCCCGGTGACAGTAAGGGCAGCAAGGCACGTATTGTATTATTGCCATCGAGGATAACAAGATGGGGTTTTCTTCATATTGCATGAGTCTATCCCTCTACATCATGTCATCTTGCTTAAGGCATTACTCTGTTTTTAACTTAATACTCTAGATGCATGCTGGATAGCGGTCGATGAGTGGAGTAATAGTAGTAGATGCAGGCAGGAGTCGGTCTACTTGTCTCGGACGTGATGCCTATATACATGATCATACCTAGATATTCTCATAACTATGCTCAATTCTGTCAATTGCTCAACAGTAATTTGTTCACCCACCGTAGAATACTTATGCTCTCGAGAGAAGCCACTAGTGAAACCTATGGCCCCCGGGTCTATCTTTATCATATCGATCTCCTACTACTTAGTTATTTACTTTGCCATTTACTTTGCCTTTATTTTACTTTGCATCTTTATCATAAAAATACCAAAAATATTATCTTATCATATCTATCAGATCTCACTCTCGTAAGTGGCCCTATAGGGATTGACAACCCCTATTTGTGTTGGTTGCGAGGATTTATTTGTTTTGTGCAGGTGCGAGGGACTCGCGCGTAGCCTCCTACTAGATTGATACCTTGGTTCTCAAAAACTGAGGGAAATACTTACGCTACTTTGCTGCGTCATCCCTTCCTCTTCGGGGAAAACCAACGCAGTGCTAAAAGAGGTAGCAGCGACCTCTGTCCATCTAGAGGTGTCAGATGCTTTGTTGGTGGTGTTACGAGACGCCTCCATCGTTGACGAACACCATGCCCTTATGGGTGCGGTGATTGAGAAGATTTAGTCAACTGAGAGTGGACTGAACGAAGCCTGTATCAGCCTTATAAGAGGCTTTGAGGTATGTTTTATAAGTTGCCGAAGAGTGTCATAGTATAGAAAGTAGCCCCTGATACACTGTTCGGTAAAAGAAAGAACCGGACAGGGGATCACATTGATGATCACAGGAAGACTCATTGAATGATATTGATTTCTCTTCTGTTTCAAGAAGATACCTGTAGCGGCTGCTGCTTCTCGTACTACGGAGATCTCCGGACTGAATCAAAGTCTGGAGCGGGCCATAGAAGAAATTGACCGATTGAAAATGCAGTTGAGGGATAAACAAGGTGTGCACAAGCGCTGTGCGCATTTATTGTGAAATAAATGTTCAGTATGAAATAAGCCGCATAATTTGTGCTAGGGGTTATGACCGAAGTCGAGGCCCTCAAAAGGGCCATTGCCGAGGCCGAGGAAAAGGCGGCCACGGAGCGGACTCTTCGTGAGAAACATGAGGCCAGAGTTATTAAAGCTAAGCAGGAGCTGCAAGAGGCCATAAGTAAATGTGAGACCTTGGAGCAGAGTTTAACGGAGAAAGAGTCCGAACTCACCAAGGCGCGTCAAGCCACGAGCGATGCCCGGGGGGGAACCCAAAGTGCCCTGCAGGGGATCCAAGAGGTGAGGAAGATCGCGACGGGTAAGGCTTTTCCCATGTAAAGCAAGTATTTGAAGGGAAAACTATGTTTCTGATTGTGAATCTGGACTTCTCAGGTGTATTTGCCGAGCTACCTCATAGCATATCAAATGCCGCTCAATTCTACTTGCCGAAGGAAGGAACACCGCCGATAAGCTCTTTTGGTCGCAGTATTTGGCGCCGAATTATCCGGTGCCTTTTGCCGATCAACTGAAACAGCTGATCGAACTGCATAAGGCGGCGGAACTAGCCATGAAGGATATGGTTATCCGAGCCGATTCCAAGCAGCTACTTCGGGCTTGTGAGGCGGCTTGTAAGCGCCTGCCCTCGACTTGACATCATCAAGCGGTCGGTCTGTATAGAAGGAGCGTGAATGGCCTTCGCCCTCGCAAAGGTGCACTAGAGGAAGATGGATGCCGAAAAGCTAGTGACTGAGGGACCGCCGGAGGGGAAGGAGCACCGCAAGCCCGAATTATATTATAAGAGTGTCTTGAAAGGATCCTACCTTGCAGCGGAGCTATGCACCAAGGACATTATATTTCCATGAATGTCGATCATGTTGTCCTTTGTAATGTTTAAACAAGGTCGTTTATATGTCGCTTATTATATAAAACTTTACCCTTATGTGCGGCTGTTTTTATGTTAAAACTGAGAGTTGGCCAGTCATGGGCTTCTGCCCCCATGTAAGAAGTACGGGGGTGTTCGGGATAAACCTGAGCACTCTTTATCCCAGTTTTGGGTCCTCCTAAGGAGGTGCTCGGCACAACGAACCAGGCAATCGGACTATAGGGCTTTATCACTCTCACTTAGCCATAGGAGCTTTAGTATGGTCAGCGCAGCCCCTTGTGTTCGGAAGACCGTACTAGGGGCTCTATAAGCACCTGATCGGAGAAAAAGCCGATCCATCGCATGCTGCATTGGTTATGGCATTATGCGGGAGAAATCCTTAAAAATTTTGTGACCGCTCGAACAGCTGACCAGCTCTCGCCGTATCATGACAGTCAGTTTTCGGATTTCTTTACTGAGGTGCTAATCCGGAAGAACCGGGACACAATCGCAGTAGTTCTCCCAGTCCTACCTTAGCCGATATAGCGGAACGTAAGGTACCAAAACATGGGAGCCGGGCAAACCCAACTATTGACCCAAGACATGATCCGGGCTGATGCATATAATGCTATAGGTTCGGGGTGCCAAACTTCCATGAAGGTGTTCGGACTTTTATTGCTGTGTTACGGGAAAAACGAAGCCCCTAGCATATTTAAGGCATATCGTTGTGTACAGATGCCACTTGACGAAATGATTTTGATAAGAAATAATCAGCAGGTAAACGTCATATAAATCCACATGTTGTATTTGAATAATATGTCTATGCGTATGGGTACAAGTAATGTGGTAAAAATGAGTTGTGATAGAAGAACCTGCTATGACCAGGGGGAAGAGGTTGAGTGCGGATCCGTATTATAGCCGGACGTTCACTTCGGGGAATGTCTAAGGATCCCCTGACGCGTTCAAGCTGCCTCCGTGGAGTCCGTCCTGGTCGGTGCAAAGGTGAACCTACGAAGGAAATATAAGAAATGTTTGCGTGCCTGAGGGCGGTTGAACCACTGAGTTCGGCATGTCATGGCCATCGCCGGAGTGTTTAGTTGAGCTCTAGACGAGCCAGGGTATCCTTCCGCAAAGTAGTTCGGAGCCCCTTGACGGTGTCCGGGAGCCTAGACGTCGACTCGAGGTTCGGCTGCAAGGTGTTGCTCGTTGTTTCTGCTGCTAAGGTAGTGATGTATTTGTTGGTGCCGAAGGAAGGTTCGGCCTTGCCATGAACCGTGATGACGCTGCGTGGACCGGGCATTTTGAGCTTACGGTAGGCATAATGTGGCACCGCGTTGAATCGAGCGAACGCAGTTCGCCCGAGTAGTGCTTGATAGTCACTGCGAAAAGGGGCGATTTCGAAGATTAACTCTTCGATACGGTAATTTTCTGGTGATCCGAAGATTACCTCGAGGACAATGGAGCCTGTACAGCTAACCTCCATACCTGGTATGATGCCTCTAAAAGTGGCTTTAGTGGGCTTGATCGCTGAATGATCGATGCCCATCTTGCGCACTGTGTCCTGGTAAAGCAGATTTAAACTTCTACCTCAGTCCATAAGGACTCGAGTGAGGCAGAACCCGTCTACTATTGGGTCGAGGATTAGTGCGGCTGGATTGCCCTGATTGGCGTTAACCGGACGATCCGTGCGGTTGAAGGTGACAGGCCCTAGCTTATATTGTGGGACGGCTAGTTCCATTGAGCCGCCATCCCTAAGGGTGCATATCTGGTCCAAGTTGGCAATTTGGGTGGTATTTACCACATTCACCGATTGAATATGGGGGGGATTTCTTTTGTCCTCCTGTGTTCGGTGATCTGGGCTCTTCATCGCTATCATCGCTTTGAGACCCCTCTACGTCTTTGGCGCCTGCCTTGCCGGCTTGTTTGAAGACCCAGCATTCTCTGTTGGTATGGGTGGCTGGCGTTTCTGGGGTGCCATGAATTTGGCATTGGCGGGCGAGTATGCGGTCCAGACTGGATGGACCCGGATTTGTATTTTTGGGTGGCCCTTTCCGCTGGCTGGACTTTGAGCCCCTGAACCCGGCATTAACTGTCGTATTTTTGGCGTTTTCACCATATTTGCGGCGCTTGTGTTTGTTGCGTCGTGGTTTGCCGTTGCTATCACTGGCTTCTAATATGCCAGGTTTGCTTGATGTATTGGTACTACAAGCCAACCAGCTATCTTCGCCCACACAAAAGTGGGTCATAAGTGTCGTGAGGGCTGCCATGGATTTTGGCTTCTCTTGGCCGAGGTGCCGGGCGAGCCATTCGTCACGGATATTGTGCTTAAATGCCGCTAAGGCCTCTGCATCCGGACAGTCGACAATTTGGTTCATCTTGGTTAGGAACCGGGTCTAGAATTTCCTAGCCGATTCCCCTGGCTGCTGAGTCATATGACTTAAATCGTCAGCGTCCGGCGGTCGCACATAAGTGCCCTGGAAATTGTCCAGGAATGCCTCTGCCAGGTTCTCCCAACTTCCTATGGAGTTTTCCGGCAAGCTATTGAGCCAATGCCGAGCCGGCCCTTTGAGTTTTAGTGGGAGATACTTGATGGCATGTAGGTCATCCCCGCGGGACATGTGAATGTGGAGGAAGAAGTCTTCTATCCATATCGCGGGGTCTGTAGTACCATCGTATGATTCGATGTTTATGGGTTTAAACCCTTCTGGGAATTTGTGATCCATTACTTCATCAGTGAAGCATAAGGGGTGTGCGGCGCCTCTGCGCCGGGCTATATCGCGATGCGGTTCATACGAGTCTTGTCTGCCATGTTCGGCTCGGCCGGGTTTGCTTATAGTGTATCCGGCGTGATGATCACCGCCGCGTATTGGTGCGCGCCCCCGTGATCCGTAGATCAATCTTGCATGTTTTGCCTTGTTTTCCAATACGTCTCACAGGTCCCGCGTGTTGCCCCGGGCCTTGATATTTTTGTTTGATTGGCGATGGGGTGCGGGCTTGACTTCTGGCTGAAATGCCTTTCTATCTTGGCCACAAGGTGGTCCGTCAGCTGCATCATACGCTGGTGATGCGGGTTTCAATGCTTCCTCCTCGAGGTGAGGTAGCAACCTGCGCTTTGGGTAACTGTTGGAGGGGCGCTCGAGTTCGTATTCCTCGGCCGCAAGGACTTTGGTCCATCTGTCTGCTAGCAAGTCTTGATCAGCTTGAAGCTATTGTTGCTTTTTCTTCAAGCTATGTGTTGTGTCCATAAGCCGGCGCTTGAAGCGCTCCTGCTTGACGAGATCCTCAGGCACGATAAATTCTTCATCGCCGAGGCTCACCTTGTCTTCGGAGAGAGGCATGTAATTGTCCTCCTCCGATTCTCCATCTGTTGCCTGCTCTGGAGGGCTAGCTTGTTCACCCTCCCGCTCTACATCATGCTGGAGGCGATTGTTGTTGTCTTCGGCACTATCCGGAGTGTTATTGTCTCTTGTGCCGGTATCACTACTTTTGCTATGGCGGGACTTAGAGCGGCGCCGCTGACGTCGGCGCTTGGGTTGCTTCTTGGAGGGGCCATCCTCCACTGTCTCGTCGCCATTGCCTTCTTTGGGGGTGTCCACCATGTATATATCATATGACGAGGAGGCAGTCCAATGCCCTGTGGGCGGTGGTTCCTATTCGTCTCCTGCATCGTCGTCCATACCGTCGATGTCTTCGGAGTCGAAGTCGAGCCTGTCGGTTAAATCGTCGACAGTGGCTACTAAGTGGGTGGTGGGTGGGCAGCGAATTTCTTCGTCGTCTGCATCCCATTCTAGCCGGGCATAGTTCGGCCAAGGTTCTCCTGACAAGGAGAGAGACCTTAATGAATTTAGCACATCGCCAAAAGGCGAGTGCTGAAAGATATCCACGGAGGTGAACTCCATGATCGGCGCCCAATCGGATTCGATAGGCACGGATGCAGGCGGCTCGGAGTCCGTGGCCAGATACGAATCCAGTGGTTTGGCAACACGGCTCTCGTAAGGGGTGAAGTCAGTATCCGGCTCCATCACCACTGAGAGTGCGGCCTCCATGGCGGGGTCTATCCCTCCATCCTCGGATGGCGCAATTTGCTCCGGATTGAAGGCCGGAGTAGTTGCAGATACAATCTCCCGAACACTGTCCGATGGCAGAATTACGTCATGCTCGTCGTGATTTTGTGGCGCACCTGACATGGGCTCGAATCCGTAGAAGATCAAGTCTCCGCGGATGTCGGCAGTGTAGTTTAAGTTTCCGAACCTGACCTGATGGCCAGGGGCGTAGCTCTCGATCTGCTCCAGATGGCCAAGCGAATTGGCCTGCAGTGTGAAGCCGCCGAATGTGAAGGTCTGTCCGGGGAGGAAAACCTCACCCTGGACCGCATCGTTACCAATGATCGAAGGGGCAATCGAGCCTTACAGTGAGGCACAGTGGAACTCTCAATGAAAGCACCAATGTCGGTGTCAAAACCGGCGGATCTCGGGTAGGGGGTCCCGAACTGTGCGTCTAAGGCGGATGGTAATAGGAGGCGGGGGACACGATATTACCCAGGTTCGGGCCCTCTTGATGGAGGTAATATCCTACGTCCTGCTTGATTGATATTGATGGTATGAGTATTACAAGAGTTGATCT
The DNA here is from genome assembly GCF_056163025.1 of Triticum urartu. NCBI lineage: Eukaryota > Viridiplantae > Streptophyta > Magnoliopsida > Poales > Poaceae > Triticum > Triticum urartu. The sequence goes on along the minus strand of NC_141873.1, from coordinate 162,394,357 downwards.
ACCACGAGATTGTAGAGGCTAAACCCTAGAAGCTAGCCTATGGTATGATTGTCTGTTGTCCGACGGACTAAACCCTCCAGTTTATATAGACACCGGAGGGGGCTAGGGTTACACAGAGTCGGTTACAAGGGAGTATATTTACATATACGTATTGCCAAGCTTGCCTTCCACGCCAAGGAAAGTCCCATCCGGACACGGGACGAAGTCTTCAATCTTGTATCTTCATAGTCCAACAGTCCGGCCAAAGGATATAGCCCGGCTGTCCGGAGACCCCCTAATCCAGGACTCCCTCATTCCCCATCTCCATAAGTAGCAAGTACACCTAATGTTTTTGGTATTTCGTGTTTCATATCCATAACTATAGATGGAGAAGAACTTAAAACAACAAATAAAATCTATTTAGCGATAAAGCGAACAAGCACACACGAGAATATTCACCCCACGCTATTGCTCCCCGGCAATGGCGCCAGAAAAAGGTCTTGATAACCCACAAGCATAGGGGATCAGTTGTACCCTCTTTCAATAAGTAAGAGTGTCGAACCCAACGAGGAGCTAAAGGTAGAACAAATATTCCCTCAAGTTCTATCGACTACCGATACAACGCACACTTAACATTCGCTTTAGCTAGAACAAGTATGAAACTAGAAGTACTTTGTAGGTGTTGTAGGATAGGTTTGCAAGATAATAAAGAGCACGTAAATAGAAAATAGGGCTGTTTAGATAAATAAACAATTAAGTTAGTATAGCGAGTGTGGAAAAGTGGTGGTAGGAGTTTCGGAATTGTCCCTAAGCAATTGACTACGTTACTAGACCTATAGCAAGTTTTATGTGGGAGAGGCCACTGCTAACATGTCATCCCTTACTTGGAATTCTATGCACTTATGATTGGAACTATTAGCAAGCATCTGTAACTACTAATGTTCATTAAGGTAAAACCCAACCATAGCATTAAGATATATTGGTCCCCCTTCAATCTTGTATGCATCAATTTCTATGTAGGCTGAAGCTGCTATCACCCTTGCCCTCCAATACATAGTCCTATCAACATACAACTAACCCTATGGTGTGATCCACACGCGCGCTCATATGATGGGCACCAAAGAACAGCAACATAACCACAAGCAAATTAAACCAATCATAGCAATTCACCAATCACCGATAGGAGCACAAAAATCTACTCAAGCATCATAGGATGGCAACACATCATTGGATAATAATATGAAGCATAAAGCACCATGTTCAAGTAGAGGGTACAACGGGTTGTGGGTGAGTGGACCGCTGAATATAGATGGGGGAAGGTGATGGAGGTGTTGGTGAAGATGACGGAGTTGTTGGAGTAGATCGTCGTCACACGATGATTGCCGCGGCGGCGTTCCGGCGCCACCGGGAGAGAGGGGAGAGAGACACCCTCCTCCTCCTTCTTCCTTGACCTCCCCCTAGATGGGAGGAGGGTTTCCCCTCTGGTCCTTGGCCTCCATGGCGGCGGAGGGGCGAGAGCCCCTCCGAGATTGGATCCGTCTCTCTGTTTCTGCGTTATATTTTCTAGCCTTTCACCGTTTCTTAAATTCCTGGAGATCTGTAACTCCAATTGGGCTAAAATTTTAACATGATTTTTATCCAGATATTATCTTTCTTGCGGCTAAAGAAGGGCACCAACTGCCTTACGGGGTGGCCACAAGCCTCCCAGGCGCGCCCAGGGTAGGGGCGCGCCCCTAGGGCTTGTGGGCCCGTCGGGCATCGTCTTGCGTTGATTCCAATTCCCCAAAATCACATATATTCCAAAAAACATACTTACGTTTTTATCACGTTTGGAATTCGTTTGGTATGGATACTTTGCGAAACAAAAAACATGCAACAAACAGAAACTAGCACTGGGCACTGGATCAATATGTTAGTCCCAAAAATAGTATAAAAATTTGCCAAAAGTATATGAAAGTTGTAAAATATTGGCATGAAACAATCAAAAAAATTATAGATACGATGAAGACGTATCACCTGTGCACCTTCCTAATTCTGGGGGCACCTCCTCCTTTATGCGGCGAAGGAATGTTCGGGGTGGTTACACGGGGGAAGGGGACACTGGTTCCAGCTTGAGGCACCGAAGCAGTGGCGACGCAGGCTCCACCTTAGCATGGTGGCCATGTGAGGGAAGCGCCGGACTGCAATACCTAAGCGACCACTCAATCAGGATCTCCATTTGTGCCTAGTAATCCTCATCCATTGCTGCCACATCTGCTAGGAGGTGCGGCTGTTGTGGCTCTTGCTCCTCCTTGTTGCCAGAGGAAATGGCGATCTCCTCCTTCTCGAAGGAGTTGGTCCCCGTGAAGGTTGATGGCCCTGGAGAGCGACGTCGGCAGCGTCATGATCCGTCTCAAACGTATCTATAGTTTTTGATTATTTCATGCTATATGTATATCACTTTGGCATAGTTTTGACACCAATTTATATTTACTTTTACCGACTAAACTATTAATTTAGTGCCCATTGCCAGTTGTTGTTTTTGGACTTTGCACAAAAATAAAATTTATTAGATTAAAAAACCAAAAAAATCCCAGCAAAAATTTTAAGTCCAGAAGGTTCCGGAGGTTACCGACATAGGCCAGAGGGCTGCATGTTGGAAATATGCCCTAGAGGCAATAATAAAGTGGTTATTTTTATATTTCCTTAATCATGATAAAGGTTTATTATTCATGCTATAATTATATTGATCGGAAACTTAAATACATGTGTGAATACATAAGCAAATACCAAGTCCCTAGTAAGCCTCTACTAGACTAGCTCGTTGATCAAAAGATGGTTAAGTTTTCCTGACCATAGACCTGAGTTGTCATTTGATAACAGGATCACATCATTAGGAGAATGATGTGATGGACAAGACCCATCCGTTAGCTTAGCATATGATCGTTCAGTTTATTGCTACTGCTTTCTTAATGTCAAATACATATTCCTTCAACCATGAGATCATGCAACTCCCGGATAGCAGAGGAATACCTTGTGTGCTATCAAACATCACTTTGTAACTGGGTGATCATAAAGGTGCTCTACAGGTATCTCCGAAGGTGTCCATTGAGTTGGCGTGAATCGAGATTGGGATTTGTCACTCCGTATGGCGGAGAGGTATCTCTGGGCCCTCTCGATAACACAACATCACAAGAAGCTTGCAAGCGAAGTGACTAAAGAGTTGGTTACAAGATGATGTATTACGGAACGAGTAAAGAGACTTGCCGGCAACGAGATTGAACTAGGTATGGAGATACCGACGATTGAATCTCGGGCAAGTAACATACCGACGGACAAAGGGAGTTGCATATGTTGTCATAAAGGTCCGATCGATAAAGATCTTCGTAGAATATGGAGGAACCAATATGGGCATCCAGATCCCGCTATTGGTTATTGACTGGAGAAGCGTCTCGGTCATGTCATCATTCTCGAAGCCATAGGGTCCGCACGCTTAACATTCGCTGACGATATAGTATTATATGAGTTATGTATGTTGGTGACTGAATATTGTTCGGAGTCCCGGATGAGATCATAGACATGACGAGGAGCTCCGAAATGGTCCGAAGGTAAAGATTGATATATAGGATGATAGTATTTGGTCTCCTGAAGGGTTTCAGAATGCACCGAAGTATTATCAGATTACCGAAAGGAGTTCCGGAAGGCCACAGGAGCTTATTGGGCCAAACGGTCCAACGAGGGAGGGCACACTAGCCCACATGGGGCTGGCGTGCCCCCACCTCATGGCCGTCGGCCCTAGGGAAGGAAAGAGGGGGCGCCTATGTTGGGTTTCGTAGTAATTTCAAAAAAATTCCTACACACACGCAAGATCATGGTGATGCATAGCAATGAGAGGGGAGAGTGTTGTCTACGTACCCACGCAGACCGACTGCGGAAGCGTTGACACAACGTAGAGGAAGTAGTCGTACGTCTTCACGATCCAACCGATCAAGCACCAAAACTACGGCACCTCCGAGTTCGAGCACACGTTCAGCTCGATGACGATCCCCGGACTCCGATCCAGCAAAGTGTCGGGGAGGAGTTCCGTCAGCACGACGGCGTGGTGATGATCTTGATGCACTATAGCAGCAGGGCTTCGCCTAAACTCCGCTACAGTATTATCGAGGAATATGGTGGCTGGGGGCACCGCACACGGCTAAGGAATAGATCACGTGGATCAACTTCTGTGTCTAGGGGTGCCCCCTGCCCCTGTATATAAAGGATCCAAGGGGGAGGGCTGGCCGGCCAAGGAGGAGGGCGCAGGAGAGTCCTACTCCCTCTGGGAGTAGGATTCCCCCCCCCCCCAATCCTAGTCGGAATAGGATTCGCGGAGGGGGAAAAGAGGAGGAGGGGGCCGGCCACCTCTCCTAGTCCTAATAGGACTAGGGGAAGGGGGGGCGCGTAGCCCATCTAGGGCAGCCCCTTCTCTTTTCCACTAAGGCCCACTATGGCCCATATAGCTCCCGGGGGGTTCCGGTAACCCTCCCGGTACTCTGGTAAAATCCCGATTTCACCCGGAACACTTCCGATATCCAAACATAGGATTCCAATATATCAATCTTTACGTCTCGACCATTTCGAGACTCCTCGTCATGTCCGTGATCACATCCGGGACTCCGAACAACCTTCGGTACATCAAAATGCATAAACTCATAATATAACTGTCATCGTAACCTTAAGCGTGCGGACCCTACGGGTTCGAGAACAATGTAGACATGACCGAGACACGTCTCCGGTCAATAACCAATAGCGGGACCTGGATGCCCATATTGGCTCCTACATATTCTACGAAGATCTTTATCGGTCAGACCGCATAACAACATACGTTGTTCCCTTTGTCATCGGTATGTTACTTGCTCGAGATTCGATCGTCAGTATCCAATACCTAGTTCAATCTCGTTACCGGCAAGTCTCTTTACTCGTTCTGTAATACATCATCCCGCAACTAACTCATTAGTTGCAATGCTTGCAAGGCTTATGTGATGTGCATTACCGGAGGGCCCAGAGATACCTCTCCGACAATCGGAGTGACAAAACCTAATCTCGAAATACGCCAACCCAACATGTACCTTTAGAGACACCTGTAGTACTCCTTTATAATCACCCAGTTACGTTGTGACGTTTGGTAGTACCCAAAGTGTTCCTCCGGTAAACGGGAGTTGCATAATCTCATAGTTACAGGAACATGTATAAGTCATGAAGAAAGCAAAAGCAACATACTAAACGATCGGGTGCTAAGCTAATGGAATGGGTCATGTCAATCATATCATTCACCTAATGATGTGATCCCGTTAATCAAATAACAACTCTTTGTCCATGATTAGGAAACATAACCATCTTTGATTAACGAGCTAGTCAAGTAGAGGCATACTAGTGACACTCTGTTTGTCTATGTATTCACACATGTATTATGTTTCCGGTTAATACAATTCTAGCATGAATAATAAACATTTATCATGATTATAAGGAAATAAATAATAACTTTATTATTGCCTCTAGGGCATATTTCCTTCAGTCTCCCACTTGCACTAGAGTCAATAATCTAGTTCACATCGCCATGTGATTTAACAGCAATAGTTCACATCACCATGTGATTAACACCCATAGTTCACATCGATATGTGATAAACACCCAAAGGGTTTACTAGAGTCAATAATCTAGTTCACATCGCTATGTGATTAACATCCAAAGAGTACTAAGGTGTGATCATGTTTTGCTTGTGAGATAATTTTAGTCAACGGGTCTGTCACATTCAGATCCGTAAGTATTTTGCGAATTTCTATGTCAACAATGCTCTGCACGGAGCTACTCTAGCTTATTTCTCCCACTTTCAATATGTATCTAGATCGAGACTTAGAGTCATCCAGATCTGTGTCAAAAACTTGCATCGACGTAACTTTTTACGACGAACCTTTTTGTCACCTCCATAATTGAGAAATATTTCCTTATTCCACTAAGGATAATTTTGACCGCTGTCAAGTGATCTATTCTTAGATCACTATTGTACTCCCTTGCTTAATACAGTGTAGGGTATACAATAGATCTGGTACACATCATGGCATACTTTATAGAACCTATGGCTGAGGCATAGGGAATGACTTTCATTCTCTTTCTATCTTCTGCCGTGGTCGGGCTTTGAGTCTTACTCAACTTCACACCTTGTAACACAGGCAAGAAACTTTTTCATTGACTGCTCCATTTTGAACTACTTCAAAATCTTGTCAAGGTATGTACTCATTGAAAAAACTTATCAAGTGTCTTGATCTATCTCTATAGATCTTGATACTCAATATGTAAGCAGCTTCACCGAGGTCTTTCTTTGAAAAACTCCTTTCAAACACTCCTTTATGCTTTGCAGAATAATTCTACATTATTTCCGATCAACAATATGTCATTCACATATACTTATCAGAAATGTTGTAGTGCTCCCACTCACTTTCTTGTAAATACAGGCTTCACCGCAAGTCTGTATAAAACTATATGCTTTGATCAACTTATCAAAGCGTATATTCCAACTCCGAGATTCTTGCACCAGTCCATAGATGGATCGCTGGAGCTTGCATATTTAGTTAACACCTTTAGGATCGACAAAACCTTCTGGTTGTATCATATACAACTCTTCTTTAATAAATCTATTAAGGAATGCAGTTTTGTTTATCCATTTGCCAGGTTTCATAAAATGCGGCAATTGCTAACATGATTCAAACAGACTTAAGTATAGATACGAGTGAGAAAATCTCATCGTAGTCAACGCCTTGAACTTGTCGAAAACCTTTTGCGACAATTCTAGCTTTGTAGATAGTAATACTACTATCAGCGTCCGTCTTCCTCTTGAAGATCCATTTATTTTCTATGGCTTGCCGATCATCGGGCAAATCCATCAAAGTCCATACTTTGTTCTCATACATGGATCATATCTCAGATTTCATGGCCTCAAACCATTTCGCGGAATCTGGGCTCATCATCGCTTCCTCATAGTTCGCAAGTTCGTCATGGTCTAGTAACATGACTTCCAGAACAGGATTACTGTACCACTCTGGTGCGGATCTCACTCTGGTTTACCTACGAGATTTGGTAGTAACTTGATCTGAAGTTACATGATCATCATCATTAGCTTCCTCACTAATTGGTGTAGTAGTCACAGGAACAGATTTCTGTGATGAACTACTTTCCAATAAGGGAGCAGGTACAGTTACCTCATCAAGTTCTACTTTCCTCCCACTCACTTCTTTCGAGAGAAACTTCTTCTCTAGAAAGACTCCGAATTTAGCAACAAAAGTCTTGCCTTCGGATATATGATAGAAGGTGTATCCAATAGTTTCCTTTGGATATCCTATGAAGATTTACTTCTCCGATTTGGGTTCGAGCTTATCATGTTGAAACTTTTTCACATAAGCATCGCAGTCCCAAACTTTAAGAAACGACAACTTTGGTTTTTTGCCAAACCACAGTTCAGATTGTGTCGTCTCAACGGACTTAGATGGTGCCCTTTTAAACGTGAATGCAGCTGTCTTTAATGCATAACCCCAAAACGATAGTGGTAGATCGGTAAGAGACATCATAGATCGCACCATATCTAATAAAGTATGGTTATGATGTTCGGACACACCATTATGCTGTGGTGTTCCAGGTGGTGTGAGTAGTGAAACTATTTCACATTGTTTTAACTGAAGACCAAACTCGTAACTCAAATATTTTTCTCCGCGATCAGATCGTAGAAACTTTATTTTCTTGTCACGATGATTTTCCACTTCACTCTGAAATTCTTTGAACTTTTCAAATGTTTCAGACTTATGTTTCATCAAGTAGATATACCCATATCTGCTCAAATCATCTGTGAAGTTCAGAAAATAACGATACTTGCCGTGAGCCTTAACACTCATCGGACCGCATACATCAGTATGTATTATTTCCAATAAGTCAGTTGCTCGCTCCGGAGAACGGAGTCTTAGTCATCTTGCCCATGAGGCATGGTTCGCAAGCATCAAGTGATTCATAATCAAGTGATTCCAAAATCCCATCAGCATGGAGTTTCTTCATGCGCTTTACACCAATATGACCTAAATGACAGTGCCACAAATAAGTTGCACTATCATTATTAACTTCGCATCTTTTGGTTTCAATATTATGAATATGTGTATCACTACGATCGAGATCCAATGAACTTGTTTCATTGGGTGTATGACCATCGAAGGTTTTATTCATGTAAACAGAACAACAATTATTCTCTGACTTTAATGAATAACCGTATTGCAATAAACATGATCAAATCATATTCATGCTCAACACAAAAATCAAATAACACTTATTTAGGTTCAACACTAATCCCGAAAGTATAGGGGAGTGTGCGATGATGATCACATCAATCTTGGAACTACTTCCAACACACATCGTCACTTCACCCTTAACTAGTCTCTGTTTATTCTGCAACTCCTGTTTCGAGTTACTAATCTTAGCAACTAAACTAGTATCAAATACTGAGGGGTTGCTATAAACACTAGTAAAGTACACATCAATAACATGTATATCAAATATACTTATGTTCACTTTGCCATCCTTCTTATCCGCCAATCACTTGGGGTAGCTCCGCTTCCAGTGACCAGTCCCTTTGCAGTAGAAACACTTAGTCTCAGGCTTAGGACCAGACTTGGGCTTCTTCACTTGAGCAACAACTTGCTTGCTGTTCTTCTTGAAGTTCCCCTTCTTCCCTCTGCCCTTTTCTTGAAACTAGTGGTCTTGTCTACCATCAACACTTGATGTTTTTCTCGATTTCTACCTTCGTCAATTTTTGCATTACGAAGAGCTTGGGAATCGTTTCCGTTATCCCTTGCATATCATAGTTCATCACGAAGTTCTACTAACTTGGTGATGGTGACTAGAGAATTCTGTCAATCACTATCTTATCTGGAAGATTAACTCCCACTTGATTCAAGCGATTGTAGTACTCAGACAATCTGAGCACATGCTCACTAGTTGAGCGATTCTCCTCCATCTTTTAGCTATAGAACTTGTTGGAGACTTCATATCTCTCAACTCGGGTATTTGCTTGAAATATTAACTTCAACTCCTGGAACATCTCATATGCTCCATGACGTTCAAAACATCTTTGAAGTCCCGATTCTAAGCCATTAAGCATGGTGCACTAAACTATCAAGTAGTCATCATATTGAGCTAGCTAAACGTTCATAACGTCTGCATCTGCTCCTGCAATAGGTCCGTCACCTAGCGGTGCATCAAGGACATAATTCTTCTGTGCAGCAATGAGGATAAACCTCAGATCACGGATCCAATCCGCATCATTGCTACTAACATTTTTCAACACAATTTTCTCTAGGAACATATCAAAATAAACACAGGGAAGCAACAACGCGAGCTATTGATTTACAACATAATTTGCAAAATACTACCAGGACTAAGTTCATGATAAATTTAAGTTCAGTTAATCAAATTAATTAAAGAACTCCCACTTAGATAGACATCCCTCTAATCTTCTAAGTGATTACGTGATCCAAATCAACTAAACCATAACCGATCATCACGTGAGATGGAGTAGTTTTCAATGGTGAACATCGTTATGTTGATCATATCTACTATATGATTCACGCTCGACCTTTCGGTCTCCATGTTCCGAGGCTATATCTGTATATGCTTGGCTCGTCAAGTATAACCTGAGTATTCCGCGTGTGCAACTGTTTTGCACCCGTTGTATTTGAACGTAGAGCCTATCACACCCGATCATCACGTGGTGTCTCAGCACGAAGAACTTTCGCAACGGTGCATACTCAGGGAGAACACTTCTTGATAATTAGTGAAAGATCATCTTAAAATGCTACCGTCAAACTAAGCAAAATAAGATGTATAAAAGATAAACATCATATGCATTCAAAATATGTGACATGATATGGCCATCATCATCTTGCGCCTTTGATCTCCATCTCCAAAGTACTGTCATGATCTCTATCGTCACCGGCATGACACCATGATCTCCATCATCTTGATCTATATCAATGTGTCGTCACACGGTCGTCTCGCCAACTATTGCTATCGCATAGCGATAAAGTAAAGCAATTATTTGGTGCTTGCATCTTATGCAATAAAGAGACAACCATAAGGCTTTTGCCAGTTGCCGATAAATTTAACAAAACATGATCATCTCATACAACAACTTATATCTCATCACGTTTTGACCATATCACATCACAACATGCCCTGCAAAAACAAGTTAGACGTCCTCTACTTTGTTGTTGCAAGTTTTACGTGGCTGCTACGGGCTTAAGTAAGAACCAATCTCACCTACGCATCAAAACCACAACGATAGTTTGTCAATTTGACTCCGTTTTAACCTTCGCAAGGACCGGGCGTAGCCACACTTGGTTCAACTAAAGTTGGAGAAACTGCCACCCGCAAGCCACCTCTGTGCAAAGCATGTCGGGAGAACCGGTCTCGCGTAAGCGTACGCATAATGTCGGTCTGGGCCGCTTCATCCAACAATACCACCGAACCAAAGTATGACATGCTGGTAGGCAGTATGACTTATATCGCCCACAACTCACTTGTGTTCTACTCGTGCATATAACATCAACATATAAAACCTAGGCTCTGATGCCACTGTTGGGTTTCGTAGTAATTTCAAAAAATTTCCTACGCACACGCAAGATCATGGTGATGCATAGCAATGAGAGGGGAGAGTGTTGTCTACGTACCCACGCAGACCGACTGCGGAAGCATTGACACAACATAGAGGAAGTAGTCGTACGTCTTCACGATCCAACCGATCAAGCACCGAAACTACGGCACCTCCGAGTTCGAGCACACGTTCAGCTCGATGATGATCCCCGGACTCCGATCCAGCAAAGTGTCGGGGAGGAGTTCCGTCAGCACGACGGCGTGGTGATGATCTTGATGCACTATAGCAGCAGGGCTTCGCCTAAACTCCGCTACAGTATTATCGAGGAATATGGTGGTTGGGGGCACCGCACACGGCTAAGGAATAGATCACGTGGATCAACTTCTGTGTCTAGGGGTGCCCCCTGCCCCCGTATATAAAGGATCCAAGGGGGAGGGCTGGCCGGCCAAGGAGGAGGGCGCAGGAGAGTCCTACTCCCTCTGGGAGTAGGATTCCCCCCCCCCCCAATCCTAGTCGGAATAGGATTCGCGGAGGGGGAAAAGAGGAGGAGGGGGCCGGCCACCTCTCCTAGTCCTAATAGGACTAGGGGAAGGGGGGGCGCGTAGCCCATCTAGGGCAGCCCCTTCTCTTTTCCACTAAGGCCCACTATGGCCCATATAGCTCCCGGGGGGTTCCGGTAACCCTCCCGGTACTCCGGTAAAATCCCGATTTCACCCGGAACACTTCCGATATCCAAACATAGGCTTCCAATATATCAATCTTTACGTCTCGACCATTTCGAGACTCCTCGTCATGTCCGTGATCACATCCGGGACTCCGAACAACCTTCGGTACATCAAAATGCATAAACTCATAATATAACTGTCATCGTAACCTTAAGCGTGCGGACCCTACGGGTTCGAGAACAATGTAGACATGACCGAGACACGTCTCCGGTCAATAACCAATAGCGGGACCTGGATGCCCATATTGGCTCCTACATATTCTACGAAGATCTTTATCGGTCAGACCGCATAACAACATACGTTGTTCCCTTTGTCATCGGTATGTTACTTGCTCGAGATTCGATCGTCAGTATCCAATACCTAGTTCAATCTCGTTACCGGCAAGTCTCTTTACTCGTTCTGTAATACATCATCCCGCAACTAACTCATTAGTTGCAATGCTTGCAAGGCTTATGTGATGTGCATTACCGGAGGGCCCAGAGATACCTCTCCGACAATCGGAGTGACAAAACCTAATCTCGAAATACGCCAACCCAACATGTACCTTTAGAGACACCTGTAGTACTCCTTTATAATCACCTAGTTACGTTGTGACGTTTGGTAGTACCCAAAGTGTTCCTCCGGTAAACGGGAGTTGCATAATCTCATAGTTACAGGAACATGTATAAGTCATGAAGAAAGCAAAAGCAACATACTAAACGATCGGGTGCTAAGCTAATGGAATGGGTCATGTCAATCATATCATTCACCTAATGATGTGATCCCGTTAATCAAATAACAACTCTTTGTCCATGATTAGGAAACATAACCATCTTTGATTAACGAGCTAGTCAAGTAGAGGCATACTAGTGACACTCTGTTTGTCTATGTATTCACACATGTATTATGTTTCCGGTTAATACAATTCTAGCATGAATAATAAACATTTATCATGATTATAAGGAAATAAATAATAACTTTATTATTGCCTCTAGGGCATATTTCCTTCAGCCTAAGGTATGCTCCCTAGTGGCAGCCGCCGCCGGCCCCCCTCCTGCCTTCTCCTCCACTCCATAGGAAGGAAAGGGGGGAGGTGCCAGGGCAAGCGCCTAGGGCAGCCACCGGCCCCTTGGGGCGCGCCCTAGGGCTGCCTCCCCTCCCCCTCCACCTATATATGTGTGAGGAGGGGAGGGGACGTCACACATCACGATTTCCAAGCCATGTGCCGGCGCCCCCTCTCCCTCTAGTTCGTCCTCCACTTCTAAACCGTTGTGCTTAGCGAAGCCCTGCGGAAAAGTTTCATCACCACCGTCACCACGCCATCATGCTGCCGGAACTCATCTACTACTTCGCCTCTCTTGCTGGATCGAGAAGGCGAGGATGTCATCGAGCTGAACGTGTGCTGAACACGGAGTTGCCATGCGTTCGGTGCTTGATCGGTACGGATGTGAATTTGTACGACTACATCAACCGCGTTGATACACGCTTCCGCTTAGCGATCTACAAGGGTATGTAGATGTTCTCCCCCTCTCGTAGCTATGCATCTCTATGGATAGATCTTGCGTGTGTGTAAATTTTTTTCGTTTTTCATACAACGTTCCCCAACACTGCATGTGGCCCCATGGGCCCTAGGGGTGGGTGTGGGCATGCCGCGTGGCCCTGGGTCTTCGTTCGACCGCCTCTCGTTTCTCATGCCTTAACAATCTCATTATTTTACACGACTTTCGTGTTGTACGTTTCTGTTTCATGTGATGGTTTACAATTGGAGTGGTTTCTTTCTATTCTCATTGATCATCGTCAACCTTGCCATAAGGACTGACATGTCATGACCGCCGCTGCCACCGGCGTCTTTCCTCTCGGCCTCCTCGCCCCATGGCCTAGTACACTAACGCCGCCATCACGCGCACACTACAGTTTTCCTCCCAACCTCTACCCCGCCCTCCTCGTGGACTCCCCCTACGGCAACAACGCGCAACTGGTTTGACGCGCCACCGACAGGATGCTCGCCTGCGACTGCATGCTCATCACTTTGGACGCGGCGCCGCGGCCACCATGCACCGCAATCGCCGAGATGCTCTAGGATAACGATGTGTGTCATGTGTAATTGTTAACTCTTAATGATGTTCAGTGTATGCAACTAAACACCGTACAGTGCATCAACCCAGCTAAGTGGACCCACCAAACACCGCAAAAAAAATTGCTTCCCTAATCATCCTATATGCAGCCTACCAAACAACATGGAGAACATGATTTTTACCCTGCATAAACTCAGCCAGACCTAAATGGGTCACAGATGCAAGGAGGCAAAAAAACGGTGCATGTAACCAAACACGCTCCATATCAATCAACTGGATGTGAGCTATAAATCATGAATCGCTACCGATTGCTACCGAGTCTGACTCGAGAAAAAATTTAGCTTTTCCATGACATTGTTACAAAGGTACAGAAATGAACCTTACACTACAAGTGTGATGATTTCCAGTAGAACCTCTATGGGATGTTGTCTTTTATCCTTTTTTTTCCAACAGAAATCAGAACTACGTATGAATGTGGACACAATGAGTAGTCCATTTGAAGAAGAAAAATTGTAATGAATGATATAGTGTGTTAGCATGGCAGCTCTAGCTTAAATTAACTTCTTTTGTCCTTGTTATCCTTTGAAGCCTTTGGGTTATCATCAATAGATGATAAGGGGATTCTGTTGATCACAAATACTAACGCAGCACCAATCAAAGCACCCGAGACATGGGCAATGTTGTTTACTTGAAGTGCGGCGCCTGTTATGGTAGTTGCACGTGCAGCTTCCATGACCTGTAAGAGCAAAACAGGGGTTAATCAAGAGTGTCTGCTTGGTATACCAAAAAAAAGGCAGCCCAGTGCACCTAGCTCCCGCTTGCGCAGGGTCCTACCACTTTTCCGGGACTCAAACCCGTGACCTCATGGTCACAAGGCAACAACCTTACTGCTGCGCCAAGACTCCCCTTTGGTATACAAATTAGCAAAATACTCCCTCCATATCAAAATATAAGATGTTTTTGTAGGCTAGTTTAGCCAACAAAAACGTCTTATATTTTGGTACAGAGGTAGTAGTAAATAAATACGTAAACATCAAACGCCTGTTTAGAATTCAGGAAGTCTTCAGGAATCAGTTCATCTGCATATGAACTTATAATCGATCATTCCTGTAGTCCCTACTGTCAAATATCCTAGCATTTCATTATCTAGAAATATATCTGAGTATTTTTAGTCATGATGGGCGGGAAAACATGGCAATCCTTTTTTTAAGAGAACATCAATCCTGGATGGTTTGTCCTGTAAACTAGTGATTCGTGACATTGTGAATGTATGATGAATTTGAAGGATTGTAATTTTGTGATAGTTCATGACGCTATCTCTTTTTTCAGTAAAAATCCAAGGTCAATATGGAACTTCTTTCAGAGGTTTTCCCTTGAAGGGAAATGGAACTATGAATATTTAGGGAGTAATACAATGAATAGGCGGCAGTGAACAACCCCACCTGCAGATGTATTTATTTCATCGCTGTAACTAAGATATGTTCAACAAATAAACGTCGAGTCAGGCAACAACAAATAGAGGATTCCCCACAAGATAGTGTAATATTTACCTTGTCAACAACAAATTGACCAAGGATAAGGACCTCAAGAATCTTTCTCCAGTCCCAGGACATCTGTTGCAATAAAGGAGCAACACAAAGATTGGTAAAAGTTATATGAGATTAGTGCTCATCCAAAGAAGTACTCTGGAACAGATCAAGATTAGGTATAATCACCTTTACCAGTACACTAATTGTGAAAAGGCCAAAAACAGCCCCAGATGCTCCAAGCGACACAGATGACGTTGGAAGAACTAACCATGAAATCAAGTTTGCTCCAGCACCAGTCAAAATATAAGACATCCACAGTGCGAAGTTACCTTCCTCCTCTTCTACAAGCTTTCCTGTATATTTAGATGATAACTAGGCATCCTTTAACAAAACTACAAGCATCAAGCAAAGCATTGCTTCAGGTACCAAACTCACCAAAAATGTACACAAAGAACAGATTGCTTGAAAGGTGGTTCCTGTAATGGATTACAGATAACTGAATAAGTGGAAATTATACATTGCCCCGAAAGAATGTTAAACACTTACAGTTACTGATATATCAGTACAATAGTTTGTTAGTTACTATTTGTTTGCATTTACAGAGGGAACTAAAATGGAAAGAAACATATTTATAAATATATACAAAAATGCAATCCGCAACAAGTTAAACTGACCAGTTAGCATGGCAAAACGTTGATGTCACAAACTGATACCAAGTCGGGAATGCATGGTACAGGTAGAGTGCCTTTATCTGCCGGATCTGAAATGCAAAGCAAAGGTAACAAAAATCAACAAATAAAAATGTGTCCTCAGTTTTCATCCAACTAGTAATATATCCTCACATAGTAATATAAATAGTAGACACGTGTTCATAATTTTTGGGATATAAATTCGGTAATTTGAAGATAAATTCAGTATTGAATAAAAAATTATGATCACAAGTTCACATCATTCTGTGCCATTGTTCATTTCTTCAGGGTGTTCTTGCAATTGAACAGCCATAGTACTTGAAAATTTATGGCCAATTAGATTGAAATACATAATTCAACAACTCGTACAGTGCATCTCGCATCACTCTGGTTTATGCAGATGTTCTACTAGCATATAACACCAGTACTCGAGGGCCTACATGGATTTCTGCACATTGAAATAGCCAAGAGATTGCAATGGTACCTGTAACAAGTGGTCTGCAACATAGAGTCCAAAATTAAGCAGCAAGATCCAGAATATGGCATTGGCACTACCACCCTGCTGCTTCTTGTCCTTGGCGAGCTCCAATTCGGACACCAAATCTGATCACATGTCCAAAGACAAAGGAAAAAAAACACTCAGAGAACAATTCACACAGCTGCAATCTGCTTACGTCTTAGGAGCAAGGAAGAAGAGGAGGGCTCACCTGAGCGCCGCATTCCGCAGCGGAGCAGGTCGCGGCGGGCGGCGGCGACTCCCGCCACCAATCGGCGTGTGATGGAGATGGAGGGGACATGGCGCCGGGGCATGGAGGGGGCAGGGGAAGGGAGTGGCTTCGAGAACGTCCCCGAAGGCGCGGGTAGGAGAAGCAGCAGCTGCTGCGCCATGGCTCGTTTCTTCCTCAACTCTGTTTTCCCCCTTTTTCTTAGCCCGCTGTGTGGGTTTTTTCGAGATGAGGGACTTATTAGCAAGAAGAGGGTTCCGGTGCCAGCGAAGATTATTCAGCAAAGCTGTTCTGTTCCATCCGTGCGATGGAGGTCAGGAATGTATAGGAACATACCGCTTTTTTCTCGTGGAAACATTCTGTCCTTTTTCTTTTTGACAAACTTTTGTTCTATTCCTCAAACATCATGACAGTACAAGGCAGATCGACACCGCTGCCGGCAGGAGGCCGAGAAAGCCTAATACAGGAGTTGCTTGTGGGAGGAGTATGGAGATAAACGTTTTGTGACTACCCAACCGTAATTGATAAAAAAAAAAAGATTCACGCGCAGAAAAAATGATAAAAGGTTTGACACATACAGCTTTCTTTAGCTAACTACTCCTTCCCTTCAAAATTTTAAGATGCTTCGGATATTTTAATATGAACTACATACGAACTGAAATGAGTTAACAAATGTATTAAACATATTTATGTAGATTCAGAAAAAAGAAGTCAAAACATCTTATATTTGTGAACGGATGGAGCGGATGATATCCATTGTCGAAATATTATGCAATATATTTTAGTGAGAACAGAATATAAATATTTAAAGTAATAATAGGAGAACTAAAATTAAAAATAAACATGTCACAGCTAGTTGATGATAATGTATTAGCCTAGCAGCCAAACATTGCATGTCATCATGTTTAATTCCAATAAAACTTGAAATTGAGATAATCCAAAGCCACGATGTTAAAGGGCAGGAACCCCCAAACTTTGCTCAATGTACCCAAAATGCACTTCTCAAAACTCAAGGTTTAGGCATGAACTCGTATGTATATATGTGGGTCCACCCTAAGTTTTTGGATTTAAAAGGAATTACTTTTGGGCTTTGAATTTAATCCACATTGTATTTTAATTTAGTTTGTATTTCTAAAAAGCAATAATAAAACCACAAAAAAATTGAAAATTATTATGTGATCTTCGAATGGTCCATAGTTTGGCACATGAACATTCTCAAAATACTTGGTGTTGTTTGGAATCTCCAAAATATTTAAAAACAACACCCACTTATTTAAAACGGATAATAAAAGGAAACTTCAATGTAGCACTAGGCCACACTGTGCAGTCCAGCCTCCCAGCCCAGCCCACAAGGGACAGGACCATCTTCAATCTCGTGCGAGGCGACCACCAAGCGTGTGCGCTCGCTGCTTCGTGCCACCTCCTGCTTCCCCAGCACCGTAGAGGCATGTGATAAGATTGCCACATCGCCTGCACCTCTCCCCTTCTCTTCGATTCTTCACCCTTTCTCCATCGTGATATTCCGACGCTCTACCTGAGTTACCGTCGTTGTTAGTCGTTTACGTGGCCACTAGCCAGCCCTGGCCTCAAGACCTTGTCCATCGGATCACCGTGCTACTTGTAATCTGCATTGGTATTTCCCCGAAGAGGAGGGGATGATGCAGCACAGCAGAGGTAAGTATTCCCCTCGGTTATGAAACCAAGGTTATCAATCCAATAGGAGAACCAAGCAACACTATGTAAACAACACATGCACACAAACAACAAATACTTGCTACCCAATGCGTAAAGGGGTTGTCAATCCCTCAACGGTATTGAGATAGATTAAATTGTATGAGAATTGATAAATAGATCTAACTAAAACACAAAATAAAATAAATAAAAGAAAATTGTAGCAAGGTATTTTTTGTTTTAATATATGATAGGAAATAGACCCGGGGGCTATATTTTCACTAGAGGCTTCTCTCGAGAAAATAGCATAGGGTGGGTAAACAAATTGTTGTTGGGCAATTGATAGAAAAGCAAATAATTATGACGATATCCAAGGCAATGATCATGTATATAGGAATCACGTCCAAGATTAGTAGGCTGAAATGATTCTGCATCTACTACTATTACTCCACACATCGACCGCTATGCAGCATGCATCTAGTGTATTAAGTTCATGGAAAAATGGAGTGATGCAATAAGAACAGTGACATGATGTAGACAAGATAAACTCATGTATGAATAAACCCCATCTTGTTACCCTTAATAGCAACGATACATGCGTGTCATGTCTCTTTCTGTCACTGAGATTGAGCACCGCAAGATCGAACCCATCACAAAGCACATCTTCCCATGACAAGATAAATCAATCTAGTTGGCAAAACCAAACCAATAAATAAGAGAAGAAATACGAGGCTATAAAAATCATGCATAAAAGAGTTTAGAGAAGACTCAAATAATATTTATGGATAGATCTGATCATAAACTCACAATTCATCGGATCCCAACAAACACACCGCAATAAAGAGTTACACCAAATAGATCTCCAAGAACATCGAGGAGAACATTGTATGGAAGATTAAAAAGAGAGAAGAAGCCATCTAGCTACTAACTACGAACCTGTAGGTCTGTGGTAAACTACTCATGCATCATCGGAGGGGCAGCAAGGATGATGAAGAACCCCTTCTGTTGGGGAACGCAGTATTTCAAAAAATTTCCTACGATCACGCAAGATCTATCTAGGAGATGCATAGCAACGAGAAGGGGAGAGTATGTCTATGTACCCTCGTAGACCGAAAGCGGAAGCGGTTGATGTAGTCGAATGTCTTCGCGATCCAACCGATCAAGTACCGAACGCATGACACCTCCACGATCTGCACACGTTCAGCTCGGTGACGTCCCTCGTACTCTTGATCCAGTTGAGGCCGAGGGATTGTTTCGTCAGCACGATGGCGTGATGACGGTGATGATGAAGTTACCGACGCAGGGCTTCGCCTAAGCACTACAACGATATGACCGAGGTGGAATTCTGTGGAGGGCGGCACCACACACGACTAAACAATCAACTTGTGTGTCTATGGGGTGCCCCCCTCCCCTATATATAAAGGAGGGGAGGAGGAGGGCCGGCCACAAGGGGCGTGCCCAAAGGGGGGATTCCTACTCCTAGTAGGAGTAGGTTTCCCCCTTTCCTAGTCTAATTAGGAGAAAAAGGAAGGAGAGGAGAGGGAGAAGGGAAGAGGGGGCGCCGCCCCCTCCCTAGTCCAATTCATACCAGCCCATGGGGGGTCATGCGGCCACCCCTTGAGGCCCTTCTCTCCTTTCTCGTATGGCCCATTAAGGCCCACTACTTCCCCCGGCGAATTCCCGTAACTCCCCGGTACTCCAAAAAATAACCGAATCACTCGGAACCTTTCCGATGTCCGAATATAGCCTTCCAATATATAGATCTTTATTCTCGGCCATTTTGAGACTGCTCATCATGTCCGTGATCTCATCCGGGACTCTGAACAATGTTCGGTACACCAAATCACACAACTCATAATATAAATCATCATCGAACGTTAAGCGTGCGGACCCAACGGGTTCGAGAACTATGTAGACATGACCGACATAAATCTCTGGTCAATAACCAATAGTGGAACCTGGATTCTCATATTGGCTCCTACATATTCTACGAAGATCTTTATCGGTCAAACCGCATAACAACATACGTTGTTCCCTTTGTCATCGGTATGTTACTTGCCCGAGATTCGATCGTCGGTATCCTCATACCTAGTTCAATCTCGTTACCGGCAAGTCTCTTTACTCGTTCCGTAATGCATCATCCCGTAACTAACTCTTTAGTTCCATTGCTTGCAAGGCTTATAGTGATGTGCATTACCGAGAGGGCCCATAGATACCTCTTCGACAATCGGAGTGACAAATCCTAATCTCGATCTATGCGAACTCAACAAACACCATCGGAGACACCTGTAGAGCATCTTTATAATCACCCAGTTATGTCGTGACGTTTGATAGCACACTAAGTGTTCCTCCGGTATTCAGGAGTTGCATAATCTCATAGTCATAGGAAAATGTATAAGTTATGGAGAAAGCAATAGCAGTAAACTAAAGGATCATAGTGCTAAGATAATAGATGGGTCTTGTCCATCACATCATTCTCTAATGATGTGAGCCCGTTCATCAAATGACAACACATGTCCATGGCTAGGAAACTTAACCATCTTTGATTAACGAGCTAGTCAAGTAGAGGCATACTAGTGACACTCTGTTTGTCTATGTATTCACACATGTACTAAGTTTCCAGTTAATACAATTCTAGCATGAATAATAAACATTTATCATGATATAAGGAAATATAAATAACAACTTTATTATTGCCTCTAGGGCATATTTCCTTCAGTCTCCCACTTGCACTAGAGTCAATAATCTAGTTCACATCGTCATGTGATTTCACACCAATAGTTCACATCCTTATGTGATTAGTTCACATCTTCATGTGACTAATACCCAAAGGGTTAACTAGAGTCAATAATGTAGTTCACATCGCAATGTGACTAACACCCAAAGAGTGATCATGTTTTGCTTGTGAGAGAAGTTTCGTCTACGAGTCTGCAACATTCAAATTCGTATGTATTTTGTAAATTTCTATGTCTACAATACTCTGCATGGAGCTACTTTAGCTAATTGCTCCCACTTTCAATATGCATCTAGATCGAGACTTAGAGTCATCTAGATCGGTGTCAAAATCTTGCATCGACGTAACTCTTTATGACGAACTCTTTTATCACCTCCATAACCGAGAAATATTTCCTTACACTAGTGCAGAACCGGGCTATAGCCCCAGTTCGTAAGGGCCTTTAGTGCCGGTTCTGCAACTGGCACTAAAGGGTGGGGACTAAAGGTCCCCCCTTTAGTACTGGTTTCGCACGAACCGCCGCTAAAGGGCCACCACGTGGTACGAGCCAGCGCCGGGGGCGGGGAGCCCTTTAGTACCGGTTGGTAACACCAACCGGTACTAAAATGTTTGGGGTGTTTTGGATTCATGATTTCTTTTTTCCTTTAATTTTGTGTTTTCCATTTAATTCTTTTTCTTGCTGGTATTTTACGATACTACATATTGTACATGTTATGCATATATATAAATAGAATTTCTTGTAGAACCAATCACACACACACATATATATATAGGACAACACTATTCTAATCCCAGGATTAGAATAGTTATTTGGATCACAGTAGCCCCTATATAAGGCCCGAGAGGGCCCTCCCGAACTTCCGAACTGCCGCCGGCCCAACAGGATCCACTGGATCCCGAGGCCCCCCGACAGGATCCACCTGATCCCCTATCCCGAGCCCCAGCCCCCTCCTCCCCTCGATCCCCCGACCTCCCCCCTCCTCGCCGCCGATCTTCGCCGGATCAGCCGCCTCCCTTCCTTCCCCAGCTCCTGGCCAACCGGATCGAGCTCCGCCCCCTCCGACTTCACCTCCTTCCCGACCGCCGACGCGGGTGAGCGAGCGACGGTGGACGCCGGTGCGAGGGAGCCCGCGTCGCCTGGAGCCGGCGGAGCCAGCGAAGCCGCCGGATTTCTACGACGAACGGCCGCCATGGACTTCTGGAAGCCTCATCATCGGTCCATCGTGTAACGCCCCGAGACCGATGTGCCAGGTGTCCTCCAGTTATTCGTTGTTGTTGCCTTGTCATTGCTTGTGTGTCATGCATTGCATATCATGTCTTCATGCGCATTTCATTTGCATACATGTTCGCCTCATGCATCCGAGCATTTTCCCCGTTGTCCGCTTTGCATTCCGGCGCTTCGTTCTCCTCCGGTGGTCATTTCTACCTTTCTTTCGTGTGTGGGCATTAAACATTTCCGGATTGGAATGAGACTTGTCATGCAGCCTTGGTTTACTACCGGTAGACCGCCTGTCAAGTTTCCTATCATTTGGACTTCGTTTGATACTCCAACGGTTAACCGAGGGACCGAGAAGGCCTCGTGTGTGTTGCAGCCCAACACCCTTCCATTTTGGCCCAAAACCCACCTAACTCTGCTCCATCATCTCGGTCGTTTGATCACGATTGCGTGGCCGAAAACCACACCTCATTTGGACTCTCCTAGCTCCCTCTACCTATAAAAGAGCACCCCTCCCTGAAATTTCGGATCAATTCGCGGATGAAACCCTAGATCCAACTCCCTCCGCGCCGCTGGACGTTTCTTCCCGCGCCGGACATGTCCGCTGCCTCTGCCACCTCACTCCGCCCAATAGGGTCGCGACACATCACCAGATCCAGCCGCCCCAGCCACTCCAGACGCGCCACATGGCATCGCCGGCTCCCTCCACCGCGCCACCCGGAGGAGCCCAGATCCGGCCCTCCCCGGGCCCGAGCCGGGCCGCCGTTCCCCGCTCCTCCCGCCTGCGACTGACCTCGCCGCTGCTGCAGTCGCCGCCGGCGACCTCCAGGTCGTCCTGCCGCCTACCCTCCCCTCTTTCTTCGAGCTCTCTCATGACCTCTCTCTCTCTGCACTTTGTCAGGGATCGCGCCGCCGCCTCGATCCTCTCCTGCCGGCGTCTGGAGTCCCTCCGAGCTCAGATCTGGCACCCTCTCCTCTTGATCCGCCCATTCCCGTAGCTCCCCATGGTGTCCGCCTGCCGGAGTCGACGTTTGCGCCGCCGTTGACCTAGGGCGCCGCCGCCCCTGTTCCTGTTCGTGCACCAGGCGCGAGGAGGACGACGCCCTCGCTCGCCTGGGCTGCCTCCCTCGCTCGCGTGGGCCGCCTTGGCCTCCCAGGCCCAGCGCCCGAGTCCGGCCCAGCGTGCAGCTCCCGCCCCTGGCCTGCCTCCTACGCGCCTCCAAGCCCAGCCGTGCCAGGCTCCAGTTCCCGCCTCGGCCTGCCTCTCTCCTCCACCGGCCTGCTTCCCCTCCAGCTGGGCCAAGAGCCCATGGGTGAGCCCACACCCCAGCGCCCCCTCTTGTTTTTTTTTCTTTTTTTACCTATCGGGCCAGCCAGATTCGACCCGATTCATGTTTTTTTTCTGCGGAACGATTTTGCCCATTTATCCAGAGATTGCCAGTTTTGTAGATTAGTCCTCCTAGTTCATGCATTTAATAACTCACTAACCCTGCATCGGATTAAAATGTTTTATATATGAAACTTGCTCAGAATTTTGTGTAGATTAATAATATCCAACTTTCATCTATGTTTGAAATGTCTAAAATGATGTTTGTTTAAATTTGCTCCTATGCCATGTTAAAATGATTTAATTCATAACTAAATAACCGTAACTCCGATTTTAATAAACTTTATATGTAAATGGGGAAGAATTTTGCCTAGTTTAACATGGTGACCTTTATTTGCATGTTTAACAACCCTAAAATTGCGTTTAGGGCAGAACAGCACCAAACCTAATTTTTGCATATGGGGATTTACCGGAAATTGTTGTTCGTTGCTCCCGGCCTCATTTAAACTTGCCTAGATAGGTAGTTTTGTTGTGCTTCACCTCTTGCCATGTTAATCAACATTTAATATTGTTGGGGTACATAAACGAGAGAGAACTAAATAATTGATGTGGTGTTTTGTCAATATGCATCCCGATGCATATTGAGCTCCACTTAATTTGTAGGATTGCTTGTACACTTTGCCATGCCATGCATACTTAAACCGGACATGCATCATACTTGATTGTGCATCATGCCATGATTATGTGTTGGTTGTTTACTATGTTGTTTGCTCTTTTCCGGTGATTGCTTCTTCGGGTTGGTTCCGTTAACGTCGTGATTGTGAGGATCCGTTCGACTACGTCCGTTTGTCTTCTTCATGGACTCGTTCTTCCTCCTTGCGGGATCTCAGGCAAGATGATCATACCCTCGAAATCACTACTATCTTTGCTATGCTAGTTTTCTCGCTCTTTTGCTATGCCAATGCTACGATGCCTACCATTTGCTTGTCAGCCTCCCAAATTGCCATGTCAAACCCCTAACCCACCATGTCCTAGCAAACCATTGTTTGGCTATGTTACCGCTTTGCTCAGCCCCTCTTATAGCGTTGTTAGTTGCAGGTGAAGATTGAAGTTTGTTCCTTGTTGGGACATGGAGATGTTGTTCCTTGTTGGAATACTTATTACTTGTTGGGATATCACTATATATCTTATTTAATTAATGCATCTATATACTTGGTAAAGGGTGGAAGGCTCGGCCTTATGCCTGGTGTTTTGTTCCACTCTTGTCGCCCTAGTTTCCGTCATATCGGTGTTATGTTCCCGGATTTTGCGTTCCTTACGCGGTTGGGCTATAATGGGAACCCCTTGACAGTCCGCCTTAAGTAAAGCTCTTCCAGCAATGCCCAACATTGGTTTTACCATTTGCCACCTAGCCTTTTCTTTTCCCTTGGGAGTCGCGCTCCTGAGGGTCATCATTGTTTTACCCCCCCGGGCCAGTGCTCCTCTGAGTGTTGGTCCAACCTGTCAGCTGCCGGTGGCCACCAGGGGCAACTCTGGGCTGGCCTACCCGTACCTAAGACAATCTGAGTGTGCCCTGAGAAAGAGATATGTGCAGCTCCTATCGGGATTTGTCGGCACATTCGGGCGGTGTTGCTGGTTTAGTTTTACCCTGTCGAAATGTCTTGTTGTACCGGGATACCAAGTCTGATCGGAATGTCTCGGGAGGAGGTCTATTCCTTCGTTGACCGTGAGAGCTTGTGATGGGCTAAGTTGGGACACCCTGCAGGGATTTGAACTTTCGAAAGCCGTGCCCGCGGTAATGGGCAGATGGGAATTTGTGAACGTCCGGTTGTAGAAAATCTGAAGTTCGACCTTAATTAAAATGAATCAACCGCGTGTGTAACCATGATGGTCACTTTCCGGCGGGGTCCGGGAAGTGAACACGGTTGTTGGAGTTATGCTTGACGTAGGCTGCTATAGGATCACTTCTTGATCATAGCTTCTCGACCGCGCTTTGCCTTCTCTTCTCGCTCTCTTTTGCGAATATGTTAGCCACCATATATGCTAGTCGCTTGCTGCAGCTCCACCTCATACCTTTTACCTTACCCCTAAGCTTAAATAGTCTTGATCGCGAGGGTGCGAGATTGCTGAGTCCCTGTGGCTCACAGATACTTCCAAAACCAGTTTGCAGGTGTCGATGAGACCGTGCAGATGACGCAACCAAGCTCAGGAGGAGCTCGATGAAGATCTTGCCCTTTATGTTGTTTCGTTCTAGTTGATCAGTAGTGGAGCCCAGTTGGGGTCGATCGGGGACCTTTGTCGCATTTGGGGTTCTTCTTTTATTTTGGTTCCGTAGTCGGACCTTGATTGTATTTAAATGTTGTAATGCTTTATTCATGTAATTGTGTGAAGTGGCGATTGTAACCCAACTATGTATCTCTTTCCCTTATGTATTACATGGGTTGTGTGAAGATTACCTCACTTGCGACATATGCCTTCAATGCGATTATGTCTCTAAGTCGTGCCTCGACGCGTGGGAGCTATAGTCGCATCGAGGGTGTTACAAGTTGGTATCAGAGCCTTCCCCGACCTTAGGATCCCCATTGCTTGATCATTTTTAGCGGCCGAGTTGTGTCTAGAAAAATGTTTTGAGTCATTTAGGAATTATATATCGGAGAGTTTAGGAATTCTTTTTACTTCCTAGTCCCTTCATCGCTCTGGTAAGGCATCATGACGTAGAGTTTTGACTCTTCTCTTCTCAAGTTTCACTTAAAAAAAATTTTAGGATCACGCGGGTATCTTGGAATCGTTCCGATGGTTTTATGATGAGAACATTTTCTTGGTGCCTCCTGTCAGTGGTTTAGTGGAAGTGTCCCGGGGAGTTGAGCTCTGAGGTGTTGTCATCATAATTTTATCGTTGCAATTCTGGAATACCTGAGTTTAGTACGCCGACATCGAAAATCTCTTTTATGCAGTTCGTTGGTGAGATAACCTCGACGCCACCCAGTACTGGGGCGGGAGTTCGGGAGTATCGCCATAACTTGTATAATGGATGCTTTTCGAAGGTTGAGGTAGACGATTTCCGAAGTTTTTCTCGGTTATGTGTTGAAGGATGGATACAGCTGGATGTAGGATTTGCTAGTTTGGGTGAGATATTATGCTTCCCCTGTATCCCCAACACCTGATTGCATAACCGGAAAATTTCGGGAGTTTCATAGGTGGGAATTCTAGTAGCTCTTAGGATATCCTTCCAACAGATGTATGATATGACATTGGGGTTCGACGTCTAGTGGTCCGCCTATTCACGGTTGGTTTTACAGTGGTCTCGTTGTGTCTTAAAGAGTCCTTGGCTATGCCGACTCGGGGACGCTTCGTATGTCATGTGCACTGCCTTGTACATGATGGTGCTGTATGATCGAGCCCGTGTAGGCCCCACCACGAAAACTTCGGGCGAAATCTCTATCATATGTTTGTTCCGGCTTATTCTGCAAGCCAATCCTTTGTTTTGTTTTGAGTTGTGGTATTCGAGTTGCTTCAAAGTCAAGAGTTGATTCCATAGCTTTTCCAAGTGGTGTTCTCATATTCCTATGTGAATACTAATCCTTATCGATCATCGAGTTTGTCATTTCAATTTCTTTTCACCAGTGTGTCTCTCCTCAAGTGGATCTGATCATTTCAACATCTGCAAGATCAAGTATCAGCTCTCTCAACGGTGTTTGTTTCATCCTTCCCAAGTTGCCTTTGTTTTCCCGCCCTCCCTCCCTTGTTTTTCTTCAACGACTCAGATTTCTTAATCAAGTATCCATTTTTACTGATGTGAAGTCTCTCCATTCTTTTCAATCAATATCCTTATCCGGTGATTCTCAAGAAGATTCTAACGGAGCTTCAAGTTTGTCACTCTTCACTCGTTCTCCTCTCCGCTGGATTCAAATCAAGCTTTTGGTGTTTGATCATATTCTTTTCCTTATTTCAAATGTCTTCTCTTGCCGGTGCACCTCTCAATCATTAACTTTTCGTTATTCATTTGTTCCGGAGTGCTAAAGATATCTCGAAGATTCGTGTTTCCACTCTGCATTCATTCAAGATCTTTCGAGGTTGTTATCTCATTCAAGCCATTTAAATTCAACTGGTGCATTCTCTCTTTTAAATCGTTCCACGGTGTTTCTTTTGAGTGGGCCCTAACCCACAGGTCTTTTCCCAGGATCTTACCTGACTCTTCTTATTTTCCCGGAGCTACCCTCAAATTCATCTTAAAGTTGACGTAAGAATGATTTATCATCAGTCACATGTATTTCTCCAAGATCTCTCAAATTCTTTTCATCGTTGGCTCAACCTTTCCATTCTTCATTCCGGAGTGCCTCAATAATTCTCGGTGGTGTTTCTCGTCATCATTCTCAACATTTGAAGACCGAAGAAGAGTTTCTCTTTAATCTTGCTCCTTTCTCTTCAAGATTCGTGGTTCTAGCGATATGAACCTCTCATAGCTGTGTTCGATTGTGAGATATTCTTTTCACCCATCTGAAGTAATTCAAGAGTCCTCCCAGTTTGTTATCTGGAGTCCATCAATTCAGGTTTATTCATTCTCAGCTGTCAGTTATCATTCTCCTAACTTGTCGGTGCGTCAATCAAATATTCTCTTATCAGCTCGTGATCTCTTTGTTCTCTTGTATCTAAACTCTCTCATGTATTTTCGTTCATTTTAATCCTTAAGGTGGTTTGTTCAAGAATTCCCTTCCTTGGTTATCATATCAACTCATTCGTTGTTTTCCAAATCCCACCAGTGGTTCATGGAAGACCTTTCCAAGTTGACGCTATATCTATCTTAATCCTTTCTACGAGAATAAGTAGTGTGCCAAATTCGTTGATTGTCATCAATTTAATTGGTGAAGGATAAGCATAACATAATTCTTATTCTTGTTCATCCAAGTGATTAATTCTTTATTCTGGAGGCTCATCAAAAATCTTGATCTCATTTGTTTATCTTTCTTTTCTGGAGTTCCGACCTCTTTCAATTATATCTTCACGGAGATATCTATTTAAATCATTACAAGGCTTCAATCTTATTCTTTTCGTCATTCAATTATTTTGGATCATTCTTTTATTACCGGAGTTCTTCATGAATGTTCTACATGTTGGTTCATCAAGGATTTATATCCCTTCTCAAAGTGTTCATTGAGATTCTTGGCTAAGGAGCTCAAGTATTTCTTCATCTTGCAATCCAGAGCGCAATTCTTTCTATCGTATCACCGGAGGGGGTATTATGTCATTCTTGATAATTTGAGTTCATGTTTCATGATTCACATGTTATTAAGAATGAGGTATTTTAAATCCATCAATCTCGTCATTGGAATTATCTTGGGTTATATTCCACCTAAAGCTTTCCCTAAGGATTGTTGCTAATTATGGTGCTCATAAATGACCCAAGTTCTTCATTTATCCTCCCTGTGAGATAAGTTTCTCGTCTCCTTGTTCTTACCAATCAAATCTATTCCGTGAGTGGCAAGTTGTCACCTCATAATTTGAGTTGTATTCCATAAGACCATATCAAGCTTATTATTTTCGTTGTTGGTTTTCCAACAACTCCGTTCGACCTTTCTCCTAAAGATGCCTTGTCGAGCTCTTTTGTGGCAGATTTTGGCATTTTCTTCTCCATTCTCCTATTTCAATGATCTAACTTCTATTCTTTTCTTCCTGAGACATTGAGATGTTTCATCTTTTTGTTTTGTCAGGATCATGTTATTTTCTTGGTTTATCCATTTAACCGGAGTGTTCTGCCCCTTTTGCTCAAGCTCTTTCATTTTATCAAGTCTTCATCTCTTTTCAACCGAAGTGCTACCCGAATCGGTTCTTTCTTATTCCTCTTTCTTAACAGAGTGCTTTCAACTTTGTTCTTCTCCGTTGCTTTCTTTCTTTCAATTTGTTCAACCTCTCAAGGTTCTTTGGTTTCACTCGTTTGTCAAAGAAGCAACTTAGTTTTACCTCTTCTCCTTCTCTTCCGTTTGTTCCTCCGGTGCCAATCTAGATCTCGGGACGAGATCCTCTCGTAGTGGTGGAGTGTTGTAACACCCCGAGACCGATGTGCCAGGTGTCCTCCAGTTATTCGTTGTTGTTGCCTTGTCATTGCTTGCGTGTCATGCATTGCATATCATGTCTTCATGCGCATTTCATTTGCATACGTGTTCGCCTCATGCATCCGAGCATTTTCCCCGTTGTCCGCTCCGGCGCTTCGTTCTCCTCCGGTGGTCATTTCTACCTTTCTTTCGTGTGTGGGCATTAAACATTTCCGGATTGGACCGAGACTTGTCATGCGGCCTTGGTTTACTACCGGTAGACCGCCTGTCAAGTTTCGTATCATTTGGACTTTGTTTGATACTCCAACGGTTAACCGAGGGACCGAGAAGGCCTCGTGTGTGTTGCAGCCCAACACCCTTCCATTTTGGCCCAAAACCCACCTAACTCTGCTCCATCATCTCGGTCGTTCGATCACGATCGCGTGGCCGAAAACCGCACCTCATTTGGACTCTCCTAGCTCCCTCTACCTATAAAAGAGCACCCCTCCCCGAAATTTCGGATCAATTCGCGGATGAAGCCCTAGATCCAACTCCCTCCGCGCCGCTGGACGTTCTTCCCGCGCCGGACATGTCCGCTGCCTCCGCCACCTCACTCCGCCCAATAGGGTCGTGACACATCACCAGATCCAGCCGCCCCAGCCACTCCAGACGCGCCACATGGCATTGCCGGCTCCCTCCACCGCGCCACCCGGAGGAGCCCAGATCCGGCCCTCCCCGGGCCCGAGCCGGGCCGCCTTTCCCCGCTCCTCCCGCCTGCGACTGACCTCGCCGCTGCTGCAGTCGCCGCCGGCGACCTCCAGGTCGTCCTGCCACCTACCCTCCCCTCTTTCTCCGAGCTCTCTCATGACCTCTCTCTCTCTCTGCACTTTGTCAGGGATCGCGCCGCCGCCTTGATCCTCTCCTGCCGGCGTCTGGAGTCCCTCCGAGCTCAGATCCGGCACCCTCTCCTCTTGATCCGCCCATTCCCATAGCTCCCCGTGGTATCCGCCTGCCGGAGTCGACATTTGCGCCGCCGTTGACCTAGGGCGCCGCCGCCCCTGTTCCTGTTCGTGCGCCAGGCGCGAGGAGGACGACGCCCTCGCTCGCCTGGGCTGCCTCCCTCGCTCGCGTGGGCCGCCTTGGCCTCCCAGGCCCAGCGCCCGAGTCCGGCCCAGCGCGCAGCTCCCTCCCCTGGCCTGCCTCCTACGCGCCTCCAAGCCCAGCCGTGCCAGGCTCCAGCTCCCGCCTCGGCCTGCCTCTCTCCTCCACCGGCCTGCTTC
This sequence comes from Triticum urartu, assembly GCF_056163025.1. Taxonomy (NCBI): domain Eukaryota; kingdom Viridiplantae; phylum Streptophyta; class Magnoliopsida; order Poales; family Poaceae; genus Triticum; species Triticum urartu. Next base: position 162,363,754 of record NC_141873.1, on the reverse strand, counting down.
CCCTCCAGCTGGGCCAAGAGCCCATGGGTGAGCCCACACCCCAGCGCCCCCTCTTGTTTTTTTTCTTTTTTTACCTATCGGGCCAGCCAGATTCGGCCCGATTCATGTTTTTTTTCTGCGGAACGATTTTGCCCATTTATCCAGAGATTGCCAGTTTTGCAGATTAGTCCTCCTAGTTCATGCATTTAATAACTCACTAACCCTGCATCGGATTAAAATGTTTTATATATGAAACTTGCTCAGAATTTTGTGTAGATTAATAATATCCAACTTTCATCTATGTTTGAAATGTCTACAATGGTGTTTGTTTAAATTTGCTCCTATGCCATGTTAAAATGATTTAATTCATAACTAAATAACCGTAACTCGGATTTTAATAAACTTTATATGTAAATGGGGAAGAATTTTGCCTAGTTTAACATGGTGACCTTTATTTGCATGTTTAACAACCCTAAAATTGTGTTTAGGGCAGAAAAGCACCAAACCTAATTTTTGCATATGGGGATTTACCGGAAATTGTTGTTCGTTGCTCCCGGCCTCATTTAAACTTGCCTAGATAGGTAGTTTTGTTGTGGTTCACCTCTTGCCATGTTAATCAACATTTAATATTGTTGGGGTACATAAACGAGAGAGAACTAAATAATTGATGTGGTGTTTTGTCAATATGCATCCCGATGCATATTGAGCTCCACTTAATTTGTAGGATTGCTTGTATACTTTGCCATGCCATGCATACTTAAACCGGACATGCATCATACTTGATTGTGCATCATGCCATGATTATGTGTTGGTTGTTTACTATGTTGTTTGCTCTTTTCCGGTGATTGCTTCTTCGGGTTGGTTCCGTTAACGTCGTGATTGTGAGGATCCGTTCGACTACGTCCGTTTGTCTTCTTCATGGACTCGTTCTTCCTCCTTGCGGGATCTCAGGCAAGATGATCATACCCTCGAAATCACTACTATCCTTGCTATGCTAGTTTGCTCGCTCTTTTGCTATGCCAATGCTACGATGCCTACCATTTGCTTGTCAGCCTCCCAAATTGCCATGTCAAACCCCTAACCCACCATGTCCTAGCAAACCGTTGTTTGGCTATGTTACCGCTTTGCTCAGCCCCTCTTATAGCGTTGTTAGTTGCAGGTGAAGATTGAAGTTTGTTCCTTGTTGGGACATGGAGATGTTGTTCCTTGTTGGAATATTTATTTACTTGTTGGGATATCACTATATATCTTATTTAATTAATGCATCTATATACTTGGTAAAGGATGGAAGGCTCGGCCTTATGCCTGGTGTTTTGTTCCACTCTTGCCGCCCTAGTTTCCGTCATATCGGTGTTATGTTCCCAGATTTTGCGTTCCTTACGCGGTTGGGCTATAATGGGAACCCCTTGACAGTTCACCTTAAGTAAAGCTCTTCCAGCAATGCCCAACATTGGTTTTACCATTTGCCACCTAGCCTTTTCTTTTCCCTTGGGAGTCGCGCTCCTGAGGGTCATCATTGTTTTACCCCCCCGGGCCAGTGCTCCTCTGAGTGTTGGTCCAACCTGTCAGCTGCCGGTGGCCACCAGGGGCAACTCTGGGCTGGCCTACCCGTACCTAAGACAATCTGAGTGTGCCCTGAGAAAGAGATATGTGCAGCTCCTATCGGGATTTGTCGGCACATTCGGGCGGTGTTGCTGGTTTAGTTTTACCCTGTCGAAATGTCTTGTTGTACTGGGATACCAAGTCTGATCGGAATGTCTCGGGAGGAGGTCTATTCCTTCGTTGACCGTGAGAGCTTGTGATGGGCTAAGTTGGGACACCCTGCAGGGATTTGAACTTTCGAAAGCCGTGCCCGCGGTAATGGGCAGATGGGAATTTGTGAACGTCCGGTTGTAGAAAATCTGAAGTTCGACCTTAATTAAAATGAATCAACCGCGTGTGTAACCATGATGGTCACTTTCCGGCGGGGTCCGGGAAGTGAACACGGTTGTTGGAGTTATGCTTGACGTAGGCTGCTATAGGATCACTTCTTGATCATAGCTTCTCGACCGCGCTTTGCCTTCTCTTCTCGCTCTCTTTTGCGAATATGTTAGCCACCATATATGCTAGTCGCTTGTTGCAGCTCCACCTCATACCTTTTACCTTACCCCTAAGCTTAAATAGTCTTGATCGCGAGGGTGCGAGATTGCTGAGTCCCTGTGGCTCACAGATACTTCCAAAACCAGTTTGCAGGTGTCGATGAGACCGTGCAGATGACGCAACCAAGCTCAGGAGGAGCTCGATGAAGATCTTGCCCTTTATGTTGTTTCATTCTAGTTGATCAGTAGTGGAGCCCAGTTGGGGTCGATCGGGGATCTTTGTCGCATTTGGGGTTCTTCTTTTATTTTGGTTCCGTAGTCGGACCTTGATTGTATTTAAATGTTGTAATGCTTTATTCATGTAATTGTCTGAAGTGGCGATTGTAAGCCAACTATGTATCTCTTTCCCTTATGTATTACATGGGTTGTGTGAAGATTACCTCACTTGCGACATATGCCTTCAATGCGATTATGTCTCTAAGTCGTGCCTCGACACGTGGGAGCTATAGTCGCATCGAGGGTGTTACACATCGTCACTGCCATACGGCTTGCCAGTGCTCATGATGGCCAAGGCGCAACCTACGGCGAACAGCGCACCAAAGGAAGCATCTCGGCGGCGGAGGCCGCATCGGCGGCACCTTCAAATCTAAGAAGGGTATATGAATTTCCTCCCTGATCTTGTAGAATGCTTCAATCTTGCCTTACCTGACCTTCTTGCTTCTTGCATATGAACTTTGCACCCTCTGCAAGACATGGATTGCCATGCGGTTCCTCTCCTACCTCTATGACGGATAGTTCTCAAGGTGGCCTATCAGCTGTTGGAAAAAGGTTGGCCAAACTTCTAGACAGGGTATGGTTGAACTTCTTCCTTCCTTTGGTTTGTTATTTTCTTACAGCTATGTGAAGTTTAGGTGGTGTGTGAGCATCAGTCCAGGCTACAAAAACTTTTTAAAAATCTGCCTGCTTATAGCCATGTGAAGTTCTGGTAGTGTGTGAGTCTCAGTCCAGGCTACAAACACTATAAAAATCTGCCTGCATTCACATTCACATGTGGAAAAATCCATGTGAAGTTCAACTAGTAAGTGTGCTAGAGTTCAGGTTGGTATGTATCTGGTTCTGTGCAAAAAAAGGAAAATAAAACATGCATGTGATATGACATGAAGGTCAGGTTGGTATGCGCTAGCAGTCCAACCATTCAAACTCATGAAGGTTCAGGTTTTTTAACTGTAGACAGTATTTCCCCTTTGCAAAACAAGAAGTTCAGGTTGTGGACAGTGCTCAGTTCAGGTACATATAATTAATCAAATATTGTAGAATTAAAACAGGATGTGAAGTTCATTTTGTGAAGGGTGCTCAGTTCAGGTGCAAAAGTATTGGCATATGCTCAGCTTAGTGCATAGTGTGATGGCTCTCACCACTTTTATATGAGAGGTTCAGGCTGTGAATAATGCTAAGTTTAGTTACAAAGGTATAGGCAGATATAACTTGTGTGCTAATAGACATTTTTTTCTTTTATGTCAGCAAGACGAGAGACACATGAAGAAGCTTAGAAGTTCCCAGCAGCAAGTACACAATCCAAAGCCTGTACGTGTTGCACCACCCCCTCAATGGGTCACACCTCAAAGGCACCAACAACATTACCAACCTGCTCCAGACCAAAAATGGATGACACCTCAAACGCACGGATACTTCCAAGATACTGGGTCACAGCCCTATCGGCACAAGTTTGCGCCTCCACCTAATTGGGTGACGCCGAAAATCCCTCGTGGATTCTTTGTATCCACCAGCAGACTTCCAAGCACGCCGATGGAGGAGGGGGTTAGCTCAAGTCCTGCGTGTAACTCTGGAGGTTATCCTGGTGTGCCTCATCAATGCCAAAGCGAAGCAACTAAACCGGATCCCAGGACAAATCCAACAGCAACACACACACGGAGGAGAGTGCTCTGCACACTACCACCCTTGGATCCTGCTACTGCTGCTACAAGTCAGAATTGTACATGGCATAAGGTAAATGGATTGCTTCACAAAACAAAAGAGCAAACCAAGACCAGGATTGCAATACCTCCACAACCACCTCAAGCAAAAAGGAGACAAACAAGAGAGAGGCCATCTTCAGCCCTCCTTCCTCCTTGTGATCCACTGCTGCATCCTGCTATGATTACTCCGCCATGCCCCATCCCAGAGGGACAACAGCCGACACCGGCGGAGTTGCGATCATACACGCACGTAAGTGAAACAAAAAAAATATTTATATACGCATCTTGTATAATCTGCAAACTTTCTGCTCCCTCCAGGATAACAAGTTCATAAACTGCATTTCAACGTGTTGTTTGGATTTTTTTTCTTTTTCTGCAGACGCCGGATCTACCGGATTATCTAATACCAAGACGAAAGATGCGATTCCAAGATGTATAGAAAGCAAGGGAATTTTATAATAGATATGCTAGACACGCTGGTTTTGGAATTAGGAAGACGGGGGGAAATGACAACCACAAGTATTTTGTTTGCACCTTCCAAGGGATACACACATCTTCTGTTTCAGAGGCCAACAGGAAGCAAAACAAAACATCGTAGAGGACGGGCTGCAATGCAAGAATGAGGGTGAAGGTGTAGGAGGATGACACATGCGTGGCAGTGGACATTGAGTACAATCATAATCACGAACTCATGCAAACTGATGACATGCTGGCATTCTTGCACTCACACAAGAATTATGACCCCACTATTTTGGAGTACGTAAAGCTCCTGCAGTACCATGATGTCAAGCACACAACAATCATGTCCATGCTATATGAAAATGAAGATGGAAGCTACTTCCTAAGCATGACCGGACGAGACCTACTAAACCAGTAAGTATTCAAACATCCACATACTGCAATGTAAAAAATAGCATCCTAGCTCACAACCCTTTGCTAGCAAAAAATAAACAAATGTATGTTTGCATGTGATTTGCAGGAAAGCCATGAATGCAAGGAAAGATGATTTGGATGATGTATTGAAACTTGTTTCATTCTTCAAAGACATGAAGGCAATCAATGATGAGTTTTTCTATGACATACAAGTGGACAAGGACAAGTCATGGAAGCTGCCGAGGAGCCTATCAAGACTTTGGCGATTGCGTAACATTTAACACAACATACAAGACCAACAGATTTCATATGCCTCTGGGAGTGTTTGTTGGAACAAACCATCACTTGTAGTCAACGATATTTGCTGTTGCCCTTATCAGAGACGAAGATGAAAACTCATTCAAGTGGTTGTTCGATACATTTGTATGGTGCATGAACAACAAGCACCCAACTTGCATTCTAATAGGTGAGTTCAAAAAAAAACTCTACAAGTTTCATCATCTTTTCAGTCCATGGCTCTATATTGGGTACACTGGTTTTATTTGAAAAAATAATGTAAAGCAAGCAGTTCAATCACTGTTAGCACAGAAGTCCAACTAAATAGTACAAGCAAGCAAAATTATCTGTCACATGTTTAGAAAAAAATTAGTTATGGATGTGAAGTTCAAATACAGGAATCATAGAAGTTCAAGGACAAAAACTGTAAGAAAAATATATGTAACATGTTCAGAAAAATATAGTTATTTATGTGAAGTTCAAGCACTGGTACCACATGAAGTTCAACAACATTGCTGTAAGAAAAATTTTGAGTGTGACACTACTAGTTAGTCCTACTGCTACCTGTGAAGTTCAAGCACTGGTACCACAGAAGTTCGGCAACACTGCTATAAGAAAAAAATACATGTGACATTCTTAGATAGCCATACTGCTAGATGTGAAGTTCAAGTACTTGTACAACATAAGTTCATCGTCAGTGCAAAAAAGAAGCAAGTTTCATTTTTTTAATTCATGCAGACCAGTGCCCATCGATGGCGAAAGCTATACCACAATCATTTCCATACACCGTCCACAAGCTATGTCGTTGGCACATCATGAAGAAGTACAGGGAATACCTCGCGTTGCTGTACAAAAAGTATAAAACATTCAAAAAGGAGTTCACAACTATATTAAACTGGCCGCTGATGCCAACGAAGTTTGAAGATGCCTGGGCTAAACTCGTGTACAACTACAACCTGGAGAACGACCAGATGATGATGCAGCTCTGGAGTGATAGGAAGATGTGGATTTCAGCATATTACAAGAATATTTTCTGTGCTAGAATGACTTCCACACAACGAAGCGAGAGCATGAACCACGTGCTAAAGAAAGGGTTTGTCAAGGGGACCCAGAACCTACACAAGTTTGCTAGGCGGGTTAATGCTTGCATACAAACTCAGATGCAGAAGGAGAACGAGCTAACAATGACCAGCATGGTATGATGACAAGTACAAAACACCCCCATCATGTTCTGTTTACCTTCAAACATGTGCACTTTGAATTTAAAAAAATGAAACCCATGACTCTGCTTCGACTAATATCTCACTTTTTGACATGTGCAGACAAATCCTGTGACAAAAACAACTTACGGCTACGAGGAAGACATGTCTATCAAGTACACGAGAGCCGTGTACACCGAGATGAGGAATAGGATGAGAAAGGCCACGCTATTTCACGCAAAGCGTACAACAAAGCCCACTAAGTACCTTGTGTACTACCACAACAAGCCTGGCCATGATGATGAAGAAAGATTTTCCTGGTCAAAGCATGAATTCCAGGTTGTAGCTGACCCAGAGAATGAAATATACGAGTGTGAATGCAAGCTCTGGACACACATAGGTGAGCGAAAAATCAAACTCATTTAATAGCTAGACTAGTAGTATCATATCAAAATTTATGAAACTCATTGCTGTCTCACAAACTATGTATTCTGCATTCATCACAAAAATGCAGGCTTGTTCTGCCTTCACATCATGAACATACTGGACTACCTCAAGCCTGACAAATTTCCAAACAAGTATATCCTCAAATGGTACACAAAGACTGCAAAATCACAACCAACCTTTGATACAAGGGACTACAACACAACCGCACGGGATGGCAGCTCAAGGCTATCGAAGCAAGACATCTTGCTGCAGCTGAATTTGATGGTTAAGAAGAAAGCGATGAGATGTGACCAGCAATATGACAGAGCCTACACTACAAAAAAAGACACATCCGTGGCATTTTGGGCTGAACGAAATTTGTTTCTGTCATACATATGACACTTCTATGACGATAATTGTGACAAAACCCGGTATCATCATAGATGTGGTGGGCTCCTACTTCTATGACAACAAATCATGACAGAAAATGGGATTTTCATCCTGGGCGGGCCGGAGACGCAGCTGCATGACATTCTTTGGGTCGTCCGTGACAGAAAAAACGTGGTAGAAGCGAGGGGGAGGAAAATTTCGGGGAGTTCCCGGTTACGGTGGGAGGTCGGGGGCCGAGCGATGCGCGTTTATCTCGTACACGTACGCGCGTGTGTGCGAGGCGTTGGCTCTAACTGAACCCGAGCGAGGCGTTGGGCTCTAACTGAACCCGAGCGATTGCACTGAAGGCTACGCGATACTGAACCAGAGCGACCGATCGATGGATGTTAACTGAACCCGATCGAGCGATTCCTTCGCTACTGCTGCTAACTGAAGCCGATCGATGCTGCCTCTGGGATGAACAGTGAGCGTTGCGGGGGGGGGGGGTTTGGATGAACAGTGAGCGGTGGCGTTGCCTCTAGATGAATAGGACCCCATGGTGCGGTGGAGGGCTAGATGAACAGTAGACGGTGGAGGGGTGCCCGTGGAGGGATGGTTGAACAGGACCCCGTGGTGTGGAGGGCTGGATGAACAGTAGACGATGGAGGGGTGCCCGTGGAGGGGTGGTTGAACAGTAGCCGGTGGAGTAGCGCGTGGTGGAGGTTGGATGAACAGGAGCCCGTGGAGGCTGGAGGAGGTGGACGGTAGCCCGTGGAGGCTGGAGGAGGTCGACGGTGGAGATGAACAGTATCCCGTGGAGTCCCCTTTTGCGGTACGCCACACCCCTCCTGATGAACAGGACCCCCGTTTCGACCGTAGCGCTCCAACACAAGTCTGTTTCGTCCGTTTTGCGGTACGCCACACCCCTCCCGATCAACAGGACCTCCATTTCGACCGTAGGAGGTCCGTTTCGTCCGTTTTGCGGTACGCCAGACCCCTCCCGATGAACAGGATCCCGTTTCGAACGTGGCCGGTCGAACACAAGGCCGTTTCCTCCGTTGTGCGGTACGCCAGGCCTCGTTTCCATCGCCTGTTCCGTCCAAGCCCTCTTGATGAACACGACCACGCATTCTGTTCCGACCCAGTCGGTTGGCTCCCACGCATTCCGTTGCCTCCCATGAACACGACGCATTCCGTTGCCTCCCCATGAACACGACGCATTCTGTTGCCTCCCCATGAACACGACGACGACGCTGCCTCCCCATGAACACGACGACGACGCTGTTTCTCCGTTCCGACCCAATCATGTACACGAGCCCTGGTCGTACGTATGCGCGAGTAGGCGTTCGAGACCCCGCCCGTATCTACACATACGTGGCCGTATTTTCTTTCTTGCACCCTAACCGTTGTACGTACGTGTACATGCTACGTGCGCGCCTCTACTACGACATGTACGCGCCTCTACTACGACACGTACGCGCCTCTACTACGACACGTGCGCGCCTCTACATCCACCAGTATATATGTACGTACACGTGCGCGCCTCTACATCCACCTGTATATATGTACGTACGCTTCGACCAGGTGGGTCCCGACTGTCAGGCACTTCCTTGCCTACGAAGATGTAGCTGGTGGGTCCCAGCAGTCAGGGGGGCGAATCACTTTTTTTGCCCGGACGCACTTCCTTGCATGCGAAGATGTAGGTGGTGGGTCCCAGCAGTCAGGGGCAAACGTTTTTTTCATGAAATACGGTGGCCTGTCCGGTGGGTCCCCGCTGTCAGGTGGAGAAATAATTATTTTGCACATAATAAGGAGGCACTTCCTTGCTGCGGCCGTGGACCCAGCTGTCAGCTTCTCCACGTACAGTCCACGTCCGATGGAAGCCGTTCCTTGACCACGTTGACCACGCTGATGTCTACTACACAACCTTCTTCTTGTAGACGTTGTTGGGCCTCCAAGTGCAGAGGTTTGTAGGACAGTAGCAAATTTCCCTCAAGTGGATGACCTAAGGTTTATCAATCCGTAGGAGGCATAGGATGAAGATGGTCTCTCTCAAGCAACCCTGCAACCAAATAACAAAGAGTCTCTTGTGTCCCCAACACACCCAATACAATGGTAAATAGTATAGGTGCACTAGTTCGACGAAGAGATGGTGAAACAAGTGGTATATGGATAGTAGATAAAGGTATTTGTAATCTGAAATTATAAAAACAGCAAGGTAGCAAGTGATAAAAGTGAGCGTAAACGGTATTGCAATGCGTAGAAATAAGGCCTAGGGTTCATACTTTCGCTAGTGTAAGTTCCCTCAACAATACTAACATAATTGGATCATAAAACTATCCCTCAACATGCAACAAAGAGTCACTCCAAAATCACTAATAGCGGAGAACGAACGAAGAGATTATGGTAGGGTACGAAACCACCTTAGAGTTATTCTTTCCAATCAATCCGTTTGGCTATTCCTATAAGTGTCACAAACAGCCCTAGAGTTCGTACTAGAATAACACCTTAAGACACAAATCAACCAAAACCCTAATGTCACCTAGATACTCCAATGTCACCTCAAGTATTCATGGGTATGATTATACGATATGCATCACACAATCTCAGATTCATCTATTCAACCAACACAAAGGACCTCAAAGAGTGCCCCAAAGTTCCTATCGGAGAATCACGACGAAAACGTGTGCCAACCCCTATGCATAGGTTCATGGGCGGAACCCGCAAGTTGATCACCAAAACATACATCAAGTGAATCACGTGGTATCCCATTGTCACCACAGATACGCACAGCAAGACATACATCAAGTGTTCTCAAATCTTTAAAGACTCAATCCGATAAGATTACTTCAAAGGGGAAACTCGATTCATTACAAGAGAGTAGAGGGGGGAAGAAACATCATAGAATCCAAATATAATAGCAAAGCTCGCGATACATCAAGATCGCATCACCTCAAGAACACGAGAGAGAGAGAGATCAAACACATAGCTACTGGTACATATCCTCAGCCCCGAGGGAGAACTACTCCCTCCTCGTCATGGAGAGCACCGGGATGATGAAGATGGCCACCGGAGAAGCATTGCCCCCTCCGGCAGGGTGCCAGAACGGGTCTAGATTGGTTTTCGGTGGCTACGGAGGCTTCTGGCGGCGGAACTCCCGATCTATTGTCCGTTCTGGAAGTTTTAGGGTACGACGATATATATGGGTGCAGGAAGTACGTCGGAGGAGCCACGGGGGCCCCACGAGGCAGGGGGTGCGCCCTAGGGGGGTGGGCGCGCCCCCACCCTCGTGGGCAGCCAATGTCTCCCCTGACGTGCACTCCAAGTTCCCTGGGTTGCTTTCCTTCCAAAAATAACTTCTCCAGTTGATTTCGTTTCGTTTCGACTCCGTTTGATATTCCTTTTCTTCGAAACACTGAAATAGGCATAAAACGACAAATCTGGGTTGGGCCTCCGGTTAATAGGTTAGTCCCAAAAGTAATATAAAAGTGGATAATAAAGCCCAATATTGCCCAAAACAGTAGATAATATAGCATGGAGCAATCAAAAATTATAGATATGTTGGCAACGTATCAGCATCCCCAAGCTTAATTCCTGCTCGTCCTCGAGTAGGTAAATGATAAAAAAGATAATTTTTGATGTGGAATGCTAGTTGGCATAATTTCAATGTAATTCTTCCTACTTGTGATATGAATATTTAGATCCGAAAGATTCAAGACAAAAGTTCATTTTGACATAAAAATAATAATACTTCAAGCATACTAACTAAGCAATCATGTCTTCTCAAAATAACATGGCCAAAGAAAGCTATCCCTACAAAATCATATAGTCTGGGTATGCTCCATCTTCACCACACAAAATATTTAAATCACGCAGAACCCTGATGATAAGCCAAGCAATTGTTTCATACTTTTGATGTTCTCAAAGTTTTTCAATCTTCACGCAATACATGAGCGTGAGCCATGGATATAGCACTATAGGTGGAATAGAATGTTGGTTGTGGAGAAGACAAAAAGGAGAAGATAGTCTCACATCAACTAGGCGTATCAACGGGCTATGGAGATGCCCATCAATAGATATCAATGTGAGTGAGTAGGGATTGCCATGCAACGGATGCACTAGAGCTATAAGTGTATGAAAGCTCAACAAAAGAAACTAGTGGGTGTGCATCCAACTCGCTTGCTCACGAAGACCTAGGGCATTTTTAGGAAGCCCATCATTGGAATATACAAGCCAAGTTCTATAATGAAAGATTCCCACTAGTATATGAAACCGACAACATAGGAGACTCTTTATCATGAAGATCATGGTGCTACTTTGAAGCACAAGTGTGGTAAAAGGATAGTAGCATTGCCCCTTCTCTCTTTTTCTCTCATTTTTTTTATTTTTTTATTTGGGCCTTCTCTTTTTTATGGCCTCTTTTATCTTTTTTTATTTGGGCTTCTTTGTCCTCTTTTATTTATTTATTTATTTCCGTCCGGAGTCTCATCCTGACTTATGGGGGAATCATAGTCTCCATCATCCTTTCCTCACTGGGACAATGCTCTAATAATGATGATCATCACACTTTTATTTACTTACAACTCAAGAATTACAACTCGATACTTAGAACAAGATATGACTCTATATGAATGCCTCCGGCGGTGTATCGGGATGTGCAATGATGCATGAGTGACATGTATGAAAGAATTATGAACGGTGGCTTTACCACAAATACGATGTCAACTACATGATCATGCAAAGCAATATGACAATGATGAAGCGTGTCATAATAAACGGAACGGTGGAAGGTTGCATGGCAATATATCTCGGAATGGCTATGGAAATGCCATAATAGGTAGGTATGGTGGCTGTTTTGAGGAAGGTATATGGTGGGTTTATGGTACCGGCGAAAGTTGCGCGATACTAGAGAGGATAGCAATGGTGGAAGAGTGAGAGTGTGTATAATCCATGGACTCAACATTAGTCATAAAGAACTCACATACTTATTGCAAAAATCTATTAGTTATCGAAACAAAGTATTACGCGCATGCTCCTAGGGGGATAGATTGGTAGGAAAAGACCATCGCTCGTCCCCGACCGCCACTCATAAGGAAGGTAATCAATAAATAAATCATGCTCCGACTTCATCACATAACGGTTCACCATACGTGCATGCTACGGGAATCACAAACTTCAACACAAGTATTTCTCAAATTCACAACTACTCAACTAGCATGACTCTAATATCACCATCTCCATATCTCAAAACAATTATCAAGTATCAAACTTCTCATAGTATTCAACACACTCATAAGAGAATTTTATTATTCTTGAATACCTAGCATATTAGGATTTTAAGCAAATTACCATGCTATTTAAGACTCTCAAAATAATATAAGTGAAGCATGAGAGTTCATCTATTTATTCAAAATAAAACTACCACCATGCTCTAAAAGATATAAGTGAAGCACTAGAGCAAATGACAAACTACTCCGAAAGATATAAGTGAAGATCAATGAGTAGTCGAATAATTATGCAACTATGTGAAGACTCTCTAACATTTAATATTTTCAGATCTTGGTATTCTATTCAAACAGAAAGCAACGCAAAATAAAATGACATTCTAAGAATGGAAAACATCATGTGAAGAAGCAAAAAGTTAGGATCAACCGAAACTAACCGATAGTTGTTGAAGAAAGGTGGGATGCCAACCGGGGCATCCCCAAGCTTAGACGCTTGAGACTTCTTGAAATATTATCTCGGGATGCCTTGGGCATCCCCAAGCTTGAGCTTTTGTGTCTCCTTAATTCCTCTCATATCACGGTCTCCCTAAATCTCAAAAGCTTCATCCACACAAAACTCAACAAGGACTCGTGAGATAAGTTAGTATAAACCATTGCAAAAACCTTATAATACTCTACTGTAGAAAACCACTAAAATTATTATTCAACATTTCATACTAAATGCTTCTGCATATTTAATAGTCCTATCCTCAAATAGAATTATTAAAGAAGCAAACATATGCAAACAATGCAAACATAACAGCAATCTGCCTAAACAGGATAGTCTGTAAAGAATGCTGCAACATCCATACTTCCCTAGCTCCAAAAATTATGAAAGAAAATTACCACTGTAGTAAATTTATCAGATCTTAATATGCAAAAGGTTTCAACATTTTATCACATTCTGAATTTTCTAGGGAATTATTGCAACAGCGGAAAACTTTCTGTTTTCAAACAGCAACATGTGGACTTCTAAAATAGGCATAGTAAAGACTATCAATGCCACTTTTATTGAAATAAAAGATGCAAAACATTATTCTAAATAAAAGCAAGAAAATCCTAAAAAAATAAATTTACTCTCCAAGCAAAACACATATCATGTGGCGAATAAAAATATAGCTCCAAGTAAAGTTACCGATGAACGAAGACGAAAGAGGGGATGCCTTCCGGGGCATCCCCAAGCTTAGGCTTTTGGTTGTCCTTGAATATTACCTTGGGATGCCTTGGGCATCCCCAATATTAGTCTCTTGCCACTCCTTATTCCATAGTCCATCGAATCTTTACCCGAAACTTGAAAACTTCACAACACAAAACTTAACAGAAAACTCGTAAGCTCCGTTAGTATAAGAAAGTAAATCACCACTTCAAGGTACTGTAATGAACTCATTATTTATTTATATTGGTGTTAAAATTACTGTATTCCAACTTCTCTATGGTTTATAAACTATTTTACTAGCCATAGATTCATCAAAATAAGTAAACAACACATGAAAAACAGAATCTGTCAAAAACAGAACAGTCTATAGTAATCTGGATCAAAGGTATACTTCTGGAACTCATAAAATTCTCAAATAAATTGCTGGACCTGAGGAATTTATCTATTAATCATATTCAAAAATAATTAACTAAATATCACTCTCAAGATAAAAATGGCAGCAATTCCCATGAGCGCTAAAGTTTCTGTTTTTACAGCATGATCAACAAGACTTTCCCCAAGTCTTCCCAAAGGTTCTACTTGGCACAAACACTAATTAAAAGCATAAAACCACATCTAAGCAGAGGCTAGATGAATTATTTATTACTAAACAGTAACAAAAATCAAGTAATAAAAATAAAATTGGGTTGCCTCCCAACAAGCGCTATCGTTTAATGCCCCTAGCTAGGCATGATGATTTCAATGATGCTCACATAAAAGATAAGGATTGTAACATAAAGAGAGCATCATGAAGTATATGACTAGCACATTTAAGCCTAACCCACTTCCTATGAATAGGGATTTTGTGAGCAAACAACTTATGGGAACAAGAATCAACTTGCATAGGAAGGTAAAACAAGCATATCTTCAAAACTTTAAGCACATAGAGAGGAAACTTGATATTATTGCAATTCCTACAAGCATATATTCCTCCCTCATAATAATTTTCAGTAGCATCATGAATGAATTCAACAATATAACCATCACATAAAGCATTCTTTTCATGATCTGCAAGCATAGAAAATTTACTACTCTCCACACAAGCAAAATTCTTCTCATGAATAATAGTGGGAGCAAACTCAACAAAATAACTATCACGTGATTGAAAATTAAGATCAAGATGACAAGTTTCATGGTTATCATTATTATTTAAAGCATACGTGTCATCACAATAATAATCATATATAGGAGGCTTGCTTCCATCATAATAAATTTGCTCATCAAAACTTGGGGGACAAAAAAATATCATCTTCATCAAACATAGCTTCCCCAAGCTTGTGGATTTGCATATCATTAGCATCATGGATATTCAAGGAATTCATACTAACAACATTGCAATCATGCTCATCATTAAAATATTTAGTGCCAAACATTTTATAGATTTCTTCTTCTAGCACTTGAGCACAATTATCCTTTCCATCATACTCACGAAAGATATTAAAAAGGTGAAGCGTGTGAGACAAACTCAATTCCATTTTTTATAGTTTTCTTTTATAAACTAAACTAGTGATAAAACAAGAAACTAAAAGACTCGATTGCAAGATCTAAAGATATACCTTCAAGCACTCACCTCCCAGGCAACGACGCCAGAAAAGAGCTTAGTTGACGGGGTGTTAGTGTCGCTTACCTAGCCTCCTCGGCAATGGCGCCACAAAAGAGCTTGATGTCTACTACACAACCTTCTTCTTGTAGACGTTGTTGGGCCTCCAAGTGCAGAGGTTTGTAGGACAGTAGCAAATTTCCCTCAAGTGGATGACCTAAGGTTTATCAATCCGTAGGAGGCGTAGGATGAAGATGGTCTCTCTCAAGCAACCCTGCAACCAAATAACAAAGAGTCTCTTTAGTCCCCAACACACCCAATACAATGGTAAATTGTATAGGTGCACTAGTTCGGCGAAGAGATGGTGATACAAGTGGTATATGGATGGTAGATATAGGTTTTTGTAATCTGAAAATATAAAAACAGCAAGGTAACTAATGATAAAAGTGAGCGTAAACGGTATTGCAATGCGTTGAAACAAGGCCTAGGGTTCATACTTTCGCTAGTGCAAGTTCCCTCAACAATACTAACATAATTGGATCACATAACTATCCCTCAACATGCAACAAAGAGTCACTCCAAAGTCACTAATAGCGGAGAAAAAACAAAGAGAATATGGTAGGGTACAAAACCACCTCAAAGTTATTCTTTCCAATCAATCCGTTGGGCTATTCCTGTAAGTGTCACAAACAGCCCTAGAGTTCGTACTAGAATAACACCTTAAGACACAAATCAACCAAAACCCTAATGTCACCTAGATACTCCAATGTCACCTCAAGTATTCGTGGGTATGATTATACGATATGCATCACACAATCTCAGATTTATCTATTCAACCAACACAAAGGACCTCAAAGAGTGCCCCAAAGTTCCTATCGGAGAATCACGACGAAAATGTGTGCCAACCCCTATGCATAGGTTCATGGGCGGAACCCGCAAGTTGATCACCAAAACATACATCAAGTGAATCACGTGGTATCCCATTGTCACCACAGATATGCATGGCAAGACATACATCAAGTGTTCTCAAATCTTTAAAGACTCAATCTGATAAGATTACTTCAAAGGGGAAACTCGATTCATTACAAGAGAGTAGAGGGGGGAAGAAACGTCATAGAATCCAAATATAATAGCAAAGTTCGTGATACATCAAGATCGTATCACCTCAAGAACACGAGAGAGAGAGAGAGATCAAACACATAGCTACTGGTACATATCCTCAGCCCCGAGGGAGAACTACTCCCTCCTCGTCATGGAGAGCACTGGGATGATGAAGATGGCCACTGGAGAAGGATTGCCCCCTCCGGCAAGGTGCCGGAACGGGTCTAGATTGATTTTCGGTGGCTATGGAGGCTTCTGGCGGTGGAACTCCCGATCTATTATCCGTTCTGGAAGTTTTAGGGTACGGCGATACATATCGGTGCAGGAAGTACGTCGGAGGAGCCACGGGGGCCCCACGAGGCAGGGGGCGCACCCTAGGGGGGTGGGCGCGCCCCCCACCCTCGTGGGCAGCCCGTGTCTCCCCTGACGTGCACTCCAAGTTCCCTGGGTTGCTTTCCTTCCAAAAATAACTTCTCCAGTTGATTTTGTTCCGTTTCGACTCCGTTTGATATTCCTTTTCTTCGAAACACTGAAATAGGCATAAAACAGCAAATCTGGGTTGGGCCTCCGGTTAATAGATTAGTCCCAAAAGTAATATAAAAGTGGATAATAAAGCCCAATATTGCCCAAAACAGTAGATAATATAGCATGGAGCAATCAATAATTATAGATACGTTGGAGACGTATCACACGCCGCGCCGAGAGCACCAGGGCGGTGGACGACGGCGAGGCCTAGGAAGGGGATGACGCGGCGCCGGGGAAGACGCGGCAGTGGATGCCCACGTGTAGAGGAGTACGAGGGTTCACTGGTTCGCTGCGGTGTGAGGCTGCCGTCGCCGCAGAATAACAGGGGGTGTGGGTGAGTAGAGGGATGGCCTGGCCAGCGGTGGGAGTAGTAGGGGGCGGTGAGGCCTCCGCCGCATCGCAGCCGACCACGGGAGGCAGGAGCACGAGGCACGACCGGCGCTGGTTTGGGCGGTTGGAGCAAGAAGACCAGAGGTTGAAGAAGCACTACGGCCGTTGGATGGACATCGTACGGTCACTGGAGCTAGAATCGTGCATATTGACTAAGTTGACAAAGCCCTCCATCCCCGTCAACTTAGTAGGCCCACAAGTCAGCCTGCCACTATACTGGGTCCCAGTTAACAGGGGGAGTATTCATTTTTTTCTGCGTAATAAGATGGCACTTCCTTGCGTGCGAAGATATAGCTGGTGGGTCCGAGCTGTCAGCGGCGGTAACATTTTTTTCGCGAAATACAGAGGCCCTTTCGGTGGGTCCCTGATGTCAGGTGGAGGAATCATTATTTTGCTCGTAATAAGGAGGCATTTCCTTGCGTGCGGCCGTGGACCCAGCTGTCGGCCTCTCCACGTACAATCCACTTCAGATGCATGTCGGTCGTTGACCATGTTGACCAGGCCGCGCCGAGAGCACCAGGGCTGTGGACGACGGCGAGGCCTAGGAAGGGAACAACACGGAGGGAAGACTCGGCATTTGTTTCCCACGCGGAGGGGAGTACGACTGTACGAGGGTTTACTGGTTCGTCTGCCATCGCCGGAGAATAACAGCAGGTGTGGGTGACTAGAGGGATGGCCAGGCCAGCGATGGGAGTACGGTGGGGCGGTGAGGCCTGCGCGGCAGCATAGCCGACCGCGGGGAGGAGGGAGCAGACAGTCCCGCTGACGCTTGTTTGAGCGGCTGGAGCAGGAAGAGCAGAGATTGAAGCACGACGGCCGTTCGATGGACATCATACGGTCACTGGAGCTAGAATCATTCATATTGACTAAGTTGACAAAGCCCTCCGTCCCTGTCAACTTAGTAGGCCCACAAGTCAGCCTCCCACCATGGTGGGTCCCAGCTAGCAGGCGGAGTATTCATTTTTCTGTGCGTAATAAGGAGGCACTTCCAATGGGTCCGAGCTGACAGCGGGGGGAACGTTTTTTTCGCGAAATACGGTGGTCCGTCCGGTGGGTCCCAGCAGTCAGGGGCAAACGTTTTTTCATGAAATACGGTGGCCCGTCCGGTGGGTCCCTGCAGTCAGGGTGGAAACATTTTTTCCGCGAAATACTGGTTGTCCGTCCGGTGGATCCCTGCTGTCAGGTGGACGAATAATTATTTTGTGTGTAATAAGGAGGCACTTCCTTGCGGCTGCCGTGGACCCAGCTGTCAGCCTCTCCACATACAGTACTCTTCCGATGGAAGTCGGTCGTTGACCACATTGACCACGCCGCGCCGAGAGCACCACAGCGGTGGACGACGACGAGGCCTAGGAAGGGGACGACGCGGAGCTGTGGAAGACGCGGCAGTGGATGCCCACGCGGAGAGGAGTAGGAGGGTTCACTGGTTCGGCTGCGGTGTGAGGCTGTTGTCGCCACAGAATAACAGGGGGAGTGGGTGAGTGGAGGGATGGCCTGGCCAGCGGTGGGAGTAGTATGGGGACGGTGAGGCCTCCGCGGCAGCATAGCCGGCCACGGGAGGCAGGAGCATGCGACACGACCAATGCTGCTTTGGGCGGCTGGGGCAAGAAGACCAGAGGTTGAAGAAGCACTATGGCCGTTGGATGGACATCGTTGACCACGCCGCGCCGAGAGCACCAGGGCGGTGGACGGCGGCGAGGCCTACAAAGGGAACGACACGGAGCTGGGGAAGACACGGTAGTGGCTGCCCACGCGGTGGAGAGTACGAGGGTTGACTGGTTCGAATGCCATCGCCGGAAAATAACAGGAGGTGTGGGTGAGTAGAGGGATAGACAGGATAGGGATGCGAGTATGATGGGGCCATGAGGCCTGCCCGACAGCACTGCCGGCCACGGGAGGCGGGAGCAGGCGGTTCCGACGGCGCTGGTTTGGGCGGCTGGGGCAGGAAGATCAGAGACTGAAGAAGCACGATTGCCGTTAGATTGACATCTAACGGTCTGACGCTGGTAGAGTCGATTGTTGACTAAGTTTCTTTTTTGAGAAACCTTGTGTACGCATGAACTTAGTAGGCCCACAAGTCAGCCTCCAAATCTGTGGCAGACAACATAAAGCCCATTTGCTATTTTTTATAATTTGCAGCCCATTTGCTAATTCTTAAGTAATTTATTACAGCCCATTTTCTGCCCAGGACCACGGTCAAAAAGTTCAACCTTATTTTGCATATTTCGATGGAGTCCGAACTGTTGTAATCCCGAAATGATAAACATTTTTTAAGAACTTATTGATTTGCCAAAAAAAATTGTTTTGTTTTTGTAAGCAAATAAGACATGGGACAATTGAGTTGGTTTAAGGGAAAACCAGTGCTAAAAAATCAGCGCTGGGTGGGAAAAAACAACAAAAATAAGGATGTAAATATGAAAAGGGATTTTTATGTGTTTTCAATATAATGATACGTGTATATGAACTAGTAAAACTATAGGTAGAGATTAGAAAACGGATGTAGGACATGCATTTCAAGAGGATAATAGAACTGGGCTGTGTGTTTGATTCAGTAAAAAAACTACCTACGGATGTTGTAAGACAAAATATAACTAACGCTGGCGGGCAAGAGGCCAGTAGATACCTGTTGGATCTTTGTGCCCCATTGTCGTCATGGGCTGGGCCTGTTAAAAACAAAACCAACCCTGGGCAGTCTACAGCCCAGTTGAAACTTGCTCGACCTGAAAAAACAATATATGTGCTCAATAAACGAGAGAATTCTGCAAGTACAGACTGATAACTGGGATGCAACACGGATATTGTTTTTTTATCGTGATAATAAGTGCATGCACTTGTTTCGAAAAAAATGGAGAACTGGGAATTCGAACGGGGGGTGCTTATGCTACACATCAAATAAAAATCAGGTGCCTGAAAATTCGTTTCGAAACAAATAATTCAGCTTTATATCCACGTCGACCCTCGGCATGATGGTTGGAAGCAAATGCAAGTTCATACTAAAAGATCGTTAACAACAATACCAACTTGCGGACGCTAAGGTAGTACAACTACCAATACCAAACTAACTTATAATCTTTTTACTCCTGGCCCTAGTGTTCGTCTGGTAGAAAATCTTGCAAAGGACCAGCTCCCGCTCCTTCTCTTGCTCCAGGTCCCCGAGGTGGTACTGGTGCATCACCCAGTTGGTCCTCTGCTGGTCGAAGTTCTTGTTGGTGTGCAGCACCAGAACCTTTTTTGCTGCCCGTCTGCCGGCCGTTGACCATCACCGACAAGGTATTTCCAGTCTTGTGCCACATCGCGTGCATGCCGCACTTCGACTGTATCTTGCAACGCGTCCACGTGCCCCTTTTGAACGCCCTGGAATTGCGCTGGAAGAAATGCTTCCTTAGGCCACTCAGTGTGATACCTGCAGTATTATGGAATACAGGTTTTAGTGTACCTAGTTGGCATTTTTATAACATCTTTGGCATATTGCAGTCACTTGTTTCACTTTTTATTAACTGTCAAATTGTAATTGCTTCACCAGGTCCGCGTCTAAAAAGAAAAATAGAGCTATAAACAAAGGAATATGTTTGTGCAAGTAGACGGCCGATCGGTGTCTTACCTAGAAGTTTCTCAGGTTGGGTGTAGCATATGCCGTGCTCGCTGTCGATGGTTGGTATGAACAAATCGATGAGAGACTGAAATCTCGCGCTGTCAGCACTCACTTTGGCCTCAAGGTGCTCGATCAGCTCCTGATCCGTGGGATCGAACTTGACACCAGCCGGCAGCACCGGCCAATCCTTCTTCGACTTGCATCGGTAATTCCAGTTATATGGTACTCAATGTATGATCAATCGACTGTTTTAAGTGAATGATGAAAGATTTCAACAGATAAGTGGTACTCCAAATCTGAAGTCCAAAATACCCGAACACGCTGCCGGGATTCTTGTGTCACCTCACGCGCAGCGTGTTGTCACGTCAATTCAATGTGTGGACATGATGAATAATTTGACCGACGTATACTAGTATTGCTACTGTACTGGAGTACTTACTAGTCGTATTTAGTGTCACAATTTATACATAGGTTTAACTAACAAGTACGCACTTGAAGCCTAACTCAGGTGAGTTAGGATGCACTTGATCCCAGGAAGGTATCTATCCTTCAAACCAGAGAGTGCTTCAAACTAACAATAGTACATAATATCCAACAAAAGAGGGCCGTGCTACAACAGCATAATACATGGCTCAGTCTAGATATCAGCACAAATCAAGTTGTGCATATTTGCTGTTGGCATGAACCACATTGCCGCATGTCGGGTTTGCAAAAGCCATCCATCGCATGGAAGCTTGATGCCTTTCACACACTGAAGATTATCTGGCAACAAGCTGTGTCGACGAATCTCTGGATATGGTGATTCATGAAACCCATGGTATGATGTGTAAACACAGCCCCCTCGCGAATGGAAGTTGCATAGCACAGTAATCATCGCCGGTGATATGATCGATGATTGGTTGGATGATCGGATAATTGAGCCCAAGGAACAAGGAGTGGTTGCCGAGGCTGTAAACCCGCCTCCAGTTGAATACGCCTGGCCCAACGAAGCCGGGATCTTTCTCGAACACGAAGCAGCCATAGCCATCAATGTCACGAACGCCCCACGCATTGTACTGCATGTGGTTTGATGTAATGGTTTGGTCAATTTGTTACGTGCGAATGAGCATCAAATGACCGCCGTCAGCTGAACAGACGATAAACCACCAGCCATCGGCTGGTATGATTCCAGGTCCTGGAATCATGAAGGCCAGCGCATTTGCA
Source organism: Triticum urartu (assembly GCF_056163025.1). Taxonomy (NCBI): domain Eukaryota; kingdom Viridiplantae; phylum Streptophyta; class Magnoliopsida; order Poales; family Poaceae; genus Triticum; species Triticum urartu. Next base: position 162,341,768 of record NC_141873.1, on the reverse strand, counting down.
TCTGCTGCAACAATTCAAATTGGAGACCAAAAGGACAAAAATAAATAATCATGTTCAGAGTATGTGTGGAATTAAGATTACTAGTCGCTAACACGTGCATTTGCACGGGCTAGCTATCACTCTAAACACATAACATACCACAACAATGGACTAAGTAGAAAATACTCAAATTATTAATACAGGGTCGTTGAGGTCCTAATAATCCAAAATATTCATAATGTTTCTGCTCATATTTTTCAGCAAGAGAGATTTTAGAGTTTGATAGAACATATGGTGCACAACTATGTATAACAATTGTTGGGCAATATAAATGTTCTCACTACTGGAGATAGAAACCAATAATAGTGTTGTTGTACCTAATAATATTCTATATGATTCCGGTTATATTTGTATGGACGCTTTCTCATTCTTCCAAAGCTCCACTAAAAATCGAATACGCGGTGCTAAAGGACATGTGAAACAAAGTGCAAAAAATATTATTTGCCATGGAATTAAGATTCTTTTATTTTTTCATTTGTGAAAAAAATGTTTTGAGAAAAAAAAGGCGTACAGATACATCTGGAAAGGTTGAAAGTTGAAAAGGCCATGATGTTCTACGTCAAGGAACAACATAGGCAGAAAGGCTAGGCAAAAAACGCAGCCAATTGCTTCTGAAAATGGCTATGAAGTCAACAGTGTGAGGTGAACCTTCGAAGTAAAGTACAGAAAAACAAAGGCTAATTCTAACATTGTTCGGGTCCATAAAGCAGAATATAAAATAAGAGAAAATAATAATGCTTTTTTTCTCAATATTTTCGACATCTCATTATGAAAAGAAAAAACTGAATGAATTCTCTAGCAATTGAGGTAGCTGCTATTTTACCTAGTTGTCATAACCCAAAAATTTGCAATATCCTATAGTGGCCACGTTATTGCCTAAATATTGCTAATATATCAAAATATTTGTTCCAAGAAAAATTACCAACCCAAAGAAATGGAGAGCTCTACTGTGCCATATAGGCATATCAGTGGGTAACAACAAAATTTGATGGATCTAATACATATGTCAGAGGTCCTAGTGGTACTAAATGTGTATCTTATGTAGATTGGGTATGATTTCCTGTAGCACAACCTTCTGTTTCAGTGTCAATGTCGATATGAAATTCTGAAATACAGACATTTAAAAAAAATTAGAGCCTTCTCAAGTACTTTTTTGTTACCATAACAATACAATAATGAACTAAAGCAGCATGAATAGTAAATAAATTCTATTGCTGCAAGCAGAGAGGTGCATATATAGCACGTATACCCTATCAAACCTCGTTACTATTGATTGAATGTTCTATTATCTCTCAGGAAATTTGTTCAAGGAGATTTATATCATTACGAATCCATGTGTTCCACCTCCAACTTCTGTATAGTACAAAATATAGCAGAGTGTCTACAGTGAAGCGAGATAACAACTGTAAGCTGATCAGAAACAATCCAGTGGAGATATCCCTGCATCTCGAGCCATGATATGAACATAATATATATAGAGGGCTATGTCCATTAGATAACAAAAGTACAGGGTAAAGAAAACTAAACAAAATAAGGTGAAACGCCATCATGTCTCCTTTGGGGAAAAGTCAACATCAGCTCGGATAGGTGAATGGGTGATGACGATTGATGGCAGCGCTGGCGGGATGGCACTTTGTCTTGTCAGCTTGAGTTATAGGATCTACATTTTCTTGTAACTTTGAATAAATAATAAGTTGACACTGCACATGGAAAAAGAAAACCAAATAAAGAAAAATCGACCATATTTTTTATGTGAAAAGGGGAGTTCAAGATTGGGATACCTATGTTGCACGCTCCTGGTAGCCCTTGCAGGAGTAGAAAAAGGTCCCGATCCACATGTATAGCAGCCAAGTAAATAACATACGAGAACTTGGCAAAATTCCATGTTTAGTACTTAGCTGCATTTTGCTAGAAGAAATATGTAAATAATTAATACGACATTGGAGATAAATTAAAGCAAATACAAATAGAGAAATTATGTAGACATGTTTAAGAACAACGGTCCTCCCATTAATAGATTGCTAGTTTGCTGCATCCTAAAGCAGCGTATATCTGTACCCCATAACTTGACATAGTATGCCCCGCCCCATGAGCACCCTTGCTGGTCCACGTTTCATCCCTATATGCATGTCCTTGCATCCATGGCTTCCACCAAGTAGATGTGTTGGTGGACTGGATCAGGGCCGACGTCTGCGATCTGGGTCTGCTTCTCGCAAAGGTTCCATCGAGGAAACTCAAGTCGCGAGGGAGAGAAAGATTGAGGATTCTGCGCAGAAAAGAATAGAAGATGATGAATTAGATGGATATTAGCCATTATCGTGTTTGGGAAAGAAAGCTACAGCCTAAGAGTTGAGAGGTTAGATCGAGATCAAGTGTTACCGTGCTAGCGAAGGAAAGCTACAGAAATTTGCATCCATGGCTTCGACCAAAGTAGATACGTTAGTGGACTGGATCAAGGCTGGCCTCTGCAGTCTGCTGCTCCTTCTTCCAGCAAAGGTTTCGCGGATGGAACTCAAGTCGCGAGGGAGAGGAACATCAAGGATTATGTGTAGAAAGTTTAGAAGATGGAAAATTAGATGGAGACTAGCCATTATGGTGTTAGGGAAAGGAAGCTATACATATGAGATGAGAGATTAGATGGAGATCAAGTGTTACCGTGCTAAAGAAGGAAAGCTGCAGAAATTTTGGAAAGCTGAGCGCTGGAGATGAGAGATTTATGGAGATTACGTGACATCTCCTGCTTATTGTATCATGATTAAAGAAGAAGGAAATTGTGTGATGATATTCCTTGATTTATGATGTGAGATCTCTTTTTTTAGCATCATGACGTGGGATCTCTTTCTTTTTAAGGATGATTCAAGTCTTATCTTTTAGGAAAGCAAGTATCCTGTGATATATTTTTTACGTGACATGTTTGTTTAATGTACCATGATTAAAATAGAATAAATTCTGTAATTATATTTTTTTATTGTAGGACGTGAGATCTATAACGCTGATTCAAGTTTACTATCGTGTCATATCTTTCTTCGAATGCAAGAAAAGGTGGCTATAATTTTTACAATGAGAAACGATTATTTTTATTGAATTCTTTTATCACACTAGTAGAAGGCATGTGCGTTACCACGGGCCTTTAAATCTTTTTGTTGGTTGCATATGTAAATGTAATGCATTTCAAATTTCACATGCATAGAAAAAATATAATAGTAACAATCGGAAAAGGAACTTGATGCAATGTACTTCCATTATCCCACTTCACTTGCATCTTCATCATTTTCAATTTAGTTGCAATGTATTTTCATTAAAAATGTAATTTGGCGACATATACATAGAGAGCAATGATCCAACTAATGATTTGTTATATGTTAAGATCTACTTGATGCGCTTAAGATAATTCCCTATAGTGTCAGGAATATTGTCTTCGGCTTCATTCGTGCAGTACTTGGGCAATTATAGTAAAAAGGTCTTCGTTGACTCATAACCATTCTGCACGAGCACTACATGTAGTTAGCATGAAGATTTCACATGAAAATGTAAGAATATGTAATAGAGTACTCACCTTGTAAATTGGATGAACCAATTTTTTTGGCATTCATTCTCGAAAGTTTTTTTTGGCATTCCAGAAAATTGTTTTCACATGGTGCTTTTTGTTCTTTTGTAGCATCTGTGGAAATATTTATTTTCCTTAAAACCATAAATACCCAACAACAGGAACTGCCATCCGTGGAGATGCTTAGGAATGCTACAAAAGAACGGAAAGCATAGGCAGCTAAACATTGTGAAGCTTCTAAAGAAGAGAAGACCTAACAAAATCAACGGTCATGGGTATTCTATAACCCCATAACGGCAGATGGGCAAATTTGAGCACACTTTGGAATTAGGGGCTTATTTGAGTAGTGGGATCTAGTTAAGGGCACAAATGTAATTGACCCTTTCTTCTTCCAATGGTAAATGTGGAGAGAAAAGAGTTTGAGTACTCATCTGTCAAACATAACGCTAAACATTTCTGAATGAAAACTTGTATTGTGGCACTGTTCTGCAGAAAGAGGGGTATTCTCGAAAAGTACAACACTTCCAGGAGTCCAAGACCATATACAAGCATATATATATATATATAGGGTGGGTCTATTATGATAACACCCCTTAAGACCTTATTCTGCACACCAAAATACCTTATTCTGCACACCACCAAGATCGCGCCGCCGCCCCTCCCCTCCCGGCCTTCTACCGCGGCAGCGGCCTGGGCGAGCCGCCGCCCCTCCCTTCCCGGCCTTCTTCCGTGGCGGCGGCCTGGGAGCGATGCCGCCCCTCCCCTCCCCGCTTTTTCCCGTGGTGGCGGCCTGGGAGCGACGCCGCCCTTCCCCTCCCGGCCTTCTTCCGCGGCAGCGGCCGGCAGCGACGCCGCCCCTCCCCTCCCGGCCTTCTTCCGCGGCGGCGGCCAGGCAGCAACGCCGCCCGTCGCCTCTCGGCCTTCTTCCGCGGCAGGCACCGAGCAACACCAGCCTATCGGCCTTCTTCCACGGCAGCAGCTCGGTAGCGCCGCCACCGAACTCCTCCGGGCCTGCAATTAGCTGTACTTCATCAGATGTGGATTGGTGCTGCCTCGACATCAAACCAATTCAAGCAAGGAGGAGTGTGCGCAAGGTTGCTTCATCCACGGTAGCTTCTTCGAATAAGTCTGCATCGACCTTCAGAGCAAATCCTCCTTCCCCGTTCACCTTGAGCAACGTCCAGACTGCCCATGAACTTCTGAAGGGCAAGTGGACTGCACGAGCAAACGTGAAAGTTGTGCAGGCGGACGAGAAGGGAACTTCCTCCTGTAAACGCAAGGAATCACTGCATCACGAGGTAAGCAGTACACTTCCTCAACCATCTCAGTGTAGTTATCATAGACAAAGTAGTACAAGCAGTACAACGCGCGATTATGCAGTACAAAACCTATGCAGTGCGGTTGCTTCAGTTTGTTGTGGGGGAAAATGCAGTACGCTTGTATAGGTTCATTACAGATAATGATGCAATGCGGTTGCTTCAGTTCACCTTGCGGGGTGATGCAGTCACCATGCAATGCTTCGGCAGTACCATTTTGAACACATTGCAGTTCGCATGATTCAGTTCATTTAACCTGACAATGCAGCTCGGTCATTTTGTGTGCAGGAGATGACGTTCAGCAGATACAAAATGCCGCGCATAATTGACAGCACTGAGAACAACAACTTTCAGAAGAGTGGATATTCTTCTGAAAGAGATACTGGCTGGGTTACCCCTGAGATTCCTTGTGGATTCTTCATGACGACAAACAGGGTGCAGTACTCTCCACAAGAAGATTTTTCACATGACGAAGATGTAGTTGAAGATGACGATGATGTCACATTCGTCTAGGAAGGCACTCACCAACGCGATGATAAAGACGATGACGATGAAGATGAGCCGATAACAGTTCTCAACCCAGAGTATAAGCACGAGTTCACTACGTTTGGACAGCATGTCCGAACAGACAATGATGACGCAGTTGAACACGATGTTGCAGCAGATGATGATTATGTCTATGATGATGTGCCACTGCTCCAAAATTTTCAAACCAATCCATCGAGACATCGTAACAACACTGGATTACCACCACGTCCACCTGCCGCACCCCAAAACAGAGCTCAGCGTCCACCTGCTGCACCGAAAAACAGAGCTCCAACCAGACCCGCTGCATCAACTTCGACGCTGCGGCCACCAACGGTGCCTCGGTCAAAAGTAAACAGCAGGTACAAATCCTCCTCACTGTTACCGCCGCGAGATCCTCAACTACACACATCTGCTATAACCCCGCCATGTCCAATACAACCCGGCGAGCTGCAAACACCATCAGGCGAACGATTCTACACACATGTAAGTTTATGGTCTGAAAAAAATAAATAGTTGCAGTCCATTCAGATAACATTGCAGTGCACACTGATATTTCTTGTGAACTTTGGCTAGGAACATTGCAAATGCTTTATTAAACTCGTATGCACTCCTCCTATTCAAAAAACAGAACAGAACAAATTTTCTCATATAGCATTTCAATTAATGCAGGATAAAAACATGCAGCTGAATCTCGTACCTGCTGCTGGAATGAAATTCACCACGTACGACAAGGCATGGGACTTTTACAACAATTATGCAAGATGTGCAGGGTTTGGTATACGCAAGAGGGCAAAACACAGGACAAATGCCTACATTGTCTACTCAAGAGAAGGGGTCCACAAGCAGGCTGTGTCAGATTATCACCGGGTACGTCAGAAGACATCAAAAAGGATTGGCTGCAATGCAAAGATTAGAGTCAAAAAAAGGAAGGATGGCAAATTTGTGATAGAAATGGTTCAACTCAACCACAATCACAAGATGCTGGAAAGCCCCGGGATGCTTTTGCACATGCGATCGCACAAAAAAGATGATCCTTTGATAGACCAGTTAGTGAAAGACATGCAACTGGACAACCACACACATGCTCAGATAATGTCGACGCTGTCGCGTATGTCCGGTGGTCTGCAGTACATGGGACGTACTAGCCGTGACTGGGTAAACACGTAAGCACGTAACAGAGCATATCTCTTGAGCATTCTGTCTGTAATTATTCCCTGTTTGGTGAGATAAGTTTGCATTGTCTCTGAAAATGCAGGAAACAGAAGTTTGCCAGAGAAGAGTCTAAAGATGATGTCAAGAAACTTCTGAATTTCTTCGAGAAAATGCAAAAGATAAACCCAGAGTTCTTCTATGATTATGACGTTGATGCAGATAACCGTGTAAGAAACGTCTTTTGGGCAAACGCAAGTTGCAGAGGATCGTATGAAGATTTTGGAGACTGCATTACATTTGACACGACGTATAAAACTAACAAATTCCACATGCCGCTGGGAGTGTTTGTGGGGGTGAACCATCATCTACAGAGCACCATATTTGCTGTTGCACTCGTGCGAGATGAAACAATACCATCATTTGAGTGGGTTTTCAAAACCTTACTGAGGTGTATGAACAACAAGCCGCCAATCTGCATGCTCATAGGTACAAAAAATAAAAAACACCTGCATACTTACGTTTTGTTTTGTTTTGTGCACTTATATTTCTTCCATCTATCTTGCAAACACACAAACAACTTAATAAAAAAACACTGTTTGTCTCTTCTCAGACCAGTGTTCTTCGATGAAGGCAGCATTAAAAACTATCCTCCCACAAACTCTGCATAAGCTGTGTCGGTGGCATATCATGAAGAAGTACAAGGACCACCTCGCCTTGCTGTATAAGGCACACAAGAAGCTCAAGGACGAACTCAATGCAGTGCTGAACCACCCACTAATGCCGTCAGAATTTGAACGAGCATGGAAGAACCTCATTCAGAGGTACAACTTGCAAGACGACGAAGTGATGAATTCACTGTGGGATGACAGGCACGAGTGCATCTCAGCTTACTACAAGGAAATTTTCTGTGCTCAGATGACTTCCACACAGAGAAGCGAGAGCATGAACCGCATACTGAAGAAAAAATTTGTCAGGGAGAAGCATGATCTCCATTTGTTTGCTCAGCAGGTGGACAAGTGCATTCAGACCAGGAAGGCCGTCGAGCACGCAGAGACAGTAGCAAATGAGGTAAACAAAATGTTAATCAAAAACTGCTTAAAAATATGACTACAAAAACAAACAATTTTTTCATTTCTCTGGATCGTAACAGTGCATTTGTGATCATGCAGTCAGAGGTAAAAACAACAACAAAGTTTGGCTTCGAAGTTCAGCTATCAAAAGTGTATACAAGGGCAGTGTTTGCAGATTTCAAAGAAACACTCTACCGTAGCACTGCATTCAGAGCAGAACGGTGCCCTGAGAACCCGACAAAGTATCTCGTACACCACTACAACAGATCGGATGCATTTGACTGGGCAAGGCATAATTTCCAAGTGGTCGCCGATGAAGAGAAAGGTGTCTACGAATGTGAGAGAAAACTCTGGACACACAAAGGTGAGACTCCTAGCAAAAAAAATTCTAGATTCTCATAGTCATGCACGAAAGCTAACTTACTGAACTTTAAAAGTACATATGCATGTGTAATTCACAAAACTAAATGAAGTTCACTTCTTTAAAGAATGAACAAATAATGAAAAAAAATATGTTTACTAATTTCATGCAGTTCACTTACAGAACAAAAAAAATCATGTGTTTGTCTGCAGGCCTCTTCTGCGTCCATGTCTTATGCATGCTTTCTCATTTGAGAGTACTCAACATTCCTGAGGTGTACATCATGAAAAGATACACCCGTAACGCAAGATCAGATGCAACGTTTGACAAAAGAGACTACGAACAAACAGCACCAGATGGAACCTCGCTTTTTGCCGTAGAAAATTGCTGACAGAAACATCAATGGACCTTGCAAACAGAGCGACAAGGTCCGACGCTGGGTGCCACAGAGCATTGTCTGGTGTGAGGGCACTGATAGAGGAAGTTGACGTGCTCAACAAAGAAGAAGAAGAAGCAGCAAAACTAAAGCAAGCAGAGAAATCCCAGCATGACAATAATGCCGAGCAAGTAGAAAATACTGAACACATCGGAACTGGTGCTATCAAAAAAGAAACAATTCTTCCACCTCCTGTTTCAAACACAAGAGGAAGGAAGAAAGGGGGAGATGCAACCCAGAAAAAGGTGGCATGCAAGGAGAAAAATGATGACAAAAACAGTAAGCCACAACCTGAGCTGGACAGTGATGGTCACCCACTGGGAATAAGAAGGTGCAAGACATGTAATGAAATCAGTGGCCACAATTCCAGGACGTGTACAAAAAGAAATGAACAAGAAAAACGAGGACATGGAGATGCACAACAAAACAGAAATTCCACTCACAACACTAAGAAATGGACGAAACCGAGACGTTGTAGCATCTGCAAAAAGAGGAAGAGACACAATTCAAGAACCTGCCCAAAAAGAAAAAGAAAAGGATCAGAAAATGAGGAAGATGAAGAAGGTGAGATCAAAGAAGAAGATGATGACAGAACTGAAGAAGAAATGGCTTATGAAGAAGCAGATGGAGAAGAGGAGGAAGAAGAAGAGAGTGAAGAGGACGAAGAACGTGAAGAAATTGAAGAAACAGTGGCGTATGAAGAAACAGATGATGAAGATGATGAAGAGGAAGAAGAGAGTGAAGAGACCGAGAGAGTGAAAAGGACGAAGAACATGAAGAAACAGTGTCAACAAGACCACCACAAGGAAATGCTGCTGTACAGAAAAAACCGAGAACAACACCACTTTCAAAAAACAAGGTAGGAGCAAAGAAGGATGCAGTTCACAGCACTGGAAAACGAAAACCACCATCAACCAGCACGCGGGGATCAAAGAAGGATGCAGTTCATAGCACTGGAAAACCAAAGCAGCCATCAACCAGCACGCGGGGAGCAAAGAAGGATGCAATCCACAGCGCTAGAAAACCAAAGCAGCCATCAACCAGCACGCGGGGGGCTACGAACACAAAGGTGCAGAGACAAGAACCAGCAACACCGCCATGGAAAACAAAAGAAAGTGCGACGTTAGACACGCTCCAGTCACCGCACAGAAGCAGCAGGTTAACGACCAAATAGATGAACAGACAATAAATTAATCGTATGCATAGCAGTTTGCTTATCTCTATGACTTATGTATCAGTTTAAATTTTGTGTAAACACAAATTTCTCGTTGACTATGAGTTATTCAACTAAACCACGTAAAAGAGAAAATGGTATATAGAGTATACCATATATATATAGCAGTCTTGAGTAAAACATTGACACATTTTGATTCAAAAACCATGTAAAAAATGCTGTTAGCTCGCTGCAGTCCAACGAGTAGTACATATAAAACGCATTTCAATATGCAGTATGGAACTTGCAAATATGCAGTACGCTTCGAACTATCATGCAATACTATAGACTAACTACATGTAGTACACACCATATAAATTGGGAAAAAAAATGTGGAAACATGTAGTGCTCAGCTAACATATAAGCAGTTCACATATTGTAACCATGTAAACACAAATTTAATAATAATTGAAGTGGTTCAGATCACAAAAGTGCTTGTTACAAAACACATCAAAAAAGATGAAGCGTTCGACACGCAAAAGTACTTATTACAAATCAACCTCATAACCTTAGCCAATCACGTTAAACGTGATTCTAACCGTACGATCCTCGAGTTCAAAGAAGTTGAGGACAACAACTTGCTCAGACTTCAGGCCACTATCAATGACAAATTCCTTCCACCCTTTGTGCAGACACAGCCGCCCGTCAACGCCTACAGTGTACTTGGCTGGTTGAAGGTATCCATTACCAAGAACAACTTAAAGAATTCCTTTCTTCTTGAGCCGGACATACCTAACAGCTCGTTTAGGAATTTTCTGTAAAAAATAATAAAACTGTTTGAGAACGAAACTAGCAGTACAATTCTCATACTGTGCACAGAGATAGATGAAGTGCACAACAGTCCAACGAGTAGTACATATAAAATGCATTTCAATATGCAGTATGGAACTTGCAAATATGCAGTACGCTTCAAACTATCATGCAGTACTATAGACTAGCTACATGTAGTACACACCAAAAAAATTGGGAAAAAAATGTGGAAATATGTAGTGCTCAGCTAATATATAAGCAGTTCACATATTGTAACCATGTAAACTAAAACATAACCTACATGCACACAAGCATAAAAATAAAAACAAGAAATAAGAACACATTGCAGTACACTTCAAAAAACAAAGAAAAAAGTGCGTTCCTAAAATACTGCAAGTTCAGAGTGCAATGGAATTATACAAAAAAACATAAAGAAAAAAATCATATCTAACGAATCATACCATCTTGTAGTGAGTCTCCACATCTTTTGGTGTAAGCTGATGGACAAAAGGACTCGTGCAGCCAAGGCCACGCCAAATCAAGGCAGAATAGAACGCAGAAACGTTGATCTGGCCCATATCCAATCCTTCTGTGAATACTGTACCATATGCAAGCTGCTCGGCTCGCCCAGTTCGGCACAACACCTTCCCACCACGACGAGCACGATGGGCCTGCGAGCAAGCTGAACAATTGCAATGCGTCGGCACACCACAACCATGGCCGCAGCAGAAGAGATACGCACAGGGGCCTGGAGCCATCGCAACAGAAATCTAGAAAAGCAAAAAAAAAGGCTGGAGAAAGGAGAGAACTTGCGGCTAGCGCAGAAATGAAATGCAAAGGAAGGGTATAAGTTAGCCTTCATTTATATAAGAGGAATGCAAAAAGGTCAAAACTGAAAATTAAAGGGGACTTAATGGAAATTATGTTCCCAAGAATAAAGGACAATCAATAAAGGCTTATGTTACCAAAGAAAAAGGAATGAAAAAAGAAGGTGTACTTTGACTGCAGCAATTCCCACGAACAAAACCGCAGATCATTAAAAAATAATACTCTGAAAAATTATAATCCACACACCATTTTATGTGTGCAGTTCTCCAAATTCGTACCAGGAAGTTCACTATATGTGTGGATGAAGTGCAGTACATGATAAAAAAAAGCAAAAGAGAAGCACTTTCGCAGCATTGGCATAGCCAGTCACAACTTTTTGGCAAAAGGAGGATGCACGCAATGCAAAATGTGTACACCTGCAGCACAGAACTATGACGAATGCAGTGCGCATAGGAGCACAAAAGCAGTGCACACCCGTACACTAAGAAAAAAGGATACGAAAGAGGAAAAACAATAAAGAAAAATGATACCGATGCAGTGCACAAAAAAGTAGCCCAGAAAATGTGCAGTACAGTATGCGTGCACATGCAGTACTGGAACTAAATGAATGCAGTGCACGCATGATTTACTAAAAAAAGCAGTGCACGCCCCAACGTTGAAAAAGTAACAAAGGAAAAAAATTGACCACCCAGGTGCTACCGGCCCCAGCCAGTCTCGTAATAGGTCTGCACCCACAGAAGGGGAGTCGTTCTGAGCCACAGTGAATGGGGCCGGTTGCACATGGGCCCACAGGTCATAGAGCATATAGCTAAGAGCGCTGTGTATAAGCGCTCAAATAAGTATACGGAGGAGTTCGACCAGTATGCCTCGCCAGCGCTTATAAACAGGTCGGGCGCGCCTTCCGCGGGTGAGGTGGGACTAAACATTAGGACGCACACACAGCGAAACGGGAACCAAGCCGTGCTCATAGGCCGACTTGGATCCAAGTACGTCTCTAAACTAGCCGAACACAGGCCCAACAAGGCCGACTAAGAAAAAACAATAAGTTTAAAAAATGGGGGGGGCACCCCCCCTTTCCCTACCCGTCTCGTACCAGCGATTGCAGTAGGTACAAGCGAAAACAAGATGCAGTACGTAGCTGTAAACAATGCAGTGCATTACGTTACACGATGCAGTGAGGTATGGCAATCCAGTTCCCGATTACCCCTACACGAATAAATAAACTCAAAAAACAGTGAAGTACGCACATGTATACAGAAGTGCAGTACTGAATTCTAGAAGATGCAGTGCAGGACTATATACTAATGCAGTTCATTATCGCACAGGATGCATGTATAAAACGTAACAAAATGCTCGTTCGCATAGAAAAAAATGGTGGTTAAAAATTGTGCTGATCAAAAATAAAACAAACCCACCTTAAAAAAAACTACACGTTCGCATACAACCACCCGATCGGAGAAGTTCCATCGCCACAAGCCCACGATCACAGATGCAAAAACCAACCCACAATCCGCACAACCGCATCATCAGCACGATCGTGCAGTTCATCCGATGAGGCCATCCCACCCCGCGCCCTCCCCTTAAATTCAGACCCCTGCCAAAGGCCTTCTCATCCACAAACAACACAAGTATCCATTGCGCTCCCACCAAAAGCACCAAGCCCTGCCACCGGCGATGACATTCACCGACGAGTACAAGGGCGACAACACCGTGGAGGCGCACGGCAACACCAAGTTGCACGTCATCCACACCAACGACAGGAAGCAGATGGCGATCACCCTCGCATAGTACGAGTGCCACCTCAGCCTCCAGCGCCACAAGATCGTCGGCATTGATCTCGAGTACGACAACGACCCTGAAGCGACGCAGAAACCCGCCCTCTGCCAGCTCTCCATCGGCAAGAATCACCCGGTGCTGCTCTTCCAAATGAGCGACAGTGAAAGGTGCATCATCTTCGACAACTTCCTCGCCGACCCCAGGTACACCTTTGCAGGCTTCTCCATCGACGGCGACAAAACCAGGCTGGAGCGCGTCAAACTGGTGGTCGCCAAATTCGTCGACATCCAGAAGGAGTGGAGGGTGCCCAAGGCAACCAAGCCGTTGGACTCCCTCGGAGACGTCTCCGGCGTGCTCACCGACGACTACTACAACAACATGAAGAAGAAGATCACCGACGACGAGCACCAGCGCTGGGCCATCCTGCCTCTGTCCAGGAGGCACATCGAGTACGCGGCAAAGGACGCCTACGCAGCGTACGAGATATGGAACCGCATCACCCTCACCCAGGACGGCCTTCGCCGTGCAAAGCTGGAGAAGGAGGAGCCCCCCAAGAAGCGCGCCAGGAGCAGCTGGGGATGGGGAGAGCCTGACTGGTGAAGAAGAAGATGGTGCCGGCCAGGAGCCAACAATGCCAGCGTTCTTTTAGAATTATCATCAAATTTGCTTTCTGTTGTTTGCTTACGTATCGTTAGTTTGCTTGTGTGCTGAACCTAGTTTGCTTGCCATGCACAATTGCTTTGTAATGATGAACTCTGATTATGTTAGTTTTCTTTCTGTTCAACTTAGCTTGCTGGTGATGAAATTGTCGTACATAATGCAAACAGGACGCATGCAGTGCAAGTTGCGCACGAATGCAGTATAGAATTTGTCGAATGAAGTCTTAACATACCCAACAAAGCAGTGCACGAACATAAATTTGGAAAAAGGAATACATAAGAGCAAAAACACAAATAGAAAAACGCAAAAACACGTAAAATAATTCAATACAGTCCGGAAGTACACGAAAGTACAGCACAGAACCATAATGAGTGAAGTACAGGTATGATTTACTAAGCAGTGCACTCCCATACATAGGGAAAAAGATTACATAATACCAAAAAGATGGAAGCAAAAAAAATGGCAACTATACATGCAGTACGCAATGCGTACACATGCAGTACGGAACCCTGATCAATGCAGTGCACACTCCAACATTGAAAAAAACACATAGGGCGGAAAAATAAAAAAATAATAATTCAATACAGTCTGTTGTGTTGTTCTTTGTTTCATGTATGCAAGAGATAATGTCCGTTGCTTGTGATCAATTGCTTTCACAGAAATTAGTTTGCATTAGAACAAGTATCTACACAACTTTTTTAAAATTTAATGAGTGACACCAAAACATACTATGCACATACAAAACATAACAGTCCACAAAAAATAGTAATTATATAAAAATAAAAATTAATATTGATATATCCGTATACCTTTCTAAACAAACGTGAATACAGTTCACAGAACGAACATAAGTCAGTTCAACAAGTGTATGCGTGAAGTGCAGTACATGCATAAATGAAGAATGACAAGGGCCCCAACACACACACACTTGCTACACGAAGTGCAGTACTCAACATTGGTGTAAGCAGTACAAATGACAAGGGCCCCAATACATAAATGAAGAACGACAAGGGCCCCATCAAAGGGGACGCGCGCAAAAACCCACCCGGACACCACACACCCTAAGATAGACAAGGGGGCGACGGGGTATGACGGACTCGCCTACGCATGCGGCGCCGCGGCAAGCCGCGTCGCCGCCTGCTCCGGCTCGTTCCAGGCTCGGCCTCGCAGGGGGATGTGGAGGGGGGTCACGACCCCCCCTCCCCACCCCCTGCTCGGCCTCGCGCTAACGCACGCAGTGCGCTTGGTTGACAGGCGCAGTGCAGACATTCTATTTTTCCCATCAAAGGGGACGCGCGAAAAAACCCACCCGGACCCCACACACCCTAAGATAGACAGGGGGCGACGGGGTATGACGGACTCGCCTATGCATGCGGCGCCGCGGCAAGCCGCGTCGCCGCCTGCTCCGGCTTGTTCCAGGCTCGGCCTCGCAGGGGGATGTGGAGGGGAGGTCACGACCCCCCTCCCCACCCCCTGCTCGGCCTCGCGGTAACGCACACAGTGCGCTTGGTTGACAGGCGCAGTGCAGACATTCTGTTTTTCCCATCAAAGGGGACGCGCGCAAAAACCCACCCGGACCCTACACACCCTAAGATAGACAGGGGGGCGACGGGGTATGACGGACTCGCCTACGCATGCGGCGCCGCGGCAAGCCGCGTCGCCGCCTGCTCCGGCTCGTTCCAGGCTCGGCCTCGCAGGGGGATGTGGAGGGGGATCACGACCCCCCTCCCCACCCCTTGCTCGGCCTCGCGCTAACGCACGCAGTGCGTACAAGAACAATACAAAAAATATATAGACAGCTAAAAAATGGGGGGGGGGCAACCCCCCATGTACCTTAACGTACAAACAAATAAAAAAAACCAACTACAAAACGCAACTATAGACTAAAAGCAATGCGTTTTTTGTTTTGGCAAAAAAAAGCAGTTCAGTGTCATATAGCAATGCAGCTTCGGCATGCACACACGTGTAGCACTTTGCTTGAATGCCAAAAAAATGCAGTTCTCTTATATTGGACAAAGAAGTTCGGCATCAAATGCGATACAGTTTATCGAACACATATCATACATATAAAGCGTGACAAAAATGCCAGTTCGCATAGACCGTGGTCGTCAACAAAAAATAAAATTATACACTTATATATATTGTGTCAGTTATTGATATAAAATACACATACATATACAAAATCATCCACATGCACTGCTGCATAAAAGAACAAGAAGAAACACAACGACAAAAACAAGTCTTTTTCATACATTGTCTACCTTAGTCAGCACACACAAACACAACATCAAAACCTAGCTATTGTCCACGCACAGCCTTTTGCAGCCAGTAGAAAAACAGTGCCCCAAATGACTGTTACTGCGTCTGCGACTGCGACAGGGAAGTGAGCCCGAGGTCTGTAATCAGTTCACGTAACTCAAGCGGCATGTCTTCATAACACAACATGTTCAAAGGATTGAACAGCAGCTGGAACATGTACTCCGCCTTCCAATCTTCAGCAGCAGGCTGAAAAAAAAGAAAACAAATGCAAACAAGTGATTAAAAAAAGGTTGTCATAAAGAACAAAAAAGTAAAAAGAAAACAGAGAAGCTGTTATGTCGGATTTCAAAATTTTCTCAACTAGACGTTGGCCGTCATACAACTGCGTCATCCTCAGAAAATAGATTCCGCACTCATTTGCTCCCTGCGCTGGCACGACCGGGTAAGATGGCTTCTCTGCCAATTTAACCCAGTCAGGAAGGTTCCTCGATTTATACATTTTTTCACCATAAATCGCCTTCAGCAGCTGAGTCATCCTCCTCATCTGGCAAAAAAAAGAAGCTTAAGGTAAGAATAACACACATCACGGATCAAAAAGTTGATATTCAAACGAACCCAAAAAAAAAGTTGTTCTCAAACATCTAAAACAATCCCTCTTTTAAGTGCACGTGTGAGAAAAATGCAGTTCTGTCGTGCATATGTTGAAGTTCACTACATAAACAATTGCAGTTTATAAAGAAATACAGTGGGATAAACACAAAGAAAGCTTTACGCTTGGCAAAGAAAAAATAACATACCACTTCAGTGCAATCTGCGTGGTAGTCAGTCCTGCGCCACCTTGTCGTGACATCAGGATGGACAGTGTACTTCCTACTGTCATGGATATCAAGGGTCTGGCGATGCTGGTTCATCGTGTATAAGGAATAATGACCATCCTTGAATCGCGGCATCATAATCTGTTCGCATAAAAAAATGAATTCAAAAGTTCTTTCGACACGTACCAGCAGGACCATTGTTCCAAAAATAAGTATAGAAAGAAATGCAACAAACCAGGAAAAATAAATGACAAAAAACAATGAATTTACCAGTTTTGCATCCAACAGGTTTGCGCCGTTGTTCACAAAAAATTTGAACTGCTTAACTGCATCTTCTAAAACAAACGAGTTATGCACAACTGGCAACACAGGATTTCCGTCATTATCTCTCATCACAGAGGTTTCCATTTGAAGAACGTACTGCCACACAAAAAAGAACAAAAAAAGGACATGAAAAAAAGAATAAACAATGCAAGCAGGCATGGACATGAAAAAGCCCAGTGCAGTAGGAAAGAATGACAGCAAACATTTACCGTGATAAATAAAGGTGAAAGTAGCAAACGTTCACCGGATTGATAAGCTAAACCCAATTCAGGGTCTTGCTTCCAGTACTTGATGACAAAATCCATGATATACGAATCCTTTAAACCTCCTTTGCCAAATGTATCATAGATATAGTCGATATTGTAAGTATCGACATCACCAAAAGGACCATGCACCATAAAGAACGCGTTCCTGCAGTAAACATACATAGATGGGATAAATAAAATTAGAATTAAAATCAAAACACACAAAAAGCATGAAAGGGAACACGCATCACATAAAAAACTTATTCGCGGTATTTGGTTACAAAATCTTTGCTGAGAACAAGATCCTTTATTTTAATCGGCTCATCCATATATGTGAACCTCGGAGGCTTCAATTTCTCTATAGAGCATCTCAACTTAAAAGCCCTCTCACCTACCCTCTTGTTCGAAAATACTTCAACCTCATCCAAATGAGGACGATTAATTGCTGCACTCCTAGTCCTAGTTGCACGTGCACACGGTGTAACAAAATCATCATCATCAACATCATATACATCATGTGGAGAGCTAGGTCGAGAGACACTTCCACCATCAGGTCCAGACGCCACATTTATGTTCAAACCAGAATTATCTGGAGAGATTTCAATGACACAATCCTCCATAACCACATCAGAACCCTGGGACTCAAACAGTGACGTACAGCCTTCATGAAGCCCCCAATCAAAACCTAAAAACGTGCAGAAAAAACATGGAAGCACTCAGTACAAAACACAAAAACCAAAAAACATGTATAGAGAAAAAATAGAATGCAGCCCACTGTTGTATACAACAATGCAGCCCGCACTTGTATACAGCAATACAGCCCACGTATAAATAACAATGTAGCCCACTTCTCTACAGCAATGCAGCCCGCACTTGTATACAGCAATGCAGCCCACATGTAAAAGAACAATGCAGCCCACTTCTCTACAGCAATGCAGCCCGCACTTGTATACAACAATGTAGCCCACATATAAATAACAATGCAGCCCACTTGCCCATAAAGAAGCGGAACCAAGCAGTAGTCAAAAATAAAATAAAGCAAGGATAAAGAAGTTCAATAAAACAACCTTTATCTGCAAAAATTAGAAGTGATGTTAAATCAAGGCAACACTTCCTCGATGTTAGCCAGCTATAGAGCATGGCCTTTCTGATGTAGCCAATGTGCTCCACCCCAAACTTAGCAACTCGAACACCATCCCATGTCTGCAAGAATTAAAACATACAGAATCCACAATCATGCCTGCAATAAAAAGAATAAAAAACACCAGTTTCACAAAAATTAAGTGAAAAAAAACTTGAACGGTATGACACAGAAGGGCTGTAAAGAACGCACCCATTTGGCTGCAATGGGACAATGACATGTTTCAACACAAATCCATCAAGTGTGGGAGGATTTAGCGGCTCATCAGAACTCAAGCTACCTTCTTTCCATGCACGCTTGATATTTTTAACCATCCTCCTAAAAACCCTGACCGCATCAGGGCTGCCAGGTTTGTTGAGCGAGTCAAGAAATTCAAACCGCCTTTCTTTCACATTTAACGCAACTACACAATAATGACCAACACCATCCCTCGTATCTGGCGGATCAAAAGTTGCAAAAAGGACCTATTGGAAGCATGAAAAAATAAATAAAATTATTATAACAAGAAAAAACAGAACGCTAGAAAAAGAAAACAGGCAAAATACACATAAAAACGTCTCTCACCATATCCTTTTTATCAACACGCTCCTCGGCTTTTGAAGAGAACATCATTTTAACACTCCTGCCTACAGTACCACCATTCCAAATATTTGTCTGCAAATCAAAACCAAAAATCAAATAAGCAAAACAAGTCGTCGCACGAAATCAGAAAAGAAAATGAAAAAAATAAAACAAAAATTTCTGCATTCTTACACAAATATGGTACGGGACAACCATTGTCGAAGATCTCTTAAACTTATCTACCAGCAAAGAAACCCCAAGATCTACAAGCCTTGTAGTGAGCATCCCTTTATCCCAAAAGGATTGACCAACTTCGCAATGCTAATATCACCCATCTCAGTTTTAAAAGCAATCATGTCCCTGAATTTTTCATGAAAAACTCAAACATAAGATACTAAAAAAATAACAACAAATAAAACGGGTAAATACAAAAATTAGATAATACATATGAACAAAACAATTTCTAAAAAACCATACTTCTTCTTCTTGTCCTTCCGAGCCCTTGTAACAGCAGCATACAACTCATTGTATCTTTTCAGAAGAGCTGGATCAATGCTCGACGGTGTCACAACAGGGAGTTCATCATCTGCAATAAAAAAGATGAAGTTCACTTATACAAACAATGAAGTTTAAATATTAAGATAAGGGAATTCTGCTAGCTATTTTGAAAATTATAGACAGAAGATCAAAGTTTCACTTATCATTAAACATCTAATACAGATACCATAGTAATTAAACAACATGAATGAGAAAAACATCAAACTGCACCGTTAAAAAAATCTCTTGCCTTCAGTGTCAGAGTCTTCAGGCTGTTGTTCTTCAGAACTGAGCAAAATATTTTCTTGCATAGGTTGCGACGAATCCACCACGACCTCACTGGACTTTCCTTCTGCAGCAACATCAGCATTCTCTCGATTTACAACAGTCTGGTCAACATCAGCTTCCTTAGATACTTCAACTACATGAGGCTCCACTATCGATACTTCTGGAACATCATTGGACACCAGAGAGACAGGGGAAGCAACAACACTAGCAGCAGGGGCAAAATTCTCCGGTGGCTTTTCAATGCCAACATCAGAATCTTCATGCCGACTGGTGGGAACAGCATCATGGGATCCTTGAGCTACAGAAGGATCTGCACACTCAACGGCAACCGATACAGAAGCATCAACACTGACACGGCCATCAACAACACAACTGCCCTGATTCAGATCAACGTGGACTTCCATGTTTTGTTCTCCAACCTGTGGAAAGTTTAAAAAACACCCAGTAACACAAAAATAAGCATGGGGATAACTAACACAACAACACACAACACACTTATGTCAAAAGACCGCTGGCAACATACACATAACAACTACAGTCCACATATGCAAAACAACACCAACACACGTGTGTCAAACACAACTACAACTGCAACCCACATATACATAAAAAACTGGAGTTCGCTTTGACAAACGCTGTAGTTCAGTTATGTTAAATACTGAAGCTCACGTACGTAAATAAGTATGGATCACGCATGCCAAAAGGAACTGCAGTTCACTTCTGTCAAACAGTGAAGATCACACATGTAAAACTATTGCAGCTAACATACGCAAATGAAAATGCATATGGATGAACATAACAGCGTACATCAAGGTTATAACAGACAACAAAAAATTAGATTACAACCCACTAACAGAACAAGTAATACAACTATACCTTATCAGCTACAACATCCAGAGGGGACGCTGCATTACCCAAGACCTCATCCTTCCCAGAGCAATCGTAAGTCTCTTTGTGCACATCACGAGCAACGACACCAGTCTACGGGCATAGAACAAACCAAAAACGAGAAATAAGATGGTACCGAGCGAAAAAGAAAAAACTCCAACTATGCACAAGCAGTACA
Organism: Triticum urartu; assembly: GCF_056163025.1. Lineage (NCBI taxonomy): Eukaryota > Viridiplantae > Streptophyta > Magnoliopsida > Poales > Poaceae > Triticum > Triticum urartu. Next base: position 162,320,856 of record NC_141873.1, on the reverse strand, counting down.
CACTTCACAACAGAGAAGTACACAAAAAAATATGGGAACCAAACAAATGTAAGTTCAAATAAAAAGGGAAGCATGACAGAACAGACATGGCAGGAGTATTTATACCTGACGAACTCCATCGTCTCTAGTTCCATCGACACCAGAAGATTCCACTCCAGCCTATAACAAAAAAAACAAAAATAGTGAGGAGCAGTCAACATAATACACAAAAAAGAGGTCCAAAGCCACAAAAACCTAGAACATACATTATCAGCGCCAATGCCAGCGTCCTGACGGATCATTTCATCCACAATATGCCCAGCATCCTTCTCATACCGACCGCATTTTTCTTCTTGTGAATGCCTCAATTGAGCATACGAAGAACGAACATTTGTCACTGCAATCTTCAGGCTTTCAATCACACCACAATAAAAATTGTGAGCAGCAAAAATATCTTCATCTCGTGGGCCATGGCCAACAGGGAAAAAACCAGCAACTGTCCTCAACCTGTCACCAGAGGTTGGCAAATCTTCAGTCAGCTTCAAAACCTTCAAAAGAAGCTCATCAATCTCCTCATGCTTTTTGCCGCCAACAAATGTCTGTTTATAAGAGCTTGTATTATCAAACATCTGTCGAGGCATGAAACCACGAGTATGCGGCACCTCATCATCACAGGCAGGAAGCTGACTACAGATAGGCTCATAAAACCTATCATGAATGCTAGGCCCCACATCAGAGCTGCCGTGTACAACTGCAACAGGACGGTTGTACACAATATCACCTGACGCCTTCCACTACAAAAAAAAGACAACACGCAAAGAGAAGTACACATGTGAGTACTAGAAGAGTTCACATTTATAATGACTGCACATTTTTTAAAAAAAAAATCTGATATTAAAAAATCAGCTGCACTAACCGGCAGCTTCCCAAATTTGTAACTTTCCAAGTAAATCTTTCCCTTCACAAGCACATCCTCATTGTACAACTTCATCAGGTCCTTGGTCATCAGGTATGATGCGCGTGGCGTCAACGTGTGCATGACTGAAAATTTGCGAAGCTTCAAGCAGTCAAGATACATAATCAGGGGGACAACGGCACAACCCTCTGCACAATTCTGCTTGCTGCCTTCTGATTGCCACCTAACCATAGCTGCCTGCAACTCATCAACAACAAGCTGACAAAAGTCCATCTGAGCCATAGCCGCATAATCCATGTTCTCTACCATCGCAGCAACTCTACCCAAACGAACTGCAGGCCCCGGGCACAGCAAATTCTGGTAAAGTATCAGGAAGAACACCTTCACAGCAAGGTCAACACTCACATAATCATCTTCCTCCGCCAACACCTTCAACTTCTCAAGAAAGTCCTTGACACCTATACTTTTTGAATGGTCAAAGCCAAGCTCATCCTTGAGGGCAGTCAACGATTCATCATGACCGCTGGAAGCAGGCATGGGTGCAGTGTGACGTCCCATAGGTAAATCAAAAATGTGATGAACTGCATCACGATTGATTCGAAGAACCCTGCCATTCGCAAAGTCCATTAACATAGTGGCAGGGTCAATCACTCCCATCAAATAGCACATAAGAATGCGCGACACATTTTTCTTTACTGTCAGATCAAAGACAACACCAAATCCAGCATCCCTAACACGGCTGCAATGCGCCTCTTTCAACAAAGAAGCAGCCTTGCAAACAGTGGGAAGCGACAAACGCACGGTCTTGTTAAATCGAGAATCATCTCCCTCACCATCATCTTCAGTTGCATTGCTCTTACTAGACTTCTTCCTTTGTGTAAAGGGAAATGCAATCCACATTAGAAGATTAGGCATAAAAAAAGAGACATAGAAAATACAGAAAGAATAACAAATGAAGGAAACAAATGCAGTGCACTTCAACAAACCTTTGGAGCAGCATCCACCTCCTCGCCAGAATCACCACCAACATCTTCGTTGACATCATCATGGGCATGCTTGGGTACACTCTTAGATGAACCACAGTCTTTGCGTCTAGAAGGATGAACACCCTTCACATAATCAGCAAGCACAAAGTCGTCGTCATCAGAATTGGGACCTTCAGTGACATGTAGTCATTTGCGCTGAGGATCATCACTTCCACCAACTTCAGCGGTTCTCTTGCCAAGATTCTTCTTCATTCCAGCAACACGTGGACTCCGCCGAGGTGTACCACCTTCCTCAGCAACAGTACTCAACCTCTTCTTCACCTTGCCAAATTTACCACCCTTGGCACCATTTGCAGTTCTCCTCTGCTTCTCCTTTTCAGCAAACTCTTTTGACTCAATTTCAAACCTCAACTTCTTCTTGCTTTGCTTCAACTCATATTAACCATCCAATCCTGTGTAACTTCCTCTGTACCATCAACAGACTGCGACTATGTTTCAGACAAGACAGGACGTCTCTGATCAAAGTTCACACCAACATTACCCTCTGCAAAATAATGGTCAATCAATTGAGTAACCTCCTCAAACCCAGGCGCCCCAGTATGGAAAACAGACACTACGTCAAAATAAAGTTTGTCTATGCTCGTTAAAAATTGCACAAAAAGAACAAATGCAGTACAGTTAGACATATAAATGTAGTGCTCAACCATAAACTCAAAATAAAAAATAATGCATTGTACAAAAAACTTGAATAAAACAACAATGCAGTTCACAAGTACATACACTAGAGTTCACATACAAAAATAAAATGCAGTGCTGCATATACTAAATTCATGGATATTCGCAACAAAAATGTCGAACTAGATAAAACAAAGCATACACAAAAATAAACAAACTAATCACATACCATAAGAAGGGGCCACACTTATAGGAGAAGATTCAATCGGCAAATTCACTTGATGTCATCCCTCGACACCATGATCCTTACCACTAGGACAAGGAGAGACAATTGGTGTATCATTATGAGCACTGCAATCACCTGCTAGATTCAAAAAAAACAAGAAAAAAGAAATTACAAAAACATCACATGACAAAATAATGCAAACGAACGCTGACAACTAATAGAGCATAACCCAATATGCAGGATGAATTAGGAAACTAGATAAACACCAAACAAAATAAACAAAGCCTAGCGAATAAGCACTCCACATACCCTGAACTCCTTCTCCCGGCATGCTCGGCAAAGACATAGCGTTTCCCTGCAACACAAAGGACGAAGTGACAGACATAAGCAACAAAATCGGCGAAAATCTCACGAAACCCTAGATCCGCATTGCTACACACAACTATCTACTTCAAAACGAGATTGTAGCGACCCGACCCGAATGGATCAAGTCTATTGCGCTCCGGTGTCATCCCTGGATCAGTAATGCTGACACCACATAGTACATCGCAGGATTTATAGCAGAGTGGCAATCACACACTTATTACATCGTTGTCTCAAAGAGAACTTATTACAATAAATATGGCTTAAGGCCATCTAGTGTCGAAAACAGCGGAATACTCGGAAGATAAATGGGTCCATCAACTCCAACGGCATCACTGAGTATAGAACCACGACCTAAAAACACCTTACTCGTCGTCTGAAAAGTCTGCAACATGAGAAGTTGCAGCCCGAAAACGGGTCAGCACATGGAATATGCTGGCAATGTAACACATAGAGAGTAATGGAATGAAACAGCTATACTATATGCATATATGGCCGGTGGAAAGCTCTATGGTTACAGTTTTGCATAAAGCCAGTTTTTCCCTACTGCAAAGGAATAAATTTATTAACTATCATGGTGGTTGTTAAACATCGAGAATGGTTGACAGCATTCCGATCCCAATTAAGTGAACAATTAAAACCCAACAATATTAATTAGAGTAACATGTTGAGATTCACATGATATTCAAGTACTAGATACTCAAGTTGTCCATAACCAGGGACATGGCTAATCATGATTAGTTTGTACACTCTGCAGAGGTTTGCGCACTTTTCCCCACAAGACTCGATCGCCTCCGTTTGGTTTCTCGCACTACAGGGTGTTTGAGAAGACGGATGACCGAGACACAGTCTTTCAGAAGCGCTAGCACCTTACATGTGGGTAGACCGTACCACCTATAACCCCTACATCTGCTAGTCTACCCGTAAGAGTTCGCACAACTTAATCAACTATGCCAGAGCCCATAATGGCTTGTGGCTGCACACGGAAGTTACTAGCATGAATGATCTTATGATCCCTTTGAGCCTGGGTGGCGGTCCGAAATAAAACAGGCAAGTCCTGATAGACATCAGGTGCCTCAATCCACCCAGATGTGTGTTTAAGTTGCCACCTTAGATAAACCATTAAAATTAATAAACTCACATCTGTCATGGATATCACTCACCCAATCCACGTCTACTAGCATAGCATGGCATAATAAGCAAACGTAGAAGTAACTCCCAAAGGTTTCATAATAATACAGGTAATAGGTACTACCTCATCTACTTCCCATCCCACAATTTAATTAGATCCTAATCATGCAATGTGTGAGGATTGATCTAATGCAATAAAACATGGGTTGTAGAAAAGGTATGATCAAAGTGTTACTTGCCTTGCTGATGATCCGCGAGACCTAGGGTTTCGACGTAACAAGCGGCGCAATCCGGGTGATCTATCACAGACAAACAACAAGCACATAATAAGTACTCATCTAATGCACAGGTAAAACTCGAACAAGAGAACGAACCAGAAAGTTCAACTTAAGAACTCCGGTTGCAAAGAAAGAACGAACCGAACCAAGAAACGGAAACAAACGGCGGAAGAAAACAACTCGGTTCTAGCAAGTTGAATCTAGGTCAAATTTTACTGGGGCAAAAGCTTGTTTAAGTTGATTAGACGGAACGGGGTTTTGAAACGAAACTCCAGGCGCTTGAATCACCTGATTCCGATAAACGAGCGAGAAGAAAGACTAGAACGAAGATCGGATCTGAGATCACGATCGCGGAATAAATCCGACGAAAAGAAAGAAAGAACGGTTAAACGAACGGACGTTCGTTAACCAAGAATAACCGGTGATCACGTTCGTTAAGACAAACGGTCCGGCGAACGCTCGCTAAACACTAAACCAAAAAAAACGAAAAGGAAACCGATATAGGGTTTCGGAAAAGAAAACCGAAACAAAGAACCGAAAAAGAAACCGGAAAAGAAACGGAACAGTTCTTTTAAGAAAAATCGAACCGAGGCGAGGAAAAAGAGAGAGGCGCGGCGCGGCTACCTCAACGAGGCTCGGCGAGGGGCTCCGGCGGCGGCGGGGTACAAGGGCGGCGGCGGCGCTAGGGCGGCGGCGGCGACTAGGCGGCGCGGCTGCGGCTTCTGCTGCTGCTGCTTGGGGCAGCGGGCTGGTGTGGGGAGGAGAGGGGGGGTGGCTAGGTATTTATACTAGGAGGGGGGGTTGCTTGGGGGAGGGGGCAAGAAAAAGGGGAGGGGGGCCCGGCCTAGAGTCCTACTAGGACTCGGCCTGGGGCGGCGGCTGCGCCTGGCGCGCGCGGGGAAAGAGGCCGGCTGGGCCGGCTAGGCCTTGGCCCAGGCGGGGCGCTTCCTCTTTTTTTATAAATCGGTTACGCGCGCAGAAAAACAAAAGAAAGAAAATCTAAACGAGCTCCAAAATTCCTAAAGTAAATTTTCTCCGACTCCTAAAAATGAGCCGAACAAAATGAACTTTTCTCCGGGCCTAAAGTGCAATTTTTTTGAAAACGCGCATTTTTCCCTATCCAAATAAAATGCAAATAAACACCAGAAATCCAAAATTTGATTTATTCATTAGATCTTCATTTTTCCTAACTTTGGGAAAGTCATATTATTCCCTCTCTCATTTTTTTTGATATTGGAAAAATAATTGAAGATGAAATAAATAAATCAAATGATCCTCTTTTCAAATTCGAGAAAACTCTCAAATATGAAAATAACGAAATCTCCAACTCTCTCCGAAGGTCCTTGAGTTGCGTGAAATTTCTAGGATCAACCAAAATGCAAGAAAATATGCTATGCATGATGATCTAGTGTATAACATTCCAAATTGAAAATTTGGGATGTTACAAACCTACCCCCCTTAAGATGAATCTCGCCCTCGAGATTCGGGTTGGCTAGAAAATAGGTGAGGGTGGTCCTTGAGCAAATCTTCTTCTCTTTCCCAGGTGGCTTCATCCTCTGAGTGGTGGTTCCACTGAACTTTGCAAAACTTGATAACCTTGCTGCGGGTAACTCTGCTGGCATAATCGAGAATCTTGAGTGGCTTCTCCTCATACGTTAAGTCGTCCTTCAACTGAATCGCTTCGAGTGGCACGGTATCTCTTAGCGGTACCTCCGCCATCTCGGCGTGACATTTCTTCAGCTGAGAAACATGGAATACATCATGAACTCCTGACAGTCCCTCTGGTAATTCCAACTTATAAGTGACTTCTCCCATACGTTGCAAGATCTTATACGGTCCAACAAAACGCGGTGCTAACTTTCCCTTAACTCCAAAGCGCTTAACTCCTCGAAGTGGGGATACTCGGAGATAAACTCTGTCTCCAGTTTCGTAAACTGTCTCCTTGCGTTTTGAATCTGCGTAGCACTTCTGCCTGGACTGGGCTACCTTGAGCCTATCGCGAATCAACTTAACTTTCCGTTCAGACTCCTTAATCAAATCTGGTCCAAAGAATTGACGGTCTCCAACTTCGTCCCATGACAACGGTGTCCTGCACCTCCTTCCGTATAAAGCTTCGAAAGGTGCCATCTTCAAACTGGTTTGGTAACTGTTGTTATAAGAAAACTCCGCATACGGCAGGTTATCATCCCAGCTAGATCCATAATCTAGTGCACAAGCTCTCAGCATATCTTCCAAAATCTGATTGACTCTCTCGGTCTGTCCATCTGTCTGCGGATGAGAAGCTGTGCTGAACTCTAGTCTGGTTCCTAAAGTTTCATGCAACTGATTCCAAAACTTTGAGGTAAATTGGGTTCCTCTATCTGAGACGATACTCCTCGGAACTCCATGCAAACAAATGATCCTAGTCATGTATATCTTCGCCAACTTAGCACTGGTGTAAGTGGTCTTAACTGGAATAAAATGTGCTACCTTTGTCAAACGATCAACTACTACCCATATCGAGTCATAGCCTGCTTTCGTCCTGGGTAGTCCTGTGATAAAATCCATGCCTATATTATCCCACTTCCATTCGGGTATCGGCAATGGTTGTAACAATCCTGCTGGCTTCTGATGCTCTGCCTTTTCTCTCTGACATACGTCACAAACTGCTACATATGCTGCAATATCCTTCTTCATTCCGGTCCACCAGAATGTTTCCTTCAAATCCAAATACATCTTGGTATTCCCTGGGTGAATCGAATACGGTGAATCGTGTGCCTCTTGCAGAATCAACTTCCTGATCTCCGGGTCATTGGGCACATAAACACGGTCCTCAAACCATAAGGTATCGTGCTCATCCTCACGAAATCCCTTTGCTTTTCCTTTGCTCAATTTCTCTTTTATAGCTGCAATCTCCTTGTCAGATTTCTGAGCTTCTCTGATCTTATCCATCAATGTTGACTGAATCTCCAATGCTGCTACATAGCCTCCCGGAACTATTTCCAAACATAGCTCACGAAGGTTTTCTGCTAACTCCTTTGGTACTTTCCCCGTCACTAGGGTATTGACATGGCTCTTACGGCTCAATGCGTCAGCTACTACATTAGCTTTTCCGGGATGGTAATGCAATCTCATGTCATAATCCTTGATGAGCTCCAACCATCTCCTTTGTCGGAGGTTCAACTCCTTCTGAGTGAAAATGTACTTCAAACTCTTGTGATCCGTGTACACCTCACAATGATTTCCAATGAGGAAATGTCTCCACGTCTTCAATGCATGCACTACGGCTGCTAACTCCAAATCATGCGTGGTATAATTCAACTCATGAGGCTTTAGTTGTCGTGAAGCATACGGAATAACTCTTCCTTCCTGCATAAGCACTGCTCCAAGTCCTCGACGTGAAGCGTCGCAATACACCTCATAATCCTTGGTCTGATCTGGCAAAATCAATACTGCTGAGGTGACCAAACGTTTCTTCAACTCCTGGAAACTAGCCTCACACTCCTCAGTCCATTTGAATTTAGTATCCTTCTTCAACAACTCCGTCATAGGCTTTGCTATCTTTGAAAAGTTCTCAATGAATCTCCGGTAGTATCCTGCGAGTCCAAGAAAACTCCGGATCTCTCCAACTGTCGTTGGTGCTTCCCATTCGGTTATGGTCTCAACCTTAGTGGGGTCAACTGCTATACCTTCTCCGGATATAACGTGTCCGAGGAATCCAACTTCCTTCAACCAAAACTCACATTTGCTGAATTTGGCGTATAACTGATGTTCCCTTAGTTTCTCCAAAACCAAACGCAAATGTTCCTTATGCTCCTCTTCATTCTTTGAATAAACTAGGATGTCATCAATGAACACTATGACGAACTTATCCAAAAACTCCATAAACACTTTGTTCATCAGGTTCATAAAATAGGCAGGTGCGTTAGTCAATCCAAATGACATAACGGTATACTCATACAGTTCATATCTCGTGGTAAAAGTTGTCTTAGGTATGTCCTGCTCTCGAATCTTCAACTGATGGTACCCTGATCGCAAATTGATCTTGGAAAATACTTTAGCTCCTTGCAACCGATCAAACAGATCGTTGATCATTTGCAGTGGGTACTTGTTCTTGATGGTTACTTCATTCAATCCCCGATAATCTACAACCATCCTTAATGATCCATCCTTCTTTTCCACTAGAAGTACGGGTGATCCCCAAGGCGAAGAACTTGGGCGAATGTAACCTTTATCCAATAACTCCTTAATCTGATTCTTAATTTCTACCAAATCCTTTGCTGGCATCCGGTATGGTCGCTTTGATATTGGGCCGGTACCTGGCAATGACTCAATCAAAAACTCAATGTCTCTATCCGGTGGCATGCCTAGCAATTCCTCAGGAAATACATCAGGAAAATCCTTCACCACTGGTACTTCCTCTTGCACAACTCCTGTTAGGCAATTTACTTGTGTCCTTTTTGGCACATGCCGGGATACATACTTGATCCTTCTTCCTTCTGGTGTGGTAAGAAAAATTGACTTGCTAGCGCATTCAATGTTCCCTTCATACTTTGATAACCAATCCATGCCTAATATCACATCCAATCCTTGAGATTCCAATACTATTAGGTCTGAGGGAAAAACATAGTTACCAATCCTTAATGGTAACCGATCACACCATCGTCTAGCCATAAACTCCGCTCCTGGTGAGCTTACTAACATGGGTGACCTAAGGGCTTGGGTTGGCAGGTTATATTTATCCAGAAATCCCCTTGATATATATGAATGCGATGCACCGGTGTTAAAAAGAACGAGTGCAGTAAATGACTTAACCAAAAACTTACCGATTACTGCATCGGGCTGATCTTCAACCTCCTCCACATTAACGTGGTTCACATGTCCCCTGTTGAAAGGGTTCGGCTTCTTCCCAGAGCTTCCATTGCCATTTCCATTCTGGCCTTCAGGACATTCATTGGCATAGTGTCCGGTTTTGGAACACTTGAAATAGGTGACTTGACTTAGGTCTCTCTTGGTTGGGGTCGATGGGGTGGTCCGGTTCTGGCCGTTGCTTCCTCCATTCCCATTACCATTCTTGTGGCCATTGTGGTTGTGCGAACTACCTCCTCCATGGGTGTGCTGAAACTGAAATCCCGGTTTAGGGGCAAAACAGGGCTTCTGCTGGGCTCCAGAGTTATACTTCCCCTGTCCATACTTCCTCTTATGGTTCTTAATCTGCTGTTGCTTCCCTTCAATCATGATGGCACGATCTACCAACTTCTGGTAGTTGTTGAAACTTGCTACCATCAATTTCATGCTTAGCTCATCATTCAGTCCTTCCAGGAATTTCTCCTGCTTAGCTGCATCCGTAGCAACGTCATCTGGGGTATAACGTGCTAGCTTACTGAAATCATCAATGTACTGGCCAACTGTCCTTCCTCCTTGGCGTAAGTTGCGAAACTCACACTTCTTCATGGCCATAGCTCCTGCTGAAACATGGGTAGTGCGGAAAGCTTGCTGAAACTGATCCCATGTGACAGTGTCAACTGGGTAAGTGGCTGTGAAATTCTCCCACCATGCTGCCGCGGGTCCGTCAAGCTGATGTGCGGCAAACTTCACTTTCTCACCATCCGTGCATCCTGCAGTGGTCAACTCCCTTCCTATCTTGCGGAGCCAATCGTTTGCTACTATCGGCTCGGTGCTACTGGAAAACACCGGCGGATTCAGCCTAAGGAAACGGGCTAAGTGGTCAACAGGTGGTGGTGGTGGTGGGTTGTTGTTGTTGTTGTTCTGCTGGTTCTGGACTAACATCTACATCAATTGATTCTGCTGTTGGATCAACTGAGTGAGCTCCGGTGGGAATCCATTGTCACGTCTCGGAGGCATCTGAGGGTTTTAGAAGAGATGAGATTTAAGAATAGAGTGAGGTCTAAAGAGAAAACACTACCCCAATGCACATGAGCAAATGCACACAAAATCACTTCATTCAATCAAACAAGGGCTTACAAACGGTCTAGCTATCGCAAAAGTGCTCGAACTAATGTTTACATGGGGGAATACTACTACTATCTGGTGGTCATCTAGAAATTTGAACCGGTGGAAGACTCCATGATATCTGCTCCAGCTTCGTCTTCAAAGTCGGGTTCACTTGGATCCGAATCGGTGTCGTCGATGATGATGTAGTTGTCCGGACATGCGACGTACTCGTCTTCCTTCCTGGATGCTAACTTCCCCTTGAGTTCTTCAATCTCCTGCTTAAGATCGTTATTGTGTCTCGCTAGAGCTACGACCTCATCCATGTAGTCCTTGTGTGTAGACTTCAGTTCTCCTTCTAGCTCGATGATCCTTGCCTTCGCATTCTTCAACTCTATCATATCATTGCACATCTGGTTCTCATGGCGTCGAATGTGCTGGTTTAAATCCTGGATGAAAGATGTAATGGATCTATCCTTCTTGGTGCTGACTAACTCCCATTGTTCATCACGGCGTCCGCAAATCTGGTAGATAGTGTCCTTGAGGTCTTCTTGATAAACTTCTCCAATGCGCCCCATGGTGATATGAGCTGCCATGCTCCTTCCCAGACTCCAGGTTGGTGCATTGAAAACACTATCTATGGGCTTCGTGATTGGCGCGAATGTCCTTCCTGGAACATGAGCTTGAATCTTCCAGCGCTCCACTTCAGGCAGAGTGGCGTTGAAGGTTCCCGTGAAGCTTGGTAATCCAATGTTCAGGTACTTGGTGACTTCCTTAAGGTGAAATCCAAATGGTGCGCCTTCATCCGGTAGAGCGTACTTAATCTTCGCGTTCGTCATCCTAAAAGAGTAGAAAAGATAAGGAGTTAGAAAATGAGAAGAGAATGGTGATCTATGGCTTTAACTTAGTGGTCGTGTCCTACAGTCAGCGTGTGCTCTGATACCATCTCTGCAGCGACCCGACCCGAATGGATCAAGTCTACTGCGCTCCGGTGTCATCCCTGGATCAGTAATGCTGACACCACACAGTACATCGAAGGATTTATAGCAGAGTGGCAATCACACACTTATTACATCATTGTCTCAAAGAGAACTTATTACAATAAATATGGCTTAAGGCCATCTAGTGTCGAAAACAGCGGAAGACTCGGAAGATAAATGGGTCCATCAACTCCAACGGCATCACTGAGTATAGAACCACGACCTAAAAACACCTTACTCGTCGTCTGAAAAGTCTGCAACATGAGAAGTTGCAGCCCGAAAATGGGTCAGCACATGGAATATGCTGGCAATGTAACACATAGAGAGTAATGGAATGAAACAGCTATACTATATGCATATATGGCTGGTGGAAAGCTCTATGGTTATAGTTTTGCGTAAAGCCAGTTTTTCCCTACTGCAAAGGAATAAATTTATTAACTATCATGGTGGTTGTTAAACATCGAGAATGGTTGACAGCATTCCGATCCCAATTAAGTGAACAATTAAAACCCAACAATATTAATTAGAGTAACATGTTGAGATTCACATGATATTCAAGTACTAGATACTCAAGTTGTCCATAACCGGGGACACGGCTAATCATGATTAGTTTGTACACTCTGCAGAGGTTTGCGCACTTTTCCCCACAAGACTCGATCGCCTCCGTTTGGTTTCTCGCACTACAGGGTGTTTGAGAAGACGAATGACCGAGACACAGTCTTTCAGAAGCGCTAGCACCTTACATGTGGGTAGATCGTACCACCTATAACCCCTACATCTGCTAGTCTACTCGTAAGAGTTCGCACGACTTAATCAACTATGCCAGAGCCCATAATGGCTTATGGCTGCACACGGAAGTTACTAGCATGAATGATCTTATGATCCCTTTGAGCCTGGGTGGCGGTCCGAAATAAAACAGGCAAGTCCTGATAGACATCAGGTGCCTCAATCCACCCAGATGTGTGTTTAAGTTGCCACCTTAGATAAACCATTAAAATTAATAAACTCACATCTGTCATGGATATCACTCACCCAATCCACGTCTACTAGCATAGCATGGCATAATAAGCAAACGTAGAAGTAACTCCCAAAGGTTTCATAATAATACAAGTAATAGGTACTACCTCATCTACTTCCCATCCCACAATTTAATTAGATCCTAATCATGCAATGTGTGAGGATTGATCTAATGCAATAAAACATGGGTTGTAGAAAAGGTATGATCAAAGTGTTACTTGCCTTGCTGATGATCCGCGAGACCTAGGGTTTCGACGTAACAAGCGGCGCAATCCGGGTGATCTATCACAGACAAACAACAAGCACACAATAAGTACTCATCTAATGCACAGGTAAAACTCGAACAAGAGAACGAACCAGAAAGTTCAACTTAAGAACTCCGGTTGCAAAGAAAGAACGAACCGAACCAAGAAACGGAAACAAACGGCGGAAGAAAACAACTCGGTTCTAGCAAGTTGAATCTAGGTCAAATTTTGTCGGGGCAAAAGCTTGTTTAAGTTGATTAGACGGAACGGCGGTTTCGAAACGAAACTCCAGGCGCTTGAATCACCTGATTCTTATAAACGAGCGAGAAGAAAGACTAGAACGAAGATCGGATCTGAGATCACGATCGCGGAATAAATCCGACGAAAAGAAAGAAAGAACGGTTAAACGAACGGACGTTCGTTAACCGAGAATAACCGGTGATCACGTTCGTTAAGACGAACTGTCCGGCGAACGCTCGCTAAACACTAAACCGAAAAAAACGAAAAGGAAACCGATCTAGGGTTTCGAAAAAGAAAACCGAAACAAAGAACCGGAAAAGAAACCGGAAAAGAAACGGAACGGTTCTTTTAAGAAAAACCGAACCGAGGCAAGGAAAAAGAGAGAGGCGCGGCGCGGCTACCTCGACGAGGCTCAGCGAGGGGCTCCGGCGGCAGCGGGGTACTAGGGCGGCGGCGGCAAAGCGGCGGCGGCGGCGGCGCTAGGGCGGCGGCGGCGACTAGGCGGCGCGGCTGCGGCTGCTGCTGCTGCTGCTTGGGGCAGCGGGCTGGTGTGGGGAGGAGAGGGGGGTGGATAGGTATTTATACTAGGAGGGGGGGTTTGCTTGGGGGACGGGGCAAGAAAAAGGGGAGGGGGGCCCGGCCTAGAGTCCTACTAGGACTCGGCCTGGGGCGGCGGCTGCGCCTGGCGCGCGCGGGGAAAGAGGTCGGCTGGGCGGCTGGGCCTTGGCCCAGGCGGGGCGCTGCTCTTTTTTATTTTTATAAATCGGTTACGCGTGCAGAAAAACAAAAGAAAGAAAATCTAAACAAGCTCCAAAATTCCTAAAGTAAATTTTCTCCGACTCCTAAAAATGAGCCGAACAAAATGAACTTTTCTCCGGGCCTAAAATGCAATTTTTTTGAAAACGCGCATTTTTCCCTATCCAGATAAAATGCAAATAAACACTGGAAATCCAAAATTTGATTTATTCATTAGATCTTCATTTTTCCTAACTTTGGGAAAGTCATATTATTCCCTCTCTCATTTTTTTGATATTGGAAAAATAATTGAAGATGAAATAAATAAATCAAATGACCCTCTTTTCAAATTCGAGAAAACTCTCAAATATGAAAATAACGAAATCTCCAACTCTCTCCGAAGGTCCTTGAGTTGCGTGAAATTTCTAGGATCAACCAAAATGCAAGAAAATATGCTATGCATGATGATCTAGTGTATAACATTCCAAATTGAAAATTTGGGATGTTACAGAGATAAAATCGACTGCCTACGAAAAATTACACAAGCAAAAAGAGCTACAACAACTACAAGAATCACAAAAACAAGGCGAGGGGACAATCAACACCGAGCCAAGCGGAACGTACCGAAGAAAAGTGTGCGGCGACAGTGGCGGGAAGGGGGAAGGGGGGGCTGCGACGGGAACATACAGGAAAGGGCTACGGGAGCGCAGCGGCAAGGGCTCACAGAGCGGACAGCGACGCTGAATGCAGGAATAAGGACCTCTTGAGGGCGGCGGTTCTCCGGGCGACGGCGGTTGCTGCGCGCGACGGCGGTTTTGCCCGAGGGAGAGATGCCTCGGGAGAAACTGCAAGAGAGGAGAGGGGATTGTTCTCGGTCTCATTCTCTGACAGCGGAGCGGTGGAATAGCCTGGAAACGATACGTAGGAGGCCCGCGTGTCGCAAAAAGGGTCACAAATAACGGGTCGGCCCAAAAACAGCCCGGACAAAATAAGCCAGTCTACATCAAAATGCACATATTACTAAAAAACAACAAAAAACATGATGCAGTTCTCTGTGAAGAATCATGAAGTTCAAGCGGTAAAACAACAAATAAAATACATACAGTTCGTAAAAAAAGTTAAAATCAAAAACAAAACACATGTTAAGAAAACACATCTGAAAAAAAGTCTACCTTCAATTAAGTGCCACACAAAAAAATGTGCCCCCCCCCGCTCTCCCCTTAAACCTCCCATACAGTGAAGTAAGCACAAGCAAAAAAAAACAAATGCAGTACGCACTGCTGGAAAAATGCAGTGCATTTCTATACGGGATGTAGTACGCCATTATGCATTTCTTTTTCGGGATGAAGAAAAACGCGAACGCGGAAAAAGTAAATGCAGTGCGCAAGTACACGAACGTGCAGTATAGTATCATAAACAATGCAGTACAGTCATAATTTGCTAAGCAGTGCAGTCTCATACATTCGAAAAAAAAGATTACAAAAAAGTAAAAACACGGGAACAAAAATGAGAACTGTACATGCAGTAAGGAATGAAGTTCACATCTAGTACATAACCATGATCAATGCAGTGCACCGATGATTTACCAAAAAGCAGTGCACTCCACGACATTAAAAAGCATACAAAGAATAAAAACTTATCACCCAAATGATACCAGCCCCAGCCACACAAAATTTGACAATGTACATGCGTCTCTGAACTACCCGAACACAGGCCCAACAAAACCGACTAAGAAAAAACAATAAGTTCAAAAAAAAGTGGGCCCCCCACCCCCTCCCTCCCATTTCCCTACCCGTCCGTGCAAGGGACTGCAATAAGTACCGGCAAAAACAAGATGCAGTACGGTGCGGTAGAAGTATGCAGTGCATTCCGTTGCGCAATGCAGACCGCCGAAGCATATAGCAAAGACACGCAAAAAACGATGAAATACACACATGTATACAATGTTGCAGTTCTGATTTGTTAAGTCAAGGGGATGGGGAGGGGGGGTCATGACCCCCCCTCCCCACCCCCTGCTCGGCCTCGTGCTAACGCACACAGTGCGTACAAGAACAATACAAAAAAATATAGACATCTAAAAAAATTGGGGGGCCCCCCCAACCACCCCATGTACCTTAACGTACGAACAAATAAAAAAACCAACTACAAAATGCAACTATAGGCTAAAAGCAATGCGTTTTTTGTTTTGGCAAAAAAAAGCAGTTCGGTGTCATAAAGCAATGCAGCTTCGGCATGCACACACGTGCAACACTTTGCTTGAATGCCAAAAAATGCAGTTCTATTATATTGGACAAAGAAGTTCGGCATCAAATGCGATACAGTTTATCGAACACATATCATACATATAAAGCGTGACAAAAATGCCAGTTCGCATAGACCGTGGTCGTCAACAAAAAATAAAATTATACACTTATATATATATTGTATCAGTTATTGATATCAAATACACATACATATACAAAATCATCCACATGCACTGCTGCATAAACGAACAAGAAGAAACACAACGATAAAAAAAGTCTTTTTCATACATTGTCTACCTTAGTCAGCACACACAAACACAACATCAAAACCTAGCTATTGTCCACGCACAGCCTTTTGCACCCAGTAGAAAAACAGTGCCCCAAATGACTGTTATTGCGTCTGCGACTGCGTCTGCGATTGCGACAGGGAAGTGAGCCCGAGGTCCGCAATCAGTTCACGTAACTCAAGCGGCATGTCTTCATAACACAACATGTTCAAAGGATTGAACAGCAGCTGGAACATGTACTCCGCCTTCCAATCTTCAGCAGCATGCTGAAAAAAAAACAAATGCAAACAAGTGATTAAAAAAAAGGTTGTCATAAAGAACAAAAAAGTAAAAAGAAAACAGAGAAGCTGTTACGTCGGATTTCAAATTTTTCTCAACTAGACGTTGGCCGTCATACAACTGTGTCATCCTCAGAACATAGATTCCGCACTCATTTGCTCCCTGCGCTGGCACGACCGGGTAAGATGGCTTCTCTGCCAATTTAACCCAGTCAGGAAGGTTCCTCGATTTATACATTTTTTCACCATAAATCGCCTTCAACAGCTGAGTCATCCTCCTCATCTGGCAAAAAAAAGAAGCACAAGATAAGAATAACACACATCACAGATCAAAAAGTTGATATTCAAACGAACCCAAAAAAAAGTTGTTCTCAAACATCTAAAACAATCCCTCTTTTAAGTGCACGTGTGAGAAAAATGCAGTTCTGTCGCGCATATGTTGAAGTTCACTACATAAACAATTGCAGTTTATAAAAAAATACAGTGGGAGAAACACAAAGAAAGCTTTACGCTTGGCAAAGAAAAAAATAACATACCACTTCAGTGCAATATGCGTGGTAGTCAGTCCTGCGCCACCTTGTCGTGACATCAGGATGGCTAGTGTACTTCCTACTGTCATGGATATCAAGGGTCTGGTGATGCTGGTTCATCATGTATAAGGAATAATGACCATCCTTGAATCACGGCATCATAATCTGTTCGCATAAAAAAATGAAATCAAAAGTTCTTTTGACACGTACCACCAGGACCACTGTTCCAAAAATAACTATAAAAAGAAATGCAACAAACCAGGAAAAATAAATGACAAAAAACAATGAATTTACCAGTTTTGCATCCAACAGGTTTGCGCCGTCGTTCACAAAAAATTTGAACTGCTTAACTGCATCTTCTAAAACAAACGAGCTATGCACAACTGGCAACACAGGATTCCCGTCATTATCTCTCGTCACAGAGGTTTCCATTTGAAGAACGTACTGCCACACAACAAAGAACAAAAAAGGACATGAAAAAAAGAATAAACAATGCAAGCAGGCATGGACATGAAAAAGCCCAGTGCAGTAGGAAAGAATGACATCAAACGTTTACCGTGATAAATAAAGGTGAAAGTAGCAAACGTTCACCGGATTGATAAGCTAAACCCAATTCAGGGTCTCGCTTCCAGTACTTGATGACAAAATCCATGATATACGAATCCATTAAAGCTCCTTTGCCAAATGTATCATAGATATAGTCGATATTGTAAGTATCGACATCACCAAAAGGACTATGCACCATAAAGAACGCGTTCCTGCAGTAAACATACACAGATGGGATCAATAAAATTAGAATTAAAATCAAAACACACAAAAAGCATGAAAGGGCACACGCATCACAGAAAAAACTTAATCGCGGTATTTGGTTACAAAATCTTTGCTGAGAACAAGATCCTTTATTTTAATCGCCTCATCCATATATCTGAACCTCGGAGGCTTCAATTTCTCTATAGAGCATCTCAACTTAAAAGCTCTCTCACCTGCCCTCTTGTTCGAAAATACTTCAACCTCATCCAAATGAGGACGATTAATTGCTGCACTCCTAGTCCTAGTTGCACGTGCAGACGGTGTAACAAAATCATCATCATCAACATCATATACATCGTGTGGAGAGCTAGGTCGTGAGACACTTCCACCATCAGGTCCAGACGCCACATTTGTGTTCAAACCAGAATTATCTGGAGAGATTTCAATGACACAATCCTCCATAACCACATCAGAACCCTGGGACTCAAACAGTGACGTACAACCTTCATGAAGCCCCCAATCAAAACCTAAAAACGTGCAGAAAAAACATGGAAGCACTCAGTACAAAACACAAAAACCAAAAAACATGTATAGAGAAAAAAATAGAATGCAGCCCACTGTTGTATACAGCAATGCAGCCCGCACTTGTATACAGCAATACAGCCCACGTATAAATAACAATGTAGCCCACTTCTCTACAGCAATGTAGCCCGCACTTGTATACAGCAATGCAGCCCACATGTAAAAGAACAATGCAGCCCACTTCTCTACAGCAATGCAGCCCGCACTTGTATACAACAATGCAGCCCACATATAAATAACAATGCAGCCCACTTGCCCATAAAGAAGCAGAACCAAGCAGTAGTCAAAAATAAAATAAAGCAAGGATAAAGAAGTTCAATAAAACAATCTTTATCTGCAAAAAATAGAAGTGATGTTAAATCAAGGCAACACTTCTTCGATGTTAGCCAGCTATAGAGCATGGCCTTTCTGATGTAGCCAATGTGCTCCATCCCAAACTTAGCAACTCGAACACCATCCCATGTCTGCAAGAATTGAAACATATAGAATCCACAATCATGCCCGCAATAAAAAGAATAAAAAACATCAGTTTCACAAAAATTAAATGAAAAAAAACTTGAACGATATGACACAGAAGGGCTGTAAAGAACGCACCCATTTGGCTGCAATGGGACAATGACATGTTTCAACACAAATCCATCAAGTGTGGGAGGATTTAGCGGCTCATCAGAACTCAAGCTACCTTCTTTCCATGCACGCTTGATATTTTTAACCATCCTCCTAAAAACCCTGACCGCATCAAGGCTGCTAGGTTTGTTGAGCGAGTTATGAAATTCAAACCGCCTTTCTTTCACATTTAACGCAACTACACAATAATGACCAACACCATCCCTCGTATCTGGCGAATCAAAAGTTGCAAAAAGGACCTGTTGGAAGCATGAATAAATAAATAAAATTATAATAACAAGAAAAAACAGAATGCTATAAAAACAAAACAGGCAAAATACACATAAAAATGTCTCTCACCATATCCTTTTTATCAACACGCTCCTCGGCTTTTGAAGAGAACATCATTTTAACACTCCTGCCTACAGTACCACCATTCCAAATATTTGTCTGCAAATCAAAACCAAAAATCAAATAAGCAAAACAAGTCGTCGCACGAAATCAGAAAAGAAAATGAAAAAAATAAAACAAAAATTGTTGCATTCTTACACAAATATGGTACGGGACAACCATTGTCGGAGATCTCTTAAACTTATCTACCAGCAAAGAAACCCCAAGATCTACAAGCCTTGTAGTGAGCATCCCTTTATCCCAAAAGGATTGACCAACTTCGCCAATGCTAATATCACCCATCTCAGTTTTAAAAGCAATCATGTCCCTGAATTTTTCATGAAAAACTCAAACAAAAGATACTAAAAAAAATAACAACAAATAAAAACGGGTAAATACAAAAATTAGATAATACATATGAACAAGACAATTCCTAAAAAACCATACTTCTTCTTCTTGTCCTTCCGAGCCCTTGTAACAGCAGCGTACAACTCATTGTATCTTTTCAGAAGAGCTAGATCAATGCTCGACTGTGTCACAACAGGGAGTTCATCATCTGTAATAAAAAGATGAAGTTCACTTATACAAACAATGAAGTTTAAATATTAAGATAAGGGAATTCTGCTAGCTATTTTGAAAATTATAGACAAAAGATCAAAGTTTCACTTATCATTAAACATCTAATACAGATACCATAGTAATTAAACAACATGAATGAGAAAAACATCAAACTGCACCGTTAAAAAAAATCTCTTGCCTTCAGTGTCAGAGTCTTCAGGCTGCTGTTCTTCAGAACTGAGCAAAATATTTTCTTGCATAGGTTGCGACGAATCCACCACAACCTCACTGGACTTTCCTTCTGCAGCAACATCAGCATTCTCTCGATTTACAACAGTCTGGTCAACAGCAGCTTCCTTAGATACTTCAACTACATGAGGCTCCACTATCGATACTTCCGGAACATCATTGGACACCAGAGAGACAGGGGAAGCAACAACACTAGCAGCAGGGGCAACATTCTCCGGTGGCTTTTCAATGCCAACATCAGAATCTTCATGCCGACTGGTGGGAACAGCATCATGGGATCCTTGAGCTACAGAAGGATCTGCACACTCAACGGCAACCGATACAGAAGCATCAACACTGACACGGCCATCAACAGCACAACTGCCCTGATTCAGATCAACGTGGACTTCCATGTTTTGTTCTCCAACGTGTGGAAAGTTTAAAAACACCCAGTAACACAAAAATAAGCATGGGGATAACCAACACAACAACACACAACACACTTATCAGCATAGTGAAGATCACACATGTAAAACTATTGCAGCTAACATACGCAAATGAAAATGCATATGGATGAACATAACAGCGTACATCAAGTTTATAACAGACAACAAAAAAATAGATTACAACCCACTAACAGAACAAGTAATACAACTATACCTTATCAGCTACAACATCCAGAGGGGACGCTGCATTACCCAAGACCTCATCCTTCCCAGAGCAATCGTAAGTCTCTTTGTGCACATCACGAGCAACGACACCAGTCTACGGGCATAGAACAAACCAAAAACGAGAAATAAGATGGTACCGAGCGAAAAAGAAAAAACTCCAACTATGCACAAGCAGTACACACTTCACAACAGAGAAGTACACAAAAAAATATGGGAACCAAACAAATGTAAGTTCAAATAAAAAGGGAAGCATGGCATAACAGACATGGCAGGAGTATTTATACATGACGAACTCCATCGTCTCTAGTTCCATTGACACCAGAAGATTCCACTCCAGCCTATAACAAAAAAAACAAAAATAGTGAGGAGCAGTCAACATAATACACAAAAAGAGGTCCAAAGCCACAAAAAACCTAGAACATACATTATCAGCACCAATGCCAGCGTCCTGACGGATCATTTCATCCACAATATGCCCAGCATCCTTCTCATACCGACCACATTTTTCTTCTTGTGAATGTCTCAATTGAGCATACGAAGAACGAACATTTGTCACTGCAATCTTCAGGCTTTCAATCACACCACAATCAGTACACGAACGTGCAGTACAGTATCATAAACAATGCAGTACAGTCGTAATTTGCTAAGCAGTGCAGTCCCGTACATTCGAAAAAAAAGATTACAAAAAAGTAAAAACATGGGAACAAAAATGAGAACTGTACATGCAGTAAGGAATGAAGTTCACATCTAGTACATAACCATGATCAATGCAGTGCACCGATGATTTACCAAAAAGCAGTGCACTCCACGACATTAAAAAGCATACAAAGAATAAAAACTGATCACCCAAATGATACCAGCCCCAGCCACACAAAATTTGACAACATACATGCGTCTCTGAACTACCCGAACACAGGCTCAACAAAACCGACTAAGAAAAAACAATAAGTTCAAAAAAAAGTGGGGGCCCCCCCACACCCTCCCTCCCATTTCCCTACCCGTCCTGTGCAAGGGACTGCAATAAGTACCGGCAAAAACAAGATGCAGTACGGTGCGGTAGAATTATGCAGTGCATTCCGTTGCGCAATGCAGACCGCCGAAGCATATAGCAAAGACACGCAAAAAACAATGAAGTACACACATGTATACAATGTTGCAGTTCTGATTTGTACGCAACGCAGTGCGTAAGTGTAATCAATGCAGTTATGTTGTCACGCAGTATACATCTATAAAACATGACAAAATGCCCGTTCGCATAGAAAAAGGTGGTGGTTAAAAAAATGTCCTGATCAAAAATAAAACAAACCCACCTTAAAAAAAACCCCACGTTCGCATACATCCACCCGATCGGAGCAGTTCCATCGCCACAAGCCCACGATCACAGATGCAAAAACCAACCCACGATCCGCACAACCGCATCATCAGCGCGATCGTGAGTTCATCCGACGAGGCCATCCCACCCCGCGCCCTCCCCTTAAATTCAGACCCCTGCCAAAGGCCTTCTCATCCACAAACAACACAAGTATCCATTGCGCTCCCACCAAAAGCACCAAGCCCTGCCACCGGCGATGACGTTCACCGACGAGTACAAAGGGCGACAACACCGTGGAGGCGCACAGCAACACCAAGTTGCACGTCATCCACACCAACGACAGGAAGCAGATGGCGATCACCCTCGCGCAGTGCGAGCGCTACCTCAGCCTCCAGCGCCACAAGATCGTCGGCATTGATCTCGAGTACGACAACGACCCTGAAGCGACGCAGAAACCCGCCCTCTGCCGGCTCTCCATCGGCAAGAATCACCCGGTGCTGCTCTTCCAAATGAGCGACAGTGAAAGGTGCACCGTCTTCGACAACTTCCTCGCCGACCCCAGGTACACCTTTGCAGGCTTCTCCATCGACGGTGACAAAACCAGGCTGGAGCGCGTCAAACTGGTGGTCGCCAACTTCGTCGACATCCAGAAGGAGTGGAGGGTGCCCGAGGCAACCAAGCCGTTGGACTCCCTCGGAGACGTCTCCGACGTGCTCATCAACGAATACTACAACAACATGAAGAAGAAGATCACCGACGACGAGCACCAGCGCTGGGCCATCCTGCCTCTGTCGAGGAGGCACATCTAGTACGCGGCAAACGACGCCTACGCAGCGTACGAGATATGGAACCGCATCACCCTCACCCAGGACGACCTTCGCCGTGCAAAGCTGGAGAAGGAGGAGCCCCCCAAGAAGCGCGCCAGGAGCAGCTGGGGATGGGGAGAGCCTGACTGGTGAAGAAGAAGATGGTGCCGGCCAGGAGCCAACAATGCCAGCGTTCTTTTAGAATTATCATCAAATTTTCTTTCTGTTGTTTGCTTATGTATCGTTAGTTTGCTTGTGTGCTGAACCTAGTTTGCTTGCCATACACAATCGCTTTGTAATGATGAACTCTGATTATGTTAGTTTGCTTTCTGTTCAACTTAGCTTGCTGGTGATGAAATTGTCGTACAGAATATGTGTGATAATTTGTTTTCTGTTATCTGCTAATGTATCATTAGATTCGAACAGTGCAGAAATCGAAAAAAGAGTTGCAGTGTGCAAACAGGACGCATGCAGTGCAAGTTGTGTATGAATGCAGTACAGAATCTGTCCAATGAAGTCTTAACATACCCAACAAAGCAGTGCACGAACCTAAATTTGAAAAAATAATACATAAGAGCAAAACCAGAAAATGAAAAACGCAAACACGTAAATAATCAATGAAGTACAGAAATATATGAACGTGCAGTACAGAACCATAATCAACGCATTACGCGTATGATTTACTAAGCAGTGCACTCCCATACATTGGGAAAAAAGATTACATAATAGCAAAAAGATGGAAACAAAAAAATGGCAACTGTACATGCAGTACGTAATGTGTACACATGCAGTACAGAACCCTGATCAATGCAGTGCAAGCTCCCGACATTGAAAAAAACACCTAAGAAAGAAAAATAAAAAGAAAAAAATGACCACCTAGGTGGCACCGGCCCCAGCCAGTCTCGTAATAGGTCTGCGCCCACAGAAGGCGAGTCGTTCTGAGTCACAGTGCATGGGGCCGGCCACACATGGGCCCACAGGTCAGAGAGCATACAGCTGCGAGCGCCGTGTTTAAGCGCCCAAATAAGTAACAAGAGGAATTCGACACAGATGCCTCGCCACCGCTTATAAACATCTCGGTCGCGCCTTCCGCGGGCGAGGTGGGACTAAACATTAGACCGCACACAGCGCACCGGGAACCAGCCGTGTGCTCACAGGCCGACCTGGGCCCAATTGCATCTTCACTACCAGAACACAGAGCCAACAAAAAAAAAGAGAGGCCACTGAAAATAAAAAAATGCCACATACCATACACAAACACATGCCCAACCACACGTTCGTAGTTCGCCATGATATGACAATGCAGTTCGCTATTTTCAAGTAAGCAGTCCTGTTGCTTCTTAAATGCATTCGTGCTCACTGAATCACACCCAATCCACCACCTAACGCCAACCACACCATTTATTACTTCCATTGCTCGATTGGTTGCATAAAAACTTATCCATTCATGCTATAGACTAACACAACTCCTCCCCCCTGTTCCTCATTTTCCTCAAAACGTAGATCTAGGGTTCATCCCATCCACAGCTCTTCTCTGGAATTCCACTGAACCAGCCATGGACTGTAAGTGCGGGTGCTTGGCAAGGATGGCTCCGGTAGCGGACACATGCGTCTACACAGAAGGCCTACAGCTCACCAACACCGAGTGGCGCAGCATGCTCGGCTGCCTGATGATACCCAATAGGGGGTTTCGTGCACCATTTCTTCATCGCCTCACAACCGCAGATCTACAGGAAAGTTGGGTATGTTTTTCCACTCTCAATTTTTGCACATAATCTAGACTGTAAATACACATCTGAATATATAGTTCAATCAATTTGTTCAGTAATATCAACAAAAATACAAAACAGAATTTGTATTCTTGTTCAGATCTGTTAGCTATTAAGACTAGATGCTTACACCTATCTTTCTTCAGTACCACACCATGTATCGACATATGTACAAAAAAAGGGTCAGTAGATAAGTTGCAGTTATCTTAACATGCTGGAGAAGTACACTATTACTGACATTGCAGTGCACACATGTTGCAGTATAATATATATCCCAGTAAAACTAGGAGTCAATTGCGTATATAAGTTTGTTCATACATTGCAACTACTTTACAAAATACAATCATATGTATGTAACTATTTAAGTAAACATAAACAAATCATACTATGTATAAAACAAAAACATTTGTTGTTTACTTACAAATTCTTTTTCCACCCATTACAATATGCAGAAACTGCCATCCACAATAACATTTCATGCTCCGAGTTCAGGGAAGCTTACTTTGGAGACAGAACACAAGAATGGCTATGGAGACATGGAAGCTGACTACCACATCGACTCTGAAGACTGCATCAACATAACTACTGGTTGGAAAGATTTTGTCTCCCAGAATGGCTTTAAGGCCGGAGAAGTGGCCATGGTCTTTTTCTACAAAGAAGAAGACTCCATCAAATTTACAATATTTGCACTCCACGCTGTCTAATATGAAGCAACCAATATTTCTAATGCTTTGCTTATGTTGTATGCTTTTAAAATTATGTCCAACAGACAATTTGAACGATGCCTATTTAAAGTATGCAACCTCAACTACGTCATTTTATCATCCTTTTTAGACAAAGTTGCTGTTGGCAGTAATGCAGTTCTCTCGAACACATAGTGTGGTACTAATAATAACAAAAAGCAGCCATCTGAAACAGTAACAAGGAAATGCAAATGGTAGAAACTTTGCACTTAACATACGATGTTCAAAAACAATTACCATAGTATGCAGTTCAAAAATATCTTATAATAACTATTCAGCTAACACAAGCGTATCATGGACCATCCATTCTAATAGCAGAATAGAAAATTAACAACACTGCTAATGCAGTACAGAAATGCATATTATGCAGTCATCTAGAACACAGAATGTAGTTTAAGAAAAGGAGAAATCTCATAAACAGCCATAACCACTGTAATACAGCTACAACGAAGTACGCTACCAAAGAAAATGCAGTGCACTACAACGTATACCGCGACTACAACAAATAAAATTAAAGCACTGAAACTACAGACAATGTGATAGACTGATAGAGGTGTCAATTTCACTCGCACTTCCATAACTCGCCTAAAAATTGTACAACCACTAAACTATTGAAAAATACACCCGCAAAAATTTACATGGAAGACATGGCAACTTGATGAACAGCATCACCTTTCATTTAAAAACCGCGATTCAAAAAATGACAATTATACCCGCAATACAATGAATTCAAACCTACAGCAACAGTAATTACAATATTCAAACACGCGTGGACGGGCAAAAATCAAAAAAATCAACAAGAACAGAGAAGCGGACGAAGCTCGCCCGCCCGCACAACCAAAATAGCAAGAAATTGAAAACTAACTCCTAAAAATTAACAAATTATAGAGTGAACGGACCGATTTAAACGAACGCAATCAAACAATTCCTACTAAATAACAACATCCGAGCGCAAAAAAAATCGTATCTGACGCGAACACGAACGAACAGAGAAGGCTCGTCCGCCAAATCCCTTGATTTGCAAGCACTCTAGTATATTTTCCTGTAAGTTAGAAAGAATAAATCTAAAATGAGATGCAGACACAAACTGAATCATCCCGCGACACCCGATTCCACATAGAACACGCAGGCGGAACACCGGAAAATGAAGCAGTTCTCCCGTGAAGCATTGCAGTGCCCAACGTAAAGAAGATGTAGTGCACTTGCGTTCAGCGTGCAATGCGGAAGTGGTGTGCAGAATAGTTATTCTGCTAATATTAGCAGAATAGACCGTCTATATATATACACTCTATTCGTCACCCTGGTTGAGGAATAGTTATTCTTCACCCCTCTCTATTTTGACATCAATGCACCGTATTTTTATGTTTCGTAAATTTTGTCTTATTTCATACATAAAAAGAGAACGTAAGAAAATATGTACTCGCCGTAAAAAATATTTTATGTTACGTAAAATTACGAATGTAAAAACATAGTGTAAAACATACATAAAATGTGATTTTTCTGGTCTTATAACCTATATTTTTATTTTTTTTAAAACCAAATTTTACATATTGAATCAATCTGCACGTAACTATTTATATTCTAAACGTAATTTATTTAGAAAGCGATCGTAAGATTACCTCGGGTGAAGAATAACTTATTCTACATCCTGGGTGATGAATAGTAACACTATATATAGTACTATTTCAGTTATGGTTATTAAATTTATATAATTTGATGCAAAAAAACCACATTCATATGCACCGGCAGATGTGGGTGATATACAACTTTTCTCCCTGGAGACCCTATTAATACTACAAGCTATTTCTTGGCACAAATTTCTTTGGAACATGAAAAAACACTGAGCAACAGTGTTGTCATGTATGAGATGGTTAGCATCTGCAGTATGAAACTTTTAGGAAGAAATGTGTCATTGAAACAAACCAAGATTTGTGATTGAGGTGGTTGGCAAGAAAAAGATGTGGTGATTCCATTATTCTGAAAATAGTGTCCTTGAAGTTGTGGTAGACTGTATGAATAGTCATTTACTCCAAAAGCTTATTCTTTCCGTGTCAGTATAAGATGATTTTCTTCCTGAAACACAAATTTCAGCACACTTCACAATAACATCTCATATGTCCTCTCAAGTTTCTCCAGCTCGACATCAATCCAGTCAACAGACTTGCCTAAATAAAACATGGTGATATTTCATATTAAGGCTAATAAAAATAAGAAAGAAAATTAACAACAATATCAGAGTACTATCTGCCATTTTTTGGTAAGATGCCATATACGAATAGCTGAACACCAAATGAAAATTCCTGGTCGACAATTTTCTATACATGAATGTGCCTTCATGTTCAATTTCAAGGTTTCAATCCATCCAATTTCGTTGCTGCAAGATACGAATTTCAGTTGCCAAACCTACAAACCAAATCCAATCATAACCAGATATTGAAAAGCACATCTCATCATGAAACTGAATCTCCATGTTGCTCACGTCGCTGCCCCACCATTCAGGCTGGACGTGGCGAGCGAGCCTTTAGCCCGGCTTGCGGCCTGCTAAGGACCGGATCGAACGGTCCTAGCCCGGTAAAATAATTAGTCGTTCCAAGCTCAAGAATCGGGCCCGTCAAAGCTTTGGCCCTGTCCTGTTTTTGACCGAGCCGACCGAACAGGCCGACAATCCGAGTGACGACCTACGCGAAAGGAGTAGTGGAGGAGCAATGTAGGGAGCGCTGTACCTGCCCGCCGTCGACCGTCGCCGTCTTCACCCGCCCGTAGTAGACTGCCTCCTCCACGTCTGGCTGCCGTCGACCATGCCAGTGTACAACTGCTGTCGAAGTTTCACAAAATACAGTTTTGTCAGATGTAGGCGTAAGCTGCTAGAAGAATTCAGTTTCGTCAGATAATACAATTTTCTTTAGTTTCGTCAGAAAATACAGTTTTCTTGGAAGAGCTGCCATGGCAGCCGTTTCAGCACAGCACACATGATCAGCCGTGATTTTTGCATGTAACACAATCAGGCAAGTATTTTTTGAAATGCAAGGAGTAGATATAATAGCGTCCACTTCCTATAATCATGGGCCATCACCCCGGCTCGGTTTCCTTTTATTCAGTCGAGCAGGAAACCAAAAATATGAGGGAAACACGGTTTGATCCGAAAATCATGGCGCCATTTGAGGAAGAACTTGACGTCAGCTTTGATCCTCTAATCACGGCAAGGCCCACAAACATAAAATCGTGGCCTCATACGCGTGCTACAATACTTGCATGCAATAGGAAAAATTGTTAATGAACAAATATGTGCAGGTTCATGGATAACAGGTGCGCCGCCCAGCCCATACGTCACCCACCTTGCCGCTGGTGCTGCGCAAGTCGCACACCTCGCCGCTGCACCCGTACAAGTCGGCGCCAGTGGTTGTTGGCCGGTCCACTTAGTTCGGCCCAGGCTTGGCCGCCACTGGTCCGGTCCCTGAAATCAGGACCGTCATGATGCTCAGTCCGATTCCGTCCGGACCGCCGGTGGTCGGTCCAAACAACGGCTCGGACCGGCACCGTGTCCACCCTGACCCACCGTATACCCCCCGAGGCGTGTCTCTGAAAGGCCTCTAAAGGCGTCGTTGGACACCCCGGCAGTCTCTTCCACGCTGAGGGGAGGCAGTGTCGCCGCCGCCACCACACATCATGGGACAAGGAACGGGGTCGAGCTCGAACTCAAGGGAGTGTCGGACATTGCGAGGTTGGCGCGGAGGCTAGTCAGTTCTCACCGCACCAGGCTCTAACACAACAGAGTAGCACAAATGTAGCAGAATTTCACCAACCAAAATGGAGTAGCATAGGTGGAGCGGTTCTCACCGCACCGGGATAAAAAACTGAGAAAGACTAAAACCCAAGAATTTGGTAACCAAATCAACCAAGAACAAACAAACCACCGAATACAACACAACCATGGGCAAGCCATTGAACGCAACCCAAAGACGGTCAAACCATACAAGAAGGTCGAAGTGCACTTGCCTCAAGCCATAAATATGCTCATGAAGAATTTCTCTTAGCATTGAGAGCTACGAGACCTGAGGAAAAAACACTCTTAATAATATCTTAACAACTGAGGTCACTACAAGCTAAAGCTCTGAAACCTGAAGAAAAAAACACTCATAATACCTAGTTTGGCTGAGGAAGCACACTACACCGAACTTGAGATGCCACGGGTTGTAGATTTTTCTAGTTTTGATTGTTTCGGCCAGCAGCAAAACACTTGTGCCGGATCTAGATGAAGCTTAGTACTTGACATGAGTAAGGTTTCTATTCTCTTGATTGTTTCAAAGCTTGACGTAAACGTTGGCTGGACCTGATGAATTTAGCAGCAGAACAAGAATACCTGCATGAAACTCCGATCGTGGAGATAGCTTGTTTGGCACGTCCTCGATGCCATCGCCGTCATGAAGCACATGGTGTTGGCGTCACTAGCGGCAAGGCAGGCAACTGCAAGACAAGATCATGAACGTGTGAACCTTTCTCATGCTAATGTCCTCAGTCCTCACCCATAGTTACGGCGACGGGGATCGTCGGCGAGATGCGGTGGATCCTCGTCCAGGATGCCGCGTTGCTCTCCTCTGCCCCTCTCTCTCTCTATGGATGAAGTTAATCCATCGAGTCAATTAGGATTGTGTTCAAATTTTCTTGGGATATATGTGTTGTTATTAGGGAAAGGGGTATAGCGTTCTGATTTTCCCATCAGGATATACTTTGGGATATACTTGGTTAAAACTTGGAAGGAGAGGAAACGGGGGACAGTAGACGTAATTGGAAGGAGCGTAATTGGTGGGATCCATTGATAATGAAGAAGTGCTACGGGCAATTTTTTGACACAATAAACCAGGTGGATGCCAAATTGCGTGCGGTTTTTGGAAGAAAATCTGTGGGAGGGAAACAATCGATGCGTAGGCAAATCCTTCGATCGGTGTGGGAGGGAGGTAACGAACGAACGAACGACGTACGAACTCCTCCATTAGGAGTAGAGATAATTATATTGGTCGATCTCAACCGTAATAAATCTGTCCCACCAGATTAACGACACCTAATTTATGATTAACGTGGTAACTTTTTGGGAGTCTCTAATTAGTATAAGTATAGATTATAACAGTGAGACATATCATAGACAGAGAATTGCAATGCCGTGGTCATAATCATACCCCAAGTTAAAAAAAATAAGCGAATGGCTTTCATATTCTAGCAATATGTCATGGTTCAAACATCATGTAACAATGAGAGGAAAACAGCTATGACAGCGCCTACTCATATTCTACCATAGCACTTACTACTACTGTTCTTGTATCAACTCTAAGCAATAACATGCTGTTGGGGAACGTAGCAGAATTTAAAAAAAATTCTACGCATCACCAAGATCAATCTATGGAGTCTTCTAGCAACGAGAGGAAAGGAGTGCATCTACATACCCTTGTAGATCGCGAGCGGCAGCGTTCAAGAGAACGGGGTTGATGGAGTCGTACTCGTCGTGATCCAAATCACCGATGACCGAGCACCGAATGGACGACACCTCTGCGTTCAACACACGTATGGTTAGGGAAGACGTCTCCTACTTCTTGATCCAGCAAGGGGGAAGGAGAGTTTGATGGAGATCCAGCAGCACGACGGCGTGGTGGTGGAAGCGGCGGGATCTCGGCAGGGCTTCGCCAAGCTCTAACGAGATGAGAGGTGTTACGGGGGGAAGAGGGAGGCGCCAGGGCCTTGGGTGCGCAGCCTCCCTCCCCCCTCTTTATATAGGGGTCCAGGGGGGGCGCCGGCCCCTTTAGATCCCATCTAGATGGGGGGGCAAGGGGGTGGCTTGCCCCCCAAGCCAAGTGGGGCGCCCCCCCTAGGGTTTCCAACCCTAGGCACAGGGGGAGGCCCAAGGGGGGTGCACCAGCCCATCAAGGGCTGGTTCCCCTCCCACTTCAGCCCACAGGGCCCTCCGGGATAGGTGGCCCCACCCGGTGGACCCCCGGGACCCTTCCGGTGGTCCCGGTACAATACCGGTGACCCCCGAAACTTTCCCGATGGCCGAAACTGGACTTCCTATATACAATTCATCACCTCCGGACCATTCCGGAACTCCTTGTGACGTCCGAGATCTCATCCGGGACTCCGAACAACTCACGGGTTACCACATACTAATATCTCAACAACCCTAGCGTCACCGAACCTTAAGTGTGTAGACCCTACGGGTTCGGGAGACACACAGACATGACCGAGATGACTCTCCAGTCAATAACCAACAACGGGATCTGGATACCCATGTTGGCTCCCACATGCTCCTCGATGATCTCATCGGATGAACCACGATGTCGAGGATTCAATCAATCCCCTATACAATTCCCTTTGTCAATCGGTACGTTACTCGCCCGAGATTCGATCGTCGGTATCCCAATACCTCATTCAATCTCGTTAACGGCAAGTCACTTTACTCGTACCGTAATGCATGATCCCGTGATCAACCACTTGGTCACATTGAGCTCATTATGATGATGCATTACCGAGTGGGCCCAGAGATACCTCTCCATCATACGAAGTGACAAATCCCAGTCTCGATTCGTGCCAACCCAACAGACACTTTCGGAGATACCCGTAGTGCACCTTTATAGTCACCCAGTTACGTTGTGATGTTTGGCACACCCAAAGCACTCCTACGGTATCCGGGAGTTGCACAATCTCATGGTCTAAGGAAATGATACTTGACATTCGGAAAAGCTCTAGCAGACAAACTACACGATCTTGTGCTATGCTTAGGATTGGGTCTTGTCCATCACATCATTCTCCTAATGATGTGATCCCGTTATCAATGACATCTAATGTCCATAGTCAGGAAACAATGACTATCTTTTGATCAACGAGCTAGTCAACTAGAGGCTCACTAGGGACGTGTTGTGGTCTATGTATTCACACATGTATTATGATTTCCGGATAACACAATTTTAGCATGAACAATAGACAATTATCATGAACAAGGAAATATAATAATAACCATTTTATTATTGTCTCTAGGGCATATTTCCAACAGTCTCCCACTTGCACTAGTGTCAATAATCTAGTTACATTGTGATGAATCGAACACCCATAGAGTTCTGGTGTTGATCATGTTTTGCTCTAGGGAGAGGTTTAGTTAACGGATCTGCTACATTCAGGTCCGTATGTACTTTACAAATATATATGTCTCCATTTTGAACACTTTCACAAATGGAGTTGAAGCGACGCTTGATATGCCTGGTCTTCCTGTGAAACCTGGGCTCCTTGGCAAGTGCAATAGCTCCAGTGTTGTCACAGAAGAGAGTCATCGGGCCCGACGCATTGGGAATGACTCCTAGGTCGGTAATGAACTCCTTCACCCAGATTGCTTCTTGTGTTGCCTCCGAGGCTGCCATGTACTCCGCTTCACATGTAGATCCCGCCACAACGCTTTGCTTGCAACTGCACCAGCTTACTGCCCCGCCATTCAAAATATACACGTATCCGGTTTGTGACTTAGAGTCATCCAGATCTGTGTCGAAGCTAGCGTCGACATAACCCTTTACGACGAGCTCTTTGTCACCTACATAAACGAGAAACATATCCTTAGTCCTCTTCAGGTACTTCAGGATATTCTTGACCACTGTCCAGTGTTCCATGCCGAGATTACTTTGGTACCTTCCTACCAAACTTACGGCAAGGTTTACATCAGGTCTGGTACACAACATGGCATACATAATAGACCCTATGGCCGAGGCATAGGGGACGACACTCATCTTTTCTCTATCTTCTGCCGTGGTCGGGCATTGAGCCGTGCTCAATTGCACACCTTGCAATACAGGCAAGAACCCCTTCTTGGACTGATCCATATTAAACTTCTTCAATATCTTGTCAAGGTACGTACTTTGTGAAAGACCAAAGAGGCGTCTCGATCTATCTCAATAGATTTTGATGCCTAATATATAAGCAACTTCTCCATGGTCCTTCATTGAAAAACACTTGTTCAAGTAGGCCTTTATGCATTCCAAGAATTCTATATCATTTCCCATCAACAGTATGTCATCCACATATAATATGAGAAATGCTACGGAGCTCCCACTCACTTTCTTGTAAACACATGCTTCTCCATAAGTCTGTGTGAACCCAAACGCTTTGATCATCTCATCAAATCGAATGTTCCAACTCCGAGATGCTTGCACCAGCCCATAGATTGAGCGTTGGAGCTTGCACACCTTGTTAGCATTCTTAGGATCGACAAAACCTTCCGGCTGCATCATATACAATTCTTCCTTAAGAAAGCCGTTAAGGAATGCCGTTTTGACGTCCATTTGCCATATCTCATAATCATAGAATGCGGCAATTGCTAACATGATTCGGACGGACTTCAGCTTCGCTACGGGTGAGAAAGTCTCATCGTAGCCAACCCCTTGAACTTGTCGATAACCCTTAGCGACGAGTCGAGCCTTGTAGATGGTCACATTACCATCTGCGTCTGTCTTCTTCTTAAAGATCCATTTATTTTATATGGCTCGCCGATCATCGGGAAAGTCAGTCAAAGTCCATACTTCGTTTTCATACATGGATCCTATCTCGGATTTCATGGCTTCTAGCCATTTGTCGGAATCTGGGCCCGCCATCGCTTCCTCATAGTTCGAAGGTTCACCGTTGTCTAACAACATGATTTCCAAGACAGGGTTGCCGTACCACTCTGGTGCGGAACGTGTCCTTGTGGACCTATGAAGTTCAGTAGCAACTTGATCTGAAGTTTCATGATCATCATCATTAACTTCCTCTCTAGTCGACGCAGGCACCTCAGGAACATTTTCCTGAGTTGCGCCACTTTCCGGCTCAAGAGGTAATACTTCATCAAGTTCTACCTTCCTCCCACTTACTTCTTTCGAGAGAAACTCTTTCTCTAGAAAGGATCCATTCTTGGCAACAAAGATTTTGCCTTCGGATCTGAGGTAGAAGGTATACCCAATAGTTTCTTTAGGGTATCCTATGAAGACGCATTTTTCGACTTGGGTTCGAGCTTTTCAGGTTGAAGTTTCTTGACATAAGCATCGCATCCCCAAACTTTTAGAAACGACAGCTTAGGTTTGTTCCCAAACCATAATTCATACGGTGTCGTCTCAACGGATTTCAATGAAGCCCTATTTAAAGTAAATGCGGCAGTCTCTAAAGCATAGCCCCAAAAAGACAGCGGTAGATCGGTAAGAGACATCATAGATCGCACCATATCCAATAGAGTGCGATTACGATGTTCGGACACACCATTACGCTGAGGTGTTCCAGGCGGTGTGAGTTGTGAAACTATTCCACATTTCCTTAAGTGCGTGCCAAATTCGTGACTCAAGTATTCTCCCCCACGATCTGATCGCAAGAACTTGATTTTCCTGTCATGTTGATTCTCAACCTCACTCTGAAATTCCTTGAACTTTTCAAAGGTCTCAGACTTGTGTTCCATTAAGTAGACATACCCATATCTACTCAAGTCATCAGTGAGGGTGAGAACATAACGATAGCCACCGCGAGCCTCAGCACTCATTGGACCACACACATCAGTATGTATGATTTCCAATAAGTTGGTTGCTCGCTCCATTGTTCCTGTGAATGGAGTCTTGGTCATTTTACCCATGAGGCATGGTTTGCACGTGTCAAATGGTTCGTAATCAAGAGACTCCAAAAGTACATCTGCATGGAGCTTCTTCATGCGTTTGACACCTATGTGACCAAGGCGGCAGTGCCACAAATATGTGGGACTATCATTATCAACCTTACATCTTTTGGTATTCACACTATGAATATGTGTAACATTACGCTCGAGATTCATTAAGAATAAACCATTCACCAGCGGGGCATGACCATAAAACATATCTCTCATATAAATAGAACAACCATTATTCTCGGATTTAAATGAGTAGCCATCTCGAATTAAACAAGATCCTGATACAATGTTCATGCTCAAAGCTGGCACTAAATAACAATTATTGAGGTTTAAAACTAATCCCGTAGGTAAATGTAGAGGTAGCGTGCCGACGGTGATCACATCGACCTTGGAACCATTCCCGACGCGCATCGTCACCTCGTCCTTCACCAGTCTCCGCTTATTCCGCAGCTCCCGCTTTGAGTTACAAATGTGAGCAACCGCACAGGTATCAAATACCCAGGAGCTACTACGAGTACTGTAAGGTACACATAAATTACATGTATATCACATATACCTTTAGTGTTGCCAGCCTTCTTGTCCGCTAAGTATTTGGGGCAGTTCCGCTTCCAGTGACCACTTCCCTTGCAATAAAAACACTCAGTCTCGGGCTTGGGTCCATTCTTTGGCTTCTTCCCGGCAGCTTGCTTACCGGGCGCGGCAACCCCCTTGCCGTCCTTCTTGAAGTTCTTCTTACCCTTGCCTTTCTTGAACTTAGTGGTTTTATTCACCATCAACACTTGATGTTCCTTTTTGATCTCCACCTCCACTGATTTCAGCATTGAATATACCTCAGGAATGGTCTTTTCCATCCCCTACATATTGAAGTTCATCACAAAGCTCTTGTGGCTCGGTGGAAGCGACTGAAGGATTCTGTCAATGACCGCGTCATCCAGGAGATTAACTCTCAGCTGAGTCAAGCGGTTGTGCAACCCAGACATTTTGAGTATGTGCTCACTGACAGAACTATTTTTGCTCCATCTTACAACTGAAGAACTTGTCGGAGACTTCATATCTCTCGACCCGGGCATGAGCTTGGAAAACCATTTTCAGCTCTTCGAACATCTCATATGCTCCGTGTTGCTCAAAACGCTTTTGGAGCCCCGGTTCTAAGCTGTAAAGCATGCCGCACTGAACGAGGGAGTAATCATCAGCACGCTGCTGCCAAGCGTTCATAACGTCTTGGTTCTCTTGGATGGGTGCATCACCTAGCGGTGCTTCTAGGACATAATCTTTCTTGGCAGCTATGAGGATGATCCTCAGGTTCCGGACCCAGTCCGTATAGTTGCTTCCATTATCTTTCAGCTTGGTTTTCCCTAGGAACGCGTTGAAGTTGAGGGCAACATTAGCGTGGGCCATTTGATCTACAAGACATATTGTAAAGTTTTTAGACTAAGTTCATGATAATTAAGTTCATCTAATCAAATTATTCAATGAACTCCCACTTAGATAGACATCCCTCTAGTCATCTAAGTGAAACATGATCCGGGTCAACTAGGCCGTGTCCGATCATCACGTGAGACGGACTAGTCAACATCTTCATGTTGATCGTATCTTCTATACGACTCATGCTCGACCTTTCGGTCTTCCGTGTTCCAAGGCCATGTCTGTACATGCTAGGCTCGTCAAGTTAACCTAAGTGTATTGCGTGTGTAAATCTATCTTACACCCATTGTATTCGAACGTTAGAATCTATCACACCCGATCATCATGTGGTGCTTCGAAACAATGAACCTTCGCAACGGTGCACAGTTAGGGGGAACACTTTCTTGAAATTATTACGAGGGATCATCTTATTTAAGCTACCGTCGTTCTAAGCAAATAAGATGTAAAACATGATAAACATCACATGCAATCAAATAGTGACATGATATGGCCAATATCACTTTGCTCCTTATGATCTCCATCTTTGGGGCGCCATGATCATCGTCATCACCGGCATGACACCATGATCTCCATCATCGTGTCTTCATGAAGTTGTCTCGTCATCTATTACTTCTACTACTATGGCTAACGGTTTAGCAATAAAGTAAAGTAATTACATGACGTTATATATTGACACGCAGGTCATAAATAAATTAAGACAACTCCTATGGCTCCTGCCGGTTGTCATACTCATCGACATGCAAGTCGTGATTCCTATTACAAGAACATGATCAATCTCATACATCACATATATCATTCATCACATCCTTTTGGCCATATCACATCACACGGCACATGCTACAAAAACAAGTTAGACGTCCTCTAATTGTTGTTGCAAATTTTTACGTGGCTGCTATAGGTTTCTAGCAAGAACGTTTCTTACCTACGCCAAAACCACAATGTGATATGCCAATTTCTATTTACCCTTCATAAGGACCCTTTTCATCGAATCCGATCCGACTAAAGTGGGAGAGACAGACACCCGTTAGCCGCCTTATGCAACTAGTGCATGTCAGTCGGTGGAACCAGTCTCACGTAAGCGTACGTGTAAGGTCGGTCCGGGCCGCTTCATCCCACGATGCCACCGAATCAAGATAAGACTAGTAACGACAAGTAAATTGACAAAATCAACGCCCACAACAACTTGTGTTCTACTCGTGCATAGAAACTACGCATAGACCTAGCTCATGATGCCACTATTGGGGAAAGTAGCAGAATTTAAATTTTTTCCTACGCATCACCAAGATCAATCTATGGAGTCTTCTAGCAACGAGAGGAAAGGAGTGCATCTACATACCCTTGTAGATCGCGAGCAGAAGCGTTCAAGAGAACGGGGTTGATGGAGTCGTCCTCGTCGTGATCCAAATCACCGATGACCGAGCGCCGAACGGACGGCACCTCCGCGTTCAACACACGTACGGTTGGGGAAGACGTCTCCTCCTTCTTGATCCAGCAAGGGGTAAGGAGAGGTTGATGGAGATCCAGCAGCACGACGGCGTGGTGGTGGAAGCGGCGGGATCTTGGCAGGGCTTCACCAAGCTCTAACCAGAGGGAGAGGTGTTACGGGGGGAAGAGGGAGGCGCCAGGGGCTTGGGTGCGCAGCCCTCCCTCCCACCTCTTTATATAGGGGTCCAGGGGGGCGCTGGCCTCTCTATATCCCATCTAGATGGGGGGGCAACGGCCACGGGGGCTGGCTTGCCCCCCAAGCCAAGTGGGGCGCCCCCACCCCTAGGGTTTCCAACCCTAGGCGCAGGGGGAGGCCCAGGGGGGGCGCACCAGCCCATCAGGGGCTGGTTCCCCTCCCACTTCAGCCCATGGGGCCCTCCGGGATAGGTGGCCCCACCCGGTGTACCCCCGGGACCCTTCCGGTGGTCCCGGTACAATACCGGTGACCCCCGAAACTTTCCCGGTGGCCGAAACTGGACTTCCTATATACAATTCTTCACCTCTGGACCATTCCAGAACTCCTCGTGACATCCGGTATCTCATCCGGGACTCCGAACAACTTTCGGGTTACCACATACTAACATCTCAACAACCCTAGCGTCACCGAACTTAAGAGTGTAGACCCTACGGGTCCGGGAGACACGCAGACATGACCGAGACGACTCTCCGGTCAATAACCAACAGTGGGATCTGGATACCCATGTTGGCTCCCACATGCTCCTCGATGATCTCATCGGATGAACCACGATGTCGAGGATTCAATCAATCCCGTATACAATTCCCTTTGTCAATCGGTACGTTACTCGCCCGAGATTCGATCGTCGGTATCCCAATACCTCGTTCAATCTCGTTACCGGCAAG
This sequence comes from Triticum urartu, assembly GCF_056163025.1. Lineage (NCBI taxonomy): Eukaryota > Viridiplantae > Streptophyta > Magnoliopsida > Poales > Poaceae > Triticum > Triticum urartu. Next base: position 162,281,978 of record NC_141873.1, on the reverse strand, counting down.
TCACTTTACTCATACCGTAATGCATGATCCCGTGATCAACCACTTGGTCACATTGAGCTCATTATGATGATGCATTACCGAGTGGGCCTAGAGATACCTCTCCGTCATACGAAGTGACAAATCCCAGTCTCGATTCGTGCCAACCCAACAGACACTGTTGGAGATACCCGTAGTGTACCTTTATAGTCACCCAGTTACGTTGTGACGTTTGGCACACCCAAAGCACTCCTACGGTATCCGAGATTTGCACAATCTCATGGTCTAAGGAAATGATACTTGACATTCGGAAAAGCTCTAGCAGACGAACTACACGATCTTGTGTTATGCTTAGGATTGGGTCTTGTCCATCACATCATTCTCCTAATGATGTGATTCCATTATCAATGACATCTAATGTCCATAGTCAGGAAACCATGACTATCTTTTGATCAACGAGCTAGTCAACTAGAGGCTCACTAGGGACGTGTTGTGGTCTATGTATTCACACATGTATTAGGATTTCCGGATAACACAATTATAGCACGAACAATAGACAATTATCATGAACAAGGAAATATAATAATAACCATTTTATTATTGCCTCTAGGGCATATTTCCAACACATGTGTTGTTATAAAAATCTTGTAAACGAGAGTAACATATAGCAATCATGATGTTATTCTCATAATATGTATTCTAACAATCATTAGATGCCAGTTGTTCTCATATCAACTCTAACAATAACATGTGTGGTCATAAAAATCTAGGAAACGAGAGGAACATATAGCAATGATGTGGTTATAGACATGCTATGCATTCTAAATTTGTAACAAATGAACAGGCAGTCGTATTCATAAGGTAAAGATGAGATGAGATAGAAAAATTACACGACGATAGATTCCACCAGTATAGGCAGCCAATCTGTGCGTTGACCGCGTAAACGATGCCATCATGCACTATAACATCAGATAGAAATGTTGCCTCAACAGGATTGATGATGGGCCATAACCATGTATGGCGACCGGATTCCAGATAGACTAATCCCATGTTGAACAAGGCAATGAGCTTGTAATCCATGTAGTCTTCTAATGGTGTGGGCACTTCGCAGATTACAACTTTATGCAAACAGAGGTCGAGCCAAAAGCTTGACGCGTCTCGTGCGTAGTAGGCAGGAGTGTCCGGCAGGCCGCGAGGCTCGATGGCAGCGGTATCCAATGATGGAAGGGTCATCTCTCGCTGGGTGTAGATATCCACAAGACGCCACGGACTACCGGTGTGGTGGATGAGGACGATCCAGTTGGAATTCATGCCCGCCCAGTAGTGGCCGCGCATGAAGGACAGGTGGACGGGTAGTGGTAGCATGTCGAGGGGCACCACGGCAACCTCCGTAGGATCGTCAAGTTGGTGTCTGGGCCACCTGCGAGGATTGGGCATCAGCAAGCAGGGTGTCTTGAAAAGAGCCGGCCGCTTGCAGACAAGTAGACGGTACAAAGACACCGAGCATGTGGCCAGACGGACGGTGCTAAGTAGGTCCATACGACTACAGATTTGCTCCAAGAGAACATCGGGGAGGGAATTCCAATCGCGGCTCTGCGTGTCAGTCGGTTCTTCCATTGGGGTTTTCGGCGCCTGCGAGCCAGCGGGGAAGTGGATTCGGGCGGGCGAGCGAAGAAGCTTCTCCTCGTGTGGCCGAGCAGTGAGCGAGGGGATATGGTACGCGCGAGCTACCAAGGAAGATGGCGCGGGCGGGCGAGCAGTGAGAGGGGGTAAATGGTGTGCGGCCGACGATGGGGAAGAGAGGAGGAAGAAGAAGAGAGGAGGAAGAAGAAGAGATGGCAGTACTGGGTAAGGCTGATTTAGTAACACCAACACGCTGGTTCAGCTTATTAATTGCGTGTCCCATCTGCTGCAGCATGTATTGTCACTTCACTGCGAAGACTAGTTGAATAGTTCTCTCTGACCGAGATGGGGAATAATGGATCGCGAGGACTTCCTTTCTACAGTATCCCTATGCCTCTACGCTCACTTCACTCATTTTGCTCCCTACCTAGTCACTTGTTGAAATCTGTGGAAAGACAAATACTCCGTATTCGGGAACAGAGGGAGGCTTTTACTCCGTACTATTTTGGGAACAGAGGGAGTATCACCATATGGAGGGAAGAGAGGAAGCTTGAAATGTGAACATGTCAATGGGAGGGAGTAATCCCCATGAATGCATGCAACATGCAACACTCACACGTACACATGGACGCACACAACACTCACGCACCCATGCGGCACACAGCACACGACGCAACACACACACTCATGCTCAAGTGCTCAACCTACCCCCTACGTCCGTGAAAGACTGTACATTTAGAGATTTACACATTGACCAGGGCATAATTAACGCCCAAAAGTAGCAGACTTATGTGTGCATGCGACCATTGAGATAAGAAGATTAAATGAAGGCTGTTGCATGCTGTAATTAAGGATAGACATGTAGCCTATACCTACAGCACAAGTTGGTGCATTAGTCAATCAATATCGATTTATATTAAAGGCTAAATGCATTTTAAGTGTAGATGTACATCATGTACTACACTCTTTGTTTTATAGCCGATGTACACTCTTTGTTGGAAGACCGAGGGAGGACACGTGCATGCACTCACATACATAGCCAGGGCGGTTCGTGCGCAAGGGTTGGAATCGTGTCGCGCCTGCGTAAAGTTTTGTTTAACTGATTTCTTTGCTCTGCCAACTGACAGGTGGGACCCAGAAACCAGGTGACAATTTAACCAGTCAACAAAGTGCCACGTCGACTATGTGGCCGGTCAGTAGGGTGCAATACGGTGCTCTACGATGAGCTAGTGATCGTGTAATCGCCGCAAAACTATATATAGTGACCGTAAAGAGCGTATTGTTACATATGTTGACCGCCAGTGTATTTTCTCGTTTCAAATTAAGCCATATTAATCGGAAAGGACGCAGTATGGACTACTACTACTAGTACTAGTACTGCTTTGATGTGTCCCGTCAACTCGCCGAACGAGGAGAAGCTTGCTTGCTACGCCTCTCCCTCGCCCACGCGCGCGGTGGTTCCAGGACGAGGAGAGGGTTTTGACTACAACGCCCTCTCCCTCTCCCTCTCCCTCGCCCCCGCCCTCGCGGTGAACGTGCAGCAGTTCATCGGTGTCAGATTGCCAGAAGAATATTGTACTGTAGTATCATCATTGTTGGACCTTCTGAAGAGGCGAAGAGCCAAGTGCAAGGTTCACACGAGTATGAACTGTTGAACCTCCCAAAGAGGCAAAGAGCCAAGTGCAAGGTTTTATAGGAGTTGTCGTCCTAGGAGGAGTGTACTAAAACTATAGCGAACGATGCTACTGCATGATGCCGCCACGTCACGTATATCCAAAGCTGTGCCACCTTTTTTTTCTCAAAGAGCATGTTGGAGCCCGTGCAACAACTACACAAGTTGCACGTACACATAACACATTTACTAGTAATAAATTCTAAAGTACAAATGCCAGTATGCCACACAAGTTCATCTCCAATTCATGTGATAAATTTGTGCACGACTAGTCTACATATATTCACAGCGCTACCGTTCACAATTACCATACTCCACTTACACGTTATAGATGGGCTACGTGTCCTCCTCCAGGTTCCAGTCCTAGGTGTTCTTCATGGATGGCACGATCCATAGAGGTGGGCAACGGGAATCATTGTCGCAGTTTTCTAGTCCGGTTCCACACGATGGAGACTCATCCAAGCTGAAGCGGCATAAATCATGGATAGCGTGTCCCAGCATGTCGTTCATCCGGCGGTGCGCACTGAAGACACAACCATGCTTCATGAACGGCAGGCCTTCCGTGTCGTGCACGGAAGGTGGCATCCACTTCAAATGGGGTAGCTGTCCCCAATGAAAAGTGAGTACTCTCCAAGAGTGTTCCTCGGCACCCACGTAGCATCACGGGGGTCGAACTCGACGCCATTCATCTGGTACACGCGACATCCCAGATCTGGACACATGGTGATGTACATAGTCAAGGTCCATGCATAATAATGTTGTGCTCAAATATGGCGGTCAGTAATACTGTGCAGCAAATAGTACTACTCCGGTATAGAGGAAGTAAAATAACCGGCTTATTATATATAGCCACTCTTGGCTACATGGATGAGATAGTAAGACATGGAAAAACAAAAATGGTGGCAGCTAGTGGGTTCAAGTCTTCAAGGGCCTAGCTAGCTATACGCGTCCTCCAAGGTAAAAAGTACTCCTACTAGTACTACAAAGTATACTACTAGTACAACAATGAAAGAGAAGGCGAGAGGGTTAAAAAATGGAATACCTGGGTAGATGGTGACGCTCCGATCGTGGTAGATTGTGTGATCATGTTGCACATCAGTGGTACCATGGGTAACGACTGCTAAGATAGTTGATCCCAATATGCCAAAGTCAGCTACAAGGTTCCAGGTTAGATCGAATCACGGATGAAAATGCACATCCAGGATCGGCGATCTTATTTTGATCGGGGGATGACTGGTCCCTGCAAAATAATGGAGTACTGTTAGGGATGCAACTGATGGTTTGTGCATTCCATTTGTAATCTCCCGTACCGTAGGATGGCAACCAGATGAAACAAGTCCCCTGGCTTGTCACCGCGAAGATGCGGCCTAGATGGCGCACGGCGTCTTCGAACATGTAGGGGTACAACTCTGCCGCCGCCAACATGCGCCAGCCTCTGTCGTTACTGCCTCTTGCATTGATGGCAATCCTTATGTCGAACACCGTGATGAGATAGTAATTGTCGTAGCCGTATCGCTTTCTCGGCGGGTCCGCAATTGCTATCTTCTTCAATCTCATGTAGGCATCATCATACATATTCAAGCCCAGCCAGTCCGGAAGGCCGATCCCAATGGTGGAGAAGGGGTCTACCGGAATGGCCGCACTGCTGTGGATGTTGTGCAGAATGATGGTGGTATCCGGCCGGAGGTGTGTAAGCCAATCTTCATTGGCACCGACCCAGACCTATATATAAGACGGCGGGCAGCGGAGAAATTACAGGATGGAAATGGAATAACTAAGTACTACATGATCATATTCCATTACTGACCCCGCTCATCGGACAAAATCCAACTACCTCTCAACGTCGGCAACTCTAGTAGAGTCAACGTGCAACCATGGCTAGGGAGCGGTGGACTGTTCGAAGGATTGTCCCATAGAAGAACCTTCTCCTCGAGGACGCATGGAAGACCAACAAGCATGGCCTGTTTAAGCAGCATCTTGTAACGCCCCGGACACACCCGCCGGTGGTCGTTACTCCTGGCGGGATCTAGAATGGCCCCACAGATCAATACTAGTCTTTTCTGTGCACTTTGTCCTCACTCGTGCGCACCCGGGAGCAACTTCCCGGTCGGTCACCCATCCTGACACTACTCCAAGCTGAGCATGCTTAACTTTGGAGTTCTGTCCGAATGGGCTCCCGGAAAAGAAGGAATTCCTTATTGATATGAGTAGTCTATCACCCCTAATAAGCCAGGCCATCACACATATTGAAAAAGTTGGTGCAGGAAGCACCGAGTCTTGCGGCGGTGAGGACGTCGGAGCGGCGTGCGATTTCTCCCACAGGATCGTCATCCAAGGTCTCCCAGCCCCGACGAGGAGGAGAACCGCCTGGCGAATCCATGGGACCAGCGACGAACTGCCTTCTCTTCGGGGGGAGGGGAACTGGCGAGGAGGAGATAAGAGCATAGTAACCGCAGGGCCTCGTCCCTTCCAACTGTAGATCATTCCTCAGCGAAGGGGTGAGGCTATTATTTACTACTAGTACTCCCTCCGATTCTTTTTACTCTGCGCATAAGAGCAGACCCGGATACCAAGGCAGGGGCTCGCTGGATGCTTTCTGGACGGAAATACCCCTGGCGCATGGATGGGAGGAGCTAGCAGCTATAAATGCCCCATGTAGCCCATTGGCTGTCCACCCGTGTTCTCCTCTCTGTGCATGCTGCATGGATGTCTGCCTCTCTCTCACATGACTGCATGCGGTGGCGCTGGCCTATGAGAAGCTCGCGTGGAGATAGCAATCTTCTCTCCAGAAGATATTTTTTTGAAAGAAAGGGATTATGGAACGTTATGAGATTGCATTATACTGTAAATAATAGCACTAGTAAGTAATTTTTGGCACTAGGTAGTAGTTTTTGGCGTGGATTAAGAAATTTTGGGTATGTTTTTGCCATTTTTTGTACACGCCAACTAGTGTCAAAAAACGTCTTACATTATGTGACGGAGGAGTACGTACCCGTACTGTAGTAGTACTAGTACTACTTTTCTCAACTAGTAGTGCGATGTACTGTACTTCTAGTCTAGTCTAGTATAGTGCACCAGTTTTGAACTCTTGAATCTCAGGGCCAAGGAGCTACAGTTGGAAGTGGAGGGTACTACTGTTCTCTAGAACCATCGTTGTACTATCAATGCAGGGGAAGTACACACTGCGTAGTGGCCTAGTGGGTACTCTCGGTGCTCTATTCAGCCGCTCCTCTCACGTAGCTGGCCTACTCAGCCGCTCCTCTCATGCACACACTAGCAGCCTGTTTATCAGCGACGGTTACTGCGGGGGCAGAACATTTGAGTTATTTGATACAACGAGACTAGGATTTTCGCTTCCATTTGTGGAGGTGTAATGGATCTCGTCGAACTTTGTTAGTAGTTCCTTCTTTATGAATGAGATGAAGCAAAGCTCTTGCCTCCGTTTCAAAAAGAACACGTCAAGAGGAATTTCTTTTATAGTAGAGCCGATAATGGAGTGAAGTCCATGCGTGCAACGCCATAAGCTACAGAGTAGTAGTACTTCCTCCGTCTAGGTGTGTAAGTCATCTTACGTTGTGCATCGCGACCAAGGCGGAGAGGAAAACGAGAAAACTTAATGTCTTTTTGCTAATTAATAGCATTGCATGCAATGAACTAACCACTGCATGTTATGTTTGGTCGTCTCAAGTCATTGAAAGCATGCACAGCCCACATATCTTATTGGTTGATATGCCACAAAACAAAAAACGAGAAGGGAGTTAATGTGCGGTGCCTAAGTGTTTTGGGATTATTTGGTTTTCATAAGGTGACTTACACACCTAGACAGAGGGAGTAGAGCACTTTACGTACAGAGCCATATTGCACAGTTCCCAATGCCCCGCCAGGCTTTTCCGGCTCCTCGGGCTTAATTGGGAGGCGCTAGTTTAAATATGCTACTAGCTGATGAGGAAGCTGCAGGCGAGGTGCGGCTAGGGCAAGCACGCAAGCCACGGGATGCTGGGAAGGAAAACCCGTTCACATGGCTAGGCTGTCCAGTGCACCCAGATTGTGGGGCCGCACGTCCGTTTGACTTCAAAACTCAAACTACCCGTGTAAAATATTGGCTCGCAGCGAAGTGTAGTAGTACTATTTAAAAAAAGGCCGTCATGCGTTCGGCCGGGATCGAACCCACAAAACGAGGTATACACTCCCGCGACCACTAGTAGTACTCGTTGGAGTAAAACGCAACCTAGAATCGCCTTTTATCGCTAGTAGTACGTACATTGTTCCTTATAAGAAACCCATATCATCTGTTGCTGGCTATAAGCCAGTGCCATGTCATCTACAACCCATCTTATAGCCAACATGTACAATAATAGATCAAAAGAGTGTACTACTTTTTTATTATGTGGCCCACTTCTCATTCTCACAAAGTGCCTAGGAGCACGTGCTAGAGCTGGCTCTTCACGAAGAGCCCGCTTACCTTCTCTCGCCTCTTCTCTTTCCTCCAACTAAGCAGAAATATACTAGTTTATTTCTTATAGCCCGCTGACTTAGCTCTATTGTACTTGCTCTAATAATGCAAGAAACCACTAAAATGCCAAGAAACTACTACCACTTGCATACGTGGCAGACTTAACATAAGACTACCTTATCAACCATTGTACATGCTCTTACCAACAAAAATCCTCAAGTGACCTCCTACCTCCGGCCCGTCCATGTAGTCATCCTCGGCCATGGGACGCAGCTACCGCCGTCGGTAGAAGGTGAGGTCAAAACCGCCGGCGGTGCGGAGCCCATGTTGCGGCAGCCCAGACGCCAGCTCCGTCCAGCGCTCGCGGCCGCTAGCTAGCCAAGATAGCTCCGTCCAGCTGCTTGTCTGCAAGGTTTGCTAGCTAGATTGGCACGGCAGCGCGGCGTCTTGCCCGCGCGCGCCACGCTAAGGCCAACCATCTGGCTCGAGCGAAGGCCAGCACGGCGGCTTGCTCGCTCGTGAGTCACGCTCGGGCCAGCCTGCCAACCCGTGCAGAGGCCAGCGCGGCGTCCGGCCCGTCCGGCGAAGCGACGGCCAACTCGCTCATCACCGGCGCCACCGACGAACACACATCAATACTGTTTGAAGTAATGTTCAGGAAAAGTAATGATTTAAGGGGGAATAACAGGATAGAAGGTCAGATGTGGGTCCCTCGTGTCAACGGTCAAACAAAATGTGTTGGTTTAAGCTGCCTCGTCAGCACGGACGTGTGGGCCAACCCTGTCATAAATGGGTTTAAACGAACCTAATCGTAGGAGTACTAGGTAGTTTTTGGCATGGATTAAGAAATTTTGGGTATGTTTTTGCTATTTTTTGTACAATAGATTCTTCCTAGGGCTGGTTGAAAGTGGTAGTTTTTTTTTAAATACTCTACATATTGTAAGTAGGAGTGAAAGTTAAGCTTTGAAAGCCAATAAGCAAGGCTAGTTACATAGTGCATATGTGTACATGATTGAAAGTAAATATCAACCATGAGTGACTAATATCTTGATGGAAAACTCGAAACTATGGAATACTAGGAAAAAATGCATGGTTGGAAATACTAGCAATGTTCATGTCCGTGGCAACGAATCATAATTAGAATAATACTTATTCACAAACTTGGTACAGAACACTCTAATTTTGATATACATATGTCACTAGAGATATATTATGTTTCAATTAGAATATATTCCTTGGGCTGTTTTGGTGAGGCCAGGGAGGGATGTGGTTGGTTTTAAGATACTAATTATGGGTTTTTCTGCAAATTGGTAGACAAGTGGGATGTTGGTGAGAAAAGGCAACAACTTACCTCACAATCATTAGATGCAGATCTAATGGTCAAAAACGACGGATGCACTACAAAAAAAGACACATCCGTGACATTTTGGGCCGAATGAATTTTTTTTTCTGTCATACATATGACACTTCTATGATGATAATTGTGACAAAACCCGGCATCATCATAGATGTGGTGGGCTCCTACTTCTATGACAAAAAATCATGACAGAAAATGGGCTTTTCGTCCTGGGCGGGCCAGAGACGCAGCTGCATGACATTCTTTGGGCCGTCCATGACGGAAAAAACCGTGGTAGAAGCGAGGGGGAGGAAAATTTCGGGGAGTTCCCGGTTACGGTGGGAGGTCGGGGGCCGAGCGATGCTCGTTCCTCTCGTACACGTACGCGCGTGTGTGCGAGGCGTTGGCTCTAACTGAACCCGAGTGAGGCGTTGGGCTCTAACTGAACCCGAGCGATTGCACTGCAGGCTACGCGTTACTGAACCCGAGCGATCGATCGACGGCTGTTAACTGAACCCGATCGAGCGATTACTTCGCTACTGCTGCTAACTGAAGCCGATCGATGCTGCCTCTGGATGAACAGTGAGCGTTGCGGGGGAGGGGGGGTTTGGATGAACAGTTCCCGGTGGGGGTGGATGAACAGGACCCCGTGGTGTTGCCTCTGAATGAACAGGACCCCGGTCGATCGAGCCGGTTGGGGCTGGATGAACAGGACCCCGTGGAGGGCTGGATGAACAGGACCACCCCGTGGAGGGCAGGATGAACAGTAGACGGTGGAGGGCAGGATGAACAGTAGCCCGTGGAGGGGTGGTTGAACAGGAGCCCGTGGAGAGGGCTGGTTGAACAGTAGCCGGTGGAGTAGCGCGCGGTGGAGGTTGGATGAACAGGAGCCCGTGGATGAACAGTCGTAGGTGGAGGCTGGAGGAGGTCGACGGTGGATGAACAGTAGCTCGTGGAGGCTGGAGCGGGTCAACGGTGGAGATGGACAGTATCCCGTCGAGTCCCGTTTTGCGGTATGCCACACCCCTCCCGATGAATAGGACCCCCGTTTCGACCGTAGCGCTCCAACACAAGTCTGTTTCGTCCGTTTTGCGGTACGCCACACCCCTCCCGATCAGCAGGACCCCCGTTTCGACCGTAGAAGGTCTGTTTCCTCCGTTTTGCGGTACGCCAGACCCCGTTCCGAACGTAGGAGGTCTGTTTCCTCCGTTGTGCGGTACGCCAGGCCTTGTTTCCATCGCCTGTTCCGTCCAAGCCCTCCCGATGAACACGACCACGCATTCCATTCCGACCCAGCCGGTTGGCTCCCATGCGTTCCGTTGCCTCCCGATGAACACGACGCATTCCGTTGCCTCCCCATGAACACGACGCATTCCGTTGCCTCCCCATGAACACGACGCATTCTGTTGCCTCCCCATGAACACGACGACAACGCTGTTTCTCCATTCCGACCCAGCCATGTACATGAGCCCTCGCCGTACGTATGCGCGAGCAGGCGTTCGAGACCCCGCCCGTATGTACACATACGTGACCGTATTTTCTTTCTTGCACCCTGGCTGTTGTACGTACGTGTACAAGCTACGTGCGCGCCTCTACTACGACACGTCCGCGCCTCTACTATGACACATGCGCGCCTCTACATCGACCAGTATGTACGTACACATTCACGACCAGAATGACAACGCTACGTACGCTTCGACCAGGTGGGTCCCGACTGTCAGACACTTCCTTGCCTGCGAAGATGTAGCTGGTGGGTCCCAGCAGTCAAGGGGCGAATCATTTTTTTTTACCCGGACGCACTTCCTTGCGTGCGAAGATGTAGCTGGTGGGTCCCAGCAGTCAGGGGAAATGTTTTTTTCGTGAAATACAGTGGCCCGTACGATGGGTCCCAGCTGTCAGGTGGAGGAATCATTATTTTCCGCGTAATAAGGAGGCACTTCCTTGCTGCGGCCTTGGACCCAGTTGTCAGCCTCTCCACGTACAGTCCACGTCCGATGGAAGTCGTTCCTTGACCACGTTGACCACACCGCGCCGAGAGCACCAGGGCAGTGGACAACGACGAGGCCTAGGAAGGGGATGACACGGAGGCAGGGAAGACTCGGCAGTTGTTTCCCACGCGGAGGGGAGTACGACTGTACGAGGGTTTACTGGTTCGTCTACCTTCGCCGGAGAATAACAGCAGGTGTGGGTGAGTAGAGGGATGGCTAGGCCAGCGATGGGAGTACGGTCGGGCGGTGAGGCCTGCGCGGCAGCACAACCGCCCGCGAGGAGGATGGAGTAGGCAGTCCCGCCGGCGCTTGTTTGAGCGGCTGGAGCAGGAAGAGCAGAGATTGAAGAAGCACGACGGCCGTTGGATGGACATCCAACAGTCAGTGCTTGTGCGTCAACCTTTTTTAGGAAAGCCTCAAATCTATGGAAAACATCATACATTCCATCTGCCATTATTTCTAATAATTTACAGCCCATTTGCTAATTCTTAAGGTTTTTTGGAGCCCATATTCTTTTTGTTAGCATTACAGCCCATATTGTGGCAACGGTTAAAAAATTATACGAAATTTTGCATATTTCGGTGCGGTCCGAACTGTTTTTAATCCCGAAATTTCGACTCACATTCAAACTGATTTTAAAAATAAATGTATATCAATATAAAATCCAACAAATTCTCCATGCATAAAAAATAATGTAATTTAAAATCTTGAAATGAAAAAAAGATATTTGAAACTAATTGCCGGTTTGATGTGTTTTAAAAATGTACAACCCATTTCTCATTACTGATGGGCCATTTTCTCGGCCAGCCGAATGAAAGCTCTCCTCGTCTTGAAAGATTTGCAGCCCAACAGGCCTGACAAATTGACTTACTTGGCAAATCACAAAAAAACTGGGCTGTGGCCGTGGACCCAGCTGTCAGCCTCTCCACGTACAGTACTCTTCCGATGGAAGTCGTTCCTTGACCATGTTGACCACGCCGCGCGGAGAGCACCATGGCGGTGGATGATGGCGAGGCCTAGGAAGGGGACGATGCGGCAGTGGAAGCCCGCGCGGAGAGGACTACGAGGGTTCACTGGTTCGGCTGCGGTGTGAGGCTGCCGTCGCCGCAGGGCCTGGCCAGCGGTGGGAATAGTAGGGGGCGGTGAGGCCTCTGCGGCAGCACAGCCGACCATGGGAGGCAGGAGCATGCGGCACGACGGCGCTGCTTTGGGCGGCTGGAGCAAGAAGACCAGAGGTTCAAGAAACACTACGGCCGTTGGATGGACATCGTACGGTCACTGGAGCTAGAATCGTTCATATTGACTAAGTTGACAAAGCCCTTCGTCCCCGTCAACTTAGTAGGCCCACAAGTCAGCCTCCCAGCGAGGTGGGTCCTAGCTAGCCGGGGGAGTATTCATTTTTTTGTGCGTAATAAGGAGGCACTTCCGATGGGTCCGAGCTGACATCAAGGGGGACGTTTTTTTCGCGAAATACGGTGGCCCGTCCGGTGGGTCCCAGCAGTCAGGGGGAAAAGATTTTTTTCACAAAATACTGGTGGCCCGTCCGGTGGGTCCCCGCTGTCAGGTGGAGGAATAATTATTTTGCACGTAATAAGGAGGCACTTCCTTGCTGCGGCCGTGGACCCAGCTGTCAGCCTCTCCATGTACAGTCCACGTCCGATGGAAGCCATTCCTTGACCACGTTGACCACGCCGCACCGAGAGCACCAGGGCGGTGGACGATGGCGAGGCCAGGAAGGGGACGACGCGGAGCTGGGGAAGACGCAGCAGTGGATGCCCACGCGTAGAGGAGTACGAGGGTTCACTAGATCGCTGCGGTGTGAGGCTGCCGTCGCTGTAGAATAACAGGGGGTGTGGGTGAGTAGAGGGATGGCCTGGCCAGTGGTGGGAGTAGTAGGGGGCGGTGAGGCCTCCGCCGCATCGTAGCCGTCCATGGGAGGCAGGAGCACGAGGCACGACCGGCGCTGGTTTGGGCGGCTGGAGTAAGAAGACCAGAGGTTGAAGAAGCACTACGGCCATTGGATGGACATCGTACGGTCACTGGAGCTAGAATCGTGCATATTGACTAAGTTGACAAAGCCCTCCATCCCCGTCAACTTAGTAGGCCCACAAGTCAGCCTACCACTAAGGTGGGTCCCAGCTAGCAGGGGGTATTCATTTTTTGTGCGTAATAAGGAGGCACTTTCGGTGGGTCCGAGCTGACAGCAGGGGGAATGTTTTTTTTGCGAAATACGGTGGCCCGTCGGGTGGGTCCCAACAGTCAGGGGAAAACGTTTTTTCGCGATATACTGGTGGGCGTCCGGTGGGTCCCTACTGTGAGGTGGAGGAATAATTATTTTCCGCGTAATAAGGAGGCACTTCCTTGCGGCTGCCGTGGATCCAGCTGTCAGCCTCTCCACGTAAAGTATTCTTCCGATGGAATTCGGTCGTTGACCACATTGACCACGCCACGCCGACAGCACCACGGCGGTGGACGACAGCGAGGCCTAGGAAGGGGACAACACGGAGCCGGGGAAGACGCGGCTGTGGATGCCCACGCGGAGAGGAGTACGCGGGTTCACTGGTTCGGCTGCGATGCCGTCGCCGCAGAATAACGGGGGGTGTGGGTGAGTGGAGTGGAGGGATGGCCTGGCCAGCAGTGGGAGTAGTATGGGGGCGGTGAGGCCTCCACGGCAGCACAGCCGGCCATGGGAGGCAGGAGCAGGCGGCACGACCGGTGCTGCTTTGGGCGGCTAGAGCAAGAAGACCAGAGGTTGAAGAAGCACTACGGCCATTGGATGGACTTCGTACGGTCAGTCGAGCTAGAATCATGCATATTGACTAAGTTGACAAAGCCCTTCGTCCCCGTCAACTTAGTAGGCCCACTATATTGGGTCCTAGCTAGCAGGGGGAGTATTCATATTTTTGTGCGTAATAAGCAGACACTTCCTTGCGTGCGAAGATATAGCTGGTGGGTTCGAGCTGTCAGCGGCGGTAACGTTTTTTTCGCGAAATACAAAGGCGTTTCGGTGGGTCCCAGATGTCAGGTGGAAGAAATCATTATTTTGCGCGTAATAAGGAGGCATTTCCTTGCGTGCGGTCATGGACCCAACTGTCAGCCTCTCCACGTACAGTCCACTTCAGATGCATGTCGGTCATTGACCACGCTGACCACGCCACGCCGAGAGCACCAGGGCGGTGGACAACGGCAAGGCCTAGGAAGGGAACAACACGGAGGCAGGGAAGACTCGGCCGTTGTTTTTGTTTCCCACGCGGAGGGGAGTACGACTGTACGAGGGTTTACTGGTTCGTCTGCCGTCGCCGGAGAATAACAGCAGGTGTGGGTGAGTAGAGGGATGGCTAGGCCAGCGATGGGAGTACAGTGGGGTGGTGAGGCCTACGCGGCAGCACAGCCGGCCACGGGGAGGAGGGAGCAGGCAGTCCCGCCGACACTTGTTTGAGCGGCTGGAGCAGGAAGAGCAGAGATTGAAGAAGCACGACGGCCATTGGATGGACATCCAACAGTATAAAGGCCATCTGTGGAAAGCCTCAAATCTATGGAAAACAGCATACAGCCCATCTGCCATTATTTCAAATAATTTACAACCCATTTGATAATTCTTACGGGTTTTTTTGGAGCCCATATTCTTTATGTTGGCATTACATCCCATATTGTGGCCACGGTTAAAAAATTATATGAAATTTTGCATATGTTGGTGCGGTCTGAACTGTTTTTAATCCCGAAATTTCGAGTCACATTCAGACTGATTTTAAAAATAAATGTATATCAATATAAAATCCAATAAATTTTCCACGCATAAAAATCAATGCAATTTAAAATCTCGAAATGAAAAAAAAGGTATTTTAAAATAATTGCCGGTTTGATGTGTTTTAAAAATGTACAACCCATTTCTCATTACTGATAGGCCATTTTCTCGGCCAGCTGAATGAAGCTCTCCTCGTCTTGAAAGATTTGCAGCCCAGCAGGCCTGATAAAGCGACTTACTTGACAAATCACAAAAGAACTGGGCTAGCTATTTTCAGAAAGAAAAAAAACTACTGGGCTGGTCTATGGTAAACATAAAAGAAAAGGTTGTCTAGACAGGCCAGAGTGTCCCGCACAGCCCAGTATTTTCGAACGGACATGTAGGCTGGGGCGCCTCTTCATGAACCGTGGCAAACTCGCAACCGTCCACCTACTCTTCGCCTTTCCCTCTCGATTTGGAACTGCTGTCGCACACTCTTCCTCTCCCTCTTCCATTTTCCTTCAGCCCTTCACCCTTTCTTCCACCATTGTTCGATCGTCTTCTCCATGGAGGGAACAGGCCGGAAACGACCCCGTTACTCTTGCCCCGATCTGAAAGATGACGTGGTGGAGGAACTCATTGATCGGTGCGACGTCATCACCTCAGCTAGCATGGTAGGTTCGTTCAAGCCCATTCTCGACTCACCTAATAACATCATTACAAAGAACCCAAGAGTCAAGGAGCGGTTTGATCTCCCCTATCTTCTTTGCCATGACCCTGATGACTGGCGCTGGCACGACGGAGGCCTCGCCCTGTGCCAGTTGATGCCGCTTGATAATGATACGTATGATGTTAAGATGCGATCGCTCGAGGGCAAGGCTTGGGTGGGCGCAAATGGAGATTGGGTTGTTTACATTGGGTCCAACTGCGAGTGGGAACTTGTGAATGTGTACACTCGTCACCGGGTTCCACTTCCAAAAATCTTAGCACACTGCCCAGAGGTTGAGCACACCGGTAATGTACGCACGTTCAAATACGATCATGGTGACTGTCTTCTACGGAAGATAGCAATTTGTCGAGTTCCCAACCGCTCTTGGAATTACAACAACTATCAAGTTGTTGCTATCTTCGAGAAGCTCGTTGCCGTCCTTCGTGGTTCGACTTGATGGATATTGCTCAAAAATCAGTTTATGTACACGGATGAGTACTGTGATGCAATTCAATACGAGGGCCTTGTGTTTGCTGCCACCACTCGTGGCACTGTTTTTGCATGGCATCCTAGTAGTTTCGGTACGTTTGTCTTCCATCGTAATTATAATTGTTTCATCCACATGCATGCAGGTTAGCAGGTTTCCCTTTACTAATTAACCTTCTTCTTGTGTTTCCAAGGTCCTGTGAACATCCCACCACCTATACTTGAACATTTTTATAACCAAGGGGGAGATGATGATGGTGATGATCACGAGCATGAGGACGAGCAGCGCTGATATACTCTGTGGCGCCTGGCAACTAATTCCGATGGATCACCTCTTCTTGTGTGTATACAACCCACTGATGATGTTACTGGTAAGGAAGCAGGTGTCACCCATGGTCGCACTCTCCGGACCTATTCCAACACCCGTTGCATGGTATTCGGGATGGATACTAGTGTGCTAGCGCCAACTCCTTCTCCCTGGCACAGAATTGATAGTCTTGGAGAAAACTCGCTCTTCCTTAGACAAAACTATCCGATGATGGTGAAAGGCGATCCAACTGCTACTGTCACATTTATGAGAAGCAACTGTGTCTATACCTCGGACATTTGGGTGGTTCCCTACCCTCGTACTGATATAGTAGGCCGCTTCAGCCTGGATGATCGGTCCTGCGTTGGTCTCCAGATCGACAACAGATGGCCCGTCCCAGAGAATCAGTTGTGGTTCAAAGCAAGTGTTTCCAACACCGCGGAATGGTTGAGTTGAAGTTCATTTCATGGCTTGTTATTTGTTGTTGGTGCCGCCCGACGCGCGAAGCATGTGAAGCTAGTACAAATTTAGAGAAGCGACTCGAAAGCCATTCATAAATTTAGTAAGTTTATCACAGACATATCATTTTATTACATACAACAGGTCATCAACCCACACCGATAACGAGGATACACTATAAATACAAAAGTTTTTACTGTAGCCATATGTTAATGTGTTCGTTGTACGTAACCAGCACCTCGAATCCTCGATACTAGTATACTACATACTAGTAGGAGTAGTAGGGTGGCATGGTCCAAAACAAGCATTCACGTCCAGGAGTACGGCACACGTCGCCACCACGACATCCATCTGACACCATATTATTTCTTGGAGTCCGTGCTAGAGCAATCTCTTCAACCTTGTCGTTTCTCTAAGGCTGGTTATAGTGGGGAGTAACTTAGACTAGTGTCATGCATATGACACTAGTCTTTGTTACTACCTTCATAGTGCAAATTAACATACAAGTAGTATCATAGATGATTGCATTTATTACAGTATAGACTCATTTTGCTTTGGTTTGCGTTATGTTATAGTAACATATTATGTTACTCCAAACATTTCTCTCCTCATTAACTATATGCCACATAAGCAAACTTGTCTTGAAATGCGCTATGTTACTTGCTAAGTTACTCCCACTATGACCAGCCTAACTTCAGCCATCGCGCGGCGGGCGAGGTGGGGGTTTGCCGATAGTCGGGTTCCTTAACCGTGGTCCCACTTGTAAGGCCAACTCCAACGCATGACCCCAAACGGACCTCCGTTTTGCATGAAGTCCAATGATAATTTTGACTAGAAAAGCAAGATTAAAGAAAACAAGAACCACAAGAATACATTTTACTACTCCTGTAAGTTGGATTAGTGCCTTCTCGATGCATTCATTGTTGATCTACGGAGGCTAGATCTTGCGTGCTTCTTTCTTCTTCGAGTGTAAAGAAGTAGACGTTGCTTCCTCGCATCTAGTCTCATTTCTAGCCTCTATTCTAGTAGGAGTATCAACAAGTGCACTAATCTCATCCGATAGCAGAACCGAATATTTGGTCGGGTTCTCCCTCCTTTTGCCGATGCGTGGGACATCCAGCATCCAGGTCGTGTCATGAAAGAAAATAGAGTGGTAGTTGAAGCCACAAGATGTGCATCTTGGGTTAAACTGTAAATAGAATCTTACTACTCTTGAGTAACTCCAAAAGCGGCCACTGAAGATCTTTATTGGATTTGTTTTTCATCACCAGCACGTCGAGGTGAAAGATGTGCAGGTTTAGTGGGTCCTTGTCGGTGTCAAAACCGGCGGATCTCGGGTAGGGGGTCCCGAACTGTGTGTCTAGGCGGATGGTAACAGGAGGCAGGGGACGCGGAGTTTTACCCAGGTTCGTGCCCTCTTGATGGAGGTAAAATCCTACGTCCTGCTCGATTTATATTGATGATATGGGTAGTACAAGAGTAGATCTACCACGAGATCAGAGAGGCTAAACCCTAGAAGCTAGCCTATGGTATGATTGTATGTTGTCCTATGGACTAAAACCCTCCGGTTTATATAGACACCGGAGAGGGCTAGGGTTACACAAGGTCGGTTACAAAGGAGGAGATATACATATCCGTATTGCCTAGCTTGCCTTCCACGCCAAGTAGAGTCCCATCCGGACACGAGACGAAGTCTTCAATCTTGTATCTTCATAGTCTAACAGTACGGCCAAAGGATATAGTCCGGCTGTCCGGAGACCTCCTAATCCAGGACTCCCTCAGTCCTCTTGCGTTTTCACTGACATGTGGGGTCGCATGTGAGAAACAGACGATGGGCTCCGCGCGTCCGCTGGCTGGCTGAGAAGAGAGATAGAGGAGGGCTGAGCACGGACAGCAGGAAATTTGTTGTACGTACCTTGATATAGTGGGGTGACATGGGCCATAACTCAGTAGCATTCACGTCTAGCAGTACGGCACACGCCACCCACACGAGTCCCATCCGACACCAATTTTCTTGGAGTCCGTGCTACAGCCATCTCTTCTCCCTCCTATTTTCTCAGCCATCCGACAAGATAATTAATGTAGTATCATATACTACTACATGGATTTGACGGAAAGATAAAAATACATACGGATCCATCAACATTCAACGACATCCTCACGCCCTAGTGCGCCGGGTCACCAACTGACGTGTGAGGAGCAGCGGCGTTGGCGGCGAGCTCAATGTGCTTCTGAACAGTGCCGTCCAAGGTTGCCCTGCGCTCCAAGAAGGCCAGCGTCCTATCATCCTCCTCTTGCATGTGGTAGTCCTTGTGGATGATTTGCGCGTAGAAGTGGGTGATTATGTCGATGGTGTCTTGCTGCGCCAGGCGCTGTGCGGCGAGCGCGACCTCGAGGTGGACATTCTCCGGCGCGACGGCGGCCAGTCGCAGGGCCACCAGTGCGTCAAAGAGGTTGTTACCATAGTGGCCGTTGAGGGTGGCGGGCATCGCAGAGCCTGGGCGTGTCGGCTGGAGGCTTACGTCAAAGTCGTCCGCAAGCTTCTTGACGATGGTGAACTTGTCGAGGAAACCGACGAGGACCTCGTCGAACAAGGAGATGAAGCTGTCGTCCAAGCGGCCCCTCGCCCTGGCGGCCTCAAGCAATACTACCTGGAGACGTTCCTCAGTGCCGGGCCGTAGGCCGGCGTCGTGGACCATCTGGCACAGCTGGCTGATGCTCGCGCTCATCGCCTCCATGGGTCTAGCGTAGCTTCTAGTCAACTGATCTTGCGATTCGAGTGATCACTCAGCCCTTGGTTAGCGTGCGTTGGTGCGTACGATCTCGTACTACTCCTCGGCCCTGTACTACACCTGCCTTTGGCTGTATGATAGGTGGGCCAGCCACCCCCTGGGGCCACGTGTCATTCACCCAAAGGTAGTTGCCGTAAGTCAATGAAGCTGCGTCCCCCTCCGTGCCGGTGCAGTATAGTCATCTCACCGGACCTCTAGTTGGGGCCAAGCAAGAGAAGTTTGATGTTTACTGGTTTATTGGTCCCCTTTGCATTTTGCGCCAAGTTTTGACCTTTGATTTAACTATTAAATGTTAATGCATGTAAACAAAAATGTTGTGTAAGTCACCTTATGAAAACCAAATAATCCCAAAATACTTAGGCATGATGCATTAACTCCCTCCTTGTTTCTTATTTCGTGACATATCAACCAATGAGAGATGTGGGCCGTGCATGCTTTCAATGACTTGAGACTACCAAACATGACATGCAGTGTTTAGTTCATTGCATGTAATCCTATTAGTACTCTAGTTAGGAGTAGCAAAAAAACATTAAGTTCTCTCGCCGATAGGAATAAAACACCATGTATTTATTTACAGAGGGAGTAGTACATTTTTGGTGACATGCATTACTAGATATTGCTAGTCAAATACTAAAATCTAGATGGACGTGGTAGTACTCCTAAATCCAGACGGTGGTGCTACTAGTACTAGTAGTAGTACTACCAATGTAGTAGTACGAGTACTAGCACTGTGCTATCCGTTGGTCAAATTATTACGTGCTGGTCCTCACATGAAGTGACAAGACCCTGCGCCGGAGATGACACCTGAGTATAGGCGCCGTGTTCGGCATACCATAGTCAGCCTCACCGTCTGCAGTCACTATCATCATGGCTGTAGAGCTAGCCTGCTTACAACTAGCCCTGTTCGACATAATTTCCCATGCGTAGATGCCCGTGCATTGCACGGAACACCAAGATTGGGGGTGGACGGCTCCGGCAGCGGCCATCGCGCCAGATTTTTCCACGGCCTTCTACTCCTAGATGTGGTGGGAAGGAGATGAGGCTGATTGTGAGAGACAAGGAGTTGTTTGTAAATAGGGAACAAGTGCGGGCATCTTTTTGCAAAAATGGAGAAGCTTGGTTTGTATGCTTCAGATCTAGATCCGACGGCTATTGGTGAAAGATGGGAGGCACAACATCATCACCAACTCAGGACCTGTTTGATTCACATGATTTTGAAAACATAGGAATAGCCGAATAGGACACGGCAATATTACAAGTTTCAAACTGATATTACAAATGTTAGGAGTAAGGCTGCACCTACGAAGAGGGAATTACTAGGAAGTTTACGTAAGAACTTTCGTTACTTTAGGTGGATCCAGAATTATCGTACAAACTAAAATCCACCACCCTGACAAGTCACTAATGGGCAAATAAGTTTTCGAGTCTCTGGCCACTTGATGTTTCAAAAACAAATTCAGCTTCTACAGAGAAATGAGCTCCACCGTGTACCCGCGCGGGTGTGGCTGGACACGAAGCGTGAGTACGTGCACGGTGCACCTATTCTCTTCTTGTATACATACACCACCTACGTGGGGTTGTGTGAGAGAGATACAAACCTAGAGAGATATAGTGTGTGGGTTCTTGAGAGTTTGTTTTGTTGGGAAGGGGGTCAATCAAAAAATTTAACATATGCAATGTGTGTGAAATAGAGTCCTAGATATAACATATATATAGAGGGGGCGATCCACGAGAAGAGAGTGGAGGTATCATCGGCTTGAGGTGTCCATAGAATCGAAGAGAGGGATGATGTGTGTGTGTGTGCGCGCGTGATCGATAAAGAGTGCCATCAAATTTGTGTGTGCCCACGTCAAAGATATAGATTGGCTGGCCTACTGGAACGTGAGATGGGACATGTGTAGTTTGTCTCTGTGGCATGGGTACCTACCTGCAACGCTCGACTATCGGTGTGTGGTGGGGGAAGAGGGAGGCCCAATTAACTATAGAGGAACAATGGCTGGTATATGTGTGGAGGAGGAGAGAGGCCTACCTCATGTATTATGGGAGATCGATCGGCATCCATGCATATGTGCAGGAGATGAATAAGGTTGGGAGAGAGACAGAGCTAGAGTGTTGGAGGGGGTGGTAGTGGAGTTGCTTCTAACAAATGGTGGGATAGGCTTGTTAGACAAACGGAGGGCACACCCGCAATATCAATTAGAGAGGAGATGGCTGCTTGTTGTCTGTGCACGTGCGTGTGAGAGACGGGTCAGGAGGCATGCACGAATGATGAGGGGGGACGATGTGGTTGTGGTAAGCAGACGTAACTACATAGGAAGATCAATCGCCCTTTGTAAGATAAAGGAGAGACATAACTTGTGAGGTACGTCGATCGATGGGGGGGTAGTTAAAGTCGATCTAGGTATATGTTGGGAGATCGATCGGTATACATGCATGTGTGTGTTAGAAGCAAATGAGGCACGAGGAGAAGGATAGAGAGAGAGGGATGCATGTAGGAGGTGGTACGAGAGGCATACTATATCGAGGGGGAGGAGTGTGCGAGTACGAGAACGATGAAAAGAGTGGTGGGAGTGAGGCATGGACAGTGACAAGAGAAGAGGGGAAGCTTGTGTTTGTGCTAGGCACACCTGGCTAGAGAGGCATATCGATCGATGTGTGCCGTAAAGAAGGAGCTGGGGGGCCTACACACACCGTGGGTGAACGACCTAAAGTGAAAAGACGAATTTGCGCGATGGAGCTAGAGAATGCTGAGGGAGGGTGAGAGGGATGCGGGCGTGTGCATGCACAAGAGAAAGTTAGCGCTAGCTACAAAGATAAGAGGGTTGTGTGGGTGTAAAATATGAATAGAGATCATATATACTTCATTATAAAAAGCGAATTCAGATATTTGAAGAATTTATCATAGTGTTTCAAACCGACAGATGTGTGAATATATATAACGGTGATACACATGGTGTGGTTATGAACATGGTATATTACATTTAATATGTTTTATCTCTACTCTTATAAAAAACGGAGTTGTTGATGATGGTGTGCCTGCCATCCTACATTATAGGCCGTCTGATTTATATCTGGCGGATAGCAAGGAAACTATGATGGTTGAAGTTGGCAACAATCATGATTGTAGATTCTTATTGAAATAGAGAAACGAATTCAAATTTAGTTCGAATTGCAGCGGTAGTATAGACATTTGGAATGCACTAAAATGTTGGTATGAGTAGGTTACATGCATTATACAGCAAGCGAAAAAATTTAATCGGACATAACATGGATTCATACTCCCTCCTTCCATCTATATAGGGCGTAATGAGATTTTTAAAACCGCCTTTGACTATTGACAAGATTAATAGTACATGACATGCACAATGTGAACATTATATCATTGAAAGAACCTTTCACAGACAAATTTAACGGTGTGCTTTGTGTAAGTTGCATGTCATATATCATTGCTCTAATATTTGGTCAAAGTTAGCATCGAAAAACGCATTAGGCCCTATATAGATGGAAGGAGGGAGTAGCTTTGAATAGCATTTATATAGTAAAACGGGGCAAGACTCTCTCTTTGTGTGGTGTGAATAGTTTTATTTTGTTCGTTTTCTTTTTGGTTGAGGGAAGTGCGAATTGATTTGGTACGTACAAGTACAATATTACTACATGTTAGGCTTGTCCCTAAAATTCAACCCGCGTCTTGTTATATCCCGAAAATTCAGATATCGTGCTCCCAAAACTGGCGCCTTCACAACCCGCGCCTTGCTATCCTGAAATTACAACGCGCGCGAAAACTCCCTCCAGCTGCCAAATCCCGACACGTGGAATCCCCCTTCTAACACTGAGCCGAAAGGGCCGCTAGTTCAAATCGGCGGGGGGTACTTTTGTAACACACCCTACATTTTGGACAAGCGCGTTCCTAAGTCATGCTTCACCCCCTCCCATCGCCCCCTTTTCGCCATTCAAATCCCAGGCCGCCATAACCTCTCCGCTCCAGCCGCGAAACCACACCTTCCTCCGTCCGCCACGTCACCACTGCCCAGCCGGAGCCTCTTCCCCGACGATGTTGTCCAGCGCAACAGCTCGGCGTCCCTCGTCCACCTCCCCGGATGAGGATCCATCGTCCATCTCACCGTCCCGCCGGTTCAGCCGCCCAGTCCTCCACCTCCAAGGAGCTGCTCCAACGATCGCCTCGTTTATCGCGGCTGCTCCATCCCCATAGCGCCGCCTTAACCTGCTCCACCGAAACCGCAACATCCTCACCGACTCCTCGGACGAAGCCGAGGCATACTCGGCGCCACCAAAGAGGTTGTACACTCATCGCATCGCACCTTCTCCTTAACTCGACCTCCCAACGCCGACGGTGCTCCATCCCGCACCCCCATGGAGCGGCTACCTTGAAGCCGGCGCCGTGGGCGACATCTCCACGGCGGCTCTCCCCAAGTGCGAGGCCCCTTCGGCGGGGGAGTCCATACCAGCCGGATCTGCTGCTGCTGCTCCGGCTCTCGCTCGATCGCTCGCTCGCCCAGCTGCTGCTGCTGCTCTCCCCCTCGCTCGTGCTGCTACTCTGCTCCATTAAGCGACACTTCAGTCGACAGAATCGACTTTTGGGTCAGTCGATTTTCAGGGGTTGGGGGGCTCGCCGGAGTTAAGGAAGAACCACCCGCAGCGGGGACGGGGGCTCGCCAGAGAGGTACCCCACTATCTATCTTAGGGTTCAGGGTGGGGGGCCTAGAGGGCTGGCCGGGGCGGTGGTGGCGAGTTGTTTCGGGGCGGCGAGGCGGCGCTGGGGCCGGCGGTTCGGCCGGTGGTGGCTGGCGGCTCAGGGGGGTGCAGGTTGAAGATGAACTTCAGACCCTCCCTAAACTACATGTCAAGTGCCTCTCTGCTACCATTGCATTCAGTTTTGACAGTAGCATTCAGATTCCACAGTAAATTTCAATTTCGACAGTTAAGTTCATAGTCAATAGTTTTTACCTCATCTGTTGTAGTCAGGTGGTTTTTGGTGATGTTAATTTTACATCCATTTTACATCATCTATTGGAGATGCTATTAGAATCCCACTTGAGATTGACGATGTCTGTCTTGTGCTGCTTCAGCCTTGACGTCTTATGGCTCACCGGAGCTGCTCCAACGACAGAATGATCCGTCACAACAGAGCATTGCCCTGGACGCCCTCTACAGATTCCTCAGATCTTCCTCCACACCTCCGACAGCCACCTCTGCCTCAACTGCTTCAGCGACCAACCCAATGACGCTGATGTCGACACGGCTACGGCAAAGAGCTTGTACACTTGTTGCATCACTTATTACTATACATTCACGTCGATCCATTAGGGCTATTTTGGTTCAACAGAAAAACATCGATCCACTGATTGTTACCATCACTCTAAATTTCTGCATGCTCTCCTTACATAATCTCACCATATTTTTTTCGTATGCATGTCAAATATTGTACACAGTCATGCTGAACATGTAGAGAAAAAGAGAAGAGTTTTGCGCGGCAATACAATGTCATGCAGACATCGCTCGATGGTGGGTTCAATGGCAAACCCTCCCCACCCCTCTCCAGATTGTAATCCAGAGGAAGATATCTGTTCTGAGGCGGATTCGGACGCTGTTGACCACTCCTATTTACCCCTCAAGGTGTTTGCTCTACCTTGGCATGATGATGTTAGTCATATCATGCATATGTTGCCTTGCAGTGCCTACTTTTAACATCATATATGTCATCTGCTTAGTTTAGACATGTCTGTAATGCCACATGTTTAGTTTCTATATCATATATGGGAATTATGCAGTCTCATGTCTTTTAGCCAGCCATAATATATGTGAAATGTGCAGTGCCATCCTGTTTAACCAGGCATCATATATATGAATGATATCTTGCCCATCCTTTTCTTCATTACATTTCCATTTGTCGACAATGTTTGTACATTAAACTACTCTTCCTATGAATCAGCCATTTGGGTGGGAGATGGAAAAATCTGGAGTGAAAACAAGGCCTTCAGAGCATACAGTGCTACATGTCGAAGCAGATCTCTTGTTGGGTCTCGATAGCTCCTCAGAGATGGATTCAGAGACAGATGACCAGTCCTATTCCCCCACTGAGGTGTATGCTCTAACTTGGCAGGGTTATACTGCTCATATCATGGATACGGTGTCTTGCATTGCATAGTTTAGACATCATATACACAATATTCAACACCATGTTCTTAATTCAGACACCATATCGAATGCCCTCTGTTTAGCATATAAATCACATATGTGAATTAAATGATGCGATCCTGATTACTTAGATAACATGTAGGTGAATTATGTCATGCGATCCTGTTTAGTTATTCATCATATCTTTGAATTATGTTATGCTATGCTATCCAGTTTAGATAGACATCATATCTGTGAAATTATGTCATGCTATCCGTTTTAGTTAAACAATATACATGTCAACTATTTCATGCCCTCTTTTTTCCACACTATCTATTGCATCTGTCTCTCATACAATGTCTGTACATTCAACTATGTTCCCTGTTTATCAGCCATTTGAATTGGAGCGGGTGATGTCAGTATCTAGTGGACTAAAAACACGGTCTTCAAATAAAACAGTGCTACCTCTTGGTGGAGATAGCACCCCGGTTGTACATGCACAAGAACCAGCCCTACCACACATAACCCAAACTCTCGCAGATTGTACCCCTACTACGATGGACAGAGAACCAGCTTCACCCAATCTAACCCCAACCCCAGCCGATAGCAACTCAGTTCCTGTTGACAGATCACCATCTCCACCACAGAGCTCCCAAACAAGAGCAGTTAGTAAGGAAGCTCCAGTGACCATAGGGCCGGTACTATCACGGCAAACCCCAACTCCACCAGTTAGTACGCCTATTCCTGTGGAGGAAGCACAACCAGCTAGTCGTAGTTTAGCATCTATCGCATTTGATGTTGTTAAATCATATGTGCATATCTTCCCATCTTGGAAATATTATACTGAAGATGAAGGAAAATGCCAGTTGCAGGTGTTTGTCCAGGAGTTATGTGTAAGTAATGTTATTCATGGCAATTACTTTGCTTCGTCCCATACATCCTACCTCCATGATGGTTATAATACAACAAAATTTTCCCATTTTTCTCTATAGAGAAGGACCGATTTGGAAACTCAGGATGAGGTAACCTGTGCTAATACCTCTGCTATCTTCAAGAATGCTTGGTGGCAGTATCGGAATTACCTGAAGAAAACGTACTTCACTGGCAATGAAACTCATCAAATTCCCTTATGTTCTCCCGAGACACATTTACTGGACGATGACTGGGAACGCCTTGTTCTGTACTGGTGCCCCAAGAATGTGCTAAGGTCTATGATCTCATTTTCTATTTTTGAAGTATTATATTCTTGCATCTTACTGTACTCTATTCATGTAGAACAAGTGCCTAAACCTGAAGAACAACTGTTCTAATTTAAGATTCCATTGCTACCATAGGACATAGATATATGTTTGTTTGATGCTTTTATTATGTACTAGTACTTGGCAATAGAAGACTTGGTAGTTTAATCCTGTCCACCTTACTAATGAACTGGTTCACCGAAATGAGTTTCATATACTAGTACATGCTAAATTTGTTATGTGTCTGCTTGTTTCTTCTTTTAGAATGCTGACAGAATATTGGGGAAGAGTGCCTTATTAAGAAACGGTAAAGGAAGTAATGCAGATAAGGTTCGGGATAGTGACACATCCTTTCTTGGTTTAGTGTTGGAGTTACTGGCCACTACCGCTTGCACAGGCTATTCAAACTCACTGTCTGAATCAGTTCAGTTTCTTGAGTCTCAACTACAAGCTGAAAGACATCGATCAGCTGTGCTGCGACAAGAAGCGGAAGGACTGCGGAAGTCCCTGGAGCATTCAGATGCATACTTTCTGGTGCAACAACAAGCATTGGAGGATTTTAGCGCCAAACAGGACAAAGCTAATCAGCTTGCTAAGCTTATTGCCAGCATGGTGGATACCCAGGATAATGTTTCTTGAGCTCTTCTGAAGTTGTTTTAGTTATGCTCTTGTTTTGCTGCCGCGTTTATTTGCACTGGTGGCCAATTTTGACGGCCAGTGTATATGATATGCTGCTTTGTTCCCTATATTTGCATTGGTGGCAAACTTTGATGCCCAGTGGATGTAATATGTGTAATAGCCGTGATAGCCTAGCGTTAGTTGCTTGCTTATTTATTTCCTTGTTGTCTTGTTTATTTGTTTGCTTGTAGTCATTGCAGTTCTTTTTTCGCCGTTAACTAGTGGCCGCAATAACCTATTTTTTAAAACTAGGCCACAATAACCATGGGCCAATATTTACTGTAGTGACACTGGGCCTCCTACGGGCCGTAGAAACAGTGGGCCTTCTACGGGCCGTAGAAACAGTAGGCCTTCTACGGGTCGTAGAAACAATGGGCCTTCTACGGGTCGTATCATCAATGGGCCTTATATGGGCCGTATGATCGATTGGCCAAACATGGGCCAATAACAGGCCGCATTATGGCCGTAAACGGGCTAGAGTTGGAATCGTCCGTTCATGGGCCGACCGTAACGGGCCATCGTTAATAGGCCGTATTTGATGATGCTATGAAAACGGCCCAACGTATTAACGGACCACAAACGGGCCGACTATAACCACGGGCTGAATTTGGCCCACAAGCAGAAAATGACAGTAACAGACCGTAAGTAAACGAATGCTGGAAATGAGCCCAAGAATAAATGGGCTATGAGAAGGCCGAAAGATAACATGGGCTGGAAACGCCCAACGGAATAACGAGCCGTTAATGGGTATAAAGTGATACACTGTTCATTACGGGCCAGTTTCACCACGGGCCGTTAATGGGTGTAAAGTGATACACTATTCATTACGGGCCAGTTTCACCATGGGCCCTTAATAGGCCAAGAGTTACATAGGGCCTCACATGGGCCGAAAGACATCATGGGCCATACATGGGCCAGAAGTGAAAACGGGCTGGAATCATATTGGATGGCCCAGATGACGCTACTGGGCCTAATTCGGATAGGGCATAACGGGCCTTGGGTTAGCGGGCTGTAAATGGGCTATATGCGAACATGCTATTAACAGGCTTTCCATAGGCCGGCCCGCCACCTTTTGACCAAGTCAAACGGGCCGGCCTTTTCACAGGAATGGGCCTCTGTTGGGCCGTGCCACATGTCGACGTATCATAGGCGCCTTCCGTCCAATGAGTGGTTGACATCTGTCCCAACGATGAGCCGACACGTGTTTCCTCCAGCCAATGATGATTTTACATGTGGAAAATCCCCATTGGTCGTGGCTGTTAACGGGTTATCGGATCCAAAACCCGACCCGATAGCTTAACGGCGTTCCGTTACGGTGGATGCCACGTGTCGGTCACCCTTGACGAAAGCACTTCTGTGACACGCGATTTATCGTCATGGAGATACAAATGTATTATCGATACTTGCTTTCGTAAACTAGCATCTACATTCTATTCAATGCCTCGGCATGTGGGGCCTTAGCATAATGACTTATCAACTGTGTAAAACAAAGATTTTCCCGTCGCCGACAAGGAGGGGGTGACGGCGGCGCGCTTTTTGGCTTGCTCTAGTCCTAGTAGTCATACTAGGTGGTCTAAGCACATGTAGATTTATTCTTTTTCATGTCTCGTGTTCGCCGTACTGCCACGACTGTTGATGAATAGACAGTAAGTTATTCAAGGGGAAACCCTTGTTGAGCATGTTTGCGAGAGAGAGAGAGAGAGAGAGAGTGCGCGTGTGATATGTTAGAGACTGAGGCAATGATAACAGATTCTTTGTGTCTATGTGTGTGGAGGATAGAGAGGGACATGTAGATGGGGCTTTGTGTTGTGTAACGTGGAGACACATATACATAATTAGACAGTGAATGTGTGAGATACACATGCGGACATGAGGAGAGATGAGGATCCAGATAAATGGGTGTTTGTGCGTGTCTGTGTGTGTTTGTGCACGCGTTTGTGTGTGAGAGGGAGAGAGTGTATGTGGAGTAGAGAGACCACCGATGATGTAAACCTAGTATAAGGGAAGGGGGAATGGTGTGACATGTGTAGTAGCGAGATAGCACGGGTGCGGGCGGGGGGAGCAGACTATTTGGAAGAGACATCGAGTGTGTGTGTGGGAGAGGGGTGTGAGAGCGAGAGAAAGAGAGAGCTAGCGACGGAGAGAGAGAGGAAGAGAGGGGCGAGAGGGGTCGTTTGTGTCCATAAATTGCGTATAGATAGGGAGACAATGTTGATGTTGTCCGAAATTGGCCTATGAACGGAGACGCAAGGGAAGCGAGTCATCGTGTGTGTGATAGGGACTTCATGAGAGATCTAGAACAGATGGTGTAGAGAACAATGTGCGAAATCGAGAACAATTATACATTAGGGAGCTATGCAAAGAGTCACGACATATATGTATACAGGGAAGGAGTTGGGGCGGGTCCGCATGTGGGAGAGATAGAAAGAGGAGAGTGGTGCACAAGGAGACAAAGTGTGCTTGTTTGCAGTGGGGGTGGTGTGTGAGATGAGTGAGCAAGAACCACATAACAAGGGAGATAGACGTTTGGGGGCGACGTTTTGTGTGTATGGGAAATATACACTCTACATAGTGTGTGTGCTTGGGTAAGAGAGATGGCGGGAGACCTAGAGAGTGATGGAAGAGATGTGTGCATGCCCGAGAGACAAAGTGATAGAGACCTATGTTGGGGTCCGGACTTTACAAGAGAGAGGGGTGTTAATGTGCTCGTTTGTTGGTGTTTGGGGGAGAGAACGACTTCTCTATGTGTGTGTGTGGTGGGGGGGTTGACTTAAGATAAAGAGTGAGGTATCTATATTTGAGGGACTTTAGCGTAATTGAGATATTGTGCACTCATGGTTGATCAATTTGTTTCACAGTTTGTACTATGAGATAACGATACTTTTGAACATGCGTGATATACCTTGATGTACTAGAATTACAAACCTAAGATTGGAATTTTGGAATTCGACTCCATCATTAGCTTTTGTAATTCATTTAAACGGAGGTACATTTTTAAGCCGGGATTTCATGATTTCAAATTCATATATCAAACCTAGAGATATACACATACGAGCATGTTCAAACTTTATAATCATCCACTTTATTCATACACATACACATTTTTGCTTTTGTCATCATATTTAGGATAAACACATTTGGAATTTCATTTGAATTGGACCGTATGATGGTATTTGCTTGTAGTAGCTCATTGATCCATATTTGAATTGAATGGCCAATCTAAGTTTCGAGTTGGAGACATTGATTTTCAAAACTTGCACATTTTTTTGTGTGCAAAACAAACAAATTGTCGGCCAAGATATCATAGTCGGCCGTACGAGAGCAGAATACTTATAATTTTAGGTGCCAAAAGCTTTCAAACTTCCCGCTGACATCGAAATATCACGCGCCCGAAAGTTTAGCCCTGCGATATCCTGTTTTACCCCTGCCACATGAACGGAAAAGGGCTGCTTTGGTAACTCCATTGTTTTCCCCTCTTTGCCCCCAACATTCTTCCCCAGAGCCCCTCCCCCTCCCCTCCCCGACCTCCCCAACCACGGCAAGCCGCCAAATCTAGTCCTCCGCCGCAGCGGTGGACCTCACACCCCGTCGGATCTACCTTCCGCACCTTGGAACCCCCAACTGCCAACTCACCACTTCACCGGAGCCGCTTTAGTGACTGGCTTGTCCACCGCTCCAGATCTCCTTGACCGCCATCATGGTCCACTTCAGCGGATCTGCTTAACCGGCACCCTCATCCACCACAGCGTAGGCCCTTCACTAACTCCCTCGTCCGCCCCTTCACTGGCCCTTCATACAAGCCCTCGTCCGCCGCAACAGATCCGCCTCACCGAAAGCACTGTACAACGCGCCCGCTGAAGCCTTCATCCACTGCACCAGACCCGCTCCACAGACGCCATATTCAAATCCACCGGCCCTGCTTTACCGACGCTGCAGCCTCATCAGGTTATTTCTATTTGTACTCCTTCAGTTTTTCTCTTTATCGTGCAACTGTTCACTTACCACAGATGAGCTTTCTTGTATGTCAACAGGCGCCGCAACCGTAACACCGGAGCCGCTTTAGCGACGACGACAGCCGGCCCAAACTCAACCGCAACACGAGCATGGTCGACGATCCTTAGCTATCAAGTATGACAACGATACCCATACGCCGCCGAGAATCAGGTACTATTATCCAACGGCCGGTGCCTACATTCACTTTCCTAGCATAAGCACCGCACCTTTGAATTTCTTCAGGGCATCATTCAGTTTTTCATGATATGCGTTATTCTGCTTGCACCTGTAGGGCCATACTTCTGGCAGTGAACATGTTACATGTGCTAAATTACATACCAGTGCACATATAGTTAATATGCTTTAGTTTTGTTCTGATGCCACCTATTGGTTCCATCAGACTGCTTAATTACACATCAGCAAACTAGCATGTGGTTCCGCTGCCTTTTGTTCGTTTTACCCTACATTTTCTGATGCTAGCTATTACATCACTGCTCTGAGCCTCTGTTCATTACTTGTTTGTGTGTTATTGATCTTCCCAAGTTGCATGACTAATTTGATACTTCTATTAATTATGGAGCTGCCAACTCCATCAAGCATAATATTTGTTCTTTTGGGGCTGGCACCTCGAACAAGCATAAAAATAGAGGGAAGCAGATATATTGTCGTGTATGCACACACACCCTTCTTTCATTAGTTTAGATGAACCATTGATGATCAATTCGGACCAGTGCATGCGATTAAAATTAATTTTACCTAAATAGATGGTGCAGGATAAACTACAACAACTAGATTTGCAATCACGGGATGTTGACGATATCTTCAAAGAACATTGCAACAGCAGCTAGGCTTCACAACAACATATGCTAAGCTAGTGTGTTTTAGTACATGTGAAATGTAATGCGAGTGGGCTTCTTTCTTGGCTTGTGCCCTCAACATGTAATCCTACCGAATTACAAATAGTTCAGTTGTCTGCTTTGTTGTATTGCTTGATTCGAATGCTTATTTGTTGTTACACTATACCTGAGTTGGCCAATATGTCAGCAGTGCCTGCTATACTATCGTAAAGAAATGCATGCCTATTTCATTTGAGTCCTTAACTTTTCCTCTCAACTTCAT
Source organism: Triticum urartu (assembly GCF_056163025.1). Classification (NCBI taxonomy): domain Eukaryota; kingdom Viridiplantae; phylum Streptophyta; class Magnoliopsida; order Poales; family Poaceae; genus Triticum; species Triticum urartu. Next base: position 162,249,290 of record NC_141873.1, on the reverse strand, counting down.
CACAAGACTGTCTTCGTAGTTTATATGAGGCCACACTGTTAAGTGCTTTCTCAGATTATTTCAACTGCTTAGATGCCTTGGCAACTTAAATATAGCAGTTGTACACTCCCTTTCAACTAGGGATGTCAATTGGGTCCCGTTTAATCCTGATTAAAGTCCACTAGTGGTATGATAGTTCAAAAGAGTTTTTGTTTTTCGAGGAAAATGAACTAGGGAGGTAGCAAAAACTTACTATATGGGACTGGTGGATGTCGTTTATTTGCCACTTACATCCCTAGTTTCATCTTACCATTTTAATTTCTTTTCGGCTGATGCTGCTTCGAACCATTTAAATATAGTTTCCCATGCTCGGCAATAATTCGTCCGTCGTTTACCATGTAAGCTTACTGCCTGGATCATACGATAACTATCTCTTACTGATGCCTAGCGGAAACCTTTCAGGATGCCGTTCACACTAGGACACAATGTACAACCCCAGAATCTATTTGTGGAAGCAGTGCGCCATCCATGTTACCAGATGGTAGCAGTTCAGAGGCAACACCGCCGGAGAGCAGTCTGAGCACATATATTATAGTGCTTGAGGCTCTACTAGAGGCAGAAAGAGATGGTGTGGCTGCCATGAATGAGGTAATCTTTATCTTGAGGCTGGAAATTACGGAATTAGCGGCACGCATTATGCAAGCAACCCAAGAATTGGAGGAAGTAAGAATGTTGCATTTGAAGATGGAGGAGGTCCTGCTGTTTCTGCTATCTGAAGCCCAAGGTAATCCCAGTTCTTCTTTAGATACCAGTTGAAATTGTCATTAGATTATTGTACTTGCATGTTGTGTCATGTATCTGAATGGATTATGTTGCAAGACCCCCTATGTTGTCCATGTGTTGTAATGATCCGAATTTTTTAGGCGAGGTAATCCTCAGTACTTGTATGATTGACATAAGGTGAACTGTTTTTCGTGTGAGCATATTGTATTGGATGAAATAATTGTTTGACTTAGAGTGTATCCAACCTACTGAATTTGAAGATCATGACATTTCTAAATCATAATCATATATAAAGGTGGAATAAATCTTTGTTGTGGTTTTGAAGAAATAAATAAAAAACATATAATTATCTGTGGATATTCGTAATCAAATACAAATTGGATTTGAATTTAGTTTGCCAGGTCCCAGGGCAAACGTGAATGCTAATTCTCTCAAGTTTTGAACGAAACGGCTAAACACCCACTATAATTTGTGGGCTGCCCGAAGCAAATGTTTGCGAGATGGAAATTACTGTCTACCCCTAACACTTGACATCCTTATCGACCGGATTTACACTGCTGTCGATAGGGGTAGACAAGTAACTTCAATCAGACGTGACACGACGGCCTCTGAGCCCATTCAGACACGGTGGGCGCCAAACGTGGGTGGCAAAACACATTTGATTCAAGCTCGTCTGAAAGACATGTGTCTCTTCCTCCATTTCCCCATTCATACACGATGGGCGGCAAAACAAACTCTCCTCGTCCGAAATCCATGTAGGCTAATATTTTAAATAGGGGCAGATGTGTGACTTCCGTCAGACGTGACACAACCACCCTACCTGTCAGCCCCGTTCATACACCGTGGGCGCCAACCGTGGGCGGAAAAACACCCTCTCCTCGCCCGAAATAGTTACCGGCAAATATTTTGGAGATGCGAGATTACCGTCCTATCCCCAACCGACGCGATGTCCGAAATTTTAAACGCGGGATAAGTTCGTAACTTTCCCCCATTTCAGAGAAGCGCGTCCCAAAGTTTGAGATCCCCCCTCCCCTCCATTTCCCCATTCATACACCGTCGGCGACATGACAACCTCCGCACTGCGGTCAGCCTCCTCCGTCCGCCACCCCATCCTCCACCTTGTCGGAGCCGCTACCCCTACCCCGTCGTCCACTGCAAGAGATGGACATCTCTCATCCACGGCGCTGGACCAGGATCCTTTCATCGCCTCCTCTTGCTTCATCGGCGCCATCATCCACCTTTCCATTGCCGCTCCTACGACCGCCTCATCCACGGCAACAGGTTATATCCCCCGACCCGACCGTCTGCCGTCTAAAGTCTTCTTCCCCGCTGTCGACAGCCATCGCACCCACAACACCCTCAACGTATCAGCATAGGCCTACACGGCGTCGCAAGATAGGTGGTGCCCTTTCATATGTGCTTAAGTTATTGATCTCACCCGGAAAATAGATCGTAATTTGTTTACTGTACTTTTCTTGTCCGTACCAAATCGTAGTGGCTAGTTGAAAGCAAACATTGGTTGCGGAGTAGCTTTGTCCAGTTTGCACCTTCAGATCCGCCATGGCACGGGCACTATACTCGTAAAGCTTATGGTTTCCCCCCTTTATATTCACTACCATCATCGTGGGTGCTTCGTGTCGTGCTAGCACTGCTCCTCAAGACCTCAACCCAAAGCTTACGTGTTGAAATACGAATCTGATATGATGCTCATATCACTAAAACAGAGAACGTTTAATTGGTCACCTAGTGTTCCTATATTCGTTTCGAAGAGCATGTGCGCCACCCACTGGTCCAGCTAGTTCCACTTTCCTGATTTTTCTCTTAATGCTAAGGGTTTTCCCCTTTTATCTACTCCCTCCATTCGGAATTACTTGTCTCGGAAATGGATGTATCTAGAACTAAAATACGTCTAGATACATCCATTTCTGCGACAAGTAATTCCGAACGGAGGGAGTACTCTACTATGATCTGCGTAGGTGCTTTCTGTCGTACTAGCATTACTCCACCCTTCAAGCTAAACAACACAACACTCAGAATTCGAAAGCTTAGTTGTTCAAATATGATTGTGATATGATACTGATATTAGTTAACCGACACATTTAATTGGCTAGCTAAAGGTCCCACTTGAGTTTCCAAATGCATGTCGCGACATATAGAGAGACAGCATAATTGCATTTCTTTGTCACTTGTTGACCGTACTTTCTTGTCCATACCAAATCTTAGTTGTTATTTCAAAGAAAACATCGGTTGCTAACTACCCTTTGCACGGTTTGCAGCTTCAGATCTGCCATCCCACTGCCACGGTCAACACTGTACTCATCATGCTTATGTTTTCCCCATTTTATGATGACCACAATCAGCCTACGTGGTTCGTGTCGTAATAGCACTGCTCCACCCATCGAGCTAAACAAGCTTAGTTGTACAAATTCATATCTGATATTATTGCTGATATTAGTAAAATTGAGAGATGTTTAATTGGTTAGTTAAATGTTCCTACTTTAGTTTCGAAATGCATGGGAGCCACATATGGAGAGACCGGAAAGAATAGTATTTCTCTGTGCGCTCTGGTTCATCATGGGTGGCCAACCGACATTGTATTGAAAGACTTGTAATATCTTCAATCTGCTTGCTATTATGCTCGCCTTTAAGATGATACTCTTCTCTTGCGGTCGACTGGTCAGGTCGAGTTGTTCTCCCTTAGTATATTTTGAATCTGTCAGGTTAGGTCGACTAGTTCTTCTTTACTATATGTTGAAGCTATCATCTGCGAAGTGTCATCACTTCTGGAGCTCTCATATTTTGAGTAGTAGGCCACATTATATTAATGCACACAACAAATTACAGCATGCATGGCATCTTTTAAAAGAATTGCAGAGATAGCACAAAGGGGTTTACAGGGAGGCAGTATTGGATTAGAATCACTTCTACATTATAAAGAAAATCTCACTTGTTTTTATGTTTTCATGCATGTCAGATATTGAACATTATCAAAATGAATATGAGAATGGGCGCATGAGAGGAATATTGCCGAACGATCCACTGGCTAACAAACTTGGCATGGTGGAGGATGGCCTATCTTATTCACCCATCAAGGTGCTTGCTCTAACTTTGCAAAGTTGTATTGGTCGCACATATTTTGCATCTGACCTCTTGCATTACTTCTACTTTGTTACACCATCTGCTTAGTTTAAGCATCATGTGTGAGTATATGCCATACCTATCCATTTTCTGTATATATTCCATGTGTCGTCACACTATGTTTTTCCAGTCAAATGTTGTTCTTTCGTAATAGATGTCCAAAACGAAGAGGGCGAGTGCAGATCCTCAAGGAGTACAAACTAGGTATTTGGAAAAGGTAGTGATACCTGTTAAATCCGATAGATCAGCAGCCACAGAAAACACAGGCCCAACTGTACCACACTTTACCCCTACTCCAGTGGCCAAACCCCTATTAGAACAGCTGGGAGCCCAGCGTCAGGTAATGTCTATGATATCAATTCAAAATTTGAACTCCTAAATTTCTGCTTGTGCCTTACCTTCTCTCTTGTATGAAAACTAATTTCAGATGAATCTCCTTGCTCAAAGGATCATACGATCTCAAAACAATAATGGGCTCTTCATTGCTCTTGTCAGTACCTCTCTCCCTTTTGCCTTGTAACGATGTACTTAATTAATTGCTATTTGATTATGTATCATCAGTCTGCACCTGAGCTTCATTATCCTCTATTTCTTCCAATATTATTTGATCTATATTTACTCTTTGCAAAATGTAGAATAATGGCAGCGCTTATAAAGAATTTTCTTTGGGGAATTTATTGAATTATCCTTCCATCAACATGGAGAAGGGCTTTGTCCAGCCCGTGTTAACATGTAATGTAAGTTCATCCTTCTCAAGCCTTCAAACTTTGTTCTAGTATAGATTTGGATAGGCATAATTTCCTCCACTGATGTTTGCATTGTTGTTTACATCTGATTGGATGTTTGCAACAACTACCTGTTTCAAATTGTAGTTGTAAAAACATGTTCCTTATGCAGAACAGATCCATTTATTTGCTTATATAATTATGAAACCTGTTACATGTCTCCTTGTTTCTCTTTCAGACTCGTATCTCTTACGCCAGGAAGAACTTTAGGGAAGATAGTGAGCCAAACCATCTTGAGGACAGCGAGATGACCCCAAGGTCCTGTCTTGATGAAGACAGTGAGTTGAAGCTACTCACCAGCAGGTGTGAGACAACCTCTGTGCAGTCGCTGCCTCAATCAGTTCGACTTCTTCAGTCTCAACTTAAAGTGGAAAGGCTTGCTTCAGCTCAGCTCCGACTTGAAGTCAAAGATGCAATGAAGATGTCAGAGGACTGCCGTGCGCACCATTATGCCTTAAATATAGTGTTGATGCATCTATCGTTGACACAATTGAGGTCTACTCAGCTTCTTCATCTGTTTGGGGGGGCCCGACCTGGCCAGGCCTAGTGCCTTCTGAAGTGCTCTCAGTTTTGTATATTCTTGTGTCGGCGCGTTTATTTGCACTGGTGGCGAACTTTGATGCCCAGTGGATGTAATATGTGTGATAGCCGTGATAGCCTAGCGTAAGTTGCTTTCTTATTTATTTCCTTGTTGTCTTGTTTATTTGTTTGCTTGTAGTCATTGCAGTTCTTTTTCCGCAGTTTGCTAGTGGCTGCAATAACCTATTTTTTAAAACTAGGCCACAATAACCATGGGCTAATATTTACTGTGGTGGCACTGGGCCTCCTATGGGCCGTAGAAACAGTGGGGCTTCTACGGGCCGTAGAAACAGTGGGCCTTCTACGGGCCGTAGAAACAGTGGGCCTTCTACGGGCCGTAGAAACAATGGGCCTTCTACGTGCCGTAGAAACAATGGGCCTTCTACGGGCCGTATCATCAATGGGCCTTATACGGGCAGTATGACCGATTGGCCAAACATGGGCCAATAACAGGCCGCATTATGGCCATAAACGGGCTAGAGTTGGAATCGTACGTTCATGGGCCGACAATAATGGGCCATCATTAATAGGCCATATTTGATGACGCTATGAAAACGGCCCAACGTATTAATGGACCACAAACGGGCTGACTGTAACCACGGGCTGAATTTGGCCCACAAGCAGAAAATGACAGTAACGGGCCATAAGTAAACCAATGCTGGAAATGAGCCCAAGAATAAATGGGCTCTGAGAAGGCCGAAAGATAACATGGGCTGGAAACGGCCCAGCGGAATAACGAGCCATTAATGGGTATAAAGTGATACACAGTTCATTACGGGCCAGTTTCAACACGGGCCGTTAATAGGCCAAAAGTGATACACTGTTCATTACGGGCCAGTTTCACCACGGGCCGTTGATAGGCCAAGAGTTACATAGGGCCTCATATGGGCCAAAAGACGTCATGGGCCATACATGGGCCAGAAGTGAAAACGGGCTGGAATCATATTGGGTGGCCGAGATGACGCTACTGGGCCTAATTCGGATAGGGCGTAACGGGCCTTGGGTTAGCAGGCTGTAAATGGGCTATATGCGAACATGCCGTTAACAGGCTTTACATGGGCCGGCCCGCCACCTTTTGACCAAGTCAAATGGGCCGGCCTTATCACAGGAATGGGCCTCTGTTGGGCTGTGCCATGTGTCGACGTATCATAGGCGCCTTCTGTCCAATGAGTGGATGACATCTCCCCCAACGATGAGCCGACACGTGTTTCCTCCAGCCAATGATGATTTTACACGTGGAAAATCCCCATTGGCGAGGCTGTTAATGGGTTATCGGATCCAAAACCTGACCCGATAGCTTAACGGCGTTCCGTTACAGTGGATGCCACGTGTCGGTCACCCTTGATGAAAGCACTTCTGTGACGCGGGATTTATCGTCATGGAAGTGGACACTTCCGTGATGATAATTTTGGTAATGTCATGGAACACTTCTACGGCAGCACAGGTATGACTATCTTGATTCTGTCATAAAATCGTCATGGATGTACATGCATGACAAAAAACGCAACTTACTGTGACAAACACGTATCATCACGGAAGTGTATTTTTTGTAGTGCTACTATGTTCTCAAGAGGCTCGTGGAAGAGCTTGATGCAATACATTCAGCAAATCAAGCGGATGCTGACGAAAGGATGGGAGAAGAGGACGCTAAAATTGAAGACGACCTTCGTTATTATGCAGCTGAAATGCTCAACGCCGCTATTGAAGCCAACCAATGCAAGCAGGGTGATGGCCAATCAATGGAGCAGCGACAGGAAGAGACGATGAAACTACCGATGTATTCTGAAAACAAAGGGTAGGAAGAAAATTGCTGCAGCAAAGAAAAGTGACAAGAGAGCTCAAATAAAGGAACCACCTAAAGGAAGAGTCGTCGTGCTCGATGAGAACGGAGTGCCACTTGGACACAGGAAATGTAGTGTGTGCAACCAGGTTGCGGGACACAACAAGCTGATCTAACACTCTTGGAAAGAAACAATGATGAGGAGGTCAAGCAACCCAAATCTCAAAAACAGCAGCCCAAATTATGGAACAAAAGAAGGGACCACACCCAAAGAAAGCAAGCAGCAGACTTTGTAGCATATGCAAGAAGTATGAACCACATAATGCAAGAACATGCCCGAAGCGGGCAGATGCTGAAAATACAAGCAAAAAGACAAAGAAGAAATATAAAGCAAAACCTAGAGCCATCGACAAGAAAGTTGTGGAAGATGAAGAGGAAGACGAAGATGAAAACACGGTCGAAGAAGAGGAATACGAAGAGGAAGACGAAGACGAAGAGGAAGAGGAAGATGACGATGAAGAGGAAGAGGACAATGAAGAGGAAGAGGACAATGAAGAGGAAGAGGACGATGAAGAGGAAGAGGTACATGTCAAGCAAAAACCTCTACCACCAAAGCCTAGGAGGAGCGCAAGGCTGATGAGCAGTTAGAATAGGTCAATTAACACAATGCAAACTTATGTCATGTCAATGTGCAGAACATTATGTCATCCCCTGGTAATATACACTATGAAGTTCAAGTAATATTACTGCAGAAGTCCTGGTATGTTATGAGAGGAAGTGATGTGCTGGTGATGTACGGCATGAAAGTGCAAGCAGTAATAAATTGAAAAACATACACTTTGAAGTTCATGTAATATTACTGCAGAAGTCTTGGTATGTTATGAGAGGAAGTGATGTGTTGGTGATGTATTGCATGAAAGTGCAAGCAAGAACAAAACATGAAAAACATACATTGTGAAGTTCAAGTAAGCTTACTGCAGAAGTCCTGGTATATTATGGCAGGAGGTGCTCGTGTTGTATTCCATAAAAGAGCAACTAGCAAATAATCATACAGTTTTGAAGTTCAGGTCAGCTTACAGAACAAGTTCTGGTATATAAAATCGATGTAGGAAAAAAACATGCTTAAAAAAAGTTTCACCGCATAAACTAAGGTTAGCAAGCCTAAGACAACGCGTTCAAATGTGAAGTTCTGCTTGGATACGTGCAGAAGTTCATGTACAATGCCGACAAAAGATAAAGAAACGTCAACAATATTCCTGCACAAAGTTACAGCTGAAATACATTCGCACTTGAAAAGACACAAAAAACAAAATATAGATTCTATGCAAAAGCATACATATTGGTTGGGTTGAAAATTACCAATACATTACACAACGCAGAATATCCTCTCCATCTGAAACCAGCAGCCCAGCCACATCTCAAAGCAGAATTTCAAGTCTACGATCATATGTTGGGGCCCAAAAATAAACAACACAAAAAAATCAAGCAGTTCAACCAAAACCGAGGGAGAAGTTCAGGTACATCTGTTGGGGCAAAAACATTCAACACATGGATACTGAAAAACGACGCAGTACATTGAAATTCACAAAGCCAAATCATTCTTCACACCAAATACATTTGTCCACAATATCATAAGTAATAGTGTTGCACCTATAGATACACAAATCACTAAAACATTCTAACAACCAAATCTTTACGGAATTGTTCCAATCATTATCAAACCTAAAAATCTGTGCGAAATCAAATCTACAATGAAACTAATGCTTTCAATTCATGGGCCAAAGGACTGGATGTCTTTAGGGAGCTCTGAATGCATGACTTTGTTCTTCTCGCTAAAAATCATAGTGTGCATGAACTCAGCCTTCTAGTCATCTGCAGCAGCCTGCAAACAAAGAAAGGTGAATCAATGGTTTAGTAAGGGATATATAAAACCACAGCAGGAGCGTCTCAGCAAAAACACACAAGAAAAATCAAAGGATGATGAGACAAGAACAAAGACATAACATACTTCCACATCACCAAAATCTTCTACAATCTCATCGCCATCATATGAAGAGCAGAACTTCACGACAAAGAAACCACAATCATTATTCTTCTACTTCTGAACATCGATGAAGGTCGGCCTCTTTACAATAATCACCAAGTTAGGCTGCTTGCTCGCTTTGTATGCAGCCTTGCCGTACACCTCCTCAAGCAACCCAACAAATCTCTTGATCTGCCAGAAATAACAAAATTAGATGAAGTCAAAAACATGTTTACCAAAATAGTTAAGTTAAGGTACATAAAAAGCGACACTTGCATAAGATCCACCTAAACAAATAGCAAAAGTTCAACTTCCAAATCATAGTCAGTTCAAGCAGTATTACCAAAAAACAGAGACAACAACATATTTTTTCAACACAAGGCATAATAAACTTTGTGTTAAACAAGAGAATGTGAAAGGAGGTTCAGGCTAAGAAACACTCACGATATTTTGACAGTCCCCGTGTGTCGTGGATTTGTCACGGCAGATGTCCTAGTGTCAGGACTTAGTCGCGAGGCCAACGCATCTATGTGGTAGCTTGAGAGGGGTTGAGCGGAATCGAGAGATGCAACACAAGACAGGGATTTAGACAGCTTCGGGCCCCGGGAAACATCATACGGTAACAACCCTACATGTTGTTTGAGGTTAGGTCTCATTATCATCACTAGGGAGTCGCCGTAAACCGGCCCTCCTCTTTGTGTCTAGCCCTAAGATTCATTCTTCTTGCTTGTAGCTTGTCCTCTTTTGGGAGCCCTGCCCCTCCTTATATATGTTGAAGGGGCGGGTTACATGTGGAGTCCTATTAGGATTAGGACTAGTCTATCTCTAATATAAACCGGATACAAGTCCTGGTCTTAACTCCTTGTAAGGTAAATATTCGTCATGCCTTTCCCCTTAAACCGGCCCACCATAGTATGAACCGGCCTTCATGAACCGCCCGTTGGGTCACTGGGTCTTGTTGCTCCTCTGACCCGCCTGCCGGATTACCAATGAATCATAAACCGCCAGGTCCAAACGGGTCACCAGTGAATCTTCAAGTCTCAACCAGGTCTCAAGTAAACCGCCAAGTCCGGCCGGGTTATACTTCCGGCCGGTTTACGCCGCGGGGTATATCCCCGACATTAGCCCTCAAGTTTAGCTTGGATTTATCCATGGTAAACTTATGCTGCAAAATAAACACAAGAACCAATTTGACAGGTTGTGCTCCGGATTAAGAATTCTTGTAGACAGGCACCTAATCATCCTTAAATCCTTGTCATTTCCTCCTTCTAGAAAATCCGGGTCAATAACCAGCCTCATACTCAAATTGCTGACGTTGGTTCATCATAGAAAAATATTATGAAGAATAATCCACTCGAGTCGGCTTCCAAAGCATCTATTTAAGAAATATAGGTCTTGAAATACTCATCTGATATTCAGCCAGTTTGAAGATATAAAACTTGCCGGTTTAATATTACCAAAATTGTCGGGTTATAAAAACTGATAATTTCGGGTCATGATTGTTTCCAACGCCGGTTCATGATTGTTGCCAACGCCGGTTCATGATTGTTGCAGACACCGGGTCATAATGATTGGTGATGCAGGGTCAATAATTGTAGGTGACGCCGGTTTATAATTGTTGCAGGCACCAGGTCAATCTGGTTAGCTCAAAACTGAAATTTAAAAGATATTTCTCCCTTATATCCATATTACCTGTAGCCCCCAAGTCTTGAACAGAACAAAGTGATGATTTGAGACTTGCTTCCATATAATTACTGCCACTTTGAAGAAATCCATGTTGCTCATCTCAATCACTAGTAAAAACTGAAGACTCCATATATGTAGCCCCCAAGTGCCGGGTTGTCATGCTTGCAGCAACCTCGGACTTGTAATTGCCTTATACTCATAAAAACTTCAACCAGTGTAGCCCCCAAGGGCCGGGTCATTATGCAATAATGAGCAGGGACTTTATAAATATGATCATGTAAACTTGAGGAGTGATGTGCAGCCCCCAAGGGCCGGCTCATTATGATATGATGAGTCGGGTCTTCAATAAGATGAGCAAAAAATGACTTTGCATTAGCCCCCAAGTGTTATGGTGCATGCTTGCAGCGACATGAGACTTGCATATTTGATATAATCTTAAGTTGAATAATGTAGCCCCCAAGTGCCGGGTCGTAAGCCTGCAGCGACTTGCGACTATTCCTTCAATTGTAAAATAAATCATATCCTTTGATAATATAATAGCCATTGCGCTAAAGCGACTTTGAAAACCTTAATCATAATACTGGTTATTGATAACCATAATAAAATCCAGCCATGTTTGCTATTTGAAGATTTGAATAATATAATCCAATGATTTGTGAGCGCATGATTCCAATGACGCAATCCAAATATATACTGGCGACTTATAGTCAAAAGCCAGGCCGGTTTAACAAACATTGGATAATTTCTCATCATATACTGGCGACTTATTGTCTTAAAGCTAGGCCAGTTTAATAAACACCGGATAATTTATCATCATACTGGCGACTTATAGTCAAAAGCCAGGCCGGTTTAACAAACACCGGAATTTATCATCATACTTTATTCAACCTGTTTCTGCATACAACAAGTTTAAAGTGTCCTAGCGGTTTATCGTCGGACGGGTCATAATGCCCAACATATAACCTGGGTTTATAACCAAGGCTGCACTTAAAAATATGAAATATATCATACCTGTGACATTGAATCACATCATTGGTTTACCAACTTTTTGTAGTAAGAGTGATAACCCCAATCTTTGAGTAATGATAACTCCTTTCATATTGTACCGGTTTATGATAAAACCGTACCGGGTTTGTGACAAACCCCAGATTAACCATATATAATACTGGTGACTTGTAGTCAAATCAGACCGGGCTGATAGTGTCCGGATTATAACTTAATCGTGTACTGACAACTTGTAGTTGAAAGCCGAGCCGGGTTGATAAACACCGGTTTACTCCATAATAGGATGGTAACTTAAAACCAAATCGGGCAGATAGTCTCCGGATTAAGATTTGACCGTGTTCCGCCAATTTGTAATTTGATAGTCGAACCGGTTTAAGAATTTGTCGGTTTAAAAACGCAACAAAAGAAATATTTATCAAAACAAAATTTCAAGCAAAGGCAATGATAAAACCATTTGCAAAAAGAGGCTATTGAGCCGATCAAGAGGCATTACCATGGTCGGACACGACCAAGCCCCCAAAAAGGCGTAGCTATGGTTCTGACGGCCTTTAAACTTTCATCAATATAACAGTAGCCTCCGGGACCGGGTTATCCTTCCCTCCATCGTCTTGGGGTTCTTAAATTTCGGCTGCCGTGGATCCAGCTGTCAGCCTCTCCACGTAAAGTATTCTTCCGATGGAATTCGGTCGTTGACCACATTGACCACGCTGCGCCGATAGCACCACGGCAGTGGACGACGACGAGGCCTAGGAAGGGGATGACACGGAGCCAGGGAAGACGCGGCAGTGGATGCCCACGCGGAGAGGAGTACGCGGGTTCACTAGTTCGGCTGCGCTGGCATCGCCGCAGAATAACAGGGGGTTTGGGTGAGTGGAGTGGAGGGATGGCCTGGCCAGCGGTGGGATTAGTATGGGGGCGGTGAGGCCTCCACGGCAGCACAGCCGGCCATGGGAGGAAGGAGCAGGCGGCACGACCGGCGATGCTTTGGGCGGCTCGAGCAAGAAGACTAGAGGTTGAAGAAGCACTACGACCATTGGATGGACATCGTACGGTCAGTCGAGCTAGAATTGTGCATATTGACTAAGTTGACAAAGCCCTTCGTCCCCGTCAACTTAGTAAGCCCACTATACTGGGTCCCAGCTAGCAGGGGGAGTATTCATATTTTTGTGCGTAATAAGGAGACACTTCCTTGCGTGCGAAGATATAGCTGGTGGGTTCGAGCTGTCAGCGGCGGTAACATTTTTTTCGCGAAATACATAGGCCGTTTCGGTGGGTCCTATATGTCAGGTGGAGGAAATCATTATTTTGTGCGTAATAAGGACCCAGCTGTCGGCCTCTCCACGTACAGTCCACTTCAGATGCATGTTGGTCGTTGACCATGCTGACCACGCCACGCCGAGAGCACCAGGGCGGTGGACAACGGCGAGGCCTAGGAAGGGAACAACACGGAGGCAGGGAAGACTCGGCCGTTGTTTTTGTTTCCCACGCGGAGGGGAGTACGACTGTACGAGGGTTTACTGGTTCGTCTGCCGTCGCCGGAGAATAACAACAGGTGTGGGTGAGTAGAGGGATGGCTAGGCCAGCGATGGGAGTACGGTGGGGCGGTGAGGCCTACGCGGCAGCACAGCCGGCCGCGGGGAGGAGGGAGCAGGCAGTCCCGCCGACGCTTGTTTGAGCGGCTGGAGCAGGAAGAGCAGAGATTGAAGAAGCACGACGGCCATTGGATGGACATCCAACAGTATAAAGGCCATCTGTGGAAAGCTTCAAATCTATGGAAAACAGCATACAGCCCATCTGCCATTATTTCAAATAATTTACAGCCCATTTGCTAATTCTTACGGGTTTTTTTGGAGCCCATATTCTTTATGTTGGCATTACATCCCATATTGTGGCCACGGTTAAAAAATTATACGAAATTTTGCATATGTCGGTGCGGTCTGAACTGTTTTTAATCCCGAAATTTCGAGTCACATTCAGACTGATTTTAAAAATAAATGTATATCAATATAAAATCCAATAAATTGTCCACGCATAAAAATCAATGCAATTTAAAATCTCGAAATGAAAAAAAATATTTTAAAATAATTGCCGGTTTGATGTGTTTTAAAAATGTACAACCCATTTCTCATTACTGATAGGCCATTTTCTCGGCCACCGAATGAAGCTCTCCTCGTCTTGAAAGATTTGCAGCCCAGCAGGCCTGATAAAGCGACTTACTTGACAAATCACAAACGAACTGGGCTAGCCATTTTCAGAAAGAAAAAAAAACTACTGGGCTGGTCTATGGTAAACATAAAAGAAAAGGTTGTCTAGATAGGCCAGAGTGTCCCGCACAGCCCAGTATTTCCGAACGGACGTGTAGGCCGGTGCGCCTCTTCGTGAACCGTGGCAAACTCACAACCGTCCACCGACTCTTCGCCTTTCCCTCTTGATTTGGAACTGCTGTTGCACGCTCTTCCTCTCCCTCTTCCATTTTCCTTTAGCCCTTCACCCTTTCTTCTGCCATTGTTCGATCGTCTTCTCCATGGAGGGAACAGGCCGGAAACGACCCCGTTATTCTTGCCCCGATCTGAAAGATGACGTGGTGGAGGAACTCATTGATCGGTGCGACGTCATCACCTTAGCTAGCATGGCAGATTCGTTCAAGCCCATTCTCGACTCACCTAATAACATCATTACAAAGAACCCAAGAGTCAAGGAGCGGTTTGATCTCCCCTATCTTCTTTGCCATGACCCTGATGACTGGCGCCGGCACGACGGAGGCCTCTCCCTGTGCCAGTTGATGCTGCTTGATAATGATACGTATGATGTTAAGATGCCATCGCTCGAGGGCAAGGCTTGGGCGGGCGCAAATGGAGATTGGGTTGTTTACATTGGGTCCAACTGCGAGTGGGAACTTGTGAATGTGTACACTCGTCACCAGGTTCCACTTCCAAAAATCTCAGCACACTGCCCAGAGGATGAGCACACCGGTAATGTACGCACGTTCAAATACGATCATGGTGATTGTCTTCTACGGAAGATAGTAATTTGTCAAGTTCCCAACCGCTCTTGGAATTACAACAACTATCAAGTTGTTGCTATCTTCGACAAGCTTGTTGCCGTCCTTCGTGGTTCGACTTGATGGATATTGCTCAAAAACAGTTTATGTACACGGATGAGTACTGTGATGCAATTCAATATGAGGGCCTTGTGTTTGCTGCCACCACTCGTGGCACTTTTTTTGCATGGCATCCTAGTAGTTTCGGTACGTTTGTCTTCCACCGTAATTATAATTGTTTCATCCACATGCACGCGGGTTAGCAAGTTTCCCTTTACTAATTAACCTTCTTCTTGTGTTTCCAAGGTCTTGTGAACATCCCACCACCTATACCTGAAAAAATTTATAACCAAGGGGGAGATGACGATGGTGATGATCACGAGCATGAGGACGAGCAGCGCCGATATACTCTGTGGCGCCTGGCAACTAATTCCGATGGATCACCTCTTCTTGTGTATATACAACCCACTGATGATGTTACTGGTAAGGAAGCAGGTGTCTCCCATGGTCGCACTCTCCGGACCTATTCCAACACCCGTTGCATGGTATTCGGGATAGATACTAGTGTGCTAGCGCCAACTCCTTCTCCCTGGCACAGAATTGATAGTCTTGGAGAAAACTCGCTCTTCTTTGGACAAAACTATCCGATGATGGTGAAAGGCGATCCAACTGTTGCTGACACATTTATGAGAAGCAACTGTGTCTATACCTCGGACATTTGGGTGGTTCCCTACCCTTGTACTGATATAGTAGGCCGCTTCAGCCTGGATGATCGGTCCTGCGTTGGTCTCCAGATCGACAACAGATGGCCCATCCCAGAGAATCAGTTGTGGTTCAAAGCAAGCGTTTCCAACGCCGTGGAATGGTTGAGTTGAAGTTCATTTCATGGCTTGTTATTTGTTGTTGGTGCCGCCCGATGCGTGAAGCATGTGAAGCTAGTACAAATTTAGAGAAGCGACTCGAAAGCCATTCATAAATTTAGTAAGTGTATCACAGACATATCATTTTATTACATACAACAGGTCATCAACCCACATCGACAACGAGGATACATTATAAATACTAAAGTTTTTACTGTAGCCATATGTTAATGTGTTCGTTGTACGTAACCAGCACCTCGAATCCTCGATACTAGTATACTATATACTAGTAGGAGTAGTAGGGTGGCATGGTCCAGAACAAGCATTCATGTCCAGGAGTATGGCACACGCCACCACCATGACATCCATCTGACACCATATTATTTCTTGGAGTCTGTGCTAGAGCAATCTCTTCAACCTTGTCGTTTCTCTAATGCTGGTTATAGTGGGGAGTAACTTAGACTAGTGTCATGCATATGACACTAGTCTTTGTTACTACCTTCATAGTGCAAAGTAACATACAAGTAGTATCATAGATGATTGCATTTATTACAGTATAGACTCATTTTGCTTTGGTTTGCGTTATGTTATAGTAACATATTATGTTACTCCAAACATTTCTCTCCTCATTAACTATATGCCACATAAGCAAACTTGTCTTGAAATGCGCTATGTTACTTGCTAAGTTACTCCCACTATGACCAGCCTAACTTCACCCATCGCGCGGCGGGCGAGGTGGGGGTTTGCTGATAGTCGGGTTCCTTAACCGCGGTCCCACTTGTAAGGCCAACTCCAACGCATGACCCCAAACAGACCTCCGTTTTGCACGAACTCCAATGATAATTTTGACTAGAAAAGCAAGACTAAAGAAAACAAGAACCACAAGAATACATTTTACTACTCCTGTAAGTTGGATTAATGCCTTCTCGATGCATTCATTGTTGATCTACGGAGGCTCGATCTTGCGTGCTTCTTTCTTCTTCGAGTGTAAAGAAGTAGACGTTGCTTCCTCGCATCTAGCCTCATGTATAGCCTCTATTCTAGTAGGAGTATCAACAAGTGCACTAATCTCACCCGATAGCAGAACTGAATATTTGGTCGGGTTCTCCCTCCTTTTGCCGATGCGTGGGACATCCAGCATCTAGGTCGTGTCATGAAAGAAAATAGAGTGGTAGTTGAAGCCACAAGATGTGCATCTTGGGTTAAACTGTAAATAGAATCTTACTACTCTTGAGTAACTCCAAAAGCGGCCACCGAAGATCTTTATTGGATTTGTTTTTCATCACCAGCACGTCGAGGTGAAAGATGTGCAGGTTCAGTGGGTCCTTGTCGGTGTCAAAACCGGCGGATCTCGGGTAGGGGGTCCCGAACTGTGCGTCTAGGTGGATGGTAACAGGAGGCAGGGGACACGAAGTTTTACCCAGGTTCGGGCCCTCTTGATGGAGGTAAAACCCTACGTCATGCTCGATTAATATTGATGATATGGGTAGTACAAGAGTAGATCTACCACGAGATCAGAGAGGCTAAACCCTAGAAGCTAGCCAATGGTATGATTGTATGTTGTCCTACGGACTAAAACCCTCCGGTTTATATAGACACTGGAGAGGGCTAGGGTTACACAAGGTCGGTTACAAAGGAGGAGATATACATATCCGTATTGCCTAGCTTGCCTTCCACGCCAAGTAGAGTCCCATCCGGACACGAGACGAAGTCTTCAATCTTGTATCTTCATAGTCTAACAGTACGGCCAAAGGATATAGTCCGGCTGTCCGGAGACCCCCTAATTCAGGACTCCCTCAGTCCTCTTGCGTTTTCACTGACATGTGGGTCGCATGTGAGAAACAGACGATGGGCTCCGTGCGTCTGCTGGCTGGCTGAGAAGAGAGATAGAGGAGGGTTGAGCACAGACTGCAGGAAATTTGTTGTACGTACCTCGATATAGTGGGGTGACATGGGCCATAACTCAGTAGCATTCACCTCTAGCAGTACGGCACACGCCACCCACACGAGTCCCATCCGACACCAATTTTCTTGGAGTCCGTGCTATAGCCATCTCTTCTCACTCCTGTTTTCTAAGCCATCCGACAAGATAATTACTGTAGTATCATATACTACTACATGGATTTGACGGGAAGATAAAAATACATACGGATCCATCAACGTTCAACGACATCCTCGCGGCCTAGTGCGCCGGGTCACCAACCGACGTGTGAGGAGCAGCGGCGTTGGTGGCGAGCTCAACGTGCTTCTGAACAGTGCCGTCCAAGGTTGCCCTGCGCTCCAAGAAGGCCAGCGTCCTATCGTCCTCCTCTTGCATGTAGTAGTCCTTGTGGACGATTTGCGCGTAGAAGTGGGTGATTATGTCGATGGTGTCTTGCTGCACCAGGCGCTGTGCGGCGAGCGCGACCTCGAGGTGGACATTCTCTGGCGCGACGGCGGGCAGTCGTAGGACCACCAGTGCGTCGAAGAGGTTGTTACCATAGTGGCCGTTGAGGGTGGCGGGCATCACAGAGCCTGGGCGTGTCGGCTGGAGGCTTACGTCAAAGTCGTCCTCAAGCTTCTTGACGACGGTGAACTTGTCGAGGAAACCGACGAGGACCTCGTCGAACAAGGAGACGAAGCTGTCGTCCAAGCGGCCCCTCGCCCTGGCGGCCTCAAGCAATACTACCTGGAGACGTTCATCAGTGCCGGGCCATAGGCCAGCGTCGTGGACCATCTGGCACAGCTGGCTGATGCTCGCGCTCATTGCCTCCATGGGTCTAGCGTAGCTTCTAGTCAACTGATCTTGCGATTCGAGTGATCACTCAGCCCTTGGTTAGCGTGCGTTGGTGCGTACGATCTCGTACTACTCCTCGGCCCTGTACTACACCTGCCTTTGGCTGTATGATAGGTGGGCCAGCCACCCCCTGGGGCCACGTGTCATTCACCCAAAGGTAGTTGCCGTAAGTCAATGAAGCTGCATCCCCCTCCGAGCCGATGCAGTATAGTCATCTCACCGGACCTCTAGTTGGGGCCAAGCAAGAGAAGTTTGATGTTTACTGGTTTATCCTTTGAGAAATTTCTATTGATCCGCTTTCAAGATCTATGAACAAGAGAGATCCAAAAAATCTCCATGTAAAAAAAGAGATGAATAGATAGCAGTTCGTACTTTTCAGTATATAAGAGAATGACTGAACTCGCGTTGAAAGCTACTAAACAACGGCTGACAGAGACTCATAAGAGGGAGAGCGGTAGCAAAAATGAGATCTTTCGTCTAGACAGAAGAGAGATCCTTTCCTTCCTTTCTATAGGAAATGACTGATGTTGCTAAGTCACCTTCCGCTGCTCTTGCGTCATCCCTTTTCCAATTCTTTTTGTATGGCTCGGTTGCATCCGATTGATCGCCGCGTCCTGCCAGTTCGCTAAGTAGACTCACTCTACCGAGGGGCAGAAGAAGATCAAGCCGATAAGGGGAAGCGCGCGGACCCGACTTCTTCCTTTTATGCTGAAACTAGGGCTCCCTCTGGGTAATTCTACCTATCCGTTTGGACCACGTACCTAGATCAAGTCAATCATTTCAATCTAAGTTGTCCTCAGCTACAGCAAAAACAGAAGAAAGCAACATTGGTCCCCTTTGCATTTTGCGCCAAGTTTTGACCTTTGATTTAACTATTAAATGTTAATGCATGTAAACAAAAATGTTGTGTAAGTCACCTTACGAAAACCAAATAATCCCAAAATACTTAGGCACGATGCATTAACTCCCTCCTTGTTTCTTATTTCGTGACATATCAACCAATGAGAGATGTGGGCCGTGCATGCTTTCAATGACTTGAGACTACCAAACATGACATGCAGTGTTTAGTTCATTGCATGTACTCCTATTAGTACTCTAGTTAGGAGTAGCAAAAAAACATTAAGTTCTCTCGCCGATAGGAATAAAACACCATGTATTTATTTACAGAGGGAGTAGTACATTTTTGGCGACATGCATTACTAGCTATTGCTAGTCAAATACTAAAATCCAGATGGACGTGGTAGTACTTCTAAATCCAGACGGTGGTGCTACTAGTACTAGTAGTAGTACTAACAATGTAGTAGTAGGAGTACTAGCACTGTACTATCCGTTGGTCAAATTATTACGTGCTGCTCCTCACAGTGAAGTGACAAGACCCTGTGCCAGAGATGACACCTCAGTATAGGCGCCGTGTTCGACATACCATAGTTAGCCTCACCGTCTGCAGTCACTATCATCATGGCTGTAGAACTAGCCTGCTTACAACTAGCCCTGTTCGACATAATTTCCCGTGCGTAGATGCCCGTGCATTGCATGGAACACCAAGATTGGGGGTGGACGGCTCCGGCAGCGACCATCGCGCCAGATTTTTCCACGGCCTTCTACTCCTAGATGTGGTGGGAAGGAGATGAGGCTGATTGTGAGAGACAAGGAGTTGTTTGTAAATAGGGAACAAGCGCGGGCATCTTTTTGCAAAAATGGAGAAGCTTGGTTTGTATGTGTCAGATCTAGATCCGACGGCTATTGGTGAAAGATGGGAGGCACAACATCATCACCAACTCAGGACCTGTTTGATTCATAGGATTTTGAAAACGTAGGAATAGCCGAATAGGACACGGCAATATTACAAGTTTCAAACTGATATTACAAATGTTAGGAGTAAGGCTGCACCTACGAAGAGGGAATTACTAGGAAGTTTACGTAAGAACTTTCGTTAC
The DNA here is from genome assembly GCF_056163025.1 of Triticum urartu. NCBI lineage: Eukaryota > Viridiplantae > Streptophyta > Magnoliopsida > Poales > Poaceae > Triticum > Triticum urartu. The sequence continues at coordinate 162,228,919 of NC_141873.1, read as the reverse complement.
TTTAGGTGGATGCAGCATTATCGTACAAACTAAAATCCACCACCCTGACAAGTCACTAATGGGCAAATAAGTTTTCGAGTCTCTGGCCACTTGATGTTTCAAAAACAAATTCAGCTTCTATGGAGAAATGAGCTCCACCGTGTACCCGCGCGGGTGTGGCTGGGCACGAAGCGTGAGTACGTGCACGGTGCACCTATTCTCTCCTTGTATACGTACACCACCTACGTGGGGTTGTGTGAGAGAGATACAAACCTAGAGAGATATAGTGTGTGGGTTCTTGAGAGTTTTTTTTTGTTGGGCGGGGGGTCAATCAAAAAATTTAACATATGCAATGTGTGTGAAATAGTGTCCTAGATATAACATATATATAGAGGGGGCGATCCACGAGAAGAGAGTGGAGGTATCATCGGCTTGAGGTGTCCATAGAATCGAAGAGAGGGATGATGTGTGTGTGTGTGCGCGCGCGTGATCGATAAAGAGTGCCATCAAATTTGTGTGTGCCCACGTCAAAGATATAGATTGGCTGGCCTACTGGAACGTGAGATGGGACATGTGTAGTTTGTCTCTGTGGCATGGGTACCTACCTGCAACGCTCGACTATCGGTGTGTGGTGGGGGAAGAGGGAGGCCCAATTAACTATAGAGGAACAATGGCTGGTATATGTGTGGAGGAGGAGAGAGGCCTACCTCATGTATTATGGGAGATCGATCGGCATCCATGCATATGTGCAGGAGATGAATAAGGTTGGGAGAGAGACAGAGCTAGAGTGTTGGAGGGGGTGGTAGTGGAGTTGCTTCTAACAAATGGTGGGATAGGCTTGTTAGACAAACGGAGGGCACACCCGCAATATCAATTAGAGAGGAGATGGCTGCTTGTTGTCGGTGCACGTGCGTGTGAGAGACGGGTCAGGAGGCATGCACGAATGATGAGGGGGGATGATGTGGTTGTGGTAAGCACACGTAACTACATAGGAAGATCAATCGCCCTTTGTAAGATAAAGGAGAGACATAACTTGTGAGGTACGTCGATCGATGGGGGGGTAGTTAAAGTCGATCTAGGTATATGTTGGGAGATCGATCGGTATACATGCATGTGTGTGTTAGAAGAAAATGAGGCACGAGGAGAAGGATAGAGAGAGAGAGAGGGATGCATGTAGGAGGTGGTACGAGAGGCATACTATATCGAGGGGGAGGAGTGTGCGAGTACGAGAACGATGAAAAGAGTGGTGGGAGTGAGGCATGGACGGTGACAAGAGAAGAGGGGAAGCTTGTGTTTGTGCTAGGCACACCTGGCTAGAGAGGCATATCGATCGATGTGTGCCGTAAAGAAGGAGCTGGGGGGCCTACACACACCGTGGGTGAACGACCTAAAGTGAAAAGACGAATTTGCGCGATGGAGCTAGAGAATGCTGAGGGAGGGTGAGAGGGATGCGGGCGTGTGCATGCACAAGAGAAAGTTAGCGCTAGCTACAAAGATAAGAGGGTTGTGTGGGTGTAAAAGATGAATAGAGATCATATATACTTCATTATAAAAAGCGAATTCAGATATTTGAAGAATTTATCATAGTGTTTCAAACCGACGGATGTGTGAATATATATAACGGTGATACACATGGTGTGGTTATGAACATGGTATATTACATTTAATATGTTTTATCTCTACTCTTATAAAAAACGGAGTTGTTGATGATGGTGTGCCTGCCATCCTGCATTATAGGCCGTCTGATTTATATCTGGCGGATAGCAAGGAAACTATGATGGTTGAAGTTGGCAACAATCATGATTGTAGATTCTTATTGAAATAGAGAAACGAATTCAAATTTAGTTCGAATTGCAGCGGTAGTATAGACATTTGGAATGCACTAAAATGTTGGTATGAGTAGGTTACATGCATTATACAGCAAGCGAAAAAATTTAATCGGACATAACATGGATTCATACTCCCTCCTTCCATCTATATAGGGCGTAATGAGATTTTTAAAACCGCCTTTGACTATTGACAAGATTAATAGTACATGACATGCACAATGTGAAAATTATATCATTGAAAGAACCTTTCACAGATGAATTTAACGGTGTGCTTTGTGTAAGTTGCATGTCATATATCATTGCTCTAATATTTGGTCAAAGTTAGCATCGAAAAACGCATTAGGCCCTATATAGATGGAAGGAGGGAGTAGCTTTGAATAGCATTTGTATAGTAAAACGGGGCAAGACTCTCTCTTTGTGTGGTGTGAATAGTTTTATTTTTTTCGTTTTCTTTTTGGTTGAGGGAAGTGCGAATTGATTTGGTACGTACAAGTACAATATTACTACATGTTAGGCTTGTCCCTAAAATTCAACCCGCGTCTTGTTATATCCCGAAAATTCAGATATCGTGCTCCCAAAACTGGCGCCTTCACAACCTGCGCCTTGCTATCCCGAAATTACAATGCGCGCGAAAACTCCCTCCAGCTGCCAAATCCCGACACGCGAAATCCCCCTTCTAACCCTGAGCCGAAAGGGCCACTAGTTCAAATCGGTGGGGGTACTTTTGTAACACACCCTACATTTTGGACAAGCGCGTTCCTAAGTCATGCTTCACCCCCTCCCATCGCCCCCTTTTCGCCATTCAAATCCCAGGCCGCCATAACCTCTCCGCTCCAGCCGCGAAACCCCACCCTCCTCCGTCCGCCACGTCACCGCTGCCCAGCCGGAGCCTCTTCCCCGACGATGTCGTCCAGCGCAACAGCTCGACGTCCCTCGTCCACCTCCCCGGATGAGGATCCATCGTCCATCTCGCCGTCCCGCCAGTTCAGCCGCCCCGTCCTCCACCTCCAAGGAGCTGCTCCGACGATCGCATCGTCTATCGCGACTGCTCCATCCCCATAGCGCCGCCTTAACCTGCTCCACCGGAACCGCAGCATCCTCACCGACTCCTCGGACGAAGCCGAGGCCTACTTAGCGCCACCAAAGAGGTTGTACACTCATCGCATCGCACCTTCTCCTTAACTCGACCTCCCGGCGCCGACGATGCTCCATCCCGCACCCCCATGGAGCGGCTACCTTAAGCCGGCGCCGCGGGCAACATCTCCACGGCGGCTCTCCCCCAGTGCGAGGCCCCTTTGGCGGCAGCGTCCGTACCAGCCGGATCTGCTGCTGCTGCTCCAGCTCTCTTTCAATCGCTCGCTCGCCCAGCTGCTGCTGCTCTCCCCCTCGCTCGTGCTGCTGCTCTGCTCCGTTTAAGCGACACCTCAGTTGACAGAATCGACTTTTGGGTCAGTCGGTTTTCAAGGGTTGGGGGGCTCGCCGGAGTTAAGGAAGAACCACCCGCAGCGGGGACGGGGGCTCGCCGGAGAGGTAACCCACTATCTATCTTAGGGTTCAGGGTGGGGGGCCTAGAGGGCTAGCCGGGGCGGCAGTGGCGAGTTGTTTCGGGGCGGCGAGGCGGCGCTGGGGCCGGCGGCGAGGCCGGTGGTAGCTGGCGGCTCAGGGGGGTGCAGGTTGAAGATGAACTTCAGACCCTCCCTAAACTACATGTCAAGTGCCTCTCTGCTACCATTGCGTTCAGTTTCGACAGTAGCATTCAGATTCCACAGTAAATTTCAATTTCGATAGTTAAGTTCAGAGTCAACAGTTTTTACCTCATCTGTTGTAGTCAGGTGGTTTTTGGTGATGTTAATTTTACATCCATTTTACATCATCTATTGGAGATGCTATTAGAATCTCACTTGAAATTGACGATGTCTGTCTTGTGCTGCTTCAGCCTTGACGTCTTACGGCTCACCGGAGCTGCTCCAACGACAGAATGATCCGTCACAACAGAGCAGTGCCCTGGACGCCCTCTACAGATTCCTTAGATCTTCCTCCACACCTCCGATAGCCACCTCTGCCTTAACTGCTTCAGCGACCAACCCAATGACGCTGAGGTCGACACGGCTACGGCAAAGAGCTTGTACACTTGTTGCATCACTTATTACTATACATTCACGTCGATCCATTAGGGCTATTTTGGTTCAACAGAAAAACATCGATCCACTAGTTGTTACCATCACTCTAAATTTCTGCATGCTCTCCTTACATAATCTCACCATATTTTTTTGTATGCATGTCAGATATTGTACACACTCATGCTGAACATGTAGAGAAAAAGAGAAGAGTTTTGCGCAGTAATACAATGTCATGCAGACATCGCTCGATGGTGGGTTCAATGGCAAACCCTCCCCACCCCTCTCCAGATTGTAATCCAGAGGAAGATATCTATTCTGAGGCGGATTCGGACGTTGTTGACCACTCCTATTTACCCCTCAAGGTGTTTTCTCTACCTTGGCATGATGATGTTAGTCATATCATGCATATGTTGCCTTGCAGTTCCTACTTTTAACATCATATATGTCATTTGCTTAGTTTAGACATGTTCTGTAATGCCACCTGTTTAGTTTCTATATCATATATGGGAATTATGCAGTCTCATGTCTTTTAGCGAGCCATAATATATGTGAAATGTGCAATGCCATCCTGTTTAACCAGGCATCATATATATGAATGATATCTTGCCCATCCTTTTCTTCATTACATTTCCATTTGTCGACAATGTTTGTACATTAAACTACTCTTCCTATGAATCAGCCATTTGGGTGGGAGATGGAAAAATCTGGAGTGAAAACAAGGCCTTCAGAGCAGACAGTGCTACATGTCGAAGTAGATCTCTTGTTGGGTCCCGATAGCTCCTCAGAGATGGATTCAGAGACAGATGACCAGTCCTATTCCCCCACTGAGGTGTATGCTCTAACTTGGCATGGTTATACTGCTCATATCATGCATACGATGTCTTGCATTGCATAGTTTAGACATCATATACACAATATTCAACACCATGTTCTTAATTCAGACATCATATCGAATGCCCTATGTTTAGCATATAAATCACATATGTGAATTAAATGATGCGATCCTGATTACTTAGATAACATGTAGGTGAATTATGTCATGCGATCCTGTTTAGTTATTCATCATATCTTTGAATTATGTTATGCTATGCTATCCAGTTTAGATAGACATCCTATCTATGAAATTATGTCATGCTATCCGTTTTAGTTAAACAATATACATGTCAACTATTTCATGCCCTCTTTTTTCCACACTATCTATTGCATCTGTCTCTCATACAATGTCTATACATTCAACTATGTTTCCTGTTTATCAGCCATTTGAATTGGAGCGGGTGATGCCAGTATCTAGCGGACTAAAAACACGGTCTTCAAATAAAACAGTGCTACCTCTTGGTGGAGATAGCACCCCGGTTGTACATGCACAAGAACCAGCCCTACCACACATAACCCAAACTCTCGCAGATTGTACCCCTACTACGATGGACAGAGAACCAGCTTCACCCAATCTAACCCCAACCCCAGCCGATAGTAACCCAGTTCCTGTTGACACATCACCATCTCCACCACAGAGCTCCCAAACAAGAGCAGTTAGTAAGGCAGCTCCAGTGCCCATAGGGACAGTACTATCACGGCGAACCCCAACTCCACCAGTTAGTACGCCTATTCCTATGGAGGAAGCACAACCAGCTAGTCGTAGTTTAGCATCTATCGCATTTGATGTTGTTAAATCGTATGTGCGTATCTTCCCATCTTGGAAATATTATACTGAAGATGAAGGAAAATGCCAGTTGCAGGTGTTTGTCCAGGAGTTATGTGTAAGTAATGTTATTCATGGCAATTACTTTGCTTCGTCCCATACATCCTACCTCCATGATGGTTATAATACAACAAATTTTTCCCATTTTTCTCTATATAGAAGGACCGATTTGGAAACTCAGGATGAGGTAACCTGTGCTAATACCTCTGCTATCTTCAAGAATGCTTGGTGGCAGTATCAGAATTACCTGAAGAAAACGTACTTCACCGGCAAAGAAACTCATCAAATTCCCTTACGTTCTCCTGAGACACATTTACTGGATGATGACTGGGAATGCCTTGTTCTGTACTGGTCCTAAACCAAGAATGTGGTAAGGTCTATGAGCTCATTTTCTATTTTTAAGTATTATATTCTTGCGTCTTACTGTACTCTGTTCATGTAGAACAAGTGCCTAAACCTGAAGAACAACTGTTCTAATTTAAGATTCCATTGCTACCATAGGACATAGATATATGTTTTTTTGATGCTTTTATTATGTACTAGTACTTGGCAATAGAAGACTTGGTAGTTTAATCCTGTCCACCTTACTAATGAACTGGTTCACCGAAATGAGTTTCATATACTAGTACATGCTAAATTTGTTATGTGTCTGCTTGTTTCTGCTTTTAGAATGCTGACAGAATATTGGGGAAGAGTGCCTTATTAAGCAACGGTAAAGGAAGTAATGCAGATAAGGTTCAGGATAGTGACACATCCTGTCTTGGTTTAGTGTTGGAGTTACTGGCCACTACCGCTTGCACAGGCTATTCAAACTCACTGTCTGAATCAGTTCGGTTTCTTGAGTCTCAACTACAAGCTGAAAGACATCGATCAGCTGTGTTGCGACAAGAAGCGGAAGGACTGCGGAAGTCCCTGGAGCATTCAGATGCATACTTTCTGGTGCAACAGCAAGCATTGGAGGATTTTAGCGCCAAACAGGACAAAGCTAATCAGCTTGCTAAGCTTATTGCCAGCATGGTGGATACCCAGGATAACGTTTCTTGAGCTCTTCTGAAGTTGTTTCAGTTATGCTCTTGTTTTGCTGCCGCGTTTATTTGCACTGGTGGCCAATTTTGATGGCCAGTGTATATGATATGCTGCTTTGTTCCCTATATTTGCATTGGTGGCAAACTTTGATGCCCAATGGATGTAATATGTGTAATAGCCGTGATAGCCTAGCGTTAGTTGCTTGCTTATTTATTTCCTTGTTGTCTTGTTTATTTGTTTGCTTCTAGTCATTGCAGTTCTTTTTCCGCCGTTAACTAGTGGCTGCAATAACCTATTTTTTAAAACTAGGCCACAATAACCATGGGCTAATATTTACTGTAGTGACACTGGGCCTCCTACGGGCCGTAGAAACAGTGGGCCTTCTACGGGCCGTAGAAACAGTAGGCCTTCTATGGGTCGTAGAAACAATGGGCCTTCTACGGGTCGTATCATCAATGGGCCTTATACAGGCCGTATGATCGATTGGCCAAACATGGGCCAATAACAGGCCGCATTATGGCCGTAAACGGGCTAGAGTTGGAATCATCCGTTCATGGGCCGACCGTAACGGGCCACCGTTAATAGGCCGTATTTGATGACGCTATGAAAACAGCCCAACGTATTAACGGACCACAAACGGGCCAACTGTAACCACGGGCTGAATTTGGCCCACAAGCAGAAAATGACAGTAACAGACCGTAAGTAAACGAATGCTGGAAATGAGCCCAAGAATAAATGGGCTCTGAGAAGGCCGAAAGATAACATGGGCTGGAAACGGCCCAACGGAATAACGAGCCGTTAATGGGTATAAAGTGATACACTGTTCATTACGGGCCAGTTTCACCACGGGCCGTTAATGGGTGTAAAGTGATACACTGTTCATTACGGGCCAGTTTCACCACGGGCCCTTAATAGGCCAAGAGTTACATAGGGCCTCACATGGGTCGAAAGACGTCATGGGCCATACATGGGCCAGAAGTGAAAACGGGCTGGAATCATATTGGATGGCCCAGATGATGCTACTGGGCCTAATTCGGATAGGGCGTAACGGGCCTTGGGTTAGCGGGCTGTAAATGGGCTATATGCGAACATGCCGTTAACAGGCTTTCCATAGGCCAGACCGCCACCTTTTGACCAAGTCAAACGGGCCGGCCTTTTCACAGGAATGGGCCTCTGTTGGGCCGTGCCACGTGTCGACGTATCATAGGCGCCTTCCATCCAATGAGTGGTTGACATCTGTCCCAACGATGAGCCGACACGTGTTTCCTCTAGCCAATGATGATTTTACACGTGGAAAATCCCCATTGGTCGTGGCTGTTAACGGGTTATCGGATCCAAAACCCGACCCGATAGCTTAACGACGTTCCGTTATGGTGGATGCCACATGTCGGTCACCCTTGACGAAAGCACTTCTGTGACACGCGATTTATCGTCATGGAAGTGGACACTTCCGTGATGATAATTTTGGTAATGTCATGGGACACTTCTATGACAGCACATGTATGACTATCTTGATTCTGTCATAAATTTGTCATGGATGTACATGCATGACAAAAAAGTGACCTACTGTGACAAACACGTATCATCAATGAAGTGTATTTTTTTGTAGTGATGGCAGACACACCAACATCACCAACTTAGTCTTGTGTAGGAGTACAAGCAAGATCCGTGCATTGCATGGAACATCAAGATGCATTTTTTTATAAAACACTTGTTGTGATTGACCCTTGCGGGAGTAATCCCATGTGTAAAAACTAATGATATATCGAGAAATATGAGATAAGGTGAAGAGGAGTGGGGTGTGGTGGTGGTTGGTGGTCGGACTGAACAGAGGCATGGGGATTGACGACGCCGGCAGCGGCCACCAGGCCAGTTTGTTCCAGAGGCTTCCTTTCTTAATTGCTCAACAATGAGGTTTGTTGGAGATAAGGATGAACGAGGGAAGGCCTTGTCTGCAAATGTGGAGAGGGGTGCGGGTATCTTTTAGTTTAATTTCCATCCGTCAGATATAGATCAGACGATCTATATTGCAAGATGGCACATGTACCATCGTCACCAACTCGGTTTTTATAAGAGAAGAAATACAAGTATGGAGATACAAACGTATTATCGATACTTGCTTCCGTAAACTAGCATCTACATTCTATTCAATGCCTCGGCATGTGGGGCCTTAGCACAATGACTTATCGACTGTGTAAAACAAAGATTTTCCCGTCGCCGACAAGGAGGGGGTGACGGCAGCGCGCTTTTTGGCTTGCTCTAGTCCTAGTAGTCATACTAGGTGGTCTAAGCACGTGTAGATTTATTCTTTTTCATGTCTCGTGTTCGCCGTACTGCCACGACTATTGATGAATAGACGGTAAGTTATTCAAGGGGAAACCCTTGTTGAGCGTGTTTGCGAGAGAGAGAGAGAGAGAGAGAGAGAGAGTGCGTGTGTGATATGTTAGAGACTGAGGCAATGATAACAGATTCTTTGTGTCTATGTGTGTGGAGGATAGAGAGAGACATGTAGATGGGGCTTTGTGTTGTGTAACGTGGAGACACATATACCTAATTAGAGAGTGAATGTGTGAGATACACATGCGGACATGAGGAGAGATGAGGATCTGGATAAATGGGTGTTTGTGCGTGTCTGTGTGTGTTTGTGCACGCGTTTGTGTGTGAGAGGGAGAGAGTGTATGTGGAGTAGAGAGACCACTGATGATGTAAACCTAGTATAAGGGAAGGGGGAATGGTGTGACATGTGTAGTAGCGAGATAGCACGGGTGCGGGCGGGGGGAGCAGACTATTTGGAAGAGACATCGAGTGTGTGTGTGGGAGAGGGGTGTGAGAGCGAGAGAAAGAGAGAGCTAGCGACGGAGAGAGAGAGGAAGAGAGGGGGCGAGAGGGGTCGTTTTTGTCCATAAATGGCGTATAGACAGGGAGACAATGTTGATGTTGTCCGAAATTGGCCTATGAACGGAGACGCAAGGGAAGCGAGTCATCGTGTGTGTGATAGGGACTTCATGAGAGATCTAGAACAGATGGTGTAGAGAACAATGTGCGAAATCGAGAACAATTATACATTAGGGAGCTATGCAAAGAGTCACGACATATATGTATACAGGGAAGGAGTTGGGGCGGGTCCGCATGTGGGAGAGATAGAAAGAGGAGAGTGGTGCACAAGGAGACAAAGTGTGCTTGTTTGTAGTGGGGTGGTGTGTGAGATGAGTGCGCAAGAACCACATAACAAGGGAGATAGACGTTTGGGGGCGACGTTTTGTGTGTATGGGAAATATACACTCTACATAGTGTGTGTGCTTGGGTAAGAGAGATAGCGGGAGACCTAGAGAGTGAGGGAAGAGATGTGTGCATGCCCGAGAGACAAAGTGATAGAGACCTATGTTGGGGTCCGGACTTTACAAGAGAGAGGGGTGTTAATGTGCTTGTGTGTTAGTGTTTGGGGGAGAGAACGACTTCTCTATGTGTGTGTGTGGTGGTGGGGAGGGTTGACTTAAGATAAAGAGTGAGGTGTCTATATTTGAGGGACTTTAGCGTAATTGAGATATTGTGCACTCATGGTTGATCAATTTGTTTCACAGTTTGTACTATGAGATAACGATACTTTTGAACATGCGTGATATACCTTGATGTACTAGAACTAAGATTGGAATTTTGGAATTCGACTCCATCATTAGATTTTGTAATTCATTTAAACGGAGGTACATTTTTAAGCCGGGATTTCGTGATTTCAAATTCATATATCAAACCTAGAGATATACACATACGGGCATGTTCAAACTTTATAATCATCCACTTTATTCATACACATACACATTTTTGCTTTTGTCATCATATTTAGGATAAACACATTTGGAATTTCATTTGAATTGGACCGTATGATGGTATTTGCTTGTAGTAGCTCAATGATCCATATTTGAATTGAATGGACAATCTAAGTTTCGAGTTGGAGACATTGATTTTCAAAACTTGCACATTTTTTTGCGTGCAAAACAAACAAATTGTCGGCCAAGATATCATAGTCGGCCGTACAAGAGCAGAATACTTATAATTTTAGGCGCCAAAAGCTTTCAAACTTCCCGCTCACATTGAAATATCACGCGCCCGAAAGTTTAGCCCTGCGATATCCTATTTTACCCCTGCCACATGAATGGAAAAGGGCTGCTTTGGTAACTCCATTGTTTTCCCCTCTTTGCCCCCAACATTCTTCCCCAGAGCCCCTCCCCCTCCCCTCCCCGACCTCCCCAACCATAGCAAGCCGCCGAATCTAGTCCTCCGCCGCAGCGGTGGACCTCACACCCCGCCGGATCTACCTTCCGCACCTTGGAACCCCCAACTGCCAACTCACCACTTCACCGGAGCCGCTTCAGCGACTGGCTTGTCCACCGCTCCAGATCTCCTTGACCGCCATCATGGTCCACTGCAGCGGATCTGCTTAACCAGTGCCCTCGTCCACCACAGCGTAGGCCCTTCACTGACTCCCTTGTCCGCCCCTTCACTGGCCCTTCATACAAGCCCTCGTCCGCCGCAACAGATCCGCCTCACCGAAAGCACTGTACAACGCGCCCGCCAAAGCCTTCGTCCACTGCACCAGACCCGCTCCAGAGACGCCATATTCAAATCCACCGGCCCTGCTTTACCGACGCTGCAGCCTCATCAGGTTATTTCGATTTGTACTCCTTCGGTTTTTCTCTTTATCGTGCAACTGTTCACTTACCACAGATGAGCTTTCTTGTATTTCAACAGGCGCCGCAACCGTAGCACCGGAGCCGCTTTAGCGACAACGACAGCCGGCCCAAACTCAACCGCAACACGAGCACCATCGACGATCCTTAGCTATCAAGTATGACAATGATACCCATACGCCGCCGAGAATCAGGTACTATTATCCAACGGCCGGCGCCTACGTTCACTTTCCTAGCATAAGCACCGCACCTTTGAATTTCTTCAGGGCATCATTCAGTTTTTCATGATATGCGTTATTCTGCTTGCACCTGTAGGGCTATACTTCTGGCAGTGAACATGTTACATGTGCTAAATTACATACCAGTGCACATATAGTTAATATGCTTTAGTTTTGTTCTGATGCCACCTATTGGTTCCATCAGACTGCTTAATGTTCTCTATGCTTAATTACACATCAGCAAACTAGCATGTGGTTCCGCTGCTTTTTGTTCGTTTTACCCTACATTTTCTGATGCTAGCTATTACATCACTGCTCTGAGCCTCTGTTCATTACTTGTTTGTGTGTTCTTGATCTTCCCAAGTTGCATGACTAATTTGATGCTTCTATTAATTATGGAGCTGCCAACCCCATCAAGCATAATATTTGTTCTTTTGGGGCTGGCACCTCGAACAAGCATAAAAATAGAGGGAAGCAGATATATTGTCGTGTATGCACACACCCTTCTTCCATTAGTTTAGATGAACCATTGATGATCAATTTGGACCAGTGCATGCGATTAAAATTAATTTTACCTAAATAGATGGTGCAGAATAAACTACAACAACTAGATTTGCAATCACGGGATGCTGACGATATCTTCAAAGAACATTGCAACAGTAGCTAGGCTTCACAGCAACATATGGTAAGCTAGTGTGTTTTAGTACATGTGAAATGTAATGCGAGTGGGCTTCTTTCTTGGCTTGTGCCCTCGACGTGTAATCCTACCGAATTACAAATAGTTCAGTTGTTTGCTTTGCTGTATTGCTTGATTCGAATGCTTATTTGTTGTTACGCTATACCTAAGTTGGCCAATATGTCAGCAGTGCCTGCTGTACTATCATAAAGAAATGCATGCCTATTTCATTTGAGTCCTTAACTTTTCCTCTCAACTTCATCACAAGACTGTCTTCGTAGTTTATATGAGGCCACACTGTTAAGTGCTTTCTCAGATTATTTCAACTACTTAGATGCCTTGGCAACTTAAATATAGCAGTTGTACACTCCCTTTCAACTAGGGATGTCAACTGGGTCCCGTTTAATCCTGATTAAAGTCCACTAGTGGTATGATAGTTCAAAAGAGTTTTTGTTTTTTGAGGAAAATGAACTAGGGAGGTAGCAAAAACTTACTATATGGGACTGGCGGATGTCGTTTATTTGCCACTTACATCCCTAGTTTCATCTTACCATTTTAATTTCTTTTCGGCTGATGCTGCTTCGAACCATTTAAATATAGTTTGCCATGCTCGGCAATAATTCGTCCGTCGTTTACCATGTAAGCTTACTGCCTGGATCATACGATAACTATCTCTTACTGATGTCTAGCGGAAACCTTTCAGGATGCCGTTCACACTAGGACACAATGTACAACCCCAGAATCTATTTGTGGAAGCAGTGCGCCATCCATGTTACCAGATGGTAGCAGTTCAGAGGCAACACCGCCGGAGAGCAGTCTGAGCACATATATTATAGTGCTTGAGGCTCTACTAGAGGCAGAAAGAGATGGTGTGGCTGCCATGAATGAGGTAATCTTTATCTTGAGGCTGGAAATTACGGAATTAGCAGCACGCATTATGCAAGCAACCCAAGAATTGGAGGAAGTAAGAATGTTGCATTTGAAGACGGAGGAGGTCCTGCTGTTTCTACTATCTGAAGCCCAAGGTAATCCCGGTTCTTCTTTAGATACCAGTTGAAATTGTCATTAGATTATTGTACTTGCATGTTGTGTCAGGTCTCTGAATGGATTATGTTGCAAGACCCCCTATGTTGTCCATGTGTTGTAATGATCCGAATTTTTTAGGCGAGGTAATCCTCAGTACTTGTATGATTGACATAAGGTGAACTGTTTTTCGTGTGAGCATATTGTATTGGATGAAATAACTGTTTGACTCAGAGTGTATCCAACCTACTGAATTCGAAGATCACGACATTTCTAAATCATAATCATATATAAAGGTGGAATAAATCTTTGTTGTGGTTTTGAAGAAATAAATAACAAAACATATAATTATCTGTGGATATTCGTAATCGAATACAAATTGGATTTGAATTTAGTTTGCCAGGTCCCAGGGCAAACATGAATGCTAATTCTCTCAAGTTTTGAACGAAGCGGCTAAACACCCACTATAATTTGTGGGATGCCCGAAGCAAATGTTTGCGAGAGGGAAATTACTGTCTACCCCTGACACTTGACATCCTTATCGACCGGATTTACACTACTGTCGATAGGGATAGACAAGTAACTTCAATCAGATGTGACACGACGGCCTTTGAGCCCATTCAGACACGGTGGGCGCCAAACGTGGGCGGCAAAACACATTTGATTCAAGCTCGTCTGAAAGACATGTGTCTCTTCCTCCATTTCCCCATTCATACACGATGGGCGGCAAAACAAACTCTCCTCGTCAGAAATCCATGTAGGCTAATATTTTAAATAGGGGCAGATGTGTGACTTCCATCAGACGTGACACAACCACCCTACCTGTCAGCCCTATTCATACACCATGGGCGCCAACCATGGGCGGAAAAACACCCTCTCCTCGCCCAAAATAGTTACCGGCAAATATTTTGGAGATGCGAAATTACCGTCCTATTCCCAACCGACGCGATGTCCGAAATTTTAAACGCGGGATAAGTTCGTAACTTTCCCCCATTTCAGAGAAGCGCGTCCCAAAGTTTGAGATCCCCCCTCCCCTCCATTTCCCCATTCATACACCATCGGCGGCATGACAACCTCCGCACTGCGGCCAGCCTCCTCCGTCCGCCACCCCATCCTCCACCTTGCCGGAGCCGCTACCCCTACCCCGTCGTCCACTGCAAGAGATGGACATCTCTCATCCACGGCGCTGGACCAGGATCCTTTCATCGCCTCCTCTTGCTTCATCGGCGCCGTCATCCACCTTTCCGTTGCCGCTCCTATGACCGCCTCGTCCACGGCAACAGGATATATCCCCCGACCCGGCCGTCTGCCGTCTAAAGTCTTCTTCCCCGCTGTCGACAGCCATCGCACCCGCAACACCCTCAACGTATCAGCATAGGCCTACACTGCGTCGCAAGAGAGGTGGTGCCCTTTCATATGTGCTTAAGTTATTGATCTCACCCGGAAAATAAATTGTAGTTTGTTTACTGCACTTTTCTTGTTCGTACCAAATCGTAGTGTCTAGTTGAAAGCAAACATTGGTTGCGAAGTAGCTTTGTCCAGTTTGCACCTTCAGATCCGCCATGGCACGGGCACTATACTCGTAAAGCTTATGGTTTCCCCCCTTTATATTCACTACCATCATCGTGGGTGCTTCGTGTCGTGCTAGCACTGCTCCTCAAGACCTCAACCCAAAGCTTACGTGTTGAAATACCGATCTGATATGATGCTCATATCACTAAAACAGAGAACGTTTAATTGGTCACCTAGTGTTCCTATATTCGTTTCGAAGAGCATGTGCGCCACCCACTGGTCCAGCTAGTTCCACTTTCCTGATTTTTCTCTTGATGCTAAGGGTTTTCCCCTTTTATCTACTCCCTCCATTCGGAATTACTTGTCTCGGAAATGGATGTATCTAGAACTAAAATACGTCTAGATACATCCATTTCTGCGACAAGTAATTCCGAACGGAGGGAGTACTCTACTATGATCTGCGTAGGTGCTTTCTGTCGTACTAGCATTACTCCACCCTTCAAGCTAAACAACACAACACTCAGAATTCGAAAGCTCAGTTGTTCAAATATGATTGTGATATGATACTGATATTAGTTAACCGACACATTTAATTGGTTAGCTAAAGGTCCCACTTGAGTTTCCAAATGCATGTCACGACATATAGAGAGACAGCATAATTGCATTTCTTTGTCACTTGTTGACCGTACTTTCTTGTCCATACCAAATCTTAGTTGTTATTTCAAAGCAAACATCGGTTGCTAACTACCATTTGCGCGGTTTGTAGCTTCAGATCTGCCATCCCACTGCCACGGTCAACACTGTACTCATCATGCTTATGTTTTCCCCATTTTATGATGACCACAATCAGCCTACGTGGTTCGTGTCGTAATAGCACTGCTCCACCCATCGAGCTAAACAAGCTTAGTTGTACAAATTCATATCTGATATTATTGCTGATATTAGTAAAATTGAGAGATGTTTAATTGGTTAGTTAAATGTTCCTACTTTAGTTTCGAAATGCATGGGAACCACATATGGAGAGACCGGAAAGAATAGTATTTCTCTGTGCGCTCTGGTTCATCATGGGTGGCCAACCGACATTGTATTGAAAGACTTGTAATATCTTCAATCTGCTTGCTATTATGCTCGTCTTTAAGATGATACTCTTCTCTTGCGGTCGACTGGTCAGGTCGAGTTGTTCTCCCTTAGTATATTTTGAATCTGTCAGGTTAGGTCGACTAGTTCTTCTTTACTATATGTTGAAGCTATCATCTGCGAAGTGTCATCACTTCTGGAGCTCTCATATTTTGAGTAGTAGGCCACATTATATTAATGCACACAACAAATTACAGCATGCATGGCATCTTTTAAAAGAATTGCAGAGATAGCACAAAGGGGTTTACAGGGAGGCAGTATTGGATTAGAATCACGTCTACATTATAAAGAAAATCTCACTTGTTTTTATGTTTTCATGCATGTCAGATATTGAACATTATCAAAATGAATATGAGAATGGGCGCACGAGAGGAATATTGCCGAACGATCCACTGGCTAACAAACTTGGCATGGTGGAGGATGGCCTATCTTATTCACCCATCAAGGTGCTTGCTCTAACTTTGCAAAGTTGTATTGGTCGCACATATTTTAGATCTGACCTCTTGCATTACTTCTACTTTGTTACACCATCTGCTTAGTTTAAGCATCATGTGTGAGTATATGCCATACCTATCCATTTTCTGTATATATTCCATGTGTCGTCACACTATGTTTTTCCAGTCAAATGTTGTTCTTTCGTAATAGATGTCCAAAACGAAGAGGGCGAGTGCAGATCCTCAAGGAGTACAAACTAGGTATTTGGAAAAGGTAGTGATACCTGTTAAATCCGATAGATCAGCAGCCACAGAAAACACAGGCCCAACTGTACCACACTTTACCCCTACTCCAGTGGCCAAACCCCTATTAGAACAGCTGGGAGCCCAGCGTCAGGTAATGTCTATGATATCAATTCAAAATTTGAACTCCTAAATTTCTGCTTGTGCCTTACCTTCTCTCTTGTATGAAAACTAATTTCAGATGAATCTCCTTGCTCAAAGGATCATACGATCTCAAAACAATAATGGGCTCTTCATTGCTCTTGTCAGTACCTCTCTCCCTTTTGCCTTGTAACGATGTACTTAATTAATTGCTATTTGATTATGTATCATCAGTCTGCACCTGAGCTTCATTATCCTCTGTTTCTTCCAATATTATTTGATCTATATTTACTCTTTGCAAAATGTAGAATAATGGCAGCGCTTATAAAGAATTTTCTTTGGGGAATTTATTGAATTATCCTTCCATCAACATGGAGAAGGGCTTTGTCCAGCCCGTGTTAACATGTAATGTAAGTTCATCCTTCTCAAGCCTTCAAACTTTGTTCTAGTATAGATTTGGATAGGCATAATTTCCTCCACTGATGTTTGCATTGTTGTTTACATCTGATTGGATGTTTGCAACAACTACCTGTTTCAAATTGTAGTTGTAAAAACATGTTCCTTATGCAGAACAGATCCATTTATTTGCTTATATAATTATGAAACTTGTTACATGTCTCCTTGTTTCTCTTTCAGACTCGTATCTCTTACGCCAGGAAGAACTTTAGGGAAGATAGTGAGCCAAACCATCTTGAGGACAGCGAGATGACCCCAAGGTCCTGTCTTGATGAAGACAGTGAGTTGAAGCTACTCACCAGCAGGTGTGAGACAACCTCTGTGCAGTCACTGCCTCAATCAGTTCGACTTCTTCAGTCTCAACTTAAAGTGGAAAGGCTTGCTTCAGCTCAGCTCCGACTTGAAGTCAAAGATGCAATGAAGATGTCAGAGGACTGCCGTGCGCACCATTATGCCTTAAATATAGTGTTGATGCATCTATCGTTGACACAATTGAGGTCTACTCAGCTTCTTCATCTGTTTGGGGGGGCCCGACCTGGCCAGGCCTAGTGCCTTCTGAAGTGCTCTCAGTTTTGTATATTCTTGTGTCGGCGCGTTTATTTGCACTGGTGGCGAACTTTGATGCCCAGTGGATGTAATATGTGTGATAGCCGTGATAGCCTAGCGTAAGTTGCTTTCTTATTTATTTCCTTGTTGTCTTGTTTATTTGTTTGCTTGTAGTCATTGCAGTTCTTTTTCCGCAGTTTGCTAGTGGCTGCAATAACCTATTTTTTAAAACTAGGCCACAATAACCATGGGCTAATATTTACTGTGGTGGCACTGGGCCTCCTACGGGCCGTAGAAACAGTGGGGCTTCTACGGGCCGTAGAAACAGTGGGCCTTCTACGGGCCGTAGAAACAATGGGCCTTCTACGGGCAGTATGACCGATTGGCCAAACATGGGCCAATAACAGGCCGCATTATGGCCGTAAACAGGCTAGAGTTGGAATCGTACGTTCATGGGCCGACCATAATGGGCCATCATTAATAGGTCGTATTTGATAACGCTATGAAAACGGCCCAACGTATTAATGGACCACAAACGGGCCGACTGTAACCACGGGCTGAATTTGGCCCACAAGCAGAAAATGACAGTAACGGGCCATAAGTAAACGAATGCTGGAAATGAGCCCAAGAATAAATGGGCTCTGAGAAGGCCGAAAGATAACATGGGCTGGAAACGGCCCAACGGAATAACCTTCCATTAATGGGTATAAAGTGATACACTATTCATTACGGGCCAGTTTCACCATGGGCCGTTAATGGGTGTAAGGTGATACACTGTTCATTACGAGCCAGTTTCACCACGGGCCGTTAATAGGCCAAGAGTTACATAGGGCCTCATATGGGCCAAAAGACGTCATGGGCCATACATGGGCCAGAAGTGAAAACGGGCTGGAATCATATTGGGTGGCCCAGATGACGCTACTGGGCCTAATTCGGATAGGGCGTAACGGGCCTTGGGTTAGCAGGCTGTAAATGGGCTATATGCGAACATGCTGTTAACAGGCTTTACATGGGCCGGCCCGCCACCTTTTGACCAAGTCAAACGGGCCGGCATTTTCACAGGAATGGGCCTCTGTTGGGCCGTGCCACGTGTCGACGTATCATAGGTGCCTTCTGTCCAATGAGTGGATGACATCTGCCCCAATGATGAGCCGACACGTGTTTCCTCCAGCCAATGATGATTTTACACGTGGAAAATCCCCATTGGCGGGGCTGTTAATGGGTTATCGGATCCAAAACCTGACTCGATAGCTTAACGACGTTCCGTTACAGTGGATGCCACGTGTCGGTCACCCTTGACGAAAGCACTTCTGTGACGCGGGATTTATCGTCATGGAAGTGGACACTTCCGTGATGATAATTTTGGTAATGTCATGGAACACTTCTACGACAGCACAGGTATGACTATCTTGATTCTGTCATAAAATCGTCATGGATGTACATGCATGACAAAAACCGCAACCTACTGTGACAAACACGTATCATCACGGAAGTGTGTTTTTTGTAGTGCTACTATGTTCTCAAGAGGCTCGTGGAAGAGCTTGATGCAATACATTCAGCAAATCAAGTGGGTGCTGGCGAAATGATGGCTGAAGAGGACGCTAAATTGAAGATGACCTTCATTATTATGCAGCTGAAATGCTCAACGCCACCATTGAAGCCAACCAATGAAGCAGGGTGATGACCAATCAATGGAGCAGTGACAGCAAGAGACGATGAAACTACCGCTGTATTCTGAAACAAAGGGTAGAAAGAAAATTACTACAGCAAAGAAAAGTGACAAGAGAGCTCAAATAAAGGAACCACCTACAGGAAGAGTCGTCATGCTCGATGAGAACGGAGTGCCACTTGGACACAGGAAATGTAGTGTGTGCAACCAGGTTGCGGGACACAACAAGCTGACCTGTCCAACACTCTTGGAAAGAAACAATGATGAGGAGGTCAAGCAACCCAAATCTCAAAAACAGCAGCCCAAAGTTATGGAACAAAAGAAGGGACCACACCCAAAGAAAGCAAGCAGCAGACTTAGTAGCATATGCAAGAAGTATGAACCACATAATGCAAGAACATGCCCGAAGCGCGCAGAGGCTGAAAATACAAGCAAAAAGACAGAGAAGAAACATAAAGCAAAACCTAGAGCCGTCGACAAGAAAGTTGTGGAAGATGAAGAGGAAGACGAAGATGAAGACATCGTCGAAGAAGAGGAATACGAAGAGGAAGAGGAAGACGACGATGAAGAGGAAGAGGACAATGAAGAGGAAGAGGACAATGAAGAGGAAGAGGACGATGAAGAGGAAGAGGTACATGTCAAGCAAAAACCTCTACCATCAAAGCCTAGGAGGAGCGCAAGGCTGATGAGTAGTTAGAATAGGTCAATTAACACAATGCAAACTTATGTCATGTCAATGTGCAGAACATTATGTCATCCCATGGTAATATACACTATGAAGTTCAAGTAATATTACTACAGAAGTCCTGGTATGTTATGAGAGGAAGTGATGTGCTGGTGATGTACTACATGAAAGTGCAAGCAGTAATAAATTGAAAAACATACACTGTGAAGTTCAAGTAATATTACTGCAGAAGTCTTGGTGTGTTATGAGAGGAAGTGATGTGTTGGTGATGTATTGCATGAAAGTGCAAGCAAGAACAAAACATGAAAAACATACATTGTGAAGTTCAAGTAAGCTTACTGCAGAAGTCCTGGTATATTATGGCAGGAGGTGCTCGTGTTGTATTCCATAAAAGAGCAACTAGCAAATAATCATACAGTTTTGAAGTTCAGGTCAGCTTACAGAACAAGTTCTGGTATATAAAATCGATGTAGGAAAAAAACATGCTTAAAAAAATTTTCACCGCATAAACTAAGGTTAGCAAGCCTAAGACAACGCGTTCAAATGTGAAGTTCTGCTTGGATACGTGCAGAAGTTCATGTACAATGCCGACAAAAGATAAAGAAACGTCAACAATATTCCTGCACAAAGTTATAGCTGAAATACATTCGCACTTGAAAAAACACAAAAAACAAAATATAGATTCTATGCAAAAGCATACATATTGGTTGGGTTGAAAATTACCAATACATTACACAACACAGAATATCCTCTCCATCTGAAACCAGCAGCCCAGCCACATCTCAAAGCAGAATTTCAAGTCTACGATCATATGTTGGGGCCCAAAAATAAACAACACAAAAAAATAAAGCAGTTCAACCAAAACCGAGGGAGAAGTTTAGGTACATCTGTTGGGGAAAAACCATTCAACACATGGATACTAAAAAATGATGCAGTACATTGAAATTCACAAAGCCAAATCATTCTTCACACCAAATACATTTGTCCATAATATCATAAGTAATAGTGTTGCACCTATAGATACACAAATCACTAATACATTCTTACAACCAAATCTTTACGGAATTGTTCCAATCATTATCAAACCTAAAAATTTGTGCGAAATCAAATCTACAATGAAACTAATGCTTTGAATTCACGGGCCAAAGGACTGGATCTCTTTAGGGAGCTCTGAATGCATGACTTTGTTCTTCTCGCTAAAAATCAGAGTGTGCATGAACTCAGCCTTCCAGTCATCTGCAGCAGCCTACAAACAAAGAAAGGTGAAACAATGGTTTAGTGACGGATATATAAAACCACAGCAGGAGCGTCTCAGCAAAAGCACACAAGGAAAATCAAAGGATGATGAGACAAGAACAAAGACATAACATACTTCCACATCACCAAAATCTTCTACAATCTCATCGCCATCGTATGAAGAGCAGAACTTCACGACAAAGAAACCACAATCATTATTCTTCTACTTCTGAACATCGATGAAGGTCGGCCTCTTTGCAATAGTCACCAAGTTAGGCTGCTTGCTCGCTTTGTATGCAGCCTTGCCGTACACCTCCTCAAGCAACCCAACAAATCTCTTGATCTGCCAGAAATAACAAAATTAGATGAAGTCAAAAACATGTTAACCAAAATAGTTAAGTTAAGGTACATAAAAAGCAACAATTGCATAAGATCCACCTAAACAAATAGCAAAAGTTCAACTTCCAAATCATAGTCAGCTCAAGCAGTATTACCAAAAAACAAAGACAACAACATATTTTGTCAACACAAGGCATAATAAAATTCGTGTCAAACAAGAGAATGTGAAAGGAGGTTCAGGCTAAGAAACACTCACGATATTTTGACAGTCCTCGTGTGTCGTGGATTTGTCACGGCAGATGTCCTAGTGTCAGGACTTAGTCGCGAGGCCAACGCATCTATGTGGTAGCTTGAGAGGGGTTGAGCGGAATCGAGAGAGCAACACAAGACAGGGATTTAGACAGCTTCGGGCCCCGGGAAACATCATACGGTAACAACCCTACATGATGTTTCAGGCTAGGTCTCATTATCATCATGAGGGAGTCGCCATAAACCGGCTCTCCTCTTTGTGTCTAGCCCTAAGATTGATTCTTCTTGCTTGTAGCTTGTCCTCTTTTGGGAGCCCTGCCCCTCCTTATATATGTTGAAGGGGCGGGTTACATGTGGAGTCCTATTAGGATTAGGACTAGTCTATCTCTAATATAAACCGGATACAAGTCCCGGTCTTAACTCCTTGTAAGGTAAATATTCGGCATGCCTTTCCCCTTAAACCGGCCCACCATAGTATGAACCGGCCTTCATGAACCGCCCGTTGGGCCACCGGGTCTTGTCGCTCCTCTGACCCGCCTACCGGATTACCAATGAATCATAAACCGCCAGGTCCAAACGGGTCACCAGTGAATCGTCAAGTCTCAACTGGGTCTCAAGTAAACCGCCAAGTCCGGCCGGGTTATACTTCCGGCCGGTTTACGCCGCGGGTATATCCCCGACATTAGCCCTCAAGTTTAGCTTGGATTTATCCATGGTAAACTTATGCTGCAAAATAAACACAAGAACCAATTTGACAGGTTGTGCTCCAGATTAAGAATTCTTGTAGACAGGCACCTAATCATCCTTAAATCCTTGTCATTTCCTCCTTCTAGAAAATCCGGGTCAATAACCAGCCTCATACTCAAATTGCTGACGTTGGTTTCTCATAGAAAAATATTATGAAGAATAATCCACTTGAGTCGGCTTCCAAAGCACCGGTTTAAGAAATATAGGTCTTGAAATACTCATCTGATATTCAGCTGGTTTGAAGATATAAAACTTGCCGGTTTAATATTACCAAAATTGTCGGGTTATAAAAACTGTTAATTTTGGGTCATGGTTGTTTCCAACGCCGGTTCATGATTGTTGCCAACGCCGGTTCATGATTGTTGCAGACACCGGGTCATAATGATTGGTGACGCAGGGTCAATAATTGTTGGTGACGCCGGTTTATAATTGTTGCAGGCACCAGGTCAATCTGGTCTCAAAACTGAAATTTAAAAGATATTTCTCCCTTATATCCATATTACCTGTAGCCCCCAAGTCTTGAACAGAACAAAGTGATGATTTGAGACTTGCTTCCATATAATTACTGCCACTTCGAAGAAATCCATGTTGCTCATCTCAGTCACTAGTAAAAACTGAAGACTCCATATATGTAGCCCCCAAGTGTCGGGTTGTCATGCTTGCAGCAACCTCGGACTTGTAATTGCCTTATACTCATAAAAACTTCAACCAGTGTAGCCCCCAAGGGCCGGGTCATTATGCAATAATGAGCAGGGACTTTATAAATATGATCATGTAAACTTGAGGAGTGATGTGCAGCCCCCAAGGGCCGGCTCATTATGATATGATGAGTCGGGTCTTCAATAAGATGAGCAAAAAATGACTTTGCATTAGCCCCCAAGTGATATGGTGCATGCTTGCAGCGACATGAGACTTGCATATTTGATATAATCTTAAGTTGAATAATGTAGCCCCCAAGTGCCGGGTCGTAAGCCTGCGGCGACTTGCGACTATTCCTTCAATTGTAAAATAAATCATATCCTTTTATAATATAATAGCCATTGCGCTAAAGCGACTTTGAAAACCTTAATCATAATACTGGTTATTGATAACCATAATAAAATCCAGCCATGTTTGCTATTTGAAGATTTGAATAATATAATCCAATGATTTGTGAGCGCATGATTCCAATGACGCAATCCAAATATATACTGGCGACTTATATTCAAAAGCCAGGCCGGTTTAACAAACATTGGATAATTTCTCATCATATACTGGCGACTTATTGTCTTAAAGCCAGGCCGGTTTAATAAACATCGGATAATTTATCATCATACTGGCGACTTATAGTCAAAAGCCAGGACGGTTTAACAAACACCGGAATTTATCATCATACTTTATTCAACCTGTTTCTGCATACAACAAGTTTAAAGTGTCCTAGAGGTTTACCGCCGGACGGGTCATAATGCCCAACATATAACCTGGGTTTATAACCAAGGCTGCACTTAAAAATATGAAATATATCATACCTGTGACATTGAATCACATCGTTGGTTTACCAACTTTTTGTAGTAAGAGTGATAACCCCAATCTTTGAGTAATGATAACTCCTTTCATATTGTACCGGTTTATGATAAAACCGTACTGGGTTTGTGATAAACCCAGATTAACCATATATAATACTGGTGACTTGTAGTCAAACTAGACCGGGCTGATAGTCTCCGGATTATAACTTGATCGTGTACTGACAACTTGTAGTTGAAAGCCGAGCCGGGTTGATAAACACCGGTTTGCTCCATAATAGGATGGTAACTTAAAACCAAACCGGGCAGATAGTCTCCGGATTAAGATTTGACCGTGTTCCGCCAATTTGTAATTTGACAGTCGAACCGGTTTAAGAATTTGTCGGTTTAAAATGCAACAAAAGAAATATTTATCAAAACAAAATTTCAAGCAAAGGCAATGATAAAACCATTTGCAAAAAGAGGCTATTGAGCCGATCAAGAGGCATTACCATGGTCGGACACGACCAAGCCCCCAAAAAGGCGTAGCTATGGTTCGAGTCAGCCAGGTCCCCAAATGATGCTTTGGCATTACGCCGATCAAGAGGTGTAGCTATGGTTCGGGTTCGACCAAGCCCCCAAGTGATGCTGTGGCACTAGGCCGATCAAGAGGCGTGACTATGGTTCAGACGTGACCACAAGTCCCCAAGTGATGCTTTGGCATTACGCCAATCAAGAGGTGTAGCTATGGTTCGGGTTCGACCAAGCCCCCAAGTGATGTTGTGGCACTAGGCCGATCAAGAGGCGTGACTATGGTTCAGACGTGACCACAAGTCCCCAAGTGATGCTGTGGCTTTACGCCTATCAAAAGGTGTTGCTATGGTTCGGACACGACCAAAGCCCCAAGTTGACGATGTTGCATTGAGCCGATCAAGAGGTGTGACTATTGTTCAAACATGACCAAGCCCCCAAGTGATCAATAATATGATAAGCCAATAAGGCAGGATACCCATGTTTGAACCGCGCATCATGGCAGCAGGTCCTCTTTGGCACCCTTTAACTATTTGCCAGAGATAAATCCTTATTGAACCGGATGTTAAACCAGATATTAAGAGCTGCAAAGCTTTGTGGGAGACATCTTTCCCTTGAACCGGATTTTAAACCGGAATCTTCATTTTCAGCCAGAATTTTTTTGACGGCCTTTAAACTCGAACTTGCGAGAAGTTAATTCCCTTTTGAACCGGACATTGTTAAACCGGATTTGAGCGCTTTAGAGCTTTCTAGGAGAATAGATTTTTCTTGAACCGGATTGTAAACCGGAGTCATTTCTGATGACTTGGAACTTCTTCATCGAGCCGGGATTTTATAACTGTCATATACTTTCTAAGCCGGAAATTTTCTGATGGCCTTTAAACTTTCATCAATATAACAGTAGCCTCCAGGAGCGGGTTATCCTTCCCTCCATCGTCCTGGGGTTCTTAAATTTGCTGAAACTGGCAAGATTCGCTGAGTCATGTCATCGTAGCCCCCGAGTCTCAAAGGTGACTCGAGGAGTTGGCTTGAGACTCTCCATATTTGACTGTGATATAAACCGGCATAATTTGTATATCATTGGCTTTGATAGCACGATGTGAATCCATAGAAGGTTGAGGTGACTGCGGCGGGTTGTAAATGATCCCATATGAGCTGTGTCAGCAACTCGGCCAATGGTTCCTTCCAACTGGCGATTTGAAGTTAATCAAAACTGTAGTGGCGGCGACTTGTGCGCCTGCCCATTGAACCATCCAGTGCAAACAGCGGTTGCTGATAATTTGTCTCCAATTTGAAAGAAAACCGGGCTACCCAAGCTGTGACTTGCTCATACCCAATAAATAGCTCATGCAGACAAGTGCGGCCCGGTATGTTGATGTAGACCAGGCCGTGAGAGATGGACAGCAAAGACGACCGCGGCTTTCAAAGGCGGCACAGACAGATGAGTCGGCCGCGCATTGTAAACCGGCATGGACGGGCGAATTAGCGACGTCATATTGATGTACACCGGTGTGCAGAATGGCGGTTTGCACATATATTCACCGAGCTTGATGGCATGGTAAGATACTAGCGCATTCATAATGGTTGCGGGAGTTTATACATCCATGACACAACCATAGCTTTTGCAATGAACAATTGTCCTGCATAAACAATATTGCAGACCAAGGCAAAGGTAAACTGTTCTTTGACAAAAATAATATGTGCTAATAAAATATATTTTAGATGGATATCACCTGATGTGCTAGGCCGGAAATTATCCGGCATCGAGTTGATGATCACCACAGTGATGCTAAAATTAATCACGGTCGAGTTAACCGTAGGAGCGGACAGATGAGTCGGCCCGGCGTTGTAAGCCGGTGCGGCTGAGCAAGTTGTCCTCCACGTTGTAAGCCGGCGTGGACGCATGAACCAGTGGCCAGGGCGAACGGGCGAGTCATCTGTGGTGTTGTAAGGTGGTGCAGACGGGCGAGTCAGCCGGTACGTTGACGTAAACCGGACCGCGACACCCTGTCCGTGAAGCCGCGCGATACAGCCGAACGTGCATCCGTGGTATAACACCACCCCTTTTTCTTTTAATAGTTGCCCTGCGTAAAAATATTACAGGCCAGAGTAATTGTTGTCGGATGAATTAACATGTACTGATAAAATACATAGAAACGATAGCACCTCGTATTTTTTGCCGGACACTGGCGCCGGATAATGCATAGTGCTGCTTTTGTTTTGACAAAAGAGTTGATTGGTTCTGTATCTTGTAATGCCTGAGGTCTCCACATAACCTGGCCGGAATTTTTTGAACCGGAATTTCTGGAACCGAAGTTTCTTGATAATCCGGCCGGGACTTTTGATAATCCGGAACTTTTGAACCGGAACCTCTTGATAATCCAACCGGAATTTTTGATAATCCGGAACCTTTTGAGCTGGAACCTCTGTATAACCCGGCCGAAACTTTTGATAATCCGGAACCTTTGAACCGGAACCTCTTGATAATCCAACCGGAATTTTTGATAATCCGGAATCTTTTGAGCTGGAACCTCTTGATAATCTGGCCGGAACTTTTTGCTAATCCGGAAGTATTTGATAATTCGAAACTTTTCTGTAGCCGAAGTCGGAACTCTTTGACGACTCGGACAGAACCTTTCGGCGATGCGGCTGGAACCCTTCGGCGATACGGACTGAACTTTTCATCGAGGCGATCAGAACTTTTTGATGATTCAGACAGAACCTTTTGTCGAGACGGTCGGAACTTTTCAATGATCCGTCCGGAAATTTCCGACGAACCGGCGGAACGTTTCGATGAGCCTGACGAAACTTTTTCGGCGAGCCGGCTGGAACTCTCCGACAAACCGACTGGAACTTTTTCATTGAGCCGGACGGAGCTTCTCGATCCCTGAGATAGCGCCCTCCAAGAACTCAACACCACCGTGCGCAGGCCCCACGGTGGGCGCCAACTGTCGTGGATTTGTCACGGTAGATGTCCTAGTGTCAGGACTTAGTCACGAGGCCAACGCATCTATGTGGTAGCTTGAGAGGGGTTGAGCGGAATCGAGAGACGCAACACAAGACAGGGATTTAGACAGCTTCGGGCCCCGAGAAACATCATCTGGTAACAACCCTACATGCTGTTTGAGGCTAGGTCCCATTATCATCACGAGGGAGTCGCCGTAAACCAGATCTCCTCTTTGTGTCTAGCCCTAAGATTGATTCTTCTTGCTTGTAGCTTGTCCTCTTCTGGGAGCCCTGCCCCTCCTTATATATGTTGAAGGGGCGGGTTACATATGGAGTCCTATTAGGATTAGGACTAGTCTATCTCTAATATAAACCGGATACAAGTCCTGGTCTTAACTCCTTGTAAGGTAAATATTCGTCATGCCTTTCCCCTTAAACCGGTCCACCATAGTATGAACCGGCCTTCATGAACCGCCCGTTGGGCCACCGGGTCTTGTCGCTCCTCTGACCCGCCTGCCGGATTACCAATGAATCATAAACCGCCAGGTCCAAACGGGTCACCAGTGAATCGTCAAGTCTCAACCGGGTCTCAAGTAAACCGCCAAGTCCGGCCGGTTTACGTCGTAGGGTATATCCCCGACACCATGGAAACTCGTTCGCGACGTTTCCATATTAGCGTAAGGAAGTGAATCAAGGATGTCAATGCTCCCACGATATCTATTCACCACGTACACACTGTAGTGCGCCATTGTGCCAATTGGCTTGAATAGAATTAAGAAAACCTACCAAGAATGAAAGGACCGGTGAACACAAACTATAAAAGCATATGTACTGAAGAACCGGCATGAACAAAATCTTCTTGACAAACTCAGCAAAAGGATGCACATGAAATTAAAAAAAGCAAGAGTTATGAAAACCTAACCAGCTTTGCGTTAAGAAGGTCTTCTTCCTTGCAAACAAACATTGGGAGGAGACTAGCAGATTTTTTTGCATCAAACTTTGGAACTGTTGCACCGAAGAAATCATACTCCAGGCAGTACTGTGCATTCACAAAAAACACAATTAAAACACCTCCCAAATGCCACTACAACAAAACTAAGGCAAAAAAAGGAGTTAGGGGTGCAAAGAACTAAAACCTGTATGAAGTAGGGACTAAGTACAACCCTGTCAGAACTAGTGAATACTCAGAGGTCTCCGGCTTATCCTTCCACAAATTTATGAGATAATCCATTATGTCTCCTTCCATCTGCTGCCCTTGACCAAAAAGCGTATAAAGGACACGTCCTGTGAGGTCAATCACATTCGCAGGGATGGTAAACATGCAGTAGCTTGTCCTGTAGAATACAAAAGGATGGTAAAAATATATATTAGAAGTTCAGGTACAACAACAAAACAGAAGTTCAGATACTATAACTCAAAAGGCAAGGGGAGACATAAAACAGAAGTTCAGATACTACAACAATGGCAATTCAGACAATACAAACAACAGAAGTTCAGACACTATAACTCCAAGGCAAGGGAGAAAATGAACAGAAGTCCACATACTACAACAACAGAAGTTCAGACACAGAGTAGCATCTCTGGCAGCAACAAAGTCAAGAAGAAGAAAACTCACCCAGAATACTTCTCCAAACCCTCTTCACTAAGCACATACTGTTTCAACTTCCGGGCCTCGGATAGATGAGGGTAACTGTATTTTTTAGGGGAGCGACAGCAGAACACCACTTCAAAGGAAATCTTGATGCTCTCTTGGAGGAAGTAATGTTGCCAGACTCAACTGCCGGTTTCCTCCTGGTGATGACAACATTCTTCCCACCTCTACCAGCAACAGCACCAGGGGCACATTTAACATTCTTCGGGTAAGCAATCTTCTCAAAATCATCATCGGACGAAATAAGTTCTGCTTCGGCTGCTTCGACTGCATCAGCCTTCCTGGGGCAAGGGTTTTTTGGAGTATCACGAATACCACCAGCCTGCTTCCCCAACTTGGAAGGAATAAGGGTTCGAGGTCTATCATCTTCTATCGGAGCTGCACTGATCAATTCCTCCCTAGGCTGGTATTCCTGTGACCCGAGGAATGAGTAGTGGTAATCGCTCAAGTCCAACGGATCCACTGTCAAAGAAAAAGGAAGAGAAAACATCACATTAAAATACAAACTGAAGTTCAGGAACAACACAATGTGTAGTCCAACTAATAAAGATGACATGGTTACTACTCAAGCTGACCTAAAAAAAGTAGTTGCAGTAAAAAACTAAATGAAGTTCAGGCACAACCAAAGGCACAGTTCAACATAAACCGATGAACTGGAAATCATTCAACTACAGCTAAGAAAACCATAGAAAGGCATCATCTCTGAAGTTCAATTAGAAAAGAAAATGCTCATGTCCAAGTAAGCAATGGAAGGAAAGAAATTACTGAAACAAAACACACAAGCAAAAATAAAAAAGATAGAAATGAAGTTCATGTACAAAGAAAATGCTCCTCTCCTTCTGAAACCAGCTACCCATCCAGATCTCAAGTATAAGTCCAAGTTCAGAGAAAAAAATGAAGTTCAGGTAGAATAAGAGATGCAGTGCAGGTAAGCAGTCCAAGTTCCAAATACTTACATGTGTAGTAGCCAAACGGAGTTTGGAAGTCTGTCTCAAACAGATTAGAAGAAGCGATTGAGTACAACCACGTCTTCCTGATATCCCCGATATTCTCATGGGAATAATTTGCAAGAACCCCGTCATGATACGAATTAACATTCATAAGCATGAAGAATCCGCAGTCGATACTGACATCAAACGCAGTAAAAGAATAGTGTTAGAACAAAAAAATAAAGCCAACGAATAAAACACGTCGCAGCTTAAGTACATCTACAGTTAAAACAGATGTGATAAAGAGAAAAAGTGGAACTCATACTTGTTCGCTGTTGGGGCAAATCAATCCAATCCAGAGCGAAATGGTCGACGGTAAGAGGACTGAAGGGTGTCTCCCTGTCGTTGTTGGCATCCTTCCAAAGCCTCTTGATGTTGTCGGTCATCCGCCGAAACAAGCGTACCGCACATTCATCGTCTGGTCCATAATAGGAGTCGAGAAGCTGGAACCTTGAATTCTTCAGGTCAAGAAATATCAAAACCCAATAACCAACACCATAAATGGAAGCAGGAATCTCAGGCGGGTCAAAAGTGGGGAAAACAACCCGAAGCATCATAAACACACGAATCATTAAAAACTGAGAATTAATATCAAATGGTACAAAGAAAAAATAAAACAAATATTAACACAGTGGATCACACTGCAAAAACTAATATAGAGGCAAAGAACATACCGAATCATGTGCATCCATGCTATCTGGACCACTCGCCATGAAGTACTTCCTCACATGGAAATTGACCTCTGAAAATCTTGTCCTAAAATAATGCAGACAACACCAACATATGAAAAATACAAAAATGAGACAAACAAGTTTTAACTAAAATGGTAAGGAACAAAACAGAAAAGAAATCACTATATGGTTGACTTACACAAACCCAATACGGCAGGATGAGTTTATCTGATCCCTGGTACTTCGGATGTAGACAGTAGAGTGCACACTCAGCCACATTAGATCGAAGCATTCCACGAGGAGCAAAAGGTATTGCAACATCTTCAACAGAAGCTTCACACTCCTTGTTTTGGAACATAATCGTTGATCTAAAACAAGCAAATAGAAAGTAAAACAAGTTCAGCAGCAGGAACTCAGGAAGTTCATAACACATGTTAGCATAGAAGTTCAGCTATATCACAACAGGCAGTACGGTACAAAAAGAGGCCAGAAGTTCAGCACCAGAGAAGTAAAAAATAGGAAGTTCAGGTGCATATAGTGAGAAGTTCAGGTATGAAACCACAGACAATTCACAGGGGGGTTCATGAATGATGTAAAATATTGACCAGCTGCACTCACCTCTTGGAACGATTATTCTTAAGCCTAGTTACACTGTAATAAAAGTCATCAACCTTCTTTCGGACGACAGCAAGGTCGCTATCTGCTCACCAAAAAGAAAAATAGCAATTAAGAGCAACACTCAAGCACATACATTCATGACAGTTTCAATTAAGACCAACATTCAAGCACAAATATTCAAAACATAAGCACATCTCAGCTGCTACATCAGAAAAGATAAAACCACAGCATCATACACATCACAAACACATGCATTACAAAACCTTCACCCACATAGAAAACAGTTTCACTTAACATTCTTTACAACCCACACGACAAACAACAAAACCAGAAGTACAACTTAGACCACACGGGCAGTTCACAGGGGATATCATGGACTAACACAAACAACAAAAGCGAAGGGGATGGGGAAAGAAGAGAGAAGCATGCTCCTCTCTTCATGGATCCTTTCCGAGACCAGTGGTAGCACTGGAATGATCAACCTCCTCTCCATAGCTATCGCTTTCGGTATCTTCATCGTCGTCTCCAGTAGACGTTGCAGCGTCGTCAAGAAGGACACCAACAACAGCTGGAGCAACTGGAGAATCTGAAACAATAAAAACTTTTGGTTGTGCCTGTACAGCATCAACATCAACTGATGGCTCTGCTGCATGAGACTTCTCCGGGCTTGTAGCAGCACTACCACCAGTTTCAACAGCAGACTCAACAAGATCTTTCTCCAAAATGATGTCTCCAGTTGTCTTGCCCTGCTCAGCATCAGAAACCTCAGCGCTAATGGACGACTGAGGTTCAGTTAGGACCACCCCGTCGGAGCAGCCGGTGCCTGAGACGGACATGTCTGCAACCTTCTCTGGAGGAACACTAACATCATCATTCTGTTGCTGCAAAAAGAAACAGAAAGTCATTAAAAGGGCTGACTGAACCTCATGCACAGGGGCAGCAAGTCCGTCTCAGGGGCAACAAGACAAATGGACAAGAAAAATGGTACCTTATTATCACTACCATGAACCTCATCAACTATTACGCCACTAGCGGGAACAGGTTCATGCACAGGGG
This sequence comes from Triticum urartu, assembly GCF_056163025.1. Taxonomy (NCBI): domain Eukaryota; kingdom Viridiplantae; phylum Streptophyta; class Magnoliopsida; order Poales; family Poaceae; genus Triticum; species Triticum urartu. The sequence continues at coordinate 162,196,327 of NC_141873.1, read as the reverse complement.
CAGCCTCAAGCACAGGAGCAGCTTCATGCGCAGGTAAAACATCCTCCTCAACCCTAGCATCATCATCAACAACCTACAAAAAAATCATGTAGAAGACAAATACCTAATCAGCAGAAGTTCAGATTGCATAACCGGAGAAGGTCAGCTATCACAACTGACACATAATGGAAGTCCAAAATACAGTAAACATAGTAGGTCAGATATCAAACTATTCTAAGATACAAAAGGGAACAAAAAAGGGCCAGTCATTGAAGTCATGGAAGTTCAGGTGCTACAGCAGTTGAAGTTCAGGTTCTAAAAACAGAGAAGGTCACCTAGGAACACTAGTGCTAAAAAGAAACTGTTTACGACACATCAAATCAATAACGGTCGCCTATGACTACAAACATTAATAACTGAAAGCTAACATTGAACATTAGTGCAAAGAAATACCAAAAGCCAACATAAACAAACCTCTTTGGTATGCTCCACGTGGCCTCCTTCACGACCCGAACGAACAGAATCCTACCTCTGAATCTGTCTCACAACAACACTTGCCTCATCTTCAAAAGGCTTGCGACGAGCATCCTGCATTTCCTTGAACAGCCCAACGCTAGTCCGGAGGTGGGAAGTGCTCTGACGAAGCTCTTTAAGAAATCTAGCTTCAATAGATAAGGCCTCCTTCAAAGACTCAGCATCAAATCCGTGTCCGGGAGGAAGAATCCCATCAACGCGACTAAGACGCTCAGCAGCCAAAGGAACATGAGCCAACTCCCCACAAATAGTTTCAAGAAGACTGTCAATCCTAACCAGAGAAACATTGGCAGCTTCAAACAAATTCTTGGAAGAAACGCCACCTGCAGCACTCACACGGACAGAAGAACCTCCTGGATCTACAGGGGGGCACTGGTATTAACATCCCGGGAGAATTCAAATCTTGGGGAACTTCCACTCCCTAGGCCGGCAGAACGAGGCATAGTTAGAACAAAATGTTCAATAACCCTAAAGAACACAACCTCAGCCTGTGTCTTCCACTGCATACAAAAACAAAAGTCAACGCGTCATAAAAACAAATGAAGGAACATGGATACAACAATTATACAAGACAACACAAGAAGTTCAAGGTAAACTACACAGGAAAGAAATAATGCATAGAAACACTCACAGGCAGTCTCCCAAACACCCAGTTGGCTGGGTCATCATCACCTTTCGTGACCAAGTCAGCCGCAGCAAGCTCAAGAAGCTTGGCCTGATCCATGAAATTGATGCGAGGGGTCCTCAAGTCAATATTAGGCGTCTTGCCAATGATAAGGCAGTCCAGATACATAAGAAGCGGCGCAATGGCACAGCCTGTGACAGCTTTTCCTCTGCTAGTACCTTGCTGATACCTAACAATAGCACTCCGAATATCGTCAACGACCAACTGGCAGTAGTCCATGTCTGCCATATCCTCAAACACAAGGTTCTCAGCCATTGCTGCCTCCCTGGACACTCGTGTAGACGTTCCAGGGATAACCACCTTCATGAAAACAATAATGTAAAACACCTGCAGAGCAAGATCATCCTTCGTCTCATCCTTCACAAGTTCAGCGAGGATATTCCGCAAATCCTTTGTCTTGATGTCGTCACTCCTAGCATACCCAAGCTTGCCCTTCAACCTCATAACAGCATCATCGAAACCATCATTCGAGGGCCTAGGGGGGTACGATTACCTTGAGGGAACCCAAAGAGATGGTGAATAGCATCACTTGTAATATGTATAACCTTGTTCGCCTCACCCATGTCCAAAATCATGGTTGAAGGGTCAATCATCGTGTAGATGTTTCCCATCAAAGGACGAGAAATGTTGGAATCAACCTTCAAGTCAAACACACAACCAAAACCAGCCTTGATAACCCTCGTCTTGTGCCTATGTTGTAGCATTTTCGAACACGTCTTGACCTCTCCTAATGAGCAGCAAACCATCTTGTTAAAATGTTTCGCCTCACCTCCTCCTTGGCCACCTTCTTCGGGCGCTTTGCCTCCTCTCGGGCCGCTGCACAAGCTGGTACTAAAAAAATACATTGACAAGGAAAAAAGGCAGAACAATGAGACACACAACCTTCACCAAATTCCACTAATGCCTACATACGCACTACATCTGAGAAGTCCAACTATGTCTACATAGGAAGTACAACCATGTATGACCAGAAGTTAACATGCTTTCAAATTGTTGGAAATTTACAAAGCAGAAGTTCAACCATGTATACCAACGTAGTAATCAAACATGTATCTGAGAAGTCCAACTATGTCTACATAGGCAGTACAACCATGTATGACCACAAGTTAACATGCTTTCGAAAATGTTCAAAATTTAAAAACAGAAGTTCAACCATGTACACTAAGGCAGTAATCAAACATGTATACCAACAAGTTTAGCTAATTTCTTCATGTATATACCCAGAAGTCCAACTATGTACACAAAGGCAGTAATACCATAAAAGCAAAGCACGTCGGCTAATTTATTCGTCTATATGGAGCAGAAGGTCAGCTATGTACGCCAAGGCAGTGCTAAAAATAATAAAACTACAACAATAGCGACAAATGCTCTAAAAACAGTAAACATGAGACATTCATACCTGATTAGCGGCATCATCTTCGTCATCGTCGTCCTCATCATCAGCATTGTAATCAGTATCGTCCTTGTCCTCTGGATTAACATGAGAACGCTTCTTCACACCCTTGTTGACCTTTCCAGGTGGAACCTTGCGCTTCACGCCGCATTTCTGCCCCTTACCAGATGCACCAGCACCAAGCGGGGAAGGTGTAGGCGCGACAGTGGCAAGCACACGAGGACTACGGCGTGGTGTACCACCAAGGCCTATCCCTTCATCTTCAACAACTTCTACAGGCCTTGAAACACGTGGGCTCCTCCGAGGAGTAACTTCAGCAACTACTAACTTCCTCGCAGCGGTCTTCTTGATTTTCTTCTTAACAGGGACAACCATGCCATCACTGCCACACGACACGTCTTCCTCAACAGTGAGCTCAGCCGCATGAACAGATCCAGCAACATCAGAACCTTTCTCAAGGTAGGCCGCCCTCTTCTTGTCAAAATCTTCTTGCTTCTTCCTCTTACGTTGGTCCTCTAGGAGAAGCTAAAGAGGCACATCCTCGGGTTGCGTGACAGGTTTAGTGCCATCAACAGACTGCGACTGCGTCTCTGACATCTGAGGAGAGCACAAAGGATCCGGAACGGAATCACAACCTTTGACTGACGGAGCCCCCTCCTCAGCAGCAGCAGGGGTTTCTGATAAACCCAACTCAGATAAAACATCGTTGATGGTGTTCATAGCTTCCTCCTCTGCGGACACATCTGCAAGGAACATAATAAAAATCGAAGCAAAAAAATAAAAAAAAGTCAGGAACAGAAACAAACGACATGAACAAGCTAAAAAAACATGGCTCAAAACTTTAAAATGAAAAGAAAAGGGGGTTCACATACTAGGTGAAGCAAGAGCTGCAGAAGCAAGATCCTCGAGGCTCGAAAATTTCTCAAGGCTCGAAGCAACCTCGGCAATCACAGTCAAAGGGATAATGCGTGATTTAGCTGCATCAGATATTGGAGCATCAGTATTAACCTTTGAAGCTCCATCTTGATCACAGGCATTTTTTTCAGAACTATTCAACTCATCACCAACTACAAAAAATGCAAGTAAAAAGGCAGCTGAGTTCTAATGCACAATCCTACACCAAAGGGACTTCTACTTTGACAACAATGTCCAATACCAAGAAGTTCAACAATACCTAACAAAGCAGTAAACACAACAAACAAACTAAATATCTACAAACTAAATATAAAAACAATCTACACCAGAGGGGCTACTACATATAACATGAATGTCTAGAAGTTCAAAGATATATAACAAAGCAGTAAACAAAAATGTGCATACCAGAAGTTCTACCAAATTTCATTATAAACAAACAATAATTAAAACCAGAAGTTCAAGTATGTGACCCAAGCAAGTAGCACATAAAAAAGATGTAGCATGACCACAAAATAGTATTTCACATGCAAACTAAATATCAATACCATCACCATGATAACAAAAAAACAAAGATATACACTACAAATATGAAACAACTGGGAAGTCCAACAACACTTGGTGACATAGTTTTACCTGCAAAATCATCAACTACAAAGTAAGCAAACACTATTCTAACTCAAACTAATGGTAAAAAGTATACACATGACCTTTCCTGGAAGTTCACACTATCAAGAATGGCAGTCCAACATGAATACTAAGTGAAGATATGGGCAGACATATATAAGAATAATGCTATTTAAAATACAAGATACAACTACATTAAGATACCTGGAGAAGGTTTTGAAGCCATGACAACACAACGGCCTTGATGAATGCAACTCCAAACACTAGAACAACCTGCTAAAAATAGGGGATTGATTGCATATAGTTAGCAAGTACAAAATCATACAACAAAAATACAAAAAGAAACTGAATCAAACCCTAGAATGAAACAACCAGAACATACCAACAAGTATAAAAAGATGAACAGTAGCACATCTAGGCAAGCACAAACAAAAAAAAATCCATAAACTATCTAGCATGCGAGAGACACCATATAGACTTCGAAATCAAAAAAACTAAAACAAAAAATAGATACATCAGATCCAGCATCACACCACACCCTCTCTTGCATGCATCTGAATGCTGAAATCAAGAAAGGGGAAATGAAATCCACACAAGCCTGAAGGGACAAATAGGACACACAAGCATCACATAGACAAATCTGACCACGGGGAAATGCAATCCACCCACCACACGCATAAGAACCCTACCTAATCTACCACCAAACCATCAGAAGAAGGGGGTAGAGAGGCGGACGCGAGAGCACACAGGAGGCGGACTCGACAGATCTGGCAAAACTAGAAGCAAGCATTATGGTGGGGCAACACTTGTACCTCTCCAGACGACCCTCGCACGCATGAATCCGCGCAGTTCTTCAACTCCCCACGACGCCACGCGCACCTTGCAACCACGCATGCAGTTGCCGCCCTCGCTTCGGAGCAGGAGAGAGCGGGCTGGGCGAGGGAGAGCGGGGCGTGGGGGAGAAATAGGAGCGAGGGCGTGCGCCGGTTACTCCACTCATGAGGGCAGGGGACATGCGCGGAGAAATCAGGAGGAGTTGCAGGCGACGAACGCAGCGGAGCGACGGAGAGGGGGGAGAGAGCGAGCGACAGGGGAAGAGGGATTTTCGGACACGTGGTGGCAAGGGAGATGGTCAATTAATGCCTCTCTGTCGTGGGACTTGCAACGCAGGAGAAATTACAGTTTTACCCCCTCAACAACTAAAAAAGTAAATACATCTATAGATAAATGAATGCACCATTTGAATGCATCTATTATAATGAGATAAGATCACACAACAGCACTGCTGATATCCTCAAAACCAAAAATAGATGGCAAATACACTACCAAAGGAAGAAACATACATACATAAGTATGCACCTAAAAAACAAGAGAAAAGAAGTTCAAAAAATAATGAACAAAAGTTCAAGTACTCTAATAAAAGAAGTAAAGGAATAACAATAAATAAAGCAAAAGAAGCAAAAAGAAGAAGTTCAAGTAGAAAAACAGATGAAGTTCATATCCAACCCTAAAAACCCTAAGATAGATAGTGGGGTCAAGGATGTGACGGACTCGCCTCCGCATGCGACGACGCAGCACGCCGCGTCGTCGCCTGCTCCGGCTCGTTCCTGTCTCGGCCTCGCAGGGGGAGGGGAGGGGGGTCCCTCCCCCCTCCCCCTGCTCGGCCTCGCGCTACCGCACTGCTGCGCGCTAGGATTTGACATGACACAATGCGGTTATTCTGTTTCCACCCCCACCGCACGCACCCTAAACCCTAAAAACCCTAAGATAGATAGTGGGGTCACGGATGTGACGGACTCGCCTCTGCATGCGATGATGCGGCACGCCGCGTCGTCACCTGCTCTGGCTCGTTCCTGTCTCAGCCTCGCAGGGGGAGGGGAGGGGGGTCCCGACCCCCCTGCTCGGCCTCGCGCTAACGCACGCGGTGCGCTTGGTTGACAGGCGCAGTGCGGACATTCTGTTTTTCCAAGAATAGGTCGCACGCAACCCCAGAGCCACACCCCTAAGATAGACAGGGAGGCACACGGGGTGTGACAGACTCGCCTGCGCATGCGATGCCGCGGCACGCCGCGTCGCCGCCTGCTCCGGCTCGTTCCAGGCTCGGCCTCGCAGGGTGTGGGGCCCTGCTCGGCCTCGCGCTAACGCACGCAGCGCGTTAAGTACAGGGAATACAAATAGCAAATACAAATCTATAGTCAACCAAAAAAATGGGGGGGCCCAACCCCCCATACCTTACAATAAAAAAATAACCAAATGAAGGTTAGGCAAAAAAAAGGAAAAGCAAAAGTTCACGTATAAACAACATAGAAGTTCACCTTTTACAACGACCCTTAGATGATCTAGAAAAAGTGCACACATACTTGGGCTAAATCCCATGATTTCTCACGAGAAAGAAGTCTAAAAAGAACGTCTGAAGAATTAAAATTACAAAAAAAACCAAGAAAAAGAAAATATAGAGCACCATGCGCCTTCGCCTTGCAAATGTGGAATGCAATGTGGTAAACCAGAAGTTCAACCATTAATAAAAAAGAAGTCCAGCTTCTACTGAACATAGTGGATGATAAAAAAACTATCCCAAAAAGCATAGATTAAAGGAAAAAAGGAGGATGCATGTGCCTGTGGTCCAGCTCCACAGTTACACACATGACGACAGTCAACAACATAAATACATACTTGATTTTTTATACAACAACAGCAACACACTAGATCGTATTGCCTCATCTCCTAAAAGCATGCGTAAAAAGAGCACAGAAGTTCAACTACAAATGTTATAGCAGTCCAGCTTGTACAACAGAACGTAAAATGTTTGAAAAAACAACCCCAATCAAATTTAGTTCCCAGATTTAATCATTTGGGTCAATTCCAACACGTCAACAGCCCTTTTCGAATGTCGTCATACTCCAGATAAAACATCAAAAAATGATCCACCATCAAGCTGTCCGCTCGAACAATGAACCACACGCGGGAGGCAGAAGGTCCAATCCACATTTTCGGAATGAATTATCCAGCCAAATCAAATTAACAACGCGGGAAGGATTCAACTGCCAGTTCGAACGTCATCATGCTCCAGATAAAACAAGAAAATGATTCTCATCATATTGTCCCACGAACAGAGAACCACGACGGGAGACAGAAGATCCAATCACCGGATTTCGATTTATATGAGCCCGCTTAATCAAATTAACAACATTGGCAGGATTCAGTCTCACTAATGCACGCAAATCCGCCGCCAATTTCAACAGAAAAACTACAAATCTACAACAATGGCCGAAACCACTCCTGCAGACGAAGAACAGAGGCGGCGGAACACCAAGTAGACTTCGTTCGAAAATAAAAACGTACAGTAAACTCATACCTAAACCCAATTATCATCCTATTAGAGATCCTATAACATCCAGTACATGCAACAAACTTGTAACAGACCCACGTTCATCACCGCCCGAGAACAAATCCGCCAACGAGCTAGATTCGAATAAAAACAAGCATTTAGATTCTAAAAATGTGTCCTCATTACACTTACATCACAAACAACAAGAATGATCAGAAAAAATCACGATAGAAGGAACGGTTGCGAAGATAGCCCGAAGGTCGGGTTCGTACAGAGGGAAGTTCAAGCGCGTTACTCAGGCAGTTCAGGTTGTGATCAGAATATTATTCTGATCCCGTGATCAGAATAGTGTATGTATGTATATATATATATAGTGGAAGGACTTGAGGGTTTTGGAGTTTGATCTTTAAGCATAGGGAGAAAGAAACTCATCATGAATCCTCATCGCCTTTTGATAGCATCGGCATGCCCATGGACTCAATGTGATCTTGGATCACTAAAATGAAAAAGGGGAATCCTTTGGCTTGGCCAAAACTTGTGTTTGATGTAAGTTGTAGGGTCCCTTCTATTCCTTTGTTTAACCCATAAGGAAATTTTTCAACTAAAAAAACTTAAGGAACTTTTCCTAAAATAAACTTGTAGGAGGCATTAGTTCCTTGAGATATGTTGACATTAATTACCAAAATCCACCAAGGGGATTAGATGCACTTTCACTTTATCATGTCGATAAATCCCATTCTCTCTCTCTGTGTGTGTGTGTGTTTATCAATTTGATAGCTAGATGGTAATTTTGCATGATTATTTATATTATAGTTTGCTCTTTATTATTGATATTTTCCACATTACTTCTTGATTCTAATGGATTTTTTCCTTCAATTTGCATGAAACAAACAAAGGGGAAAATTACCATGAAATTACCGCATAACAAGAAAATAGGAGCTAAAATGTGCGAGAAGAAAAGGCAATTTTCTGGAGCTCCAAACATACCAAAAATTATTTTTGGAAGAAAGAAGCCAGGAGCGAGAAGATATGCCAGAGGGGGTGCATAGGGGCTCCACGTGCCCACCGGGTCGCGTGGGCACCCTATGCACCTCCTTCTAAAGCCCTTCGGCCTATATTTTGCTCCTAACCCAAAAATCACTAAGACCCCCTCTACATTCATTTGCTCATTTGACAATGAGTCACTTGATATTTCTTATTGAGTTCTTCATTACATTCCCTTCATGGTGCTATGATACGTCCATTTTGCATCATGTTTTCTTATTGTTATTTATGATGTTTTTATCCATAATAATGCTTTTTGGAGTAATTCTAATGCCTTTTCTCTCATAATATGCAAGGTATACACAAAGAGGGAGAATTCTGGCAGCTGGAAATCTGGACCTGGAAAAGCTACACCAGGCTACCTATTCTGCACAACTCCAAACAAGCTAAAACTTCACAGAGAATTTTTACGGAATATATGAGGAATATTAGAGCAAATAAGTACCCGAGGGGGCCCACCAGGTGGGCACAACCCACCTAGGCGTGCTAGGGAGCCCAGGCGCGCCCTGGTGGGTTGTGCTCACCCAGGCCCACCTCCGGTGCCCATCTTCTGGTATATAAGTCATTTTGACCTAGAAAAAAAATCAGGAGAGGACTTTCGGGACAGAGCACCGCCATCTCGAGGCGGACCTTGGGCAGGAGCACTTTTGCCCTCCGACGAAGCGATTTCGCCGGGGGAACTTCCCTCCCGGAGGGGGAAGTCATCATCATCACCAACAACAACTCTCCCATCTTGGGGAGGGCAATCTCCATCAACATCTTCAACAACACCATCTCATCTCAAACCCTAGTTCATCTCTTGTGTTCAATCTTGTTACCGGAACTATAGATTGGTGCTTGTGGGTGACTAGTAGTGTTGATTACATCTTGTAGTTGATTACTATATGGTTTATTTGGTGGAAGATTATATGTTCAGATCCAATATGCTATTTAATACCCCTCTGATCTTGAGCATGATTATCATTTGTGAGTACACTACAAAAAAAAGACACTTCCGTGATGATACGTGTTTGTCACAGTAGGTCACATTTTCTTTCATGCATGTACATCCATGAAAATTTTATGACAGAATCAAGATAGTCATACCTGTGCTGTCGTAGAAGTGTTCCATGACATTACCAAAATTATCATCACGGAAGTGTCCACTTCCATGGCGATAAATCACGCGTCATAGAAGTGCTTTCGTCAAGGGTGACCGACACATGGCATCCACCGTAGCGGGACGCCGTTAAGCTATCGGGTCCGGTTTTGGATCCGGTAACCTGCTAATAGAACGACCAATGCCGATTTTCCACGTGTAAAATTCTCATTGGCTGATGAAACCACGTGTCAGCTCCGCATTGGCACGGGTGTCACTCATCCAATGGGCGAGATGCGCCTATGATACGTTGACACATGGACCGGCCCAAAAGTGGCCCATAAAGATGAAATGGGCCGGCCCAACTAAAGGCCCACAAGATTTAGCGGGCCATAATGGGCCGGCCCAGCTAAAGGCCCACAAGATTTTGTAGACCATGATGGGCCGGCCCAGCTAAAGGCCCAACATTCTCAGTTAAGGCCCGTACGGCTAGTGTTAAATCGGCCCGTCAATGGCCCGTCCTAAACTTGTCATCATTGCGGCCCATGGTCACTTCTGGCCCGTTAATTTGGGCCGAATTACGGCCCAGTGTGTTTCCAGCCTATTAAAGGTCCTACTTCATTTGGGCCCATTTATAGGCCATTGAAACTTTCGCCCCATAAACGACCGTGAAGGATATGGGTCATATTCGGCCATGTCTGACATTCGGCCTGTTAGAGGCCCACTACATATTTGGGACACTTTCATCCTGTTGTGACTTTAGGCCTGTTAACGTCGGACGAAATCCATGGGCCATATGTGGCCCAGCGCCACATCGGGCCTACAAATGGCCCATATAAAAATGACACTAATCAAGCCCGACCGAACTTCCGGCCTGTTAAAGGCCCGTGTAGTAGGTCGGCGCATTTACGGCCCGTCCGAATTTCGGCCTGTGGACGATCTGCATTGTAAATGGGCCACCATTTCGGCCTGCTAAGACCAGTGGGTTATTTGGCACAATCACGACCCAACCTTACTTTCGGCCTACTAAAGGCCCATGTTTTTTATGGGCTCGAGATATTTACACATGTAAACGACCTATTATTACTTAGGGCCCAAATTATATTTAGGCCTATTAAAGGCTCACTATGGGCACAGGCCTACCAGAAAAATATGAAAGCTTATGCTGATTTAGGCCCAGATATTTTTAGTGGGCTACATGCAAATTTTGGCCCAGAATCATTTTTAGCCCAATTGGAATGGGCCCGACGAATGTTGGCATGTTGGGCTCCTACGAAGCTTTCAGCCGAATACATTACTAAGATAAACCTACACTATACGAAAATAGCATCGTAATTACTGCAACCTTTGGTAGCATCATAAATGCTGTATCACAACAAAATAAATTCCAACCATACAACAAAAGGCCTGTTGGCATAAAGTTTACAGTCCTTGCAGATAAAAGCACCATCATATGTATAGAAGCACAGATCGTTTGACCTGAGTGCTTATGTTTCAGGTTGTAGAATCTGATGGAGCAGCACGACCTTCCCCTTTTTTCCGCCATTGCTCTTGAACAACGAAGCAAATGTTTGATATTATGGTTTCAAAACCATTCATATCTTCACCACATTTGTCAACCACTATTTTTTTTCCGACACAACGTCCATTAGGGATTGGACTTGTGTCTGGAGCACAGATATATCACTCTGTCTAGCCGAAAGATTTTGTTCAGTAGGCGATTTGGAGGAGGTTACCTGGACAACCAACCCAGAATTACGTAGGAAGGTGTTTTTGCACCGTTAGTTGAGAGATACTGACGCACTGCGGCAAGAGGTGACATTATGCCTGTGGTAGCCTCGTCACCTCCAGGTTGTAGTGGTTGTTCAATCATTTGTTCCATAGCTTGCTGAAAGTTCGAACTTGTAGATTAGTGTACCAGGTAAGTTACTAATGAGACAAAAACAAACAAAGTAGGTTTCGCGTTTATACATAACTTACTTTGGTGAACTACTGTAATACATTAGCATGTATTGTAGTGCCAACTACATAATGAAATCACTTTCGGAACATATGTCCATGTAGCATGCCTACTGTATTGTCTATTTCCTCACATTTGTTGACATCTAAGGATAAAGAGACATGGTTTAAAGTAGGATAAAGAGACATCATTCATATCATGGGCAAACAGATATAAAACAAACAGGCTATTGTATCATTGTGTGCGCACGTGGACATCACAACTAGATTACAGATCAAGACCAAAAGAATATCCTTCATCTCTTTTAAACCATGTAAGGTGAAATGATATGTTAAGAAAACTGTGTATAAAAGTGAACAGAGTAACTAACATTGGTTGCAAACGAAGCAGTGAAATGAACACATCATAGTACCAATCAGTTCAAAGGCAGGAGGAGTAAGGACTTACAACAGCGGCCTGAACTGGTGTGCTCATGCCCTTCATCTTGTTGGTGTGGCAATTCTTGAAGATTTGCACTGCATTCGGTTCAGGTTCTTTTTGGTCCGCAATGGTTTTCCTTTGTATTTGGAACAAGTCAATATAGATACGATAATATGGTACAGGAAAAAGAAGGAAGTAGCAGCTATTTACAAGAGCCTCGCAGTGTGCAATATAGCTACGAGATCCTGTTGTCTATTGGAATTTCACTTTAGAACGGTTGGTCTTGTTCTTCAAACAGTTAGCCTAGAAGAAGATGCACTTGTAAGGCACATACATAAATACAAGTTCAATATGTGGTTTGATCAAATACATATACCATACCTGATACTTTGGATCAGACCAGTGTTTAACAAGGGCTGCCCAGTCTTCATCTGTAATATATTCCACTGGAGATGTTTGGGTGATTTCATTGTTAGCCTTGCCTTCAAAGTGAGATTTTCTAAGGTGGTACCGATATTGTCGCAGAGCAGACTGAAAAACATGAGTGCATGCTTGTTTAGCTACATCATCTTTCGGATCCAACTTGAACCTCATCTGTTGAAAAAAGAATGTGAGTCTTATTAGGAGGAAGCTAGAAAGTATGGCACAGAGCAAGACATTATTACAAATTGCGATGAATAACATTACTTACAGATAAATGCTCAAGGAAGGTGTTAAACTGGGTATTGTCTTTCTCATTCCTATACTGGATCCATGTTGGGAGGATAAATGCATGACACCTAACGGCAATGGCTGCCTCTGATACTAACTTGGCTGACTCTGTAGCATCACGTGGCCTTTTTAAACCTGCCGCAAAATGGATCTCCATTCTTCCTCCTTTAGATTTTGTTAATCTGTCAAGCATTATGCCCGATGTTTGTTTTCGCTTGCGCCATGGTGCTAGTTCAACAACGAATATGGAAAGTGTTAGTGCACATCAAACTGTGAGAGTACATATAAAGGAGTATGCAACTGCAAGGTACCGTCTTGGTGTTGATGCCCATGAGGTTCATCTAATCTTGCCAAGTCTTGTTGTGTCAATAGTGCTTCAGAAGTAGTGTTAGGTGTGAATGCAGCTTGGGAACTGGCTAGTTCTAGAGCAAGCGAACGAGTAACTCATTGAGATGCTGGTACAGTTGAAGCGGATGCTGCAGCTGGTGGAGCAAGTGATACTATGTTTGTAGATTCAGCCGGTGGACTTGGACCTTCTACTGCACTATAAGTACCAGCAAAATCTCGAGGACAGATCCTTTTCCCTTTCACCCGACGAGTAACACCATTCCCTACTATATTCTTTTCCTTGCTCTTTTTTGACTTTGCCATGTCAAGGCATACCCACAACACAAAAGGATAAAATGGCTCTTCAGAACTCATTGATGCATGATATAGACAAGCAATACTTTGATGTAAGACAACCGTATGAGGATGGAATATCTAAGAAAAACAGGACTGCGTGACATATTCACAGCTATGATGTGTAAACTATGCGGAAGGATTTTCAAGAAAATAGAAGTAATGCAAGCTAGACACCATATGAAAGATGCAACCAATATCACTCTGCCTAGTTAAAAGTGTCATTTCAAAAAATTAGAAGCAGTACAACATAGAAATCAATGCAAGATGCAACCACTATCAAACTGGCATGTTAAAAGCATCCAATCATGACTGACTTATGCGGGATACACAATAGGAGTACTTTGATGTAAGAACATGGTATGATTGATAGATGAAGTGTATTCTAGACACAGAAAGGCATCTCATATGCACATGTATAACGTATAAACTCAGCAGGTGCAATTTAATCAAAATAGAAGAAATATAGGCTAGACAACATATGCAACATGAAACCAATTATCAGACTGTCAACTTAGAGCAAGCACCTGCGATGGTGGAGTACGGAAGATGAACTCATCATGTAGACTTGGGACTTCAACTTCATTAGTAGTAGTAGTGGCAAATCTAGAGAGTCTCTGTTTGCGTCGGTCCGGAGGACCGCCAACATCCCCTAACTTACTATTTTCCTTACTATTTTCTGATATTGCCTTATGAAGTCAAAACCAAAAGAAGATGAATAAAATTAGCTTTGCATAACTGGTTGATGCATGATACAGACGAACACTACTTTGATGTAAGGCAAGCGCGGGATAGGAGGATGGAATATATACAAAAAAATACAACATTGCATATTCAGACGTCCGATAGGAGGATGGAGTATGTATGAAAAACAGTAAGCAGAAGGCATTTCAACAAAATTAGAAGAAATGGAAGCTAGGCACCATATGAACATGCAACCAATATCACTATCAGGTAAAAAGTGTCTCGTCGTAAGTGCCATTTCAAGAAATTAGAAGCAGTACAAGCTAGAAGACAATGCAAGATGCAACCTACATAACACTCCCAAGTTAAATGTGTCTTATGGGTAAGTGATCGTTGCAGGTATAAGTTGTAAGCTACGCAGATGCAATTCAAGAATATCAGAAGCAATACAAACTAGACATCATATGGAACATGCAGCCACATATAATAGTTCCAAGTTAGAGCAAGCACTTGCGATGGTGGAGTTGGGGAGATGTTCTCATCATATACACGTATGTTCTAGAAACAGGAACATGTGTCATATTCACAGGCATTATGTGTAAAGTAAGCAGATGCAATTCAACATAGTTAGAAGCAATACAAGCTAGACATCATACGCAACATGGAACCACATATAATAGTGCCAAGTTAGAGCAAGCACCTGTGATGGCGGAGTAGGGGAGATGTGCTCATTATCTACACAGCTACGTTGACTGTCTAGCCTTGCGTTGTCTTGTGAATCTTGTTGGGAGGATGGCGGAGTAGAATCTGTAGAGACCCTCCATTTCAGTTGCTCGGAAGGACCACCATCATCCAATGCCTTAACAATTTCCTTACGCTTTATTGATTTTCCATTGTGACGTCAAACCGACAAGAAAAAGGAATAAAATTCGCTATTCAGAACTCATTCATGCATGATACCGACGAACACTACTCTGATGAAAGGCAAAGTCATGATACGAGGATGGAATATGTATGAAAAATTGGATGGCTTGACATATTCACACCTATGATGTGGTAACTAAGTAGAAGGCACTTCAACAAATTAGAAGCACTGCAAGCTGGATACCATATGGAAGGTGCAATCAATATCACTCTGCCAAGTTAAAACTGTCTCGTCATAGGTGGAGTTCATCAAACTAGAAGCACTACATACTAGACATCATATTCAGGACGCAAACCAATATCACACTACCAACTTAAAGGTGACCCATCATATGTGACTGATGCAGGATACACAAGAAGAGTAGTTTCATGTAAGAACATGGTGTGATAGACAGATATAGTATGTACCAAAAACAGGAAAGTGTGTCATACTCACACGTATCATGTGTAATCTAAGCAGATGCAGTTTACACTAATTAGGAGCAATACAAGCTAGACACCATATGCAACATGCAACCAGATATCACACAGCCAAGTTAGAGCAAGCACCTTGGATGGTGGAGTAGGGGAGCGAAGACTTGGAACTTGTAATGCACTAGCAGTACAAGGAGAATCCATATAGATGCTCCGTTTACGTTGCTGCACAGGACCACCATCATCGCCTTCCTTACTCTTTTCCTTCCTCTTTTTTGATTTTGCCCTATCAAGTCAAACCCACAAGAAAAAGGAATAAAATTTGCTCTTCAGAACTCACTGATGCATGATACTGACAAGCACTACTTTCATGTAAGACAGACGCATGATAGGAGGATGCAATATGTATGAAAAATAGGACGGCATGACATATTGACATGTATGATGTATAAAGTGTAAACTAAGCACAAGGTGTTTGAACTAGTTAGAAGCAATGCAAGCTAGAAACCATATGAAAGATGAAACCAATATCACTCTGCCAAATTAAAAGGGTGGACTAAAAAATGTATTTGACCAAAGTAGAAGCAATACTCCCTCCGTTCCATAATGTAGTGCCTATAGATTTTTCTGAAATTCAAACTTTGTGAACTTTGACCAAGTGTATAGAGAAAACTGTCTACATCTACAATACCAAACATGTACAATTTGAAAATACAACTCATTATGTATCCAATGATGTGCATTTGGTATTCTAGATCTGCCTATTTTTCTCTAGGCGTGTCATATTCACATGTATAATGTGTAAGCTAAGGAGATGCAATTTAAGAAATTAGGAGTAATACAAGCTAGGCACCATATGCAACATGCAACCAGATATCACACTATCTTGTTAGAACAAGCACCTGGGGTTGTGGAGTAGGGGAGATGAGATTTGGAACTTGCACTACAGTAGGAGTAGCAGGAGAATCTGCAGAGATCATCTGTTTGGTTGCCATCATTTCGTGCCTTTGTCCTTTTAGATTTTGCCTTATCAAGTAAACATACAGGAAAAAGGAATGAAATTCACACTTCCAAATTCATTGATGCATGATACTGACGAACACAACTTTTATGTATGGCAACCACATTGTAGGAGGATGGAATATGTACGAAAAACACTAAGCAGAAGGCATTTCAACAAATTGGAAGCAATGCAATCTAGACACCATATGAAAGATCCAACCAAAATCACTCTACCAAGTTAGATGTGTCTCATTATAAGTGACACTTCAAAAAATTAGAGGCAATACATGTTTGAAATGATATGCAAGATGCAACCAATATTACACTGTCAACTTGAAGGTGCCTCGTCATAAGTGATTGATGAGGGATACACAAGAAAAGTAGTTTGATTAAGAACGTGGTTAATAGAAAGACGTAATATGTACCAAAAATAGGAGCGCATGTCATATTCACAGGTATAATGTGTTAACTAAGCAGATGCAATTTACCCTAATTAGAAGCATTACAAGGTAGACACCATATGCAACATGCAACCACATATCACACTGCCAAGTAAGAGCAAGCACCTGCAAATGGTGGTGTGGGGGAATTGCGGTCATCAACTAGAGAGCTACGTTGACTATCTTCATTTAGCCTTGCTGTTTCTTGAGAATCATGTGGGGAGGATGACACTGCACTCTTTAAACGAGTAGCGCGTCTCACAGTAACCCACTGGGGTGACTGTCTCATCATAAGTGATTGATGAGGGATACAAAAGAGCATTAGTTTGATGTACGAACATGGTTAATAGACATATGTAGTATGTATAAAAAACAGGAAGGCATGTCATTATCAAAGGTATAATGTGTAAAGTAAGCTGATGCAATTTAACCAAATTGGAAGCAATACAAGCTAGACACCATATGCAACATGCAACCACATTTGATAGGGCGAAGTTAAAGCAAGCACCTGGGATGGTTGTGTATGGCAATTGAGATCATCAACTATAGAGCTACGTTTACTGTCTCCATCTGCTGGCACTACACCCTTTAGAGCACTGGGATGCTTAGTGCTTATCTTCGAATTACACTGGAGCGACTTCTGTCTTTTCTTTTTTGTATTCATCAACATTGCATCAGAGTCTGAAATATCCATGCATAAAAAACAATAGTGTGAGTATGGGTGAAGTGTGTGCACAAGTAGTACAGTGTAAAGGTAGCAGATAGCAGGTCAGTGAGAAATAAATGACGGGAAACATATGATAGATCTACAACATGCATGGCACATGAAATTACTAGATTCTAGGATTTTGAAATATGAGCACATGGATGGCTGGGAAATGCAGATGCTCCTCCAGCACACCACAACGTGTGCTCCTATGAAAATAACAGTCGACTGAAAACAAATAGGTCATTCCATTTTTTCTGCACCATCTGATGTACAAAGAATGGGTAGATCGCCTTCATCTACCTCCAGCCAGTCAGTGTTATGATCTTCCTCGAAATACCAGCGACCACCGGCCCAGTCCCCTGCCTCCACCCTCCCCTCGACCTCACCGCACCACCGTGCTTGGCACCGCCCCCGACCATCCCTTCAAGCCCCGCCGACCTACAGATCGGACGCAAGCAGCTCCTGCGCCCCACACCCCTATGATAGACACTGATGCGCCGCTTCCCCAGCGAACAGGTGGACTAGGTGCTCTGCGCGCCTAAGAGGGTGCTGCTTCTTTTGATTGCGATTCAACTGACCCTGAATTGAAATCCAGGCGGGCTACTGACCTCTAGCAAAGGTGAAATAGTAAATGGGAGGAAACCTTGTGCGTTTAATATCACAAAGAAGATGCAGTACGAAGCGCTCAACTAGTTTCTTTCATGGGATGAATACGGTGTGAGCAGAGACGTATGATTTGCACGAATAAGGCAAGAGGAGTACCTCTTTCTGCTGGCAGTGTTGTGTCCTCCTTCTGTTTTTCCAATGATATTCTTGTGGTTCGCTGGAAACGAGAAGTTGTGGAGGATTGTGGAGCCTTGGACGAACCCATGGCCAAGTTGTTGAGTGTGGTGCGGTGGCCGTCTTTCGGCGGCGGGGAACCAGATCCGAGGTGGCGAACAACGGCATAGTGGGAACAGCTCTGGTGCAGCGGACGGTGGCGACAGTGGAGCGGCAACGGTGAGGCATAGGATGGTGTGTTCGAAGTGGTTCTGGTATGGCGCACATCGGTGTCGGTGTCGTGGAGGAAGCTCTGCCTCGGCTTCAGCTGCTAAGTCCTTGAGGGCACTGCAGTTGCGGTTGCGTTGGGCGACGACGTCGGGGTACCGGCTCCGGTGTGATGGAGGAGGGCGGCGGTGGATTGGGCGTGATGGGGTCGAGGAAGGAGGAGGCTGGGGTTTCATGGCTGGCGGAGAGGGCGTTTTGGCGCCCACGGAGTATGAATGGGGAAACACAGGGAGCGGGGAACTAAGGGTGAACAATGTTTCGGTTTGGGACACGCTTGTTTGAAATTTGGGGAAAGTTACAAACTTTGCCCCCATCTAAAATTTCAGACATATTGTGGGTTTGGGGTAGGATAGTAAACTCACGTGTCCCAAATGGTGGGCGGGATAGATTTCATCCGAGCGCATGGGTGTTTAGGCGCCCACGGCGTATGAATGCTTCTCGGAAGTGGTTGAGACTGTCGTCTTGGTGAATTTCCAAACCTACCCCGGTTTAGACCATTGGACATTGGGTCGATAGGCTACACATGCCAGAGTTAGGACAATAATTTCCTACCACCAAACATTAGTCTCATGCAGTTTCGAGTGACTAGAGACTTATTTGGCGCTTCGTTCAATATTTGGGAGCAGAAGCATTAACATTTTCGGTTCTCTTGAATTGAACTTTCAGGATTGGTCAAACTTCACAAATCTTTACTCTTGAAAATCCTAAAACTACGATTATTTTGGAATGGAGGTGGTACATTTGAATATACATTGTACACGAGTATATATTAAAAAATATGCAACTTACCTCAGCTCATGCATGGTTCGAGATATAATCTCCTTGGTTGCAAAAAAATAGTTAGAAATGCGTATGAATATATAGCATGTTCAAATGCGCAACAAAGATTGATGCCCCCTTTTAGATCTGATTTACAAATGCCATTATCTCGGGTTCAAATAGATGAATGCACTTCCTATGGATTCAAATCTTCGGAACCCCCTTTATGTTGAATTCAACATGTATTCTATTTCGTAGCTAGCAATTTGGAATGTATCCATGTAAGTGACAAATGTATAAAGTGCTTCACACTAACAACGTGGAGTGCACTAATTAATGTTTATATATGAATTAAAGCAATGCATTGCCTGTATTTCAAACCGCTCTCACTCTATTGATCAATAATATGAAAAAACACATGCAAATGTCAGAATTCAATAGAGTATGGGTGTTTGATAGACCGATTTTTGTTCATACGCAAATTGCAAAATTCATGATCTCATCCAAAAATAATAATGCCATTTATATATTAATTTCATGCGTGGAACCGCCTTTTACACGTAGATGCACTATGCCTCGGCCCGTCCTCACAAACATGCTATATATCTCTCTACCTAACGCATAAGTGCACACACTTGATATACATCAGCATTTCTCTTTCACACATGCTCACAATCTCTCCCGGGGTGTCGGGGGTGTCTCACGCACACACTCCCTCTGTATCTCTCTCTCTTTCTGACTACTATGTACCACTCTTTTCACTAATCTCAGTTAGAAAACACTATTTCTCTCACATGCATATATACACACGCACGGTCTCTACTAGCCCTCTATACGCACATATATGTGCCTACATGTCTCCCGCACGCACATTATCTTTAGGCCTCTCTCGCACACATTGTCCCCCCCTCCCCAGACACACCTCTCTCTTAGTAGTTGGCAGATATGTTTCCATCAGATCATTCGGTAGGATATCCCTGACTGTTAGGCTAGATGGTAATACGAGGCAAAGTTTTACCCAAGTTCGGACCCTTGCAGTTGAGGAAAAAGCCTACTCCTGGTACTGTATATTAGTGATAGGGGTGTGTAGAAAGTACACGTGAATACCAAGCATTGTGCATGTGTGTATACTATCGACGAACTAGCCCCGAGGCTTCTATAACATACTCGGGGCCTAGGGTTACAAATCATATATAGTCGGCTTATCACCAGTGGGGATAGAGTCCTCCACGACTCTCGTAGCTTCGTGTTGTACGCCGAGTCCTCCACATGGGTCTTCGTATAATGCGTCTTGGTCCAACCTATGTGGCGTAGGATGGAACCTACCCATGGGTCCTCATGTTGACCCACCACAACTAGAAATGATGTGCCCACCCCAACTAGAAATGATGTGCCAACCACACCACACACGCAATCGGCCACTAATAAAATAAGCATATACAATAGTACAATGTTATACATGAAATTTAATTGCAAGATGCATCCAAAAATATTTGTTCTGCATTGTGAATGTTTATATTTTCTCCTAAAATATTAGTCACGGGAAAGAGAAACGAAGGGCATATCTCTCCTTGTCTCCACCGGACACCCCCTCTTTCTACACCACTTTCACGTACGCACACAAACTATCTCTCGGCCCTCTAAAAGTATGCATGCCCATGACATATTCACGCGTGACGGTCACTGTATTTCAAGCGAAAGCACTATACAGTCGGTGGACTTCAGAATATGCTCATTATGGTCACCGTATATATTCTTGTGGTGATCATACGGTATCTGGCTCATGATACGTCTCCGTATTTTGTTGATGACACTAACGGACATTGTATTTGATGCGTGCTCCGTATTTTGTTGACGACACTTACCATCATTGTATTTGAAGCGAAAGCACGATATGGTCACTGGACTTCAGAATAAGCTCATCATGGTTAGCACATACATTTTGTGGTGCTAACCAACCCGTGGTTGGATGGTTAGGAGGACAGTGGCACTACAAGAAATATGTCAACTAGTGACCTTCTATCAGTGACCCTGGAATAATTGGTCATAGATCTATGACCATTTGAGACCAATTGGTCAAAAGCTATTTGGGGGGCTCCAAACCCTAAACTATATCGACCATTTTGGTCAGAAAGGTCGTAATTTCCTCACATGAAATGGTCATAAAGCAGACATCACTATTCCGCTGCCTTATTTCTAGCTGATCATGACCAATATAGATGGTCATAACCTTGTAAATTGTGGTGGATTGGTATGACTTGGCACCACCTCATCAGTTTTGCCTATGTGTCATGTCCATGTGTCAATTTTTACCCTAGGTTGTGAAGCAACCTATATTTCTGTCATTCCCAAAATTCCCAAAACAAGCTCATAAATTCTTTGGGTCATATCTTCGTCAAATATGTAAAAATCCTTCCTTGCCTAGTTCAAAAATAATTCAACAATATTCATTTTCCTATTTTGTTCACAACAGCACTTCAGGAAGGAAGTGCTATTTATATATTCTTGATTGCCCTTGAAATTTTTGGGCACTTTTTCCTATCCAAATCATTGCCTCATGAAAAAATTTAGCTCCATTTTCCTAGCAAATCTTCCTCGGCAAATTTCCAAAGTTTTTGTCTACCTACAAGCATTGTGAAGGAAGTACCTTTTTTATATATCCAAATGACTTGAAACTTATAAAGCTCCTTCATATGCCCAAATTGCAGCTCATTTAAATCATCTATGTGAGCTCAGGTTCAATTTATATTTTATGGCCAGATTGGCACCTTGCAAAGCAAGGGTTATATAGACCCCTCCTATTACCCTAAAACTTTTTGGGCACTCTTCCATACCCAAATCATTGCCACATGATAATATTCAGCTCCATTTTCCTGGTAAATCTTTCTCAGGAAATTTTCAAAGTTTCTACCTCGAGAGAAGCTTTGAGAAGTAAGTACTAGCTAGGCTTACCCAAATGATCTAAAAATTTACAAGCGCATGACCATACCTATGTAACTTACCTACACCAAATTTGAGCTCATTTCATTCATCCAATTTCTCTCGCTAATTTTCCCAAGTTTCTGTCCAGAGAAGAGCATTGTGAAGGATGTACCACTTGGGCATGTCCAAATGGTATCAATTTTCTACAGTGCTTTCCTATGCCTAAATAACCATCCTCCACAAAATTTCAGCTCAATCGATTCATTATTTTGAGCCCAGCTTCAACATTCATAGTTTTTTCCAATGTGGTACTTTGCAAAGCAAGTACCACCTAGGACCCTCCTTTTGAGCTGAAATTTTTTGAAGACATTCCTCTTAGTAGATGATCAACCTCAGCCAAAACTCATGCCCATTGGCCACGTGCATTTCCCGTACCGCTAATCAAACACTTGGCTGCTAATTCATCTTTGAGCATAGGTCGGTCTCCTCGTGAGATTCTTTTGTTGTAATTTTCTTCCTAGAACCTACCTGGGGAGTGCCCAACCCACTAGACATGCCTAGGCCTCCTCGAATGCATGTCAACACCAAGGTCACGAGGTGACCACGCGGCAGGCATGCGAGTTTATGCGCTTTGGAGTTGGGGCCCTGGGCCACCATCCAAAACTCGACGTATCGCCACCAAACCATGTATTTATGCTTAAATAGATACTTATGTAACTAGAAATGATTTTTGGGAAAAATAAAGAGCAAACAATAAGGTAGCTGCAGTTCAAATTTGACTCGCTTCCTACTGAATCAGCGGAAATTTGTCTTTTTCACCAGAGGTGGATCAAAACTTTTGAAACCCAACCACTTTGTCAATTATGCATTAAATATGGCCTTCGCAAAAATTGATTTGATACATTTTTGCAACAAATATTTGGTAGGTCTTTCGCAAAAAAAAGGTCATTTTGGGCACTCAAAAAATGGAAAATGATTTTTCCGTGCAAAGAAAATGATAACTTCCTTACGCAACATTGTTTCGAATTCCAAGATGCACCCTTGTGCACAATATGAGATCATTTTAACAAACTATGCCATGAATGTGGCCATAAGATTGATCATTTGGCTTGAAAGCCATAAATCTTCACGCATGATAGCTCATTTCTGAGAACACTTTTTTAAAATAATTTTCGTATTACAAGTTTATTATTTTTCCTGGTAACTTGGTCACATATAATGACACAATGCGAAGGTTTTCCAATTTTTTGATATTTTTTGAATTTTTTATGCCCGCTTCAAAATGCGGTCAAAACTGCGGGCTTGACCGTTCCTAGCTAGTTGTTGAATATTGGAATTTTTTTGATGTTTATCTCATAAAATAGATATTTATGTACCTAGAAATAATTTTTGGAAAAAATAAAGAGCAAACTATGAGGCAGCGGCAGTTCAAATTTGACCCGCTTCCTACTGAATCAATAGAAATTTGTCTTTTTCACAAGAGATGGATCAAAACTTTTGAACCTAACCATTTGGTCGATTGTGCATTAAATATGTCCTAGTATTTTAGAAAAATTATTTGGTACAATTTTGCAACAAATATTTGGTAGGTCCTTCACAAAAAAGCTCATTTTGGGCACTCAAAAAATGGAAAATGATTTTTTCATGCAAAGAAAATGATAACTTCCTTAGGCAACATTGTTTGGAATTCCAAGATGCACCCTTGTGCACAATATGAGATCATCTCAACAAACTATGCCATGAATGTGGCCATAAGATTGATCATTTGGCTTGAAAGCCATGAATCTTCACGCATGATAGCTCATTTCTAAAAACATTTTTTTTGAAATAATTGCCGTATTACAAGTTTATTATTTTTCCTGGAAACTTGGTCACATAAAATGACACAATGCAAAGGTTTTCCAATTTTTTATTTTTTTTGAATTTTTTATGCCCGTTTCAAAATGCGGTCAAAACTGCGGTCTTAACCGTTGCTAGCTAGTTGTTGAATATTGGAAAAAATTTGATGTTTCTCTGATTAAATAGATAGTTATGTACCTAGAAATGATCTTTGGAAAAAAAAAGAGCAAACTATGAGGCATCGACAATTCAAATTTGACCCGCTTCCTACTGAATCGACAGAAATTTTTCTTTTTCACAAGAGATGGATCAAAACTTCTAACACCCAACCATTTGGTCAATTGTGCATTAAATATATCCTAGTATTTTAGAAAATTGATTTGGTACAATTTTGCATCAAATATTTGGTAGGTCCTTCACAAAAAAGCTCATTTTGGGCACTCAAAAAATGGAAAATGATTTTTTCGTACAAAGAAATGATAACTTCCTCAGGCAACATTGTTTGGAATTCCAATATGCACCCTTGTGCACAATATGAGACCATTTGAACAAACTATGCCATGAATGTGGCCATAAGATTGATCATTTGCTTAAAAGTCATGAATCTTCACGCATGATAGCTCATTTCTAAGAACACTTTTTGAAATAATTGTCGTATTACAAGTTTATTATTTTTCCTGGAAACTTGGTCACATAAAATGACACAATGAGAAGGTTTTCCAATTTTTTGATTTTTTTGAATTTTTATGCCCGTTTCAAAATGCGGTCAAAACGGCGGGCTTGACCGTTCCTAGGTAGTGGTTGAATCTTGGAATTTTTTTGATGTTTCTCTGATTAAATAGATACCTATGTACCTAGAAATGATTTTAAAAAAAATAAAGAGCAAACTATGAGGTAGCAGTAGTTCAAATTTGAATCGCTTCCTACTGAATCAGCGTAAATTTGTCTTTTTAACCAGAGGTGGATCAAAACTTTTGAAACCCAACCATTTTGTCAATTTTGCATTAAATATGGCCTAGTATTTTATAAAATTGATTTGGTACAATTTTGCAACAAATATTTGGTAGGTCCTTCACAAAAAAGCTCATTTCGGGCACTCAAAAAATGGAAAATGAATTTTCCCTGCAAAGAATATGAAAACTCCCTTAGGCAACATTGTTTGGAATTCCAACATGCACTTTTGTGCACAATATGAGATCATTTGAACAAACTATGCCATGAATGTGGCCATAAGATTGATCATTCGGCTTGAAAGCCATGAATCTTCACGCATGATAACTCATTTCGGAGAACACATTTTTGAAATAATTGCCGTATTACAAGTTCATTATTTTTCCTGGAAACTTGGTCACATACAATGACACAATGTGAAGGTTTTACAATTTTTTATATTTTTTTTTGAATTTTTTATGCCCGTTTCAAAATGCGGTCAAAACGGCGGGCATGAACGTTCATAGCTGGTGGTTGAATCTTGGAAACCTTTTGATGTTTCTCTGATTAGATAGATACTTCTGTACCTAAAAATGATTTTTGGGAAAAATAAATAGCAAACTACGCGGCAGCCGCAGTTCAAATTTGACCCGCTTCTAGTTGAATCGGAGGAAATTTGTCTTTTTTCACGAGAGGTGGATAAAAGCTTTTGACCCCCAATCATTTGGTCAATTGTGAGTTAAATATGGCCTAGTATTTTAGAAAATTGATTTGGTCCAATTTTGCAACTATTATTTGGTAGGTTCTTGATAGAGGCAAAGGTGTCCCGATGT
This sequence comes from Triticum urartu, assembly GCF_056163025.1. NCBI lineage: Eukaryota > Viridiplantae > Streptophyta > Magnoliopsida > Poales > Poaceae > Triticum > Triticum urartu. The sequence goes on along the minus strand of NC_141873.1, from coordinate 162,170,472 downwards.
TTCGATGAGATGGTGGCTATCGTTTTCTGTGGGAGTCGACCTTGACGATCCGACTACGAACGTGCGAGACGTCGCGCCTTAGCAATCGCTAAACCAACTTCCGAGGGGTTATTGACCACGCCGGAGCACGATCAACCTGACCACGAGGGCCTGTTTCCTGCGAGCAAACGAAGAACAAGCAAGAAACTGAGATTGCAATCTGGATATTGCGAATATAAGATGAAAGCTTTATTGATCAAGGTGGGGTTCTGTGACGTCTTGGTCTGGTCGTTGGACACAAACGAAGTACGCGAAGTTGCAGCTATGGCGAACTTTTAATCTAAACAAAACCCAAAGTCTAAACGACGCCCTAAGGGCTGTATATATGGAGGAAGAGAGGGGAATTTCGTGGCCCTTGAGGGTGGGGTCCGAAACCAACCCTAACTCTTGTTTCCCCACACATACGGACTCTAAAAATAGCCTATACTTAAGTATTTCGAAATTACATGGGCCTGGCCCATTAATAAGGTGACGCAGCACCTAGAATAGCCTATGGACGAATATTATGAAGTGGCATCTTGTATATTTCGTCCATGGCTTCATGCACTCCTTATGGCGGCTTCAAAGTCCTGAAATCATCACTTGTAACTCCGTTCTTGATCCCCTTGCGCATGCCATCAACTTCATGCGTGTTCTTGCTCCAATGTTCATCCTTCTCCAAGCTAGGCCCTTCATTTGAAAGCAAAACAAATGTATCCAATTTAGGCAGCATCATAATCTCATGAACATTAGAATCATTACCAAGAAACGAAAGTACCTGGTAATTTAATTGGCGTGCGCGAGCTCTAGTAATTGGTCCAGTATATGTAACAGTAGGGGCTGTGGGTGTAACAATGGTATTGATGTCCTCATCATCCTCCCCTTCTTGAAATGAAGTCGTCCTCGACGGAAGCTCATCTTCCTCACCCAAATAAGGCTTCAAATCTGCAATATTAAAAGTGGGACTAACCCCAAAATCTGCAGGTAGCTCAAGTTTATATGCATTATCATTTATTTTCTCTAAAACCTTAAAAGGACCATCAACACGTGGCATTAGCTTTGATTTGCGCAGATTAGGAAATCTATCTTTACGCAAATGTAACCAAACAAGATCTCCAGGTGCAAACACAACATGTTTTCTACCCTTATCTCCAGCAAGTTTATATTTAGCATTCATACGCTCAATGTTTTCCTTAGTTAACTCATGCATTTTTAAAATCAATTCAGAACGTTCTTTAGCATCAAAATTAACCTTCTCCGAAGATGGAAGAGGCAACAAATCAATAGGTGCACGAGGTAGGAAACCATACACAATTTCAAAAGGGCACATCTTAGTAGTAGAATGCAATGAACGATTATAAGCAAATTCAATATGAGGCAAGCATTCTTCCCACATTTTCTTGTTATTCTTCAAAACAGCCCTAAGCATAGTAGACAATGTTCTATTGACTACTTCAGTTTGTCCATCAGTTTGGGGGTGACAAGTAGTACTAAAAAGCAGCTTAGTCCCCAACTTAGCCCATAAACATCTCCAAAAGTGGCTAAGAAATTTAGTATCATGATCTGAAACAATAGTATTTGGCACACCATGTAAGCGAATAATTTCACGAAAGAACAAATCAGCAACATTAGCAGCATCATCGCTTTTATGACATGGTATAAAGTGTGCCATTTTCGAGAACCTATCCATGACAACAAATATGCTATCCCTCCCCTTCTTTGTTCTAGGTAAACCTAAAACAAAGTCCATAGATATATCCTCCCAAGGAACACTAGGTACAGGCAAAGGCATATATAAACCATGAGGATTGAGTCGTGACTTAGCTCTTTGACATGTAGTGCAGCGAGCAACAAAACGCTCAACATCCCGTCTCATCTTTGGCCAAAAGAAATGTGTAGCAAGTATATCCTCCGTCTTCTTGACGCCAAAGTGTCCCATTAATCCTCCTCCATGCGCCTCCTGCAACAACAAAAGACGAACGGAGCTAGCTGGAATGCATAGCTTGTTAGCACGAAACACAAATCCATCGTTAAGAATGAACTTGTTCCAAGTTCTCCCTTCCTTACAATTCTGCAATACATCTTTAAATTCAGCATCATTAACATATTGATCCTTGATGGTCTCCAAACCAAATATTTTAAAGTCAAGTTGTGAAAGCATAGTATAACGACGAGACAAGGCATCAGCAATAACATTTTCTTTACCCTTCTTGTGTTTAATCACATAAGGGAAAGTCTCAATGAATTCAACCCATTTAGCATGTCGACGGTTCAGTTTTGCTTGACTTTTAATGTGTTTCAAAGATTCATGATCAGAATGTATAACAAATTCCTTGGGCCATAAATAATGTTGCCATGTTTCTAAGGTCCGAACAAGAGCATATAATTCTTTATCATAAGTAGAATAGTTCAGACTAGGCCCACTCAATTTTTCAGAAAAGTATGCAACAGGTTTTCCATCTTGTAATAACACACCTCCTAATCCAATTCCACTAGCATCACATTCAAGCTCAAAAGTCTTATTGAAATTAGGAAGTTGGAGTAAAGGAGCATGTGTCAACTTATCTTTCAATACCGTGAAGGCTTCTTCCTGTGCGGTACCCCAAACAAAAGGTACATCCTTCTTTGTAAGCTCGTTGAGAGGTGCAGCAATGGTGCTGAAATCTCTCACAAAACGCCTATAGAAACCAGCGAGGCCAAGGAAACTCCTCACTTGTGTGACCGTTTTGGGCTGCGGCCAACTCTCAATAGCTTCAATCTTGGCTTTATCAACTTCAATTCCCTGTGGAGTAACAACATAGCCAAGAAAAGATACTCGGTCGGTGCAAAAGGTGCACTTTCCAAGGTTACCAAACAAACGTGCATCACGTAGAGCAATAAAAACAGCACGTAAATGTTCCAAATGTTCCTCCAAAGATTTGCTATAAATCAATATGTCATCAAAGTAAACTACCACAAATCGTCCAATGAAAGCACGTAAAACTTCGTTCATTAACCTCATGAAAGTACTAGGTGCATTAGTTAACCCAAAAGGCATGACTAACCACTCATATAATCCAAACTTAGTTTTAAATGCTGTTTTCCATTCATCTCCCAATTTCATACGAATTTGATGGTAACCACTACGCAAATCAACTTTGGAGAATATTGTAGAGCCACTCAATTCATCAAGCATATCATCTAGCCTAGGAATAGGATGACGATAACGAATAGTAATATTATTAATGCCTCTACAATCAACGCACATACGCGACGTACCATCCTTTTTCGGCACTAAAATGATAGGAACAGCACAAGGACTAAGGGATTCGCGTATATAACCTTTGTCGAGCAGTTCTTGTACTTGACGCATAATCTCCTTCGTCTCCTCTGGATTGGTACGGTATGGTGCCCGGTTGGGTAATGATGCACCGGGAATTAAGTCAATTTGATGCTCAATCCCGCAAATAGGTGGTAATCCCGGTGGCACGTCTTGTGGAAAGACGTCGGCGAACTCCTGCAAAATGTTAGTGACAGCAGGAGGCAAAGAGGAAGGCACGTCCTCGAATGAAAATAATGCCTCTTTGCACACAAAAGCATAGCAAACAGATTTGCTAAAATCTAGATCATCAATATCAGATTTGGTGGCAAGTAAACATGCACTTTTCAATTTAATTTCAGAAGCAACACTAGATTGTTTATTATTATTAGGCTGCATTTGTTGCTCAAATTCTTTTGCCACAATCTGATTTTCACTCTTAGTTTTCTCCTGTTTTGCTTTATTAGCTCTATTAATATCATCTTTCAAAATGGAATCAGGAGTCATAGGAAGCAAAGTAATATTTTTATCCTTATGAACAAGAGTATACTGATTGTTTCTACCATGGTGAATAGAATTTTTATCAAATTGCCATGGTCTACCAAGTAATAAGGAACATGCTTGCATCGGTACCACATCACAATCAACATAATCAGCATATGTAGAGATACTAAAATGCACACGAACAGTACGTGTTACCTTAACCTTGCCGCTGTTGTTGAACCATTGGATGTAGTAAGGATGTGGATGTGGTCTTGTGGTGAGAGATAGCTTCTCCACCATCTCGATGCTAGCCAAGTTGTTGCAACTCCCTCCATCTATGATCACGCGAACAGAACGTTCCTTCACAACTCCCTTTGTATGGAACAAATTATGCCTCTGATTTTGCTCAGCTTGTGTAACCTGCACACTCAAAACACGTTGAGCAACTAAACATTCATACCTGTCAGCATCTTCAGGAGCCATGTATTGCGTCTCATGATCAGAATCGTCTCCACCATGTTCGTCACGTGTAATAAGAGCCAAAGTCTCCTCATCATAGTCACTAGCGGACTCATACCACCATCCTCAGTAACAATCATCACACGCTTAGATGGGCATTCTCTCGCATAATGACCTCCACCCTTGCAACGTCGACAAATAATATCATGTGTTTGCCCTGTTGATGCCATGGATGAAGAAGAGCTCTTTGCAGGCCCAGAAGGTGTGCTCTTGGCAGATAGTGGTGATTGTGCCTGCTTTATTGTATCACGGTTGGAGGTGGCAGCCGACGGAGGCGCCGGTGAAGCAGAACGTGTGGAAGTAGATGATGCACGTGGTGTCCATGAAGAAGGTCGACCTGCAGAAAAGTTAGTCCGCGCCAATGCCTGTCGATCCTGCACTTCACGTTCAGCTTTACAAGCAAGATGGAATAAACGAGTGATATTAGTATACTCCTTATACTCTAGAATCGTCTGAATCTCTCTATTTAATCCACCCATAAAACGTGCAAGCATAGCTTCATTCTCCTCAACAATACCACATCTAATCATGCCAGTTTGTAATTCCTGATAATATTCTTCTACAGAATTTTTTTCCTGTCTTAAGCGCTGCAATTTTTGAAGTAATTCACGTTGATAATATGGTGGAACCCAACGAGTACGCATAGCAGTTTTCAAAGCAGCCCAAGTAGCAGGAATGGGATATAATCTACAATGCTCAGACCACCAAACACATGCAAAACTAGTGAATGCACAAACAGCAGCAGGAACACGTCTCTCCTCGGGATATTGTAAACATGTAAATCGTTGTTCAGTTTCTAACTCCCAAGTAAGATATATATCAGGAACATATCTACCCTCAAATGGTGGAATATTCAATTTTAGTTTAGGGAGATGGTCATGATCTCGTACCTGAGGGTGAGCCCTACCATTGCCATTATTTGCATGTGGACGACCTGATGGTTGCTGTGCTGGTGGTGGCACGTAGTTCTGATTTTGATCAACCTCATCCTCGTAATCGCCAGCAAAATCATCCTCCTCCGCATCAGCAGCAGGAGCCACAGAAGTAGCAACAGCAGCACCAACAGTTTGGCCAGGTGCAAGAGGGAGACGGCTCGCTCGGCAGAGGGCTGTTTCACGATGTGTAGGTAGTCGTCGTTGTTGTTGTTGTAGAGGTGCGTTAGGTGCAGCCGGTGGTGGTGGTGGAAGACGCGCGAGCAATTCATTAAACCTGTCATCGAGCTTTGTTTCGAACGTCTTCTCCATGTCATCTATCTCCTCCATGGCCTCTTCAAATCTGTTTAGCACATCCTGCACCTGTCCATTCATCATTTGCTGAAATTTATCATGCAACTCCTGATTCGTCATGTTCTCCCAGTCAGTCTCGTCGGCTTGTGATCCTGCCATGGTTAGCAACAATAGAAAACACACAAGAATATGATCCTACAGAATACTAACAAGAGGTGGTGGTGGCGGGTGTCACAAATCCGTCAAGCAAATCTCAAATTCTTACCAGTTCTTACCCAGCAGCAGGCGGTGATCGGCAACCGTTGTAGTCAAAACTCTCAAAAGCTTGGATAGAGCGATTGCCAGGGAGAGTCAAACGCACGACGTAGAGGTATGTGGAGCTGGGAAGGCTTATAGTATGGTAGCAAAAAGGGTCAGCAATAATCAATTCAGAGATGCAAAGTTGAATAAACGCTCAACGACGGTACTGTGCTGGTCCTAGGCTAGACCGTGCTAGAGACGCGAGCCTAGAACACTAACAAAATCACGGCGCTGCACGTAAATAAGGGAAAAGCACACTCTGGAACTTTTTTTTTTCGCTTTTTTTTTGCGCTCCTCTTTTTTTTTGCGCTCTTTTTTTTTTGCGAAAAATTACTATAATGGCGAGTGTCTCAAAACTCTTCCCTCGTCAAACTGATAGGATGGGCACGAAAATTTTTTTTTCACTTTTTTTTTCAGAAATCAGGGCAGCGACGACGAAAAAGTGCGACAAAAAATCACTATGATGGCACGTGGCTCAAAAGACTCAGAAAAGCCTAAAAATAGGATAGGGAAAAAATATTTTTGCCCGTGAAAATTTTGGCCTAAAAACTGCCCGGGGGTCTCCAGACTCTTTTTTTTTTCCGAGACCTACGCAGGCAAGGAAACACGAATCGGAATTGAGATTGATCTCAAAAACAAACCTAATATGAGAAGAACTCGGATTGGTGGTGGATATATGGTGGTGGTATATGGCAGCGGTGGTGGTATATGGTAGCGGTGGTGGTATATGGATAGAGATTGATGGTGGTATATGGATACGGATTGGTGGTGGTATATGGATATGGATTCAGAGCGGTGGCGGATAAGCAAAAGTGGTAGATGGGCGATGATGATGGTGCGGCGGCGGCGTGACAACTTGTGTCCAGAACTCGAAACTCTAAAAGACTAGACTCTAAGACCAGCAACTTGACACGACGATGCAACCGCAAATTCAACAAAGCAAAAACCCTAAAAAGATTATGCAAAGGCTCAGATTGGTTCGGATATGATGAACTAACACTAATTTTTTTTTTGTGGCTTTTTCGTGGACTGTAGGTATGAAGAACAGACTCGATCTAATCTACGAAAAACTGTAAAATCTCACCGAGCAACCTGGAAATCTGATACCACTTGATAGAGGCAAAGGTGTCCCGATGTTTCGATGAGATGGTGGCTATCGTTTTCTGTGGGAGTCGACCTTGACGATCCGACTACGAACGTGCGAGACGTCGCGCCTTAGCAATCGCTAAACCAACTTCCGAGGGGTTATTGACCACGCCGGAGCACGATCAACCTGACCACGAGGGCCTGTTTCCTGCGAGCAAACGAAGAACAAGCAAGAAACTGAGATTGCAATCTAGATATTGCGAATATAAGATGAAAGCTTTATTGATCAAGGTGGGGTTCTGTGACGTCTTGGTCTGGTCGTTGGACACAAACGAAGTACGCGAAGTTACAGCTATGGCGAACTTTTAATCTAAACAAAACCCAAAGTCTAAACGACGCCCTAAGGGCTGTATATATGGAGGAAGAGAGGGGAATTTCGTGGCCCTTGAGGGTGGGGTCCGAAACCAACCCTAACTCTTGTTTCCCCACACATACGGACTCTAAAAATAGCCTATACTTAAGTATTTCGAAATTACATGGGCCTGGCCCATTAATAAGGTGACGCAGCACCTAGAATAGCCTATGGACGAATATTATGAAGTGGCATCTTGTATATTTCGTCCATGGCTTCATGCACTCCTTATGGCGGCTTCAAAATCCTGAAATCATCACTTGTAACTCCGTTCTTGATCCCCTTGCGCATGCCATCAACTTCATGCGTGTTCTTGCTCCAATGTTCATCCTTCTCCAAGCTAGGCCCTTCATTTGAAAGCAAAACAAATGTATCCAATTTAGGCAGCATCATAATCTCATGAACATTAGAATCATTACCAAGAAACGAAAGTACTTGGTAATTTAGTTGGCGTGCGCGAGCTCTAGTAATTGGTCCAGTATATGTAACAGTAGGGGCTGTGGGTGTAACAATGGTATTGATGTCCTCATCAGTTCTTCACAAAAAAACCGCATTTTGGGCACTCAAAAAATAATTCTCTTACAAAAAACTCATTTCTGAGAACATTTATTTATGATACTTGCATTATTCAAAGTTTGTTATTCTTACTGAAAAGTTGTTCACACTTGGTGACACAATGCAAAGGCTTTTGATTTCTATCCATTTTTATAAATTTTCTAAGCTGTCAAATAACAGACATGATTTAATATCTTATTTTTAATCGGTTATGACCAATTTAAATGGTCTTAACATCATCAAAGGAGTACTGCGCTCTGATTGATCCAAAACCATCTCACCCGGATCGTGGATTAAGCACAGTCGGATGCACCCGGATCCAACGACAGCCTACACCCCCCTCGTCGCTCTTCCCCCCCTCCCGAATCATCCTCGTCCACCCACGAAAGCCTAGCTCACTTATCCCCATCACCGCTGCCGCTCCCGCTCCCTTTTCCCCATCGCCGCCGCCGCTCCCGCTCCCTTTTCCCCATCGCCGCCACCGCTCCCGCTCCCTTCTGCACTGCTCCCGCTCCCTCTGAAGACCTTCGCAACAGCGGCCTATCCACCCTGCACGCACGCCCAGCAAGCAGACCATGGCGCTCTCCGTCTCCTCCCTCGCCGCGGCCTTCTCCCTCCCCTCCACCTCCCTCCCCACCCGCTCCCTCTCCTCCGCCTCCACCCCACCACCCGCCGTGCCGCTCGTCTCGTCCTCTCCGCCTTCGGGGCCGATGCCGCTGAGTCGGTCGAGGCAGAGGCACCTGCTGCCGACGACGGCCCCGAGGAGGTGCTCGCGGTCGAGGCCGAGGAGGACGCGCTCTCCGGGCTGGCGCTGCGCAAGTACGTGAAGCAGCGGCCACCAACTCAGCTCCGGCCACCGCCCCACGCGGCGGCGCTTCTTCCTCGACCCCGACGACGAGTTGAGCCATGGAATCCCTTCTCCTCTCTTGTTGTGATTCCTGCGTTTGGTTTGATTTGTTTTGTTTTTTGTGCAGGTTGCTCCGATCTGATCTGGACGAGCTGCTGCTGCTCCTGCAGGTGGATGACGAGGTCTCATGGATGCTCCCTACTGCTCCTCCTCCTCCAACCACATGACTTGGTGTGGTGAGCTCATGTCATCTCATCTCATCTCACGTGAGCTCATGTCATCTCATCTCATGATCTTGATAGCAAGCCAGATCGTAGGATATTTGGATCATGCTGTCGAGTCATTTTACATTTTATATACATGTGTGTTCCTTGGTCGTGTTCCTATCTCTCTGGCCATGTCCACGCAATTTGCATAAATTGCACTGTAGAGAAAGTACATGGTGGATCCTTGAGCCTATCTAGCTCCTAGCCGAGGGCACTGGCTAGCCACCAGCAACCTGCGCCGGCGTGGCGTGTGTATTTAGTATCGACGTGTGCGTACTGAGTTGGGCAAGGGCCCTAGCACACGCTGACGCTGTACATATATGGAAGAATATGTTGAGATCCTGAAATAATGTTAGCACTCTTAACTTTTCATGTCATTAGCATTTTTGTCAGACAAGACTTGCATGTTTTTGCTCAATCTTATACATTACTTTTCTTGCAATTAGTATAGCATTATAAGTTTATAACCTGGAAGGGAAGGCACCTTCGCAACCGCTTGAGCAGCAGTGCAGCACCATACCACAATGAGCTCCCTGATTTGGCTAGAACAGGGGCTACTGTTCTTACTTCTTCCGCCTAATTCATACGGTTCTGTTGTGAACCAATCTTAATTTCCAAAATATTCCATCATTGTATGCCATAGAAGAACCATACAAATTAGTTATCCCGGACTATCGCTATGATTTGCTTTTGGTGTATCATGCTATCTTTTGAACTTTTATGTGTTACCATGTATTTGCTTTTGGTGTATCATGCCTAAACTACTACAGTTGCCAAGCCAGCATCCATTGCATCAATCCTCATCAATTAATGGCCAATGTACACATAAACTCTATGGAACAAAAATGATAGTGATCCAGCACAATAGTTTACTTAATTTCTTTGCACTACCTTGCTGTTTGACCGCTATTTTTATGGTTTGGATGTATATACGAGATGGTGGGCTGTTGGATGTGGATTGTGAGTCCACGACAAGAATGAGCATTCTTTTATCAACTTGTTGTACACTTGCTCTGCTTGAGGCTACTATATAACTTGCGCCTTTTAACTTGATGTGCATAGCATGCAATTTTTTACTGTATCACATTCACACTGTATGAATCCTACTACCCATTTCTGTACAATATCAATAGTGCGTTTGGTTTGCATTGATCCTTAGCAGTTTGTGTCAAATGCAGGTGCTCTGCCTCTCCACGGGCTCGTTCACCATTCGTTCAACTTCAGAGCTCATCATGTCTGTTCTTGCCCTGACCAAGCTGTTCAAGTATGTTAGGTTTGCAATAATATTTAGTATTGGTTTGGCTCTTGCAATGCATAGGCACAGCAGGATATACTCCTGTGTGCTACTAATTGTCACGGAGAAGAAACAAAGATGGAAAGTAAAAAGAAACTGTTTATAACTTGAACACTAGCTGAATTTACAGCAAAACTAATTTGTAAAACAAAACCTGGATTAGATCAACAAGTCCTTAGCATATCAAACGTGCCACTTTGGAAATGTCAGCCTGTAGCACATAATATGTTATCTTATTGCTGCTGTGTCACTGTATCCTAGTAATTCTGTTGTGTCACTTTATCCCAGTAAAGCAAGATGCTTGTTATACTCATGTTCCTGATGATATTGGTGTACACTCAATTTGGCTATTTCTTCTAGTTCTGCTACTAGTTGCTGTGTACTCCTAGTGCTGTAGTTACTGTGTAGTAATACGGAAATACTAATGCTCAAATATGATGATGTGGCCTGCAGCGCACCTGCTACGACGCTGACCCGTCCGTCGTCATCGCCTTCGATGACGACGAGGACACCGCAGGCGTCGTCGGCGGCTTCCACCACTACCACATCGTCGTCACCTACCAGGGCGTCAAGGGGTGAATTGATTTGATCGTTAATATGTGGCTGGATGTGCTGTTTTGCAGGTTGAAGGCGCTAAGGTGTTGGAGACATGCATGTACTTGTTGAGCGTTTTATCTGTAGAGTGCTATATTGTGATTGGTGTAATATTGTATGGTTATATTGTGATTGGTGGAATGTAATAAACTTGATTGGTACATTGGTGATTTGGCTGTTATTTGAATATATTTAAAATGTGTTCTCTGATTGGTATATCATTGAGTTACAAGTTGTGAAAAATTAAAACCTGATGTTTGGGACCTAGTGCCTAGAAGAATCTGACAATGTGCATCCAATTGACTACAATAATCTGAAAATTGAATGTAACAAAAAAAGAAAACCCAAAAATAAAAAATATATAGAATGTGAAAAGGCTGCACCTCAGAAAGCAAAAAAGGTCGAACCAATGGCCCAAGCCCATGTAGGCAGGAAAAAATACATTAAAAAGGCCGAATTGTTGGGCTCGGCCCATGTAAAACACCGAATCGGACCGGGTTGATTCTTGTGCCACATCATCTTGCCATGCTGAATGCATACGTGGCCTGAGGAGGTTGCTAGTGACCAAAAATTTGGTTGAAGAACCAACGACCTTTTACATATCACACAGAAGGTCACTAATTTCAGTTTACGACCGCCAGCTTTTGACCTTCTGTTTTTGGTCACAAAAAAGGTTGCAAATAAAAAACTATGACCTTTCAGCGGCTAATAGTGAGGGTCACAAGTTCACATATTTCTTGTAGTGTGGTTTCTCGAGCCCACCAGTGTTAAAGTCCTGGCGCTCGCATTTATCCTGGGTTAATTTCAGTATTTTTCCGGCGATGTGCGTTCAGTGGGAGGATATGTTCCACTCGACTACGAGGCACCTATGGTGACTTCATAAAATCTCAAGATCATATGCTGGCTCACTCTCTCGAAGGTGCTCCTAGGGGTAGAGTTTGCGTGTGTGCACTTATAGCGGTGAGTGCTTGCGCCTATATATGAGCGCTTGCGTCTGTACCATGTTAAAAAATACATGTCGTGATTATACGGTCACTGGCTCATCCGTACAACTCCGTATTTTGTTGATGACACAATCAATTGACCAATCAAATGTTCCACGTGGCGCAACTAGTGTTGCTCCATCGGGGCGCATAACCATGGGGCCCACTTGTCAGCGCGTATATGAAAGAAAGAAATGGTAGTTTGAGACTGTACTGTGTTAATAAAATACATTTTAGGGTGATCATACGGTCACTGGTGAGGGAGTCTTGGATTAAGGGGTCCTCGGGCGTCCGACCTGTTATCCATGGGCCGGACTGATGGGCTGTGAAGATACAAAGACCAAAGACTGCACCCGTGTCCGGACAGGACTCTCCTTGGCGTGGAAGGCAAGCTTGGCGACCAAATATGTAGATTCCTTTCTTTGTAACCGACCTTGTGTAACCCTAGATCCTCCCGGTGTCTACATAAACCGGAGGACTTAGTCCGGAGGATAGACATTATCATGACCATACAAGCTAGGCCTCTAGGGTTTAGCCATTACGATCTCGTGGTAGATGAACTCTTGTAATACTCATATTCATCAAGATCAATCAAGCAGGACGTAGGGTATTATCTCCATAGAGAGGGCCCGAACCTGGGTAAAACATTGTGTCCCCTGTCTCCTGTTACCATCGACCTTAGACACATAGTTCGGGACACCCTACCCGAGATCCGCCGGTTTTGACACCGGCATTGGTGCTTTCATTGAGAGTTCCACTGTGCCGTCATCGAAAGGGTTGATGGCTCGAATTATCGTCTGGGAAAATATCACCTCCGGAGGAGCTCTGGCCTCCGGCCAAACCCTTCGGCTGGGTGGTTTTATCATGACCGACCGTTCGGCCCTTGAGCCGATGATGATGACCTCTCGAGTCATCGAAAATCGCCTTTGCGTTGATTCTGAATACGCCAAACGGATGGATCCGACGGAGTTATCGTCTTCAAACGCTCCTAGATCGCATTGCCGCCTTGGGGGTCGCTAGAGACTACAATCGGATTGGGCTTAAACCCGACCAGAGAGAAATCAAATCTCCATCGATCACCCACCAGATAGCGGTAGTCGAGGAGCAAGATAACTCTTCCCCTGTATTGAGGATGAACTATGTTCGGATCTCCGACCTCGAGAAGCCGGACACCTACCGGCAGAAAGACACGCCTTGTCCTTCGAACATAGAATCAAACGATAAGCTTCAAAAATCAGTTGATATCCCAAAGCTCGAGCCACTAAGTCCGGAAGATCTTCGAACTCCGGACCCAAAATTGGGTCAGGGTTCGGATTCAATTCAACCCACCCACCTAGACATAAGCGCTATCTTGAGCTCGCAGCAGCAATTTCATGAAACGGTCCACCACTTTTGGACCAGATTTCTCCTTGTCAAAAACAAGATCAAAGACTGCCGCGATGAAGACGCGATCTCAGCGTTTGGCAACAATTGCACGAACGAGGGAATCCTCAATGCCATCAACCACCATCACATATTACACTTTGCTGACTTGGCAACTATCGTGCAGAAGTACAGTGCAATGGAAAGCGCCTAGAAAACTCAGGCAGCATGGTGGGGACCAGCAGTCCCCACTCAACCCCTCGTTCAGACGAAAAGGGCGCACCCTCATGGCACGCCGGGACAAATGGTAAAGAAACACAATCCCGTTACAGGGTGCGGAACCATTCTGGAAGGATGGCTCGACGGGCCAGGCAAAATACACACAACACTGGATAGCATACCAACCCACAGCCTTAGAGCATGATGGATACTCCGGCAGGTGGCCAAGAGCGGTGAAGATATCCTCACCAGGAATACACCAGAGCAACACCCCCTAGAAGATGACGACCTCAGAGTATTGACGGTCTTCGACACATTCGCCTCAAATAATAGGTGCAAAAGGGCACTCCGCGAACTCGCCGAAGTCTGCCAGATTGCAACAATAAACACTTGGAACGACACGGTGATAACCTTTAATGCTGGCGACGAGCCAAAATACAGGACAGTCCGAGCACCAACCGCCTTGGTCCTCAGCCCAATTGTGGACGGCTTTCGGCTCACCAAGGTTATCATGGACGGTGGAAGCGGACTAAACCTCATCTAGGAGGATACAATACAAAAAATGGAAATAGACAGGAGCCGCATCGAGCAAAGCAACACGACCTTCCGAGGAATCATTCCCAGACGGGAGGCACGGTGTGCGGGAAAAATCACACTCGACGTGGTATTCGGCACACCAGAGAACTATCGGTCCGAAGAAATAACCTTCCAAGTGGCCCTTTCAACAATGGATATCACACCCTCTTAGGGCGAGATGCATTTACGCGCTTCCAAGCGGTACCCCATTATGGATACATGAAGCTTAAGACGCCTGGGCCCAACGGTATAATCACTCTAGCCAGTGATCTGGACATAGCACTCCGCGCCGAGAATAAAACCGCACCCTGGCCCTCGAGGCATTATCTGAAGCCCTCGCGACCGAATAATTAATCGTGCTGCGCTCCACGGTGGACAGGGATGATGTGGTACTAGACAAACGACCAAAATCCACCTCCTTCAAACCAGCAGAAGAAATAGTCAAATTCTAAGTTGTAGGATCGAAAGTATGTCTAGGGGGGGGGGGGGTGATTAGACTACTTGACTAAATAAAACTTATCCTTTTCCCAATTTTAGTTCTTGGCAGATTTTAGCAACTTTGGACAAGTCAAGCAATCTTAACACAATTCAAGCAAGCATGCAAATAGTATATGAGCAGTGGAAAGTAAAGCATGCAACTTGTAAGAATGTAAAGGGAAGGGTTTGGAGGATTCAAACACAATAGGAGACACAAATTTTTTGTCGTGATTCCGATAGGTGGTGCTATCGTACATCCACGTTGATGGAGACTTCAACCCACGAAGGGTAATGGCTACGCGAGTCCACGGAGGGCTCCACCCACGAAAGGTCCACGAAGAAGCAACCTTGTCTATCCCACCATGGTCGTCGCCCACGAAGGACTTACCTCACTAGCGGTATATCTTCACGAAGTAGGCAATCTCCTTGCCCTTACAAACTCCTTGGTTCAACTCCACAATCTTGTCGGAGGCTCCCAAGTGACACCTAGCCAATCTAGGAGACACCACTCTCCAAGAAGTAACAAATGGTGTGTTGATGATGAACTCCTTGCTCTTGTGCTTCAAATGATAGTCTCCCCAACACTCAACTCTCTCTCACATGATATGGATTTGGTGGAAAGAAGATTTGAGTGGAAAGCAACTTGGGGAAGACTAGAGATCAAGATTCATATGGTAGGAATGGAATATCTTGGCCTCAACACAAGTGTAGGTGATTCTCTCTCAGAAAAGGTAAGTTGGAAGTGTAGGTTCATTCTGATGGCTCTCTTCACGAATGAAGAGGAGGTGGAGGGGTATATATATAGCCTCCACACAAAATCTAACCGTTACACACAACTTTCCAATCTCGGTGGGACCGAATTGGTAAACTCGGTCGGACCGATTCAGCAAATCTAGTGACCGTTAGGATTTTTGGTGGGACCGACATGCAACTCGGTAGGACCGATATGGTTAGGGTTAGGGCATAACGTAATCTCGTTGAGACCGATTACACAAACTCGGTGAGACCGATTTTGGTAATAAGCTAACCAGAGAGTTGGTCAGGTAAACTCGGTGGGACCGATTCGCTCATTTCGGTGAGACCGAAATGTTACGAAAGGGAAACAGAGAGTTTACATTGCAATCTCGGTGGGACCGATCGCTCATCTCGGTAGGACCGAAACATTACGAAGGGAAACAGAGAGATTACAATCCTATCTCGGTGAGACCGAGATCCCTATCGGTGAGACCGATTTGCCTAGGGTTTGTGGCAGTGGCTATGACATCTGAACTCGGTGGCGCCGGATAGAAAGAAACAGTGGGGCCGAGTTTGGCTTTTGGTTTAGGTCATATGTGGATGTGAGAAAGTAGTTGAGGGATTTGGAGCATATCACAAAGCATTTTGAGCAAGAGCCTCATTAAGCAACACCTCATCCCTCCTTGATAGTATTGGCTTTTTCTATAGACTCAATGTGATCTTGGATCACTAAAATATAAAATGTAGAGTCTTTAGCTTTGAGCTTGAGCCAATCCTTTTGTCCTTAGCATTTTGAGGGGTCCACTTTTCTCATTCATGCCATGCCAAACATTGAGCTTTCCTGAAATATTAATCTTGAAATAGCATCAGCTCAATGAGCTATATGTTGTTAGGAATTACCAAAACCACCTAGGGATAGTTGCACTTTCAATCTCCCCCTTTTTGGTAATTGATTACAACATATAGATCATAGCTTCGACAATGATAATAAGAATGAAAAACGTTGTCGCTTTGAGAAGTATGTGAAAAGCAATAGCTCCCCCTAAATTTGTGCATAGTTTAAGATTTGCTTTGGACTGCAAATGCACAATGAGTTAGGATCATGGGTTACTCTTCCATGTCACATACATCTTGGTGGAGCGCACAAAATGATAATAATTAAATACATGCACTCATCACCAAGCAAAGTGAATGATCATATGGGGATATAAAAGGATAATGTCATCCAACAAGCATTAAGGTAGCATATGATCAAACACATGATCATCCAAGTATCACACAAAAGCATAAAGTATCTCAAACAAGCAAATAACAAAGTTCAACCACCAAAAAAACAAGAGAGAACAAAGATCAAAACTCTCTCTCGAAACCTATGATCTATACATTTTCTCCCCCTTTGGCAACAAGTTACCAAAAAGTTCATTAAAAATGCATAGTGCTAGATCGACTCTCAGGCTTGGTCTTCAGCTGGTGGTGTAGATAAAACTCCAAGGACGAAGGCATCAGTTGATGTAGATGGAGCTGGTGGAGTGGGTGCTGGAGCTGGTGGCACTGAAGCTGTAGCTGGTGCAGATGAAGTTACTCTGGTGTCTATAACTGGCACTACAGCAGATCTCTGTCCTCTGGGCACTCTAGCAAAAGCATCAGTGGTAGACTTTCCCTTCTTCTCCTACACTTCATCCTGAAGTTGCTCAACAAATGACTGTATCTCAATGACCTTCACATCTAAATCATAGAACTCCTGCTCCATGATCCTCTCCAAGCTCTCCTGGTTTTGAGTCAGGGTGGCCAATCCCTTCTCAATCCTCAGAGTGGAGGCAATCAAGTAGCCAAGCTGATCTTACTTGCTCTTCAGAAGATACTGAGATGCCTCATCAATGGTTGGCATCTTTGCAGCCTTTTCAGTCCTTGCCTTCTCCCTCTTTGCTTGTGCTTGCACAGAAGATGGTTCATTCTCATCCATCACCACAGTGTTGTCCTCAAAGTCTGGGTAGATGGGCATATGTTCCTTGTCCAAGAGATATGTGCCAGTGCCCATCTTGGAGTTGATTAGCTCCTGGATCTGTGGGGTATACCCACAACTTCTCTTCTGATCTGCATCTATTCTCTTTATAGTTTCCACAATTAGGCTCATGACTTTGAACTTTTGAGGCACATCAAATATGTAAAGCATGTTAATTGCATGGCCTCTGATCATCTTGTGATCACCTGACTTTGGCAATAGAGTGTTCCTAAGGATCCAGTTGATTGTTGGCAAACCTGACAGAAGGTAATGTACTGATCCAAATTTGTGTGTCTCAAGAGCAGCATCTGGGATCTCTCTGTACATATGTGCCATGGTGTTGTGATCCTTCTTCTTCTTGGCATAGATATCCAAGTCATCTTCATTCTCCGTAGGAGCATTGATCAATTTTGCCCATTCTTCAACTGTTGACTGGTACCTAGTACCTTCAGACATCCAGACAATCCTTTCATCCAGGTAGAAATGAGCTGTGGAGTAGAACTGCATAATAAGCTCACCATTCCACTTTGTGAGCTTCTGCCCAACAAAGTCCTCTACTCCACAAGACTTGAAACTATCATAGACTCCAGGATAGTGTTCTTCATTTTCCCTGATGTACTCCTAGTCCACCCATCTCATATCACAGACTATAGGCTTCTTGTCAAGCAACACTGTCTCATAGAAGTCCTGCCGTTCCTTTGTATGGAACCTGTAGTCCACAACAGTTCTTCTCCTGACTGCATAGGGATCAGTCAATCTCCACTGTATGAGTCCTGCATCCTTCCCGAGCTTCATGTCCTCAGCTACTGGATGAGCATCATTGTGATCTGGAATTTTGGGCTTCAACTTCCTCAAGACATGTGACTCATCATCTTCTTCTTCTATAGCAGCTTCAGGCACTGGGGCCTTGTTCTTCTCTGCAGCTGGAATATTCCTTGTACTCCTCTTGGGTGCAATTTTGGGTTTTGGAGCAGCTGTGTTGGGAGCTTCTTTAGGCTTTGATGGAGCAGCCCCTGATCTTATAGCATCTCCCATAAGCTTTTGAGCTTTAGGTGCTGGTGCAACAACCTCTTCCTCTTCATCTTCCATCATTGAGGGCTTCCCAATTACTCTGACCATGGTCTTCTTGACCCTTTCTTTCCTTTTCTTCTCTACCAAAACCTGTTCTTTGGGTGCAGATCCCAAAGTTTCTTGAGTGGATGTTCTGGCCTTTGACATAGGAACTCTCTTGGCAGGAACCTTTGTCTTCATTCCTGGCTTAGTGGCAGCAGATGTGCCATATTCCTTTTTCAGAACTTTCTTCTTTGAGGTGGCCTCTTCCTCAACAGCCACATAGTCCTCATCCTCAGAATATGAGGTTCTCTTCTTTCTGGCCCTGGTGGCTGCCTTAGGCAAGTTGCTGGGTGTACTCCTGCTTCCCTCATCATAGCTGCTAGAGGGACTAGTGCCCTCATGTGAACTTGCTCCTCAGACTTGTTCTGACTGTCACACTGATCTGACATGATGCAAACACTGACAGCAGACCCTGCGAATAGATATAGATGAGATAGACTGGGTGAGCTTCACAAAGTACAGAGGTTTTTGCAAAAGAATGAGTTAAAAACTTAGTTTTAGTTTTCCATAGAAAGCATTTCGGATCTACCGATTTGAAAACTCGGTGATACCGAAGCAGCTTTTGGAACCTAAACTAGTGCACTCGGTCAGACCGAGTCACAGTTCGGTGGCACCGAGACTACTAGGGTTTCACAAAGAATTGAACTCGGTCACACCGATTTGCAATTCTCGGCCAGACCGAGAATCACATGTGCAATGGCCTTAGCCAAATCGGTGCAACCGATTTCAACAACTCGGTTGGTCCGAGATGATTTCGGCGGAAACCTAACCCTAAATTTTCAATCCACAACTAAACTACGGAGTGATTTCGCTGGATAGAGTGATCTCAATCGTGGCAAGATACATGGCAAAACAATGTGCTAGGAATCGGAGTGAGATTAGCACAAGGATCAAGTCCATACCCTAAGTGCGGCGATGGACCTGCTACGGTGGCAACGACAAAGACGATTTCCATTGACGGCGGCGGAGACCAGCGGCGGGAGGTAGCTGGCGATGAGGACGACGATCCGGAGACCCAGGGAGGCAGAGCACGCTGAGCGCGGGCGAAGGGGTTTGGAGAATTTTCCAAATTTTGGCCCGGGGATTGATACGTCTCCGTCGTATCTACTTTTCCAAACACTTTTGCCCTTGTTTTGGACTCTAACTTGCATGATTTGAATGGAACTAACCCAGACTGACGCTGTTATCAGCAGAATTACCATGGTGTTATTTATGTGCAGAAACAAACGTTCTCGGAATGACCTAAAACTTCACGGAGCAACTTTTTGGAAAATATAAAAAATACCAGCAAAAGATGAAAGCCAGGGGGCCCACCACCTGTCCATGAGGGTGGGGGGCGCGCCTGCCCCCTAGGGCGCGCCCCCTACCTCGTGGGCCCCCTGGAGCTCCTCCGACTCCAACTCCAACTCTATATACTGTGTTTCGGGGAGAAAAAAGTCAGAGAGAAGAATTCATCGCGTTTTACGATACGGAGCCGCCGCCAAGCCCTAAAACCTCTCGGGAGGGCTGATCTGGAGTTCGTTCGGGGCTCCCGAGAGGGGAACCCGTCGCCATCGTCATCATCAACCATCCTCCATCACCAATTTCATGATGCTCACCGTCGTGCGTGAGTAATTCCATCGTAGGCTTGTTGGACGGTGATGGGTTGGATGAGATCTATCATGTAATCGAGTTAGTTTTGTTAGGGTTTGATCCCTAGTATCCACTATGTTTTGAGATTGATGTTGCTATGACTTTTCTATGCTTAATGCTTGTCACTAGGGCCCGAGTGCCATGATTTCAGATCTGAACCTATTATGTTTTCATCAATATATGAGAGTTCTTGATCCTATCTTGCAAGTCTATAGTCACCTATTATCTGTTATGATCCATTAACCCCGAAGTGACAATAATCGGGATACTTACCGGTGATGACCGTAGTTTGAGGAGTTCATGTATTCACTATGTGTTAATGCTTTGTTCCGGTACTCTATTAAAGAAGGCCTTAATATCCCTTAGTTTCCATAAGGACCCCACTGCCACGGGAGGGTAGGACAAAAGATGTCATGCAAGTTCTTTTCCATAAGCACGTATGACTATATTCGGAATACATGCCTACATTACATTGATGAACTGGATCTAGTTCTGTGTCACCCTAGGTTATGACTGTTACATGATGAACCGCATCCGGCATAATTCTCCATCGCCGATCTATTGCCTACGAGCTTTCCATATATTGCTCTTCGCTTATTTACTTCCCCGTTGTTATTGCTATCATCACTACAAAATACCAAAAACATTACTTTTACTACTGTTACCTTTTGCTATCGTTACCACTACTATCATATTACTTTGCTACTAAATGCTTTGCTGCAAATACTAAGTTTCTAGGTGTGGTTGAATTGACAACTCAGCTGCTAATACTTGAGAATATTCTTTGGCTCCCCTTGTGTCGAATCAATAAATTTGGGTTGAATACTTTACCCTCAAAAACTGTTGCCATCTCCTATACTTGTGGGTTATCAGGGATATATATAGCCTGACCCCGTCGGTGTGACCGAGTGGAACAACTCAGTGGCACCGAGATGCATAACTGCAAGCAGTTACTGCAACTCGGTGTGACCGAAAAGTTCAAATCGGTTGCACCGAGATTGAAAACCTAGATCGACTTAGTGATCTCGGTATGACCCGAATGGATGAATCGGTCAGACCAAAACACACAAAGAGGTTTTGGAAGTTTAAGTCTATGACGAATCGGGGACTCCGAGTGCTCTTCACACAGAGTGGTTCGAATCTGACTTGATCAAACTTTGTGATGTAGCATGAATAGAGTTTGAGACAAGAAAAGCATATATAGCTAGAAAAGGTCCTTAGGCATTCTTGTCCATCCACTTGGCAAAAGAAAAAAGAACCAAACAATCAAAACAACAAGTCGATGTCCTCGAATGAGTAAATTATGCAACCAACATGCTCACACAATAAAATGACAAATGAAATATGTGGCAAATCATGCACAACCAATTCTAGCATCTATCAAGCAATTGGCGATGACTAGGTCATCTATATATGAGTATATTGACTTAGGAGTCAAATGAGAACATTTGGTCATAGGTCATACTCATCGTTTAAGCAAAAGTGGGGTTACCACTTTTACATAAAGTGTTGTTGCGTTCACACCATTAGAGTTGCTTTAGCTCAATTCTTAGAGTAAAGCTCCCCCTAGATGTGAGATCCCCCCTAAGAGGGATGAACTAACCTTGGGTTTTGTCGATGATGACTTCATGTAGGTGTTGAAGATGTGGATGCTCAATGTTGATGTAGATCATTTGGAGCAATCCTTTGGAGTGAGTTGCACTTTCAATACCTACATGGGTTAGTCCCACAAGGAACAAACAAGGATATCCATAGACATAGAGTGATGCACACACAAGATGATGTCTATGAAAGCATTAGGTTACCTTGTCCCTTGTCTTACCAACAAGAGGGTTTGTGACTCCTTGAACTAGTGCAAGATGAGGAAGTTGATTGCACTTGTTCTTGCCAAAATGATAAGAGTGAAGTATGTTGGCGGAGTCACCCTCAAGAACTATTTAGTTCTTCTTCTTGTGGATCCACATCATCTTGATGGGAATTCTTGGAGTTGTAGTCTTACTTGATGAAGTAGAACTTGATGTAGTCTTGGGAACCCACTTGACCAAGGCCTTGGGTGCTTCTTCAAATGCATCAATTTCCTCTTGAAGCTTATCCTTGCCTTTTTGCTCGTGGTCTTGTGGTGGAAGATCATCTTGAGCTTGTGTCCCTTTGTAGGAAGTAGGATCATACTTCTTTTGTTGAGGAACAAACTTCGTCTTGGGGTATTGATCTTCCCACTCAACTCCATTTGCATTGAACTTTCGTTCAAAACCAACACCTTGGTTCTTCCGATGCCTTCCTTGCTTGCGTACAATTTCCTCGAATTGCTTACTCCCGGCAAGGCTCTTGTAAACACCTTTCTCTATAATTCCCTTCAATAAGCTATTTTCTTGCTCAAGTGTAACTTGGCTAAGAGAATCATTAGTGGAATCAAGAGAACTACTAGAAGCAACAACATTAGATTAGCATGATATTGTTACTACTAGAGGAAGAATCTTTCTTGTTCTTGTTACTAGACTTGACTTGAGGCATGTAAGTGGATAAGAGTAAACGCTTGGCAATGTAAGAAGAACTTTTCTTGCGAAGATCATCATTGATTGCCTTTAAGAACTCATGCTCTTGCTCAAGGTTGAGCTTTTCAAAACGTAATTTCTCATGAGTCCTTAAAAGTTCTCCATGGTCTCCTAAGATAGTTTCATGAGCTAACTTAAGAGTGTTTAGTTATTTAGTTATAAACTCAATCTTCTCCTTATCATTGTCATTCGTTTTATCTTGATTAGCATGATTGATTGACGTTTCATCATAGTATTGATCACTAGAGTTGTCAACAAGTAAATCATCATCACCTAACAAGTCATCTTCATCACTATTGAAATCAACATACTCGGGGTGTGATACCTTTGGGCCTTTAGCCATGAAGTATCTTCCAAGTCCTTCATTTGGTGAATCAAATATGTCGTAGGAGTTGGTTGACACAAGTGCTAGACCGGCAACACCTTCATCTTGAGTATATTCAGAGTCGGAGTGATAGCTTCTCTTGGAGTGCTTGTTGGAGTCAGAGCCGGATACCCATTCTCCAACATGATCTTGATGTCTTCATTTTGTGTAGCTCCTTGATGACTTGTCCTTCCTTTCCGAATCCTTGCTTCTCCGGGATGTTCTTCGTTCATAACGATAATCTCTACTCCTTCTCTCTCTTGATGGTGATTCTTCTCTTCTACTTCTTCTTTTTGGAGAATCTTCTCTTCTCTTGTAGGGTGCCGTACACTCATTGGAATAGTGTCCGGGTCTTCCACAACTGTAGCAATTTCTTTCTCGACTAGAAGATCTTTTTTCATTGTAGGACCTTGACTTGGAACTTCTCTCTTTGCTTCTACTCTTGTAGAACTTGTTGAAGTTCTTCACCATTAGGCTCAATTCTTCATTGAAGGTTTGTTTCTCACTTGATGATGTGGGAGCTTCACATGAGGCTTTGTAAGCACCACTTGACTTGTTATGGAGCTCCTCCTTATCCTTGAGTGACATCTCATGAGCAACAATTCTTCCAATGACTTCCGTTGGCTTGAGATATTTGTAATTGGGCATCATTTGGATCAATGTGCATACGGTATCATATTTTCCGTCCAAAGCTCTTAGGATCTTCTTGATGATGAATTTTTCGGTCATCTCTTCACTTCCTAAGCCGGTGATCTCATTTGTGATAAGAGCAAGCCTAGAGTACATTTCAACGACACCTTCACCATCCTTCATTTTGAACTTGTCAAGCTGACTTTGAAGCACATCCAACTTGGATTCCTTGAAGGAGTCGGTACCTTCATGAATATCAATCAAAGTATCCCAAATTTCCTTTGCATTCTCAAGACGGCTGATTTTGTTGAATTCTTCGGGGAACAATCCGTTGAAGAGGATACACAAGCTTGAGCATTGTATTGCAGCATCTTCAACTCTTCCACGACAGCTTCACGGTTCGGTTCTCTCCCATCAAAGAATTCACCATGCAAGCCAATACACACAATAGCCCATACGGCGGGGTTATGTCCAAGAATATGCATTTTCATCTTACGCTTCCAACTAGCAAAATTAGTACCATCAAAGTAAGGACTTCTATGGTGGTAATTTCCCTTGCTAGACACCATAGTCTCCTAGGTTGTGAAACCAAGGCTATGACTACCAAATGCTATGGAAATCAAAGCAAATGGAGACCAAAGCTATGATACCACTTGTACGATCGAAAGTATGTCTAGAGGGGGGGGGGTGATTAGACTACTTGACCAAACAAAACTTATCCTTTTCCCAATTTTAGTTCTTGGCAGATTTTAGCAACTTTGGACAAGTCAAGCAATCTTAACACAATTCAAGCAAGCATGCAAAGAATATATGAGCAGCGGAAAGTAAAGCATGCAACTTGCAAGAATGTAAAGGGAAGGGTTTGGAGGATTCAAACGCAATAGGAGACACGGATGTTTTTGTCATGGTTCCGATAGGTGGTGCTATCGTACATCCACGTTGATGGAGACTTCAACCCACGAAGGGTAATGGCTGCGCGAGTCCACGGAGGGCTCCACCCACGAAGGGTCCACGAAGAAGCAACCTTGTTTATCCCACCATGGTCGTCGCCCACGAAGGACTTGCCTTACTAGCAGTAGATCTTCACGAAGTAGGCGATCTCCTTGCCCTTACAAACTCCTTGGTTCAACTCCACAATCTTGTCGGAGGCTCCCAAGTGACACCTAGCCAATCTAGGAGACACCACTCTCCAAGAAGTAACAAATGGTGTGTTGATGATGAACTCCTTGCTCTTGTGCTTCAAATGATAGTCTCCCCAACACTCAACTCTCTCTCACAGGATATGGATTTGGTGGAAAGAAGATTTGAGTGGAAAGCAACTTGGGGAAGGCTAGAGATCAAGATTCATATGGTAGGAATGGAATATCTTGGCCTCAACACAAGTGTTGGTGATTCTCTCTCAGAAAAGGTAAGTTGGAAGTGTAGGTTCATTCTGATGGCTCTCTTCACGAATGAAGAGGAGGTGGAGGGGTATATATATAGCCTCCACACAAAATCTAACCGTTACACACAACTTGCCAATCTCGGTGGGACCGAATTGGTAAACTCAGTCGGACCGATTCAGCAAATCTAGTGACCGTTAGGATTTTTGGTGGGACCGACATGCAACTCGGTAGGACCGATATGGTTAGGGTTAGGGCATAACGTAATCTCGGTGAGACCAATTACACAAACTCGATGAGACCGATTTTGGTAATAAGCTAACCAGAGAGTTGGTCAGGTAAACTCGGTGGGACCGATTCGCTCATTTCGGTGAGACCGAAATGTTACGAAAGGGAAACAGAGAGTTTACATTGCAATCTCGGTGGGACCGATCGCTCATCTCGGTGGGACCGAAACATTACGAAGGGAAACAGAGAGATTACAATCCCATCTCAGTGAGACCAAGATCCCTATCGGTGAGACCGATTTGCCTAGGGTTTGTGGTAGTGGCTATGACATCTGAACTCGGTGGCGCCGGATAGAAAGAATCGGTGGGGCCGAGTTTGACTTTTTGTTTAGGTCATATGTGATGTGAGAAAGTAGTTGAGGGCTTTGGAGCATATCACTAAGCATTTTGAGCAAGAACCTCATTAAGCAACACCTCATCCCTCCTTGATAGTATTGGCTTTTCCTATAGACTCAATGTGATCTTGGATCACTAAAATAGAAAATGTAGAGTCTTGAGCTTTGAGCTTGAGCCAATCCTTTTGTCCTTAGCATTTTGAGGGGTCCACTTTTCTCATTCATGCCATGCCAATCATTGAGCTTTCCTGAAATATTAATCTTGAAATAGCATTAGCTCAATGAGCTATATGTTGTTAGGAATTACCAAAACCACCTAGGGATAGTTGCACTTTCACAAGTCCATCCAACTGACCCCAAGAAGGCAGCATCCATTGGAGCACAACTAGACCCAAGGGTTAACGCCGCGCTACGAGAGTTCCTGCGCGAGAATTGGGATATATTCGCCTGGCACCCTTCTGATATGCCAGGAATCCCACGCGAGTTGGCCGAACACAGCCTCAATATACTGAAGGGGTATAAACCGGTCAAGCAAACATTGCGGCGCTTTTCCGAACCCAAATGTCAAGCTATGGGGGAGGAGCTAGCCAAGATAATCGAGGAAGGATTCATTAGAGAAATAAAACATCTGGACTGGCTGGCAAACCTGGTGATGGTGCCAAAGAAGGACAAGTCCTGGCACCTGTGCATCGATTTCAAAGACCTCAACAAGGCTTGCCCTAAGGATCCCTTCCCCCTCCCCCGCATTGACCAGATCATTGATGCTACCGCAGGACACGACTCATTATGCTTCCTTGACGCATATTCCGGATACCATCAAATTAAAATGAAGGAGTCCGATCAAGATGCAACAGCATTCATCACCCCATATGGGCCATTCTACTTGAACACCATGCCCTTCGGACTCAAGAACACCGTCGCCACTTATCAACGCATGATCCAAACATGCTTGGAGAAATAGATCAGAAAGACAGTTGAAGCCTATGTGGATGATGTCATAATCAAGACAAGGCACGTCGAAACACTAATAGACGACCTACGCCTCACATTTGACAACCTCCGCGCATATGACATTAAGCTCAATCCGGAAAAGTGTGTTTTTGGCGTCCCCGTATGAAAGCTGCTGGGCTTCATCATTTCCAATAGAGGAATTGAAGCAAATCCAACCAAAATCCGAGCTCTGTCACAATTGGCTATGCCAACAGACCTTAAACAAGTCGAAAAACTCGCGGGTTGCGTGGCAGCTCTAAGCCTCTTTATCTCTAGATTGGGAGAAAAGGCACTACCACTCTATCGTCTTCTATGGTGAACCGATCACTTCGAGTGGGCGGACGCGGCAACAGCCGGACTGGGAGAAATAAAAACCCTTCTAGCGAGCAACCCAATATTGGCCGCACCAAACGTCGGCGAACCCATGTTGCTATACATATCGGCAACACATCAGGTGGTGAGCGTCGTACTCGTCGTGGAACAGAACAGGACGGACACAAATTCCTGCTTCAGAAGCCAGTATACTATGTATCCACTCTCCTTACACCATGCAAATCCCGGTACCCCCATTATCAAAAGATAGCATACGCGGTCTTCATGGCATCCCGAAAGCTAAGACACTACTTCCAGGAGTGTTCGATCACGGTGGCTTCCGAAGTACCACTCAATGATATAATAAACAACCGCGATGCCACGGGCCGGATTGCCAAATGGGCCATTGAGCTCCTCCCATTTGACCTTACATATAAACCACGTCGAGCTATTAAATCCCAAGTACTGGCTGACTTCGTCGTTGAATGGACAGAGGCCGAACTCCCTAAAGAGTACGACACATATTCCAATTGGGTTATGTATTTAGATGGCTCCAAAATGCTGGCAGGACTAGGAGCGGGCGTCGTTTCAACATCCCCTACTGGAGACGTCGTTCAGTACGTACTCCAAATACTATACACAGATTCCAATAACACAGCCGAATACGAGGCCTTATTGCATGGTCTCCGGATGGTTGTCTCCATGGTCATACATCGCCTGGAAGTGCGCGGGGACTCAAACCTCGCAATACCTCAAATAAATGGAGACTTCGATGCCAAAGACCCGAAGATGGCAGCTTATCATAATACCGTCCTAAAAACATCGACTCAGTTCGAGGGACTCGAGTTCCATCATGTGGCCCGCGAAAGTAATCAAGCGGCAGATTTTCTTGCCCGCATAGGCGCTAAGCGCGACCCCGTCCCACCTAACATTTTTCTGGAAAGGCTTTTTAAGCCATCCGTGGTGTGGCAGGGGGAGGGCGGAAACACTAGTCCGGATCCAAACACAACCGCAGATTCCAAACACACCAATATCGTCGGAGGCTCAACCACCGAAATAACATCGTCGGCCCATCTCATTATGGCAGTCATTGCCCAATGGACCGAACCATTCTTGGCCTACCTTAATAAGAAGGAGCTTCCCAAGGATCAGAATGAGGCCCGCTGCATTGTCCGGCGTTCGAAGGCCTAAAAGGTTCATGACGGAGAGCTCTATAAGAAAAGCGCTACCGGAGCTCTTCAAAGATGTATCTCCGAGGAAGAGGGGCGGCAGCTCTTGGCTAAAATTCACGCCGGACTCGGCGGTCACCATGCTGCAGCTTGGGCCCTGTTAGCAAGGCCTTCCATACAGGGTTTTATTGGCCGACGGCCCAAGCAGATGCACATGACCTTGTCCAATGTTGCGCGAATGCCAACTCTTCGCCAACCAAAGCCATATGCCCCCACTGCCTTACAAACAATCCCCATCACTTGGCCTTTTGCGGTTTGGGTACTCGATATGGTCGGACCCCTTAAAGGAGGAAGCCATAAGAGAAAGTATATGCTGGTCATGGTGGATAAATTCACTAAGTGGATAGAGGCCAAACCAGTCAAAACGGCCAAGGCGGGGCCGGTAATAGATTTCATATCCGGCGTGGTACACCGTTATGGTGTTCCACACAACATCATCACTAATAATGGCTCTAATTTCACAGCCGATGAAGTGAAAACTTGGTGTGCTAATCTGGACATTAAGCTCAATTACGCCTCTGTCTATCACCCGTAGATAAACGGTCAAGTCGAACAGGCTAATGGTCTTATTATGAGTAGCATCAAACCTAGACTAGTGCGGTCTTTGAAAGAATCAGACAAGCACTGGGTGGAGGAACTTGACTCTGTACTTTGGGAGCTGCGGACCACACCCAACCGCACTACTGGATATACACCTTTCTTCATGGTGTACAGTGCGGAAGCAGTGTTACCCTGCGACAGTATTCATGACTCACCTCGAGTGCGCATGTATGAAGAGAGAGAGGCCGAGCTTGATCGGCAGGAGATCTTAGATTCCCTGGAGGAGGAACGCGAAGTCGCAAAAGCCCGTTCTGCATTTTATCAACAACAGGCTCGCAGGTATCAAAGCAGAGAAGTGCGGGTAAGACTTACAATGTTGGTGAACTCGTTCTACGCCTGCCGAAGAAGAAAAAGGACAAACTCAAGCCCAAGTGGGAGGGTCCCTTCATCATTGACGAAGCTCTCACCGGAGGAGCGTACCGTCTGCGTGATGCGTCAGACAATCACTTGGAGCCGAACCCCTAGAATGCCGCCAGACTCCGACGATTCTATGCCTAGCGCCGAAATCTGTGTTCTTCTCCTTCCTCCTGTTATTAATGTTATTTTTTATCTCTTTTCGTTTTGCTCTTTAGCCCTACGTCTTTAGTACAGCTAGACCATGCACCCTGGTGCATACATCTCCAAGTATGTACGTCCACTATAGCTGGGGGCTTCTTGTACAGAAGCTTGCTATTATTCTTCGAGCATCATGCTCACCACGTATGCGTTCTTCCCATATGTACCTTTTCTTCGCCATTATATGCATCGATATGACTTATGTTTTGGCCAAGCTAGGTTGCCTGGCTCCTGTGCTTATGCCCTACGTTCCCGTTAGTTCGGCTAGGGCATAAAGGGAGCACCTCTGTGATTGTTACTGCCGGGTCATCCGTATGTGTACCTCAGACTGGGTGAAGCCGAAAGCTAGCGTTCTTAAGGGAATATTCGGTCGGTGAATTAAAGACGTTTCCACATTCACTCCATTGTGAAACCCCAAAAGTTACTTACTCTATGATTTTTTCAATCACAGTTCGGACATGCACATTAAACGCATGCACACCCAGGGAAAGGAACCCTTAACGGAACTATTCTCTCTGGAAGATGTTTCTTGCATAATGTAATATAACATAACTAGCCGGATACACATTGTCTGTTCAAGCAACTATGACCCCTACGCCTGGTTCCCATGCATACCCCGGTATATTCTACCGCTAGGGTATTCGGAAACACTCCGCACCTTCGGGTCCAGAGGTCGAAGCGAAAAGGTCGGCCATGAAAATTGTTTTTACAATCTAGGTAGAAGGAAAGTACATAGTCACTTAGGACTTAAAGACTTCCTCCTCTATACCATCCAACAGGCGGTCTAACTTACAATCCTGTTGGGAATATCTCGCGGCCACCTCTACTTGGTCATATACTAAACTAACGGGAATTTCTTCCCCATTTGAACCTATTGGTCTGACCTGGGCCATGTGATTCAGATCCAGCTTGGTATACCGTGTTTTTACCATGGCCCAGGCATCTCACGCACCCTCTCGGCAGGCCAATATCTTCCATAGTCGGATACACTGCCGTGCTCCCTTGAACAGCTCCACAAGCTTCTCCATACTCCCTGGAGGGGAGGCGGATGGCCATAAGGCCTTGGCTACACTCCGCATTGCCTGCCGAGCTTGCTCGTGTAACTGCGACAGCCCTTGCAGAAGATCACTTGATGATCCGGACACCTCCTCTTCAGGACGGCCCATTAACATACCTGCAATCACAGCTATATCAGCTAAGTTTATCCCCAAACTGTTATAAGATAAATACAGCCACATACTGAATATGCCGCCTCGCAGCTTTTTGTCCTCCTTCACGGAGTTGGCTAGCTGGGCTCGCACATCTTTCAGTTCTTCGCCCAGTTTGGTGTTTGAATCCTGGAGTTTTTTCTCCTCTCTGACTCGGGTCAGAACGCGCTCGCCTACCGCATGTTGTCTCTTCGCCTCTTTTTCGCTCGTTTGAGCGGCCTTCAGTTCCTCTCCCAGTTGGTCTGATGACCCTGTTATGAGACAAGCAACAGTTGCAATACCACTGGCGTATAATTTTTTGTTTCTCGATGGAGGGAAATATTACCAGAGGACGCCTTCTTGAACTTTTCGAGTTCGGCGGTAGCAGCAGTTAGTTGTGTCCAACATTGCTCCAGCTCTTGGGCTAGCAGGTCGTTCTTCTCTGTAAGATCCTGGTTATACAACGATCCTTAAAACATTTGTCCCAACTGCTTCAAGTCTCGGGGGCTACGGGCACATGGTTATCAAATTTGGACAAGGTAAACTTACCTGCACATCTTTCAAATGTTGCTCGGTGGCTCTGTTAAGCCCATCTCGAGCAACTCGGATGTATGCATCAGCCGAGCTGAAGGCACCGAATGCCTGTTTTGAGAAGCGGGGATTTTGTAAAATGGCCCTCCGGCGCCGGTGATTCATGGCGCTCTCCACTTCCGAAATGGCGACGGACATATTTTTCGAACCCTCGGCAGAAGGACAGTCCGGCGCCACTCGCATGTCGGGCCCTGTCTCTTCGGCTGTGACCGAATCTTGGTTATCAGGAGTACGACTGGTCGGGTCCCCGGACACAGTCCGTCGAACCTTTTCCCTGATACAAAATGAACATATGAGTCGCAGTTGGATGCGACTGCTAAAAAGAGCATAGTTGCAAACTCATACCTCTTCAAGGAAGGCCCGATCGTATCTCTGTTTGCCTTCCTCTTCGAAGGCCTGCCCGACGCGGGAGCCACTCTCTCTGGAGATGTCCACGGGGCAGCACGACGCGCCAAACGCATCCCCTTCTGAGCACATGATGGTGCGGTGAGTGAGGAGGAATGAGAAAACCCTCTCAGGAAAAGTGTCTCTTGATTACTTACATGAGAAGGAGGGAGAAGACCGAGGTAATCGGCGATGATGGGTACATCTGTGCCGTCATAGCTCGTCTGATAGAAAACTCCATCTTTGAGCTCCATGAATATGTCCGGATCTTCCTCATATCCGGGGTCGAGATCCTGATTGTGATTCTCCGGCTGAGGGGTAGGGTCATGGATCCCCTTGACAGCCTTTCGCCATTCCTGTCATGAATGAATAAGATACCACCCTTCAAAAATAATTCAGAGAGAGGAGTCGAATAGTGGAGTTAGAGCTTACCTAGCTAGGAGAATTGTACATGGAAAAATCCGTCTCGATTTTGGAGACGGGTGAACTCATCCTGCTCCCCTTTATACAGTTCGGCCAATATTTTGGCTAGAGCGGCGGGAGTCTTCGGGCCCTTCCGACTGCCGCGGGTGGCGTCATCTTACCCATTGTAATGCCACATGGGTAGCCATCTATATTGGAGTGGTTGGACCCCCCGCGTTATGGAGACCGCCATTACCTCGACTATTGACAATCCAGACTGAGCGAGCATCTTAATCTTACCCAGCAGCAGACTGATCTCTGTGCTATCCTCTTCCTCGAGGCTCTGAGGATGCCAGCTATGGTGTTCCTTCAACGGAATACTTGAATATTCAGGGAGGCCCATCCGGACTGGGTCGGGAAGAGCAACATCTTCAATATAAAACCATTCAGAGGTCCGCTCTTCGGAAGCTTTCTTCGGTGTGCCGGATAGGTATCCGATCTCAGCAATGCACCATATTTCGGCCCCGCCCACTTCAAATATCGATCCCTCGTGGTTGCGCGGGAGAAGACAAAACAACCTTCTCCACAGATCAAAATGGGCCTCACAACCCAGGAATAGTTCGCATAAAGCGACATAACCCGCAATATGCAGGATGGAGGCTGGGGTAAAATTGTGTAGCTGGAGGCCATAATACTCCAGAAGCCCTCAGAGGAATGGGTGAATTGGAAATCCCACTCCCCTCAGCAGATAGGGAACGAAGCACACTCGTTACCTCGCAGATGGATTGGGGAAATCTTCCGCCTGGGTTTTGCCGTTGAAGGAAGCCAACCCTACTCAAACAGGGATCAGATCCGCAAGGGCGAGAAATCCGTGCGTTTGCAACTTTGCTAATTGGCTATGGGACACAGAGCACCTCTCCCACTCGCCTTTTTCTGGGTCGGAACAGGAGGAGGAGCTGGGAATGCTAGCCATGTTGGAATGGTCTTTCCTGGCAATCTCTGAGGATTTTCTCCGCGTGGTGCTGAACGGATCTGAGACCCAATCTCTTTAAATATACGCTCTTTCTTGCATGGCTGGGGTGTTATTTGCAAAAATACCCTGACCGTCCGCATTCGCCCGACACATGGAAGCTGAAGTTATCGATGCACAAAAGCCGAGGGGTGCGGCATTGAATTGAAAGCCGAATACATTACTTGGAAGACGTCGGAGGAGGAACCCGCCTTGCAATGCCGAAGACAATCTGCGTGCCGAACACCTCGTCATTGAAGCCTGGTTCAGGGGCTGCTGAGGGAGTCCTGGATTAAGGGGTCCTCGGGCGTCCGGCCTGTTGGCCATGGGCCGGACTAATGGGCTGTGAAGATACGAAGACTGCACCCATGTCCAGACAGGACTCTCCTTGGCGTGAAAGGCAAGCTTGGCGACCAAATATGTAGATTCCTTTCTTTGTAACCGACCTTGTGTAACCCTAGATCCTCCCGGTGTCTATATAAACCGGAGGACTTAGTCCGGAGGATAGACATTATCATAACCATACAAGCTAGGCCTCTAGGGTTTAGCCATTACGATCTCGTGGTAGATCAACTCTTGTAATACTCATATTCATCAAGATCAATCAAGCAGGACGTTGGGTATTACCTCCATAGAGAGGGACGAACCTGGGTAAAACATTGTGTCCCCTGTCAACTGTTAAGGACATGGATTGTTACGTGTATTAATCAATCTAATCCTTTTTTGCAAGGTTTAATCAATTTTATCTGTGATAAGCAGAACATTGATGTTTGCAGCGGTCTTTATGAATCACAACGTATCAAACGAGCTATCAAAGTATATATGAAATTTTTAAAATTCTCTTACATTATATAGTAGGCTTATCTAGATGAAATAGATGACGTCACACTCAACTAACAATCATCGGTTTATGAAATGCCCACTTCTGACCACCCTGGCCCACCAAAAGTTCATCTGCCGTTCCCTGCCTATGTGGGGTCACTTACATGCAGGCCATGTACCCAAAGAGCCCACATGTCAGTGGAAGAACTGCGCGGTGTCGTACGTTAGAGTCGAGGGCGCCACTCGATGCACGCCCGGCTGAACATGCCTCCTTGACTTATTCAAAAGCCTCTATGAAACCCGTGTGGAAGCCGAGAAACCCACTCTGGACACACGTCCGTTCATGACTGGGCCGTCATTAAACGCAACGCTGGCCGAGCTCCTCCCATCCGCCGTCTATTTAATCTCCTATTTAAATGACGCCAAACGCCGGCCAAGAATCGCACCCCTCCGCCGCTCCCCTATCTCCTCCTTCACCATTTTGTCCACTCTTACAATGGCTTACGAAGAGTAGTTATCCCGCATCTAAGACGGCTGGGTGGCCCACCGAGCCTGCCGGATACGAGCTATGCAGCTCGCTGATCCACCTCCCTCCCCTTGCCCAACGGAGCCAGTTGCCACCCAAGCCGGCGCGCGGTTCAGCGACTCGCCGCTCCAGGCCAACTCGACGAGGAGCGCGCAAAGGCGTCGTCGCTGTCGTCCACGCCACTGCCTCGTACCGCACCTCGCATGTCTTCTACCGCATCTCCCGTTTCTATGGCCGAGACTCCCATGCCGGCGGCCGCGCCATGCAAGCAGAGACAAAAGCCGGGTGCGCGGAGAGCGACGAGTCGATGGCCAACGCCTCCGCGTCCGCCGCCATCATCGAGGAGAAGTAGAACACAGGAGGCCTCTGCCGCTTGGGTCCCATGAAGGCCACCGCGGAGGTGACGCCGGCGTACACAGCAGGTGTCTTGCTGGATACTTTTGTTGCGAGGACCTTCGTCGACCCCGCATGGGCTCCACGGAAGCTGAGAAGCCCCCTTCCACCATCATCTTGGGCATCAGCCAACCATATCAGCTGGGAAACGGGGAAGCGAGCTATCCTTTGCGCTGAAGCATATACCTCTGGGGCTCCCGGCAGTCCGGTAATCGTGCTGCTAGACAAGAGGAACACAAATGGATCGATGAGCGACCATTTAGGCCAGGTATTATATACCTGTGCTGTCTAGAACTAGCACCGCTTAGTTGATTTGAATGTAATGAAATCCATTATTGTTGACACATGAACACGTCACATGTACCCTCGACGCCGGGGGTGATGCGCCGCAGCTCACGTCGAAGGAGACCCGACCGACAGCGCGATACGCAAGACAGTCGACGGGCGCTTTTGCAGACCCGAAAACCCCACACCCCCGGGAGGGACCCCGTCAGGTAGTGCAGCGGCTATGGGCTGCCCTAGGTCGATTCGCTCGCCCCTAGAGCCTCGGGATTCACAGCTCTCAAACACGAAGAACAGCTAAGAACGAGATAGAAAAACGGTGGAGAGATAAAACGTAGATGAAAAAGTAGTATATTGATTTGTTCGATTGTGTGTTGTTCAATCGGCCGTCACCCCCAACATATATAAGAGGCGGCTGGACTTCCCGTACAAGTAAAGGATTCATATAGGCTTTCCTTACAAGAAAAATTACATCAATTCACGTCCTAGAGTCCTAATTCTATTCCAACTCGCATTCAGTCTGAATCTGGCCCAAACTCTGTCTTTCTTCTTGCGCGGGCCGCCGGGCTTGCATATGATCTCCGATCGAGATGGCCCAAATATCAAACTTGTGCGCCTCGACGATACGAACAACTCTCATGTTGATCACTTTTTCAAATAAGGCCATCTTGAATACTTTTCGAGGTCATCTTTATCTTCCAGTCGGACTCGGTCTTGCAGTAGACTGGATTATCTAAGTCTCGTAGTGAATTTGTAGGCTATATATTATCTCTGATGATGATGACTCCAAAATCAAAGTTTACCGTCTTGATGATATGCACAACTTCTGTATTGAACACTTCTTCATCCAAGGTCATTTTGATAAACTTTCGAGCACATGTTCAATTTCACTCGGACTTGAGCTCATCCACTCGAATATTAGATACTTTCACTCGGATCGTCCGATTGGACTTTTTCACTCGGAAGACAATCTTTCACTCGGATGACTATATTTCCACTCGGATGACTATATTTCCACTCGGAAGGCACTATCTTATTCAATCGGCAAGTTTTCATCCCGATGGTAATCTTTTCACTCTGAATATTTTCACCTGGACGACAATTTCACTCGGATGATCATATTTTCACTCGGATGACTATATTTCCACTTGGATAATAATAAGTTCATCCGGTCAGCAAAATTTCACTCGACCGTAAAATTTCACTCGACCATAAACTTTCACTCGACCATAAACTTTCACTCAGATGGTAAACTTTTCACTCGGATTTCCGATTGAAAACATAGCCCGATCTTGATTTGTCTCTCCAGGCCTCATATGATCTCGGATTGAGACGAATTATATATGAAAATCGATCAGCTCGACGAGAAGAAACTTTTCCATGTTGAAGGTTTTTCGATTCAAGGCCTTATTGATGGCCGAATTACTCGCGCAACCTATCAGACAAGTGTCTGGCACCTCGCGCCATATTTCCGTTGAGGTTCAGTCTGTAGTATATTGCCTCTAACTTTTGCATATGAACTCGGATTGAGATGATTTATATATCAAAATCGATTGCCTCGATGAGACGAAGACAATTCCTTAAGAGTGCTCCTTCATCCGAGGTCATCTTGAAGACGTGATTGGCAAAAAAACCACTCAGAACATTGAAATATGCCACTCGGAGTATAGTTTCGGTCCGTAAGATAAAGTCAAACGAATATAACCGAAACATCAAAGTGGTTCCACTCGGTGACGTGAATATTTTTATGCTTAAAACTCATTCACTCGAGACCATCTTCATTGCAATCTGTATCTTGCCAAAATCAGGTGTCAACACATGCCCCCTTGTTTTTCGGCAAAGCTTGCACGCCGAAAAATAATATGCATAGTGTTTGTTCAAAGGACGATATCAACACTCCATCGGCCATTTATTTTTCTCAGGTCGATAATTATGTATCGGCCATGTTTGTGCTAAGGGCGATAATCGTATATCGGCCATTGCCCACTTAGGCTTCTTGCCACACACTCGGGTGGTACTTCTTCAAATATTTGCCATTGAGAGCTCGAGCTAACAATGCCCCTTGTATTGATTCCACCAAATATGAATTTCCGGGAACAACTCTTGCAATTCTAAAAGGACCTTCCCAACTTGGATACCACTTCCCGAATTTTCTATCTCTTGAACCAATCGGCAGAATCACTTTCCAAACGAGATCACCAACTTGAAAATTCTTCAACTTGACTTTCTTATTGTAAGCCCTTGCCACCCTCAACTTATCTCTCTCTATGGCATTCAAAGTAGCCAAACGTTTATCAGCAACCTCATCAATGTTGTCCATCATCAAGTTATAGAATTCTATTGCCGATAAATCATTTTGTTTAGCTATTCTCAAAGCATTCAAATTTACTTCCACCGGTAAAACAGCCTCCTGACCATATACTAGCTCATATGGATTCACTTTCGTAGCACCATGCCTTGAGATTCTATGTGCCCATAATGCCTCAGACAACAAGTCATGCCATCTCCTTGGATTATCCTCAATCTTCTTCTTGATGAGCTTGATTAAAATTTTATTGCTAGACTCAGCTTGTCCATTAGCTTGGGCATAATATGGAGAGGAATTGAGTAACTTTATGTTATAAGATTCGGCAAACTCTCTGACTTGGTGTGACATGAAAGATGAACCTTGATCTGTAGTTAACGTTTGAGGAATACCGAATCTATGAATAATGTGCTCGGTTATGAATTGAATTACCTCCGTATGCGTCATGTTCTTGAGAGGTACTGCTTCAGACCATTTAGTGAAATAATCAGTTGCCACCAATACGAACCGATGCCCTTTTGAGGAAGACAGATGGATTTGTCCAATGAAATCTAAACCCCAACCTCTGAAAGGCCACGGTTTGATAATAGGATGTAACATAGCAGCAGGAGCCAATTGAATATCACCAAACTTTTGACAAGCTTCACACCCCTTATAATATCTGAAGCAATCATTAATCATAGTCGGCCAATAAAACCCAGCACGTCGCAATAACCATTTCATCTTGGGAGCCGACTGGTGAGTGCCACAAATACCTTCATGTACTTCTCCCATAGCAACTCTTGCCTGGTCCTCGTCCAAACACTTTAGAAGAACATCATCGACGGTTCGGCGATAAAGACCATCATCTCTCATTGTATACTTGAAAGCCATACGCCGAACATCCCTGTCCACCCTCTCACTCAGATTGCACAAGTAATCAACAATGGGCTTCCTCCAGTCGGGATTTTCACCTGCACTAGACTTTTTGTTAATGGCCGAATCAGTGGGTTCAGGTTCGGCCTCTCCCATATTGGCAAGACAAGACATCGGTCTTTGAGAGATATGAAACATGCCATAATCAACATGATATCCGGATGCTTGTTGTGCCAATTCATTTGCTTGTCTCTGCGTCCAATAAGCGGCGGCTCAAATAAGTGATGGCATGCTCTTTTCCTTCGGTCTCTTGAGTTAGAACAGCACCAATAACTCCTTCCTCTGCTGCAATGTAAAGTCTGAAGGGTTCCCTATGCTTGGGTGCTCTCATCACCGGAGGAGTGCACAAATAATTCTTGATCATATCAAATGCTTCTTGCTGTTTTGCCCCCCAAGTGAAATCAACATCATTCTTTAACCGAAGGATAGGAGTAAATGCATCAACTTTCCCTGATAGATTAGCTATGAACCTTCTCAAATAATTGACCTTGCCAAGGAACTTTTGCATATCTCTCTTGCATGTTGGAGCCTCCACCTTCTGTATAGCCTCTATCTTTTTGGGATCAATCTCTATACCATCTTCATGAATAATGAAACACAAAAACTTGCCAGCTGACACGCCAAAAGCACACTTCAAAGGATTCATTTTCAATCCATACTTTTCCATTCTTTCAAAAGCTAAACGCAAATCGTCCAAGTGAGATTCAAAAGCATCTGATTTGACAACAATATCATCAATATAAACTTCAAGTATGACACCGAGTAAATCATGAAAAATCAAATTCATAGCCCTTTGATACGTGGCGCCAGCATTTTTTAATCCGAATGTCATCACTGTCCACTCGAATAAACCAAGGAAACCAGGACATCGGAAAGCCGTTTTGTACATGTCCTCTTCGGCCATAAAAATTTGATTGTATCCGGCATTACCATCTAGAAAGCTAATAACCTTATGTCCAGAAGCATCATTAATAAGCATATCGGCTATTGGCATAGGATACTCATCTTTGGGTGTAGCCCTATTCAAATCTCTGAAATTAATGCACACCCTCAACTTGCCAGATCCTTTCTTCTCTACCGGGACAATGTTAGAAATCCACTCGGCATACCTGCAAGGTCGAATGAAATTAGCTTCAAGCAGTCGACCGATCTCTTCCTTGATCTGGTCATATGTTTTCAGATTAAATTTTCTGGCCGACTGTTTATAAGGTCTAAAACCGGCCTTTATAAGCAACCGATGTTCCACTAGCTCTCGGCTTAACCCTGGCAT
Source organism: Triticum urartu (assembly GCF_056163025.1). NCBI lineage: Eukaryota > Viridiplantae > Streptophyta > Magnoliopsida > Poales > Poaceae > Triticum > Triticum urartu. Next base: position 162,131,153 of record NC_141873.1, on the reverse strand, counting down.
CTCATGATATTCCCATGCAAAGCAACAAACATATTCTTTCAATAGCTCGATTAACTTAGCCTTACAATCGGCTTTCAAATTTTTGTTTATAAATGTCGGTCGAGTGACTGAACCATCTCCAATATCTACCTCTTCTAACGGATCGGCTGATGTAAAACCTTGTCCAAGTTTATCCATGTCATCCAACTCCTCTATAGACTCATACATATCGTTCTCATTGGACCGATACTTTACAAGACGTTTTTGTAACCACTCGGAATTAGGATCCATTTAAACATATCATACCTTGGAGCCGATTGCATTCACTCGGCTTTAAAGAGACGGGCACAAAACCATTCTTGGTTGCGCTGAGAAAATCAAATTCTGACAAGTCACGTCCCGTCAAGCAAGTAGCATTGGGATGTTGCCAATCCACCGATGCATCGGCCAAAACAACACAGGCCGAGTTATCCGCGTGAATAACTTCCACTTCATCATCAACCCACTGAATCAAAAACTGGTGCATAGTGGATGGCACGCACTGGTTTGCATGAACCCAATCGCGGCCTAGTATGACGTTGTAGTTACCTTGCACCTCAGCGACAAAGAATGCAGTAGCCAAAGTTTTGCTTCCGACTGTAAGCTCCACATACATCACACCTTTGGCTTCAGCTTTCTCTTTGCCTTCAAATCCATTGAGCACCATATTGGTCTTGATCAATTCTTCATCAGGCAAACCCAATCTCTTGAAGACCGAATAGGGCATAAGATTTACCACAGCACCACCATCAACAAGCATCCGAGTGAGCGGTGACCCATTGATATGACCTCTAAGATATAATGGTTTAAGATGCGTTACTGGTTCTTTTGGCTTCTCGAATATTGCGTTTTTAGGGCCAAAATCTAGCTGAGCCACCTCCCCTTCTTCATCTACAGCACGAAACTCAACAGGTAAGTAGTACACCATATTGATATCCATACCTTCATGAACCGGCGTAGACTCATAGTCCAACATATCAGCCTCCTCCTCGAGTGCATCCACTGATTCTGAAATTTGTCCGAGTGAAGGATAATTAAGAAGTGTCGCAGACGATGTCATATCTGTTGCATCGTCCTCCTTTGGTGATGTAGGTATTGCTGTGATAAATGTAGAAGCTGCTGTATCTTGTATTTGTTTAGGCCTCCACACTTGTTTTGGTGGAACCATGGGTCGAGTGTCATTGAACAACTTATCCCTTTGTTTCTCGGCCTCCTGTTCTGCCATCTCTCGACTCCTTAACCTCTGTAGTTTCCTATTTTGTGTCTTTGTTAGCCCTGGAGGACACCACTTCGGCTGAGTGTATTTAGGATCTCTCGTCTTTACCTGGCTGGTGCTTGCCTCATGGTCATTAGCCGAGTGCTTTGGCGCGATAGCAAGTATCGGCTCAGTCGGATTGCTATGCACAATCGGCTGCTATATGGCGAATGTTTCGGTGCCCAAGATAAGTGAGTCGACATCCATTTTCTCCTTGCCTTTTCCCGACTCAACTGCTGCAACACTTGGTGATTTAACACGCCATTCTTTTCGACTTTCCAGATGCATGAAATTTCCACTCGGGCGCACCTTTTTACTCTGATGGAACCCACTCGGATGGATATCACTCGGATGGAATTCAGTCGGATGGAATCTACTCGGCCACATATTTTCACTCGGATAGCTTCCACCTGGGTGCATTCTTACACTCGGATAATTTCCATCCGGTCGCATGTTTTGACCAGCCGACCGATAGTTACCGATGTTCAGTCGGCCTCTATATGAATAGTCAAGTCAATCCCAAACAGATTGCGTATGCTCTTCTGGAAATGGCACCCTTGGTCCACTCGGTTTCATATACTGACTGAACATATCAGCTGATGGTGACCTTGGTCGCTTCAGATGAGTCGGCCGATTAAAGCTAGAACTGGCCGACTGGTTGGTGTACTTGGACAGCAACATATCAAAAGTTGGCTTGATCCGCTTGCGCTGTACTTTAACTGCATTCCTTTTCCACTTGCCAATTTCTGGACTCTTGGGCTTGACAAATCTCACATGAGCATTTTCTTGCACTTGCAGTTGCCCCCCGAGTGTAGGATTCTTGATGGTGATTTTGATCACTTCCTTGCCATCGGGTTGCTTACCAAGCACAACCTGTCTCCCCAAGACCTTGTTGTCCACCTTGTCTTTCCTGGGCTCACCAACAATGACATTAGCTTTATTAGCAGATTCGGCTACCTCCGGCCGAATGAGTAGCTTTTTCCCCTCCAAATCCATGGTATTCATTGGAAAAGGTTGTTTATCAACTTGCATCTCAAAAAAGTTCAATCGTCCGTCATTAATGGCCGATTGTATCTGTCGTCGAAAAACATTGCAATCGTTAGTAGCATGAGAAAAAGAATTATGATACTTGCAATAAGCACGCCGTTTTAGCTCTTCAAACGGCGGTAAAGTATGAGATATTCTAATAATCTTAGCCTGCAGCAAAGCATCAAATATTCTATCACACTTAGCAATGTTAAAAGTAAACTTCATCTCTTCATCACGATTCTTATGAATCGGTTTCAGATCATTGCAAGTAGAGGGTTTGGCCTTAGATGGCCAAACAAATTCAGTAGCAAAAACATCACCCTCATCGTCCGAGTGATCACTATCATATTACACCATATTCATCTTTGGACGATCGGCTTTGTATCTATGCACTTCTTTGAGATCTTTGCTTCGGCTTTCCTGAGCCAAAGCCCTTTGTAAGACTTGGTTGATATTTAAGAACTCATAACCTTCTAGCTTTTCTCTAATGGGGGTTCTCAAACCACTCAGCACTAGGTCTGCCAAGTCTCTCTCGATTATCACCAAACTAAAACACCGGTTTTTTGTTTCTCTGAATCTCTTGACGTAATCGGAGACCGATTCATCATGCTTCTATTTAACCGATGTTAGATGTGATAACTTGAGTTCATTGTCGCCGCTATAAAAGTGATCATGAAATTTCTGCTCTAGCTGTGACCAAACCCGAATGGAACCATGTGGTAAAGAAGAAAACCATGAAAATGCAGTACCAGTTAAAGATAAAGGAAACAAATGCACTTTCAACTCATTTAGTGAGCCTGCTTCACCTAGTTGTGCTAAGTATTGACTAACATGCTCCCATGTGGTTTTTGTGCCCTCTCCATTGAACTTAACAAAATCTGGAATCTTATATCCCGGAGGGCACTGGATGGCATCAAAGTACTCGGGGTACGGCTTTTGGTAAATCCGATTCCGAGGTAACTCAACTCCAAAATTCTCTCTAAGCATCTTAGCCATCTCCTCTCTAAGATTAGATAGACCATCATCTGTAGTGGAGGATGAAGCTTGTGGCAGTGACATAGGAAGAGTATGGTTACTAGCTGTAGGTAGGAATTGTGGCATGTATGTCGACCCATAATTTGGTAGTGGTCGAGTGGTTGTAGCTGTAGGTAGAGTTTGGTTCGGCGTTGCCACCGAACCTGTCATGCTCATAATAGGATTAATGGGTGTAGCCACAATCTGATTTGTTTGGGTAGGATAATAAGTCATCGGCACGGGAGGCGCCGATGCAATAGGTAAATCCAGATTAGGGTTTTGCACACTAGCAACTACACCATTATTACCACTAGACGATTGAGATATATTCTTCTGAGCATTAGTATTTTCTATAAAAGTTTGATAGACTAGATTGTTACCATCAGAAATACGACTTTCAATCTCAGCCCACTGCTCAGGAGAAAAGGCAGTACTTATAGAAGGCTTAACCTGTTCAGTTTGAAGAGGAGGGAACTTGATTTCTTCAATTGGAGTGATGTTGCCTTGGTGATCTTTCTTGAATTTTGCAAGGAACTCCTGCAGGTCCTTCTCCTCGCACGCCTTCTTGTACTCCTCATAGACTTGGCGATGATCGGCCAATATCTCATCAAGACTGGGCTTAATGATGTTATCGGCGTTTACCTCAGATGGCTTGGGAAGATCGGACATGGTGGATGATGACGATTGATCTTTGTTCCCCAGCGGAGTCGCCAAAAAGTGTGTTGACACACAAACACATCACGTGTACCCTCGACGCCGGGGGTGATGCACCGCAGCTCACATTGAAGGAGACCCGACCGACAGCGCGATACGCAAGACAGTCGACGGGCGCTTTTGCAGACCCGGAAACCCCACACCCCCGGGAGGGACCCCGTCAGGTAGTGCAGCGGCTATGGGCTGCCCTAGGTCGATTCGCTCGCCCCTAGAGCCTCGGTATTCGCAGCTCTCAAACACGAAGAACAGCTAAGAACGAGATAGAAAAACGGTGGAGAGATAAAACGTAGATGAAAAAGTAGTATATTGATTTGTTCGATTGTGTGTTGTTCAATCGGCCGTCACCCCCAACATATATAAGAGGCGGCTGGACTTCCCGTACAAGTAAAGGATTCATCTAGGCTTTCCTTACAAGAAAAATTACATCAATTCACGTCCTAGAGTCCTAATTCTATTCCAACTCGCATTCAGTCTGAATCTGGCCCAAACTCTGTCTTTCTTCTTGCGCGGGCCGCCGGGCTTGCATATGATCTCCGATCGAGATGGCCCAAATATCAAACTTGTGCGCCTCGACGATACGAACAACTCTCATGTTGATCACTTTTTCAAATAAGGCCATCTTGAATACTTTTCGAGGTCATCTTTATCTTCCAGTCGGACTCGGTCTTGCAGTAGACTGGATTATCCGAGTCTCGTAGTGAATTTGTAGGCTATATATTATCTCTAATGATGATGACTCCAAAATCAAAGTTTACTGTCTTGATGATATGCACAACTTCTGTATTGAACACTTCTTCATCCAAGGTCATTTTGATAAACTTTCGAGCACTTGTTCAATTTCACTCGGACTTGAGCTCATCCACTCGAATATTAGATACTTTCACTCGGATCGTCTGATTGGACTTTTTCACTCGGAAGACAATCTTTCACTCGGATGACTATATTTCCACTCGGATGACTATATTTCCACTCGGAAGGCACTATCTTATTCAATCGGCAAGTTTTCGTCCCGATGGTAATCTTTTCACTCTGAATATTTTCACCTGGACGACAATTTCACTCGGATGATCATATTTTCACTCGGATGACTATATTTCCACTTGGATAATAATAAGTTCATCCGGTCAGCAAACTTTCACTCGACCATAAAATTTCACTCGACCGTAAACTTTCACTCGACCATAAACTTTCACTCAGATGGTAAACTTTTCACTCGGATTTCCGATTGAAAACATAGCCCGATCTTGATTTGTCTCTCCAGGCCTCATATGATCTCGGATTGAGACGAGTTATATATGAAAATCGATCGGCTCGACGAGACGAAACTTTTCCTTGTTGAAGTTTTTTTGATTCAAGGCCTTATTGATGGCCAAATTACTCGCGCAACCTATCAGACAAGTGTCTGGCACCTCGCGCCATATTTCTGTTGAGGTTCAGTCTGCAGTATATTGCCTCTAACTTTTGCATATGAACTCGGATTGAGATGATTTATATATCAAAATCGATTGCTCGACGAGACGAAGACAATTCCTTAAGAGTGCTCCTTCATCCGAGGTCATCTTGAAGACGTGATTGGCAAAAAACCACTCGGAACATTGAAATATGCCACTCGGAGTATAGTTTCGGTCCGTAAGATAAAGTCGGATGAATATAACCGAAACATCAAAGTGGTTCCACTCGGTGACGTGAATATTTTTATGCTGAAAACTCATTCACTTGAGACCATCTTCATTGCAATCTGTATCTTGCCAAAATCAGGTGTCAATAGTTATGTTTGTATGAAAATACGGTATTTTATAGGAATTCCATCATTGTTTATGAGAAATATCGCTTTGTTTGCATGAATTTCGTCCGGTTGGTTGAGTTGCTGTCAGAATGTGTGCGGCTACGGTTGGATGGCATAATATGCGGGTCGCCGTCGGTCTGCGGCCGGCTCGGGCGGCGTGGTGGGACAAAAAAAAAGCATAGCTCGTGCGAGCTCATCTCCAACGTGCGCACTGGAGGATGCATGAGCACCCGAGCTATTCCTCGTTCATCGGTCGCAAAGGCACCAGTGGACAAAAGGGTCGCCAATATTTTGGCTACCCCGAGAAAAATCCAAATAGCCCCTCCCAGCAGATTCAAATCCCTCGTTCGTCGTGAAATTTTGTCATGTGTTGTTTTCATGGACTAGCAAGATGCCCGTGCATTGCACGGAACATCAAGATGCATTTTTTACAAAACACCTATTGTGATTGACCCATGTAGGAGTAATTCCATGTGTAAAAACTAATGATATCTCGAGAATTTTATCAGAAAAATGGTATCTCGAGAATTTCATTGAAAAAACGATATCTTGAGAAAGATAAGAGATAAGGTGAGGAGGAGTGGGGCGTGGTGGTGACTGGTGGTCGGACTGGGCGAAGGCATGGGGATGGATGGTGCATTATGTCTTGGTTTGTATCTCTCTCACACACCCACTTAGGTGCGGGACATGCATGAAGAGAAGAGGTGCACGCACGGAGCACGTACTCCCGTCTCTTTCCCGGCCACACCCCCGCGGGTACACGGTGGAGCTCATTTCTGTACGAAAAGGCAGCCCACGTGGTAATTTGACATGTGTACTGGTTGTCCACTTGATGGAGGATCGTCTACCATGGGTGAACAAACAAATTGCGACTTGACACGTCATATGGGGCCTACCTTAGAGGCAAGGTTCTGTACACTCGAGATGCTCTGTACGTAAGTATTACTTTTGATGTGTCCCGTCAACTCGCAGAACGAGGAGAATCTTGCTTACTACATCGTCTCCCCCGCCCACGGGCATGGTGGCTCGCAGGACAAGGTGAAGCTTGCTTACTATGCCTACGCCCGCTCCCTCGCCCATGTGCGCGGTGGCTCACAGGACGAGGAGAAAATTTTACTACTCCCTCCGTTTACTCCTCGTCCCTACCTTGGTTAGAGAGATTATCATATTGTTTGGAATATATGTCTTTTAGTAGTAATCCCTCCTTTCCATTTTATGGCTCAATTTCCTTGGAGTAGTATATAGGAGTAGTACTACTACAGCAATTTCCTTGGAGTCTGTGGTGCAGCAAGCTACCCTAGGCTATGTTACTACTCCCTCCTTGCCAGTTTATGGCTCAATTTCAAAATCTCTCCAACCAAGGTAGACGGTGAGTGGTGGAATTAATTTCGTAGTTTGCACAAGCAATGTATGCTCGTTTTCTCAAGAAGTTATGTTTACCGAGGCATTAATTAGAATGAATGCATGCATGGCCACTAAATTTCCATGAACTTCTACATGCATTGGTGAGTTTTCTCTTGACAATGCTTGCATCGACTGATTTAACGCACCTCGAAATCCAACATGTGATGGTACTACTACTACTAGTAGAATTGAGACTTATAAAACGGAAAAACGAATTTTTTTAGACGAGCCCTATAAACCGGAGAGGAGGGAGTAGTAAGTAGTATACTATCTCCATAGTGGGTACCTACTCCGTAAAATCAGATTTTCCCAAAAGTAAGTCGCTCAACCTTTATTTGCTTGTTTCCCTTCCTGCCTCGTTGCCTCAAACAGACTATTCCAAACTCCCCTGCCTGCTGCGCGGGAAAAGACCTGCCCTCGCCTTTTTTTAGTTTGGGTTTGTATCGATGGATCGCGTGAAGTAGCAAAAACCAAGCCGTTTCTTGTACTCCTCCGTCGACGCTCGCTTTCATGAATTATGTACTTCCTCTCACTGACATGTGGGACATATAGCAACCGAGTCGACATGTCATGCACCAAATAACAGTGCAGAACAGCAGGGGGACGCACCCCAGTCACACCGCCCGAGTAGTAGTAATGAGCAATGAGACATCGAATCACAATGCTGCAGCTTCCCAGGCGAACGAAGCAGCCATTATTTCACACTTCGCTTCACCATCATCTCCTTCAAGAAAATCACGTAGTATTGCTTCTGCCATTGTTTTGCCTCAAGAGGGACACGCGCATCGCCTTGGTACATCATGACACGTGGGACCGCATGACAGGCCATGCTCCCTCGCCCGTCGCTCAGTAAAATCACCTCATTTTTACTAATTCCTCCGTATCGGTTTATAGGGAATGCACGTCGTTCTAGGTTGAGAATTTAACTGGCTATATATGTGATGAACAATATATGTTTAGAAACTACATCTGCTTAAGAATCGAATGATATACTTTTTGTGACATAGTAATCCATATTTAGTTAGTCAAATGGATGACCGAGAACTACGTGCGCGCCCTATAAACCGAGACGGAGAGGGTAGTACAGTATGTATCTTTTCTCTACTCCTATAAAAGATTCAGTTGGTGATGATGGTGTGTCTGCCATCCGTCGCTTCTGACCATCAGATCTGCATCTAACGACTATGATGTGAGTCGTGGCATTTTTTCAACACGACCCCACTCCTCTGCTCCAATTTTCCGAAACCCCTTAGTATCTTGAAACCAACCACATCCCTTCCCCACCTCATCAAAACAACCACAAGGAATATATTTTGAGTGAAACCTAATACGAGTATATTTTTAGTGATATATACACCAAACTATAGTGTTTTTCTTACAAGTTTGTGAACATGTATTACTCTATTTTGGATCCGTTGCAACGCACGGGCACATTGCTAGCTAGATCAATATAGTCGGGATACACCAAGGAGCAAAACCAAGTGGTAGGTTGCTCCTGTCGTGTTGGCGTAACAATTGAGGGCTCATTCGGTTTGGAGGAAATCAGAACATAGGAATTAGGAGTATTATAGGAATTTGATAGGATGGCACTTGCCATCCTAAGGAATTGACTTGCCTCAGTCCTACGCGCAAAATGAGCTTCGAGTGGATGTGTCGTTTCCTCCAAAAACACAGGAAATGAGTAGTATTCCTACGAAATTGCTATACGCATTTCCTATAAACTGAATGCATATATAGGAAATTTTCCTCCGGAATGCTTGTTCCTATGTTATTCCTACGAAAATCCTCCAAACCGAATGAGGCCTCAAGCAGGGTTAGTCCGCACACGAAATGGTGACACACTTAATAGGACCCCTTTGGCCGACATGTGGCTCATCCACCGTCTTGTTCCACGTGCGATGCACCAAATTACAGTTCGGAGCAGCGGTTGGACTTGGAGGCACCCCAGTCATAGCGCCGCAGTAGTAGTAAATGAGCGATGAGGGGTCAAATCACAAAGCCCCACCTTTCCCGCATTAAGATGGACGGATGAAGCAACCATCATTTCACTCTAAGGCGCAAGAGCATAAAGAAAAGAGAAAACCAATGATGCATGCGACGGTAGGGTTTGTAGGAGTACTACGGCGTGCGGGGCCATGTCATAGTAAACGGGAGAGGGATTGAGTTCGAGTCGACGCCTTAATATGTGTGGGCCTCTTGGTTTTATCGGAACAAGACAACATTTTGGGTTCGTGGACCAGTGGAGATATACATACAAAAAATTGTGGACGTAGGTTCGATCGAACGACAATGATGCATGGGCCCTGCATTTTGATATACCTGTGGCCGCGTGAAATTTGCTACTCTACCTAAAACTAGTAAGGTACACATGCATTGAACGCATGAGATTTGGAAACCAAATTATGAACAAATACACACTATAGCATGTAAAGCTTTGAGTCATATATGCATGATGTAGATGTTCGTTTAGTTCTTATAGTTAATCTCATTCAAAATCAATTAGTTTTATAAAAAGGTTAAGATTCATTGGATTGTGCATTGTAAAGCATACAGTCAAAAACAAATAATGGCAATTCATTTAGAAAAAAAAGTTTGGGCAATTATGATAAGGAAGATTCTAGAACAAAGGAGAATTCTTGTGTTTTGGGAAAGCATGCACGACCCACATCTCTTATTGGTTGATATGTCACGAAACAAGAAACGAGGAGGGAGTTAATGTACTGTGCCAAAGCGTTTTGGGAATATTTGGTTTTCGGAAGATGACTTAGACTACCCATAGTGGGAGTAACATAGGTAGTAACATCACACATATTTAGATAAAATAGATGATGTGGCAGACAATAAATGAAGAAAGAGAGGAAAGTGATAACATAGCTAGTTACTAGTAGTATGAGTAACATCACACATATCAAGGCAAGATGAGTCTATAGCCTAATAAATGAAGTGTTGCATGTTACCATAGATATGTTACTCCCCACTATAGAGGTAGTAACATATGCATGTTACTAGTCTATATTACTACCCATTGTGGCTAGTCTTACACACCTAGATGGAGGGAGTACAAAGAGAAAAAATGAATTGCAGTTAAAAGAATGACATTTCTAACAAAAATGTGAATGTGAACTACATATGTGTGCACGTGACCAGCACATACATTGTCAATGCAAAATTTAATGCAAGAAATAACTTATGAGTAACATGCACGAATTGATGATGTGGTGCTTGCATCCATAGAGTAGAAAAAACAATGTGATTTATGACTTGCATGCATGACATGTTCTTGTGCCATAGTTGCATGTCTAGGAAAAAAGCTACTAGTGGGTTGTACTAGCTATTTAGGAATAGAAGATGTATACATGGAAGTTGTAGGGAAAGAGATGACATGTATCTCAATTCCCATGAGTAGGGATTGGAAAAGAGATGTCATTTGGTTCACATCATAGGAACTTTTCTATTGAATCTAGAGATGACATGTATCTCAATTCCTATGAGGGATTAGAAAAGAGATGTCATTTGGTTCACATCATAGGAACTTTTCTATTGAATATACGCTAATGTTTATTTTCCTTTGAAATTATGGGAGTATAGGAATCCATTCATATGAACCACGTGGCTCTAAAGCTATAAAAATGATATCAAGTTTATGTCCTTTAAAATGTGGAGTATATGAATCTATTCCTATGAACCAATTGGCTCTAAAGGAATAAAATCCAATAAAAATCATATCATATAGAGTTCCTATGACATTCCTCCACACAAAAGGATGGTTGAAATTGTTGCAGGTGATACGACGGTCTTTCTTTGTAGACTCCCCCATCTTTATAGTTACCTATCGAAAATGAATGAAATGATATATACTGGGTATTCAATATGTGCATTTTGGTACACGAAAACTCGGTAAAAGTTTGCGATGTTAAAATTTTCAATAAAGCTATATGCACTGCATTTTGGAACAAGGGGAGCATACGGCAGTTGCAAACACTCACGTGGAAGATTTGTGTGTAGGAGGAGTGGCTGCTCTGTTAAATGACATGGCAAATCTGACACTGTCGGATGCCGATCTAACGGTTCTTATGGCGTTCGTTAGGAAACGGCTTGTGGCGAACATTTATCGGATAATGATTTACAGACACATGCATTGCATTGATACGTGCCCCCCTCTCTCACGCACACACGCACCCTCACGACTCATGACTCTCCCAAGTCCTCTCGCACCCACCGTCTATTTGCAGGTAGACGTCACACACATATGTGCTCTTCACACCCTACCCTCAGAACTTCTAAAAAACAAAAGACGTCGCACACCTTTTATTTTAACTCACACATCACACACTTATACTATTACTCTTCTGGCAAACATTCTTTTGGCATAGTATATTGTACTCTCACAAAAAGAAGCGGTGCACGCACACACTAGTTCTCTCACACTCACTCACGGGTACATGTAGGAGCACATTTTTTTGAAGTTGGTACAACAAAATCAGTCCACTATTTATATAAGCAGGAGCCTTAGCGCTTGCTTTACTAGGTTCCTCTCTTTCACTCTCTCATGCTCTCTAGATCTAAGCAAGACATAGGTGGCCACACTCTCTCTTTGCTCATGGCTGGTCACAAATCCAGCCGGACGACCTCGACCGGGGCAGGGGTGTAGGTGCATTGTTCACGCTATCGTCGGTGGCGAGCGAGGAGATCAACGGCTACCCGCGCGTCCCGATCAGCAGCCATGCCGTTCTCTCCGAGAGAGCGCCGGCTCGGGAGGGCCTATGACCCCTTCTTCCTCCCTACGGTATTGTGGCGAAGATGCAGCCTCCCGACACCGTCTTTGCCACATGCCGACGACCCTCAGGTATATATTCCTTCGAAACCTGCCTTGCTCTACTATCCCAGCTCCCCACGTGGCTGCGTGTGGATCTTTTTCTACTTCCGTTGGCTGGTCCAAAGCCACCTAGACTTTTACTATTATTAGAGGTAAAGGTAGTTCATACCGTCGAATCTAAGAGTTGGTTCAAACAGGGAAGAAAGTGGGAAATCTGTAGCATGAATCTAGGACTTGGTTCTAAGAGGAAATGGGGGAAAGTGGTAGATATTGGCTACCCAACCGGTGTATTGGTTGAAAAGGCGAAGAAAGCATGGTGGATGGCGAAGGGTGGGGGGAAGTGGACCCGTCTCTTAGTTGAAAAAGGAAAGAAAGTGAGGGGTGTTGGGGGACAACGCAAATGAGAATGAGCAGGTATAGATTTCCTATGCTCACATAGGAAAATGTCGCCGAGGAGATAAAAAATGGGACAAATGCAGACATGCTGCCTGAGTGTTTGCCGCTCTCGACAACCACATCTGCCTCACCACTTTATGCCCCTGCTGTCCCTATGCCCATATCGCTACCATTAATGTAAAATCACATGAAGCATTAAGCAATGCCACCTAATGTCACTATAAGTAATGGTCTAGTGTCGTCGACAAATTGAAGCAATGCCACCACCATTTTATGAAGTGCTTCCGCCTTGCTTTATTTCCCATGAATTGTGTTGTTGCAGTTACACTTAAATCTTACACTGCTAACATTGCTTCATCCCAGTGGAACTGCACAAATTTGATTGCACATTTACTAACCATGTGCTACTCTCATGACAGTAATACTAATGCTATTGTTCTGTATGTTAATTTAGTGGCAGTCTTGATGTGATGTGATGCTACTTACTTAAGGGCACTTTCATACGGTCAGTCTAGTGCCAATTATAACACAATAGATGATGTTGTTAATCATATGCCACTGCAAATATCTGTCACTGTTTAAATAACCTTATTTGTATTTGCGCAAAAAGGGATGTCTGTCTCCATATCGTTTCTATCTGCGCAATCAAAAGTACACACCTCAGTTTTAGTACAACTGCACAAAATGAGATGGCTATTCCTAGCTGTCGTCCTCTAACCACCAGCATTCCAGGTATTCCTATATTGGTTCTAACTAGGTAGAATGACCAACGCAATCTAAAAGAAGTTGATTCGTACGTTTTACTTCCTGATTGCAGTGTAGGGACGAGCGAAAACAACTGCATCATAGTCCGGAATGCACTTTCTTCCAGTTCATCCATGGACCAAGGACTAGCTGGCACGGCTGCACGAAGGATTTTGGGACAGGTGCGCGGACAAGAGGCATTGTGGTCTGCTTATTTCTGCAAATAGATGTGCTTAAATTTAGTGTAATGCACAAGAATTTCAGCTGGTCAGTACACTACATGGTTCAGTTCAGCATTCCAGAGTGAACTCCAGGAAAAACCAGGGTGAACTCTAGGAAATTTAAGCCTGTCTAGGGAGGCCCTTTGCTCAGAGAATCCTTGCTTGATTTTTCCTGATTTGTAAACCTTCTCACAACTTTGTCTTTTGTTGTGAACTAGTTATATGTTTGTTATGTTCTATGAATCATTGAGATGTATAAAATTGCTTAACTTATGCTTTTCAAGTTTTTTATGAAGCCAAGTTTAATGTGAGTGTTCCACATGAACGCTGGACTAGCGTGTGAACATTTGGAATTTACATTGTGGCCTCAGTTAACTGCATGAACCACTGTAACAAGATACGTAGTTGCTTATATGTCAGACGGTAGATTATTGATCGTTAGCTGGTCGATAGCCTAGTGTTGAAGCGAGCTGAGCCAATGTGCCGTGTTTTGCACAACTGCTTACAAGTGGGGTAGCACCAACAGTGTTTACAAGTACTTATTTATATGTCGGCGCACATTTCTCAAACGAGTACTCTATTTCATCAAGCACACACTGCTCGTATGATAAACCGTGACAACTTACGTCTTACCATGCCATATTCATGAAAAAACTAGTGAGGACGCATATGTTTCGGCAACAATTATGATGGTTCTCACATGATTCACGGGCACACAAAAGTAGCAGCAGTTCCCATAGACGGATTCAAATAGAGTACTAGCCCAGAGGGCTCGATAATAGGCAAGGTTTGGATAAGTAGACACAATCCAAACTAGTATTAAACACTAGCTGGGGCAACTATTTCATGCTTCGATCTAATTTGGGCTGGACACAAGATGGACCTTGCCATGAACATCATCGAGGACGTCCGACAGAAGCTCAATCCTGTGAACCTTCATGAATATAACCTTGTGGCCTTGCCACTCATAAACTTGTTTGTGGAGGCATGCCACGTCATCTTCCTGCATAAGCTTGACAAGAATAGTATGCCTCACAAATGAAGGAGTAGCTTTGAACTTCTTGTGCTTCAGTACACTCTAGACAACATGCTTGACAACAGTGAGGCTGGAATACAACTCGACATCGGTATAAGCGCAAATGGCTTCCAGGATCCAACAGCCTAAGAACTCTGTTTTCCCAGTGCGTATATTCAGGTCATCCACCTCATAGCGAGTGACATGTACAACCACACAATCCTTGTCTACATCAGGGCTCTAATTGAAATAGAAACAAATTCTAAATTACTTTCCAGTATAAGAAACACAAGTTATATAAAAACCTATGTATAGCATGGCATCGAAGCTAATAAAGTTTTGCATTGTTCATCACCACATACTTCGATGAAAAACCACAATCGAGATCGGCAAAGAAGAAAATCACCTTGGGCAGCTCAGCGGGGGGACACATCCTTGAAGGGGGAAAACTGCTCCTGCAGTGTCACGGGGGTTGTAACCTCAAACGGGGCGTTGACCATCTTAGTAGTGGCCGTGAGCGTATCTGGGGTCGGCTCGTTTGCTGCCTCCATCTTCTTGGAGCTCTCTGTCTCGTGGGGATCAGCCTCCCGCGTCTACTCCAATATCTGAAGATCTTTGCCTGGTTCTCCTTGGTCCATCATGAAACTAACGAATACTAGGAGACCACTAAAAGGAAAACACAATCGCAATGACAATGATGCAAAAAAGGGAGTGAGGATCAGTTATTGCTTTGTAAAAGTTCCTTTTTTCTCTGAACGAAAATATACCAATATCAAGGATCCACTTACCTTCCCTTCGTTGAGAGAGAAGAACAGTGGAAGATGTGAGTGTTGGTTTTCTTGAAGATGGTGAGGGAGAAGGGGATTCAACGAAGAGTGAAATGATGGTTGCTTTGTCCGTCAAACTTAGACTGCTGGGAGGTGGGTTTTGTGATACGACGACTCGTTACTGCCGTGCTACGACCGAGGTGACTCTCCGCCTGCATACTGCCTTCTAATTTGGTGGATGGCATTTGGGCTCACGCGTGGCATGGACCGCATGTCGGTGAACAGAAGTAAAATGGCATTCAGTAGAGGGAGACATTTCGATGACCTAGGAGGAGCCCGAAGCGGTAGTGTGTCCACTGTACTAGTAGTAATTGTTTTTATGGTAGCTGTAGAGTGTCTCCACTGTACTAGTAGTAATTGTTTCTCTGGGCCCAAGACAAAACAGCCCATCCACCCTAGTAAATAATAAAATCAATTCAAAAGCCCATATATTTACTTAATGAGAGGCGCTACCCACACCTAGCACACCGCCCCCAAAAAACATGGGTGCTCTTCTTCCTCCTCACTCCCACCCACCTCACGTCAGCTTGCTCCACTCGTACCCTCAAATTCCTCACCTCACACCTACAGAAAACCCCAGCTCCCCTTCTTCATCACTACTACAAAAAACCCCAGCTCCCCTTCTTCTTCACTCGCACTACAACTAGGCTCGTCATTCATTACTCTGCTCAAATCCATGAGTGCAACGCGACACCCTCGAGGAAAATGGAGTCGACTGACCCCAGTGCCAAGAAGATGAGGCTCCCGCCAGTGGCGATGCCTATTGTAGATCCCGCACCCAGCAACATGGGGAGAAGCGGCGACCCCGCCCCACCGGATCCCAGGAACCCGTAGAATCTCGGGTGGACCGCATCAGCGATCTCCCGGACGCCGTCCTTGGGGAGATCATCTCGCTTCTCCCCACCAAGGATTGCTGCCGCACCCAAGTCCTCTCAATTTGATGGCGCCCTCTACGGCGTATCGTGCCCCTTAATCTCGACTGTCGTCAGCTATCTCTCTTCAATGACTTTGAAATCCCCAAAACCATCATCTCCTCCCACCAGGGCTTCGTTCAAAGCCTCTGCATCCTGTCATGCTACCTGAGCAAGCATACCATGCCCTGCACGTTGGACGTCTGGCTGAAATCCCCTGAATTCACAGAACTATAGCTGCTTGAGTTTACTATTCCCTGGAAATCACCTACCAGATACCGAACACCATCTACCTGTGCCCTCAGCACCGATGTCCATCTCGCAATTTTCCTCCTCTCTCCACACCACCACCTTTGTGATGTGCGACCTACCAGACAATCTGGTACTAAACCTTCGACTCCCATTTCTCAAGAAACTTTCACTTGCGCGGGTGCGTATATCGGAGGCCTCATTGCACAGAATCATCCACTCTAGTTGCCCTGCCCTGGAGTGCTTGGTGCTTATTTTCATAGTTAGAATCGGTTGTCTCCAAATAAAGTCACCTAACCTTGTAAGAATTGGAATTTCTCTTGACAGAATGCAACTCATCATCCAAGATGCCCCTTCACTTCAAAGGTCGATCCTTGATTCTAGTTATTCATTGTCGCAAATAGCCTATCAATGGTGCTGGATTCTGTCAAGATCTTATATATCCAAATGAATAGTTTTGATCTGAACAAGATTATTGGCTTGCTGCAATGCTTTCCATGTCTGGAGAAGTTGTATATAAAGGTGATAATTGCACGCACATTGGAAGCCCGCATATAGTGTACTAGAATTAACCGTTCAGCTGTTGATCTCTCCACACTCTTTTTTTAGACCTTAACTGTTTTCAATCTTCATGTCTATTTAGGCAACAGGACGGGGTAAGAAAGTTATAAACAATCGGTGGATTCATAAGCACCGGGATTTTCTCACTTCTCATGACATTCGATTGAAGACAATAACGCTAGAACGATATGTAGCCAACCATGCAAACACTAGATTTGTCACATTCTTCCTGCTGAATGCGAGGTTACTATTGTCCATCAGGCTTAAGTTTATCGGCGGCATGGTTTTGACGAATGGGTATGTCGAAGAGCAAAAAAAGGAGTTTTAGGTGGGTAAAAGAGCTTCTGAACATGCCGGGCTTCTATTTACAACATATTGTGGTCATAATCCAGTAAATTTTACGACCCGAGATGTTCATTCTATGGACCTGACTGTTCCATTTGACTGTGACTGCCGAAAACAGTGCTGGAGTTAGATGTTGTTGCCATTTTCAACTTGGGTTTTGTCTAAACCTGATGAACGATTAACCCTCATGCTTTTGTACAGTTTGTAAGCTAGAGTTAGATGTTCTTGCCCTTTTCAACTCGGCTATGACTGTCATATTTTCTTTGAAACAAGGCAAATGGCTTGCCCTTCGTTTAATTTAGAGTGAAATATTGTAAAAAAATACCAACCAAGGGAAATAACATCACTCTCGCCGGCTGCTTGAGCTCACTGTGCATTACAGAAGCCAAGTGATTAGCCCCCACCAGCACCCACAAACTTATTTCGAACTAGCACACCAAATGGGCTGTAAATTTTCATAGGAAAGGCTGCATGACCATGACAGATTTGGATTCTGACATTTGGGACCCACGAGGAAATAGCCTATCCATGGTGGTGTCGACTTACTAGCTAGTCAACAAACGATTCTGCCTACCAGCCGTTGGATTGACATCCAATATCTGGCGTGTATCCTCTATCTCTGGTCTTCTTCCTCCAGCCGCCCAAACCAAACCACCCCGTCGGCTCCGCCTGCTCCCGTCTCCCATGGCTGGCTGCGCCTCCGCCGCCCTACCGTACCCTCCAACATTGGTCAGTCCCTCCCTCTATTCCCCCACATGTGATGTTATTCTCCGGTGACGTCATCCCCAACACGCACCCGCACCCGAACCAGTCAACCCTCGTACTCCCCTCCCCCTATGACTGGACCGACGCATCTTCCATGGCTCTTGTTCGTTCTGTCCGATGCCTCGCTGTTGTCCTCGGCCTTGGTTCGCTCACCGTGCGCGGTACGCCGCCCTCTTGCGTTGTCAACGCCGTCATCAACCGAGAGGAACAAGGATATGACTGTACGTGGAGAGGATGAAAGTAGGGACCCACCAGTGCCATGGCAGTACGAAAGCAAGTGCCTCATTATTATAAGCCCAAAAAAATGGTTCCTCCTATTGGTTGGACATCTGGGGCTCACGCCATTATCGACGTAGTCAATAAACGAGAGAATTACTACACAACAAGTGGCTGACACCAGGGACCCAGCAGGTCGCGCAGTTGTTATTTACTCTTTTTTAGGAACAAGCAGTCGTTATTTATACTAGTTTTAGCGACGGATCAGGGTAACAACGGGGCTGTGCGGGGGTTGTGGCCCGTCTAGCCAGAGTTTTATTTATGTTTACCACATCATGAGCCCAGTTGTGTTTTTTTCTTGCTGAAAATGGCTAGCCCAATTCTATTTTCTTAGAGAAATACCCAACTGAGGCCTACTTGCTTTATCAGCCCTGCTGGGCTGCAAATATTTCAAGACGAGGAGAGTTTCATTCAGTTTGCCCAGAAATGGGCTGTACATTTTTAAAACACATCAAACTAGGAATTAGTTTCAATTTTTTAATTACAAGTTTTTACATTCCATTGATTTTTATGCGTGGACAATTATTTGGATTTTATACTTCTGGGACCCACCAGCAATGGTTCATCCCTCTACTCATCCCCATCGTGACTGCTGGGTCCCACCAGCTACATCTTCGCACGAACGGAAGTAAGTGACAGTCAGGACCCACCTGGTCGAAGCGTACGTAGCGTTGTCATTCTGGTCGCGAACATGTACGTACATACGATCGGTCTGTCTGCAGGCTGCAACGATGAACCGTGGCCGTGTAAGGAAGGGCATGGGTCATAGTAGAGGCGCGCACGTGTCGTAGTAGAGGCGCACATGTAGCATGTACACGTACGTATAGCGGCCAGGGTGCTGCGACCTCTTGAGCACTGCATTGGTTTTCCCTTGAAGAGGAAAGGGTGATGCAGCAAAGTAGCATAAGTATTTCCCTCAGTTTTTGTGAACCAAGGTATCAATACAGTAGGAGGCCACACTCAAGTCCCTTGCACCTACACAAACAAATAAGAACCTTGCAACCAACGCAATAAAGGGGTTGTCAATCCCTTCACGGCCACTTGCAAAGTGAGATCTGATAGAGAAGATAAGATAATATTTTTGGTATTTTTATGAAAAAGACTAAAAGTAAAGAAAACAAAATAAATGGTGCAAGAAATAGCTTGTTGATGGGACATTTATATGATGGAAAATAGACCCAGGGGCCATAGATTTCACTAGCGGCTTCTCTCAAGATAGCATAAGTATTACGGTGGGTAAACAAATTACTGTCGAGCAATTGATAGAATTGAGCATAGTTATGAGAATATCTAGGTATGATCATGTATATAGGCATCACGTCCGTGACAAGTAGACCGACTCCTGCGAGCATCTACTACTATTACTCCACACATCTACCGCTATCCAGCATGCATCTAGAGTATTAAGTTCATAAGAACGGAGTAACGCTTTAAGCAAGATGACATGATGTAGAGGGATAAACTCATGCAATATGATATAAACCCCGTCTTTTTATCCTCGATGGCAACAATAGAATACGTGTCGTTTCCCCTACTGTCACTGGGATCGAGCACCGCAAGATTGAACCCAAAGCTAAGCACTTCTCCCATTGCAAGAAAGATTAATCTAGTAGGCCAAACCAAACTGATAATTCGAAGAGACTTGCAAAGATAACCAATCATACATAAAAGAATTTAGAGAAGATTCAAATATTGTTCATAGATAATCTTGATCATAAACCCACAATTCATCGGATCTCGACAAACACACTGCAAAAGAAGATTACATCGCATAGATCTCCAAGAGAATCGAGGAGAACTTTCTATTGAGATCCAAAGAGAGAGAAGAAGCCATCTAGCTAATAACTATGGACCCGAAGGTCTGAGGTAAACTACTCACACATCATCGGAGAGGCTATGGTGTTGATGTAGAAGCCCTCCATGATCAATGCCCCCTCCGGTGGAGCGCCGGAAAAGGCCCCAAATGGGATCTCACAGGTACAGAAGGTTGCGGTGGTGGAATTAGGTTTTTGTGGTGCTCCTCGATGGTTTGGGGGTACGTAGGTATATATAGGAGGAAGAACTAGGTCGGTGGAGCCACGAGGGGCCCACGAGGGTGGAGGGCGTGCCTAGGGGGTAGGCGCACCCCTGCCTCATGGCCTCCTTGTTGATTGCTTGACGTCCACTCCAAGTCCTCTGGAGCACGTTCGTTCCAAAAATCACGCTCCCGAAGGTTTCATTCCGTTTGGACTCTGTTTGATATTCTTTTTCTGCGAAACACTGAAATAGGCAGAAAAACAGCAATTTGGGCCGGGCCTCCGGTTAATAGGTTGGTCCCAAAAATAATATAAAAGTGTATAAATAAGCCCATTAAACATCCAAAACAGAATATATAATAGCATGTAACAATCAAAAATTATAGATACGTTGGAGACGTATCAAGCATCCCCAAGCTTAATTCCTGCTCGTCCTCAAGTAGGTAAATGATAAAAACAGAATTTTTGATGTGGAATGCTTCTTAGCATAATTTTCAATGTAATTCTTTTTATTGCGGCATGAATATTTAGATCCAAAAGATTCAAGATAAAAGTTTAATGTTGACATAAAAAAATAATACTTCAAACATGCTAACCAAGCAATTATGTCTTACCAAAATAACATAGCCAAATAAAGCTTATCCCTACAAAATCATATAGTTAGGCTATGTTTCAACTTCGTCACACAAAACGTTCTCATCATGCATAACCCCTGATGACAAGCCGAGCAATTGGTTCATACTTTTTAACGCGCTTCAGCCTTTTCAACCCTTACGTAATACATGAGCACAAGCCATGGATATAGCACTATGGGTGGAATAAAGTATAATGATGGGGGTTATGAGAAGACAAAAGGTAGAAAGTCTCACATTGACGTGGCTAATCAATAGGCTATGGAGATGCCCATCAGTTGATGTCAATGAGAGGAGTAGGGATTGCCATGCAACGGATGCACTAGAGCTATAAATGTATGAAAGCTCAACAAAAGAAACTAAGTGGGTGTGCATCCAACTTGCTTTCTCACAAAGACCTAGGGCATTTTGAGGAAGCCCATCATTGGAATATACAAGCCAAGTTCTATAATGAAAAATTCCCACTAGTATATGAAAGTGACAACATAGGAGACTCTCTATCATGAAGATCACGGTGCTACTTTGAAGCACAAGTGTGGGAAAGGATAGTAATATTGTCCCTTCTCTCTTTTTCTCTCATATTTTTCTTGGGCCTTCTCTTTCTTTGGCCTCTTTTTTTATTTCGTCCGGAATCTCATCCCCACTTGTGGGGGAATCATAGTCTCCACCATCCTTTCCTCACATGGGACAATGCTCTAATAATGATGATCATCACACTTTTATTACTTACAACTCAAGAATTAGAACAAAATATGACTCTATTTGAATGCCTCCGGCGGTGTACCGGGATATGCAATGAATCAAGAGTGACATGTATGAAAAATTATGAATGGTGGCTTTGCTACAAATACGATGTCAACTACATGATTATGCAAAGCAATATGACAATGATGGACCGTGTCATGATAAACGGAACGGTGGAAAGTTGCATGGCAATATATCTTAGAATGGCTATGGAAATGCCATGATAGGTAGGTATGGTGGCTGTTTTGAGGAAGATATAAGGAGGTTTATGTGTGATAGAGCGTATCATATCACGGGGTTTGGATGCACCGGCGAAGTTTGCACCAACTCTCAAGGCGAGAAAGGGCAATGCACGGTACCGTAGAGGCTAGAAAATTGTGGAAGGTTGAGAGTGCGTATAATCCATGGGCTCACATTAGTCATAAAGAACTCATATACTTATTACAAAATTTTATTAGCCCTCGAAGCAAAGTACTACTACGCATGCCCCTAGAGGGATAGATTGGTTGGAAAAGACCATTGCTCGTCCCCGACCGCCACTCATAAGGAAAGCAATAAAAGAACACCTTATGTGTCAAAATTGTCACACAACTTTTACCATACGTGCATGCTACGGGACTTGCCAACCTTAACACAAGTATTTCTCAATTTCACAATTACTCAACTAGCATACTCTAATATTACCACCTTTCTATCTCAAAACACTTATCAAGTATGAAACTTCTCATGATATTCAATGAACTCAATATGGAAGTTTTTATTATGCTCATCTTGGATGCCTATAACCTTCGGATTCATTTCACAATTAAAGCAAATTAGCATGCTGTTTAAGACTCTCAAAATAATATAAGCGAAGCATGAGAGATTGATAATTTCTACAAAATAAAACCACCACCGTGCTCTAAAAGATATAAGTGAAGCACTAGAGCAAAAACTATATAGCTCAAAAGATATAAGTGAAGCACATAGAGTATTCTAACAAATTCCGAATCATGTGTGTCTCTCTCAAAAGGTGTGTACAGCGAGGATGATTGTGACAAACTAAAAAGCAAAGACTCAAATCATACAAGACGCTCCAAGCAAAACACATAGACGAAGACGAAAGAGGGGATGCCTTCCGGGGCATCCCCATGCTTAAGCTTTTGGTTGTCCTTGGATTTTACCTTGGGGTGCCTTCGGCATCCCCAAGCTTAGGCTCTTTCCACTCCTTGTTCCGTAATCCATCCAATCTTTACCCAAAACATGAAAACTTCACAACACAAAACTTAAAAGAAAATCTCGTGAGCTCCGTTAGTAAAAGAAAACAAACCACCACTTCAAGGTACTGTAATGAACTCATTATTTATTTATATTGGTGTTAAACCTAATGTATTCCAACTTCTCTATGGTTCATAAACTCTATTACTGGCCATAGATTCATCAAAATAAGCAAACGACACACGAAAAACAGAATCTGTCAAAAACAGAATAGTCTGTAGTAATCTGTAGGTTTAGAATACTTATGGAACCCCAAAAATTCTAAAATAAATTTATGGACGTGAGGAATTTATCTATTAATCATCTGCAAAAATAATTAACTAAATATCACTCTTCAATAAAAAATGGCAGCAATTCTCGCGAGCGCTAAAGTTTCTGTTTTTTACAGCAAGATCGCAAAGACTTTCCCCAAGTCTTCCCAAAGGTTCTACTTGGCACAAACACTAATTAAAAGCATAAAACCACATCTAAACAGAGGCTAGATGAATTATTTATTACTAAACAGAATCAAAAAGCAAGAAACAAATATAAAATTGGGTTGCCTCCCAACAAGCGGTACGTTTAACGCCCCTAGCTAGGCATAAAAGCGAGGATAAATCTAGGTATTGCCATCTTTGGTAGGCAATCCACAGGTGGCTCTCATAATAGATTGATATGGTAATTTAATTTTCTTTCTAGGGAAGTGTTCCATGCCTTTCCTTAACGGAAATTGGAATCTAATATTCCCTTCCTTCATATCAATGATTGCACCAATCGTTCTAAGGAAAGGTCTACCAAGAATAATAGGACATGAAGGATTGCAATCTATATCAAGAACAATAAAATCTGCAGGCACATAATTACTATTTTCAACAATAAGAACATCATTAATTATTCCCATAGGTTTCTTAATGGTGGAATCCACAAGGTGCAAGTTTAAAGAACAATCATCAAATTCACGGAAACCTAGCAAATCACACAAAGTTTTTGGGATCGTGGAAACACTAGCACCCAAATCACACAAAGCATAGCATTCATGATCTTTAATTTTAATTTTAATTGTAGGTTCCCATTCATCATAAAGTTTTCTAGGGATAGAAACTTCCAACTCAAGTTTTTCTTCATAAGATTGTATCAAAGCATCAACAATATGTTTAGTAAAGCTTTATTTTGACTATAAGCATGAGGAGAATTTAGCATGGATTGCAAAAAGGAAATACAATCCATCAAAGAGAAATTATCATAATTAAATTCCTTGAAATCCAAGATAGTGGGTTCATTGCTATCTAAAGTTTTAACCTCTTCAATCCCACTTTTAACAATTTTAGCATCAAGATCTAAAAACTCTGAATTTTTGGGACGCCTTCTAACTAAAGTTGAATCATCTCCAGTCCCATCATTATCAAGATTCATATTGCAAAACAAAGATTTAATAGGGGACACATCAATAACTTTTAGATCTTCATCTTTATTCTCATAAAAACTAGAAGAACACGCCTTCACAAAGCAATCTTTCTTAGCACGCATCCTAGCGGTTCTTTCCTTGCACTCATCAATGGAAATTCTCATGGCTTTGAGAGACTCATTGATATCATGCTTAGGTGGAATAGATCTAAGTTTCAAAGAATCAACATCAAGAGAAATTCTATCCATGTTCCTAGCCAATTCATCAATCTTAGGCAATTTTTATTCAAGCAAAGCATTGAAATTCTTTTGAGAAATCATAAATTCTTTAACACTAGTCTCAAAATCAGAGGGCATCTTATTAAAATTTCAATAAGAGTTGTTGTAGGAATTACCATAATTATTAGAGGAATTACTAGGAAACAACCTAGGATTACATTTTCCTCTATACGCATTGTTACCAAAATTATTCCTACCAACAAAATTCACATCCATAGATTAATTATTATTCTCAATCAAAGTAGACAAAGGCATATCATTAGGATCAGAAGAAACACTCTTATTAGCAAACAATTTCATAAGTTCATCCATCTTTCCACTCAAAACTTTAATTTCTTCAATCGCATGAACCTTTTTACTAGTAGATCTTTCAGTGTGCCATTGAGAATAATTAACCATAATATTATCTAGGAGTTTAGTAGCTTCTCCTAAAGTGATTTCCATAAAAGTGCCTCCCGCGGCCGAATCTAAAAGATTTCTAGAAGCAAAATTCAATCCGGCATAAAAAATTTGTATAATCATCCACAAATTCAAAACACGAGTAGGGCAATCACGTATCATTAATTTCATCCTCTCCAAGCTTGTGCAATATGTTCATGATCAAGTTGCTTAAAATTCATAATATCATTTCTAAGAGAGATGATCTTAGCGGGAGGAAAATACTTAGAGATAAAAGCATCTTTGCACTTATTCCAAGAATCAATACTATTTTTAGGCAAAGACGAAACTAAGTTTTAGCGCGATCTCTAAGAGAAAACGGAAATAGCTTCAATTTAACAATATCATTATCCACATATTTCTTCTTTTGCATATCACACAAATCAACAAAGCTATTTAGATGGGTAGCGGCGTCTTCACTAGGAACGCCGGTGAATTGATCTTTCATGACAAGATTCAACAAAGCAGCATTAATCACAAGATTCAACTTCGGTAAGAGGAGCAATAGGGGTACTAAGAAAATCATTGTTGTTGGTATTGGTAAATTCACACAATTTAGTATTGTCTTGAGCCATCGTGACAAGCAAGCAATCCAACACACGAGCAAACAAGAAGCAAGCGAAAAAGAGGCGAACGGAAAAGAGGGCGAATAAAACGGCAAGGGTGAAGTGGGGGAGAGGAAAATGAGAGGCAAATGGAAAATAATGTAATGCGAGGGATAAGAGTTTGTGATGAGTACTTGGTATGTCTTGACTTGTGTGTAGACTCCTCGGCAACGGCGCCAGAAATCCTTCTTGCTACCTCTTGAACATTGTGTTGGCTTTCCCTTGAAGAGGAAAGGGTGGTGCAGCAAAGTAGCGTAAGTATTTCCCTTAGTTTTTGAGAACCAAGGTATCAATCCAGTAGGAGGCCACGCTCAAGTCCCTTGCACCTACACAAAGAAATAAGAACCTTGCAACCAACGCGATAAAGGGGTTGTCAATCCCTTCACGGGCACTTGCAAAAGTGAGATCTGATAGAGAAGATAAGATAATATTTTTGATATTTTTATGATAAATACTAAAAGTAAAGAAAGCAAAATAAACGGCGCAAGAAATAGCTTGTTGACGGGAGAGTAATATGATGGAAAATAGACCCGGGGGCCATAGGTTTCACTAGTGGCTTCTCTCAAGATAGCATGGTTCATGAGAAGTTAATATGATGGAAAATAGACCCGGGGGCCATAGGTTTCACTAGTTGACGGGAGATTAATATGATGGAAAATATCCAGCATGCATCTAGAGTGTTAAGTTCATGAGAACGGAGTAATGCTTTAAGCAAGATGACATGATGTAGAGGGATAAACTCATGCAATATGATATAAACCCCGTCTTTTTATCCTCGATGGCAATAATAAATTACGTGTCATTTCCCCTACTATCACTGGGATCGAGCACCGCAAGATTGAACCCAAAGCTAAGCACTTCTCCCATTGCAAGAAAGATCAATCTAGTAGGCCAAACCAAACTGATAATTCGAATAGACTTGCAAAGATAACCAATCATACATAAAAGAATTCAGAGAAGATTCAAATATTGTTCATAGATAATCTTGATCATAAACCCACAATTCATTGGATCTCGACAAACACACCACAAAAGAAGATTACATCGCATAGATCTCCAAGAGAATCGAGGAGAACTTTGTATTGATATCCAAAGAGAGAGAAGAAGCCATCTTGCTAATAACTATGGACCCGAAGGTCTGATGTAAACTACTCACACATCATCGGAGAGGCTATGGTGTTGATGTAGAAGCCCTCCATGATCAATGCCCCCTCCGGCGGAGCGCCAGAAAAGGCCCCAAGATGGGATCTCACGGGTATAGAAGGTTGCGGCGGTGGAATTAGGTTTTCTTGGTGCTCCTCGATGGTTTGGGGGTACGTAGGTATATATAGGAGGAAGAAGTAGGTTGGTGGAGCCACGAGGGGCCCACAAGGGTGTAGGGCGCGCCCAGGGGGTAGGCCCGCCCCCTGCCTCGTGGCCTCCTCGTTGATTGCTTGACGTCCACTCCAAGTCCTCTGGATCACGTTTGTTCCAAAAATCACGCTCTCGAAGGTTTCATTCTGTTTGGACTCCGTTTGATATTCTTTTTTTGCGAAACACTGTAATAGGCCAAAAAAACAATTTGGGCTGGGCCTCCGGATAATAGGCTAGTCCCAAAAATAATATAAAAGTATATAAATAAGCCCATTAAACATCCAAACAGAATATATAATAGCATGGAACAATCAAAAATTATAGAATCGTTGGAGACGTATCAGGTGCAAGAAAGAAAATACGGCCACGTACGTACATACGTGCGGGGTCTCGAACGCCTACTCATGCATACGTATGGCTAGGGTTCATGTACATGGCTGGGTCAGAACGGAGAAATGGCATCGTCGTCGTGTTCATGGGGAGGCAACGGAATGCGTCGTGTTCATCGGGAGGCAACGGAACAGGTGATGTTCACCGGGAGCCAACCGACTTGGATGGAATAGCCGATGGAAACAAGGCCTGGCGTATCGCAGAACGGGGGAAACGGCCTTGTATTCGACCGGCCATGGTCGAAATAGGATCCTGTTCATTGGGAGGGGTCTGGCGTATCGCAAAATGGAGGAAACGGACCTCCTACGGTCGAAATGGGGTCATGTTGATCATGAGGGTTGTGGCATACTGCAAAACGGAGGAAACAGACTTGTGTTGGAACGCTACATTCGAAACGGGGTCCTGTTCATCGGGAGGGGTGTGGCATACCGCCAAACGGGACTCCACGGGATACTGTTCATCTCCACCATCGACCTCCTCCAGCCTCCATGGGCTACTGTTCATCCACCGTCGACCTCCTCCAGCCTCCACCTGCGACTGTTCTTCCATGGGCTCCTGTTCATCCAGCCTCCACCGTGCGCTCCTCCACCAGCTACTGTTCAACCAGCCCTCTCCACAGGGTCCGGTTCAACCACCCCTCCACGGGCTACTGTTCATCCAGCCCTCCACCGGCTATTGTTCATCCAGCCCTCCATGCGGTCGTCCTATTCATCCAGCCCTCCACAGGGTCCTGTTCATCCACCGGCTCGATCGATCGGGGACTGTTCATCCAGCGGCAATGGCCTCTACTACCACGGGGTCCTGTTCATCCAACCCCCCACCGGGAACTGTTCATCCAAACCCCCTCAACAACGCTCATTGTTCATGAAGGGAAGGTGGCAGCAGTGTTCGATCGGCTTCAATTAGCAGCTCTAGCGAAGGAATCACTCGGGTTCAGCTAACAACAAGGGATCGATCGATCGCTCGGGTTCAGTAACGCTGTCGGGTGGTTGCTGCGACATATGCAAATGGATGGCTTATCATTGTGGGAGCCAACAAAACATTACCGGTGCCTGGAAACGGGATAAGGTGAAGACATGCACGCCGGTGAATCTTACCCAGCTTCAGGGCTCTCCGTGGAGATAACACCCCTAATGCTGCTCTGCGGGGTCTCCGCATGATCACTATCTCGACGGGTAGCTACAGG
The DNA here is from genome assembly GCF_056163025.1 of Triticum urartu. Lineage (NCBI taxonomy): Eukaryota > Viridiplantae > Streptophyta > Magnoliopsida > Poales > Poaceae > Triticum > Triticum urartu. Next base: position 162,102,525 of record NC_141873.1, on the reverse strand, counting down.
ATGCTCCTTGAGATGTTCGGTGAAAGGATGAAGGGGGGCAAGGCAAGCCCGCTCCTCTTCTCCTTGTGGTGTCTAAAACTATCCCCAGAGATCTCCCTCTACATGGGAGCCCTGGGGGATTTATATAGGCCTACCCCCTAGGAGTACAATGGTAATCCGACTGGGCATGGGCCCTAGCCGTCTGTGTCTATGCCCACCGGCTTCTTCGCCGACTGGTGGGCCCCGCCGGGTGCCGGTCCTCTGGTCGACAGGCCAGCCCCACCGCTCGGGGGCTCTGTCGGGGGCTGGTTACTGTGGCCCCGCCCTTAGTGGCGAGGGCTTCGTCTTGGCAAGCATGGCTACAGTGCCGCCGCCGGGCGGCTTATCACTGTAGCCTTACCTCGTCTTATCTCCTTAATGGGGCGTCTCCTTCGAGGGAGTGGACTGGCCGGACATTGGGAATCCGCCGTACCCCAGGCCGACTGGGGGTGGCCCGGCCGCCTTCGGGTGTCTCCATGATGGATGGGACCCGCCGCCCACGGGTCATACTGACGGCTCATCGTGGCTGACATCATGGTAAATATGGCAACAGTGCCGCGCCGAACGGGTGAGGGCCGCCCGTATGACATACTGTGGCCAGGCATGCTCCGGGATTCGAGGGTGGCAGGTTTCGCTATAGCCACGCCTCGTCTCATCGCCGTTATGTGGGTGCAGATTTTGAGGGCACGATCTAGGCCGCCTGCTGAGGGGGGGCGGCTTCTTGGAGTAGGCCTTCTTGTGGCCGGCTTCGTGGAGCCGGCCCTCTCGGGGCTTTCTTCTTGGATATTTTTAGGCCTAGGCCGCCTTCGCACAGCCGGCCTGAGGGGCAGTCGGCTGGAGGAAGGCGGCCCCACGTCTTGGAAGCTTGAAGGCTTGATCGGCCTATAATTTTTCTGAAGTGCCAGGGGGAGCCGGCTAGGCTACCCATGGTCATTTACTTCGTCAGTAGTCCCCGAAGCTGGTTGGGCTCCGAGGCAGAAAAAGGAGTCGAGAAGCTCTAACAGCTTCATGTCTTGAGGAGCCAGAGCCGGCTTTGATTAGGTGCACCGTCTTCTGGAGGGCGTCGAAGTTCGTGGGCGGGAACCAAGCGGCGCACGAGTTAGGCTGCGGGTTGAGCTTGATGTCGTATGTTCGGAGGTTACCGAATGTTAGCCTCAAGTCATCTACTAGAGATTCGACATGTCTTGTTTTAACGACCACATCATCTACGTATGCCTCCACTGTTTTGCCGATCTGGTTTGCCAGACATGTCTGAATCATGCGCTGATATGTTGCGCCGGCGTTATTGAGCCCGAAGGGCATTGTGTTGAAGCAGAATGGACCGTATGGTGTGATGAATGCCGTTGCGGCTTGGTCTGACTCTGCCATCTTTATTTGATGGTAGCCAGAGTATGCGTCGAGGAAACACAACGAATCGTGTCCTGCGGTGGCGTCGATAATTTGATCGATGCGTGGGAGAGGGAAGGGATCCTTTGGGCAAGCCTTGTTAAGGTCTTTAAAATCAATGCACAGGCGCCAGGATTTGTCCTTCTTTGGTACCATCACCAGGTTTGCTAGCCAGTCCGGGTGTTTTATATCTTTGATGAATCCGGCCTCCACTAGCTTGGCTAGTTCCTCTCCCATGGCCTGTCTCTTAGGTTCGGAAAAACGCCGAAGAGCCTGTTTGACTGGCTTGAATCCTTTTAGGATATTTAAATTGTGTTCATCCAGCCTGCGTGGGATTCCTGGCATGTCTGAAGGGCGCGAGGCGAAAATGTCCCAGTTCTCTCATAGGAACTCTCGCAGTGCGGCGTCTACATCAGGGTTTAACTATGCTCTGATGGAAGCTGTTTTATTGGGGTCCATTGGATGGACCTGGAATTTGACTGTTTCGTCCGCCGGTTTAAAGGAGGTGGACTTGGATCTTTTGTCGAGTATCACATTGTCCCTATTCACCATGGAGTGCAGCGCAGTCAGTTCCTCAGCCGCTAGGGCTTCGGATAGTGCCTCAAGGGCCAGTGCGGCTGTCTTGTTTTCGGCGTGGAGTGCTATGTCCGGATCACTAGCGAGAGTGACGATTCCGTTAGGCCCGGGCATCTTGAGCTTCATGTACCCGTAATGGGGTATTGCTTGGAAGATTGTAAATGCTTCCCGCCCTAGCAGAGCATGATATCCGCTACTGAACGAGGCCACTTGGAACATGACCTCTTCGGACCTGTAATTATCCGGCATGCCGGACACCACATCTAGTGTGATTTTTCCTGTACAGCGCGCTTCCCGACTGGGGATTATTCCTCTAAAGGTTGTCCTGCTTCGCTCAATGCGGTTCCAGTCTATTTCCATTTTTTGAAGGGTTTCCTCATAAATGAGGTTCAATCGCTGCTGCCATCCATGAGTACCTTGGTAAGACGAAAGTCGTGCACTATTGGACTGAGGACCAATGCGGCTGGTGCTCGGGCTGTTCGGAATTTAGGTTCATCACTGGCGTTAAAAGTGATAGCCGTATCACTCCATGGGTTTATTGTTGCTACTTGGTAGACTCCGGCAAGGCTAGGAGTGTTCTTTTTCGCATATTATTTGATGCGAGAGTCTCGAAGACTATTGATACCATACTGGTGTCTCTGGGGTGGCTTTCTATGGCTTCTGGAATTAGAAGATCTTCGTTAATTTTTGCCACCTGCCGGAGTATCCAACATGCTCTAAGGCTATGAGTTGGTGTGGCGCCCTCTGCACTGTGAATTTTACAGGGTCCATTAAGCCATCCTTCCAGCACGGTTCCGTGCCCTGTAGAGGGCTTTTGCTTTTTGGTATTGAACCCGGGTGTCTGGCGATGATGCACCCTTTTATTTCGGACTGGGTTTGTATCCAAGGCCAGATTGTCCCAAAATTTTATTTCCGTTTTCCAGGTGCTTTCCATCGCACAGTACTTTCGTACTATGGACGCCAAGTCAGCGAAGCGTGTAATATCACGGCGACTTATGGCATTGAGGATTCCCTTGTCCGTGCAATTATTGGAGAAGAATGAAATTGCGTCTTCCTCGTGGCAGTCCTTTATCATGTTCATAACCAGGAGGAATCTGGCCCAGTAATGATGTACTGTTTCTTCGGGCTCTTACCTAATTTGAGATAGATCGCTTATGTACGGGTGGGTGGGTGGAATCAAATACGAAACCTCAACCAATCTGAGACCCAGGGGCCAAGGAGTTTCCGAACTCGGAAGTTTGGATTCTTGGATGCTGTCCAATGAATCTAGCCTGTCGCCCGACTTTATGTTCAGGTCTTGAGTGATTTCCTCCCCTCCATAGGTATCCGGCTTGGAGGGATCGGGAATCCGGACATAGCTAGTCCATAAGATAGATGAAGGGTCGCCGCACTGTCCCTCTACCACGACAACATGATGGGTGACGTGGGGAGAGTTAATCTCTCTCAGATCGGGTTTAGGCCCAATCTGGTCGTAATCCGTAGCGACTCCCAGGGTGGCGAAGTGATCCAAGAGCTCATTTAGGGAAGAGATCTCCATTGGATCTAGCTGCTCGGCGAATTCCGAGCTGACGTGAAGATTGCTTTTGATGACCCGAGAGGTCATCGTCGGCGCAGCAGCCGAACGGGCGGTCATAAGGAAACCTCCTAGCCTAAGAGTCTGGCCGACAGCCAAAGCCCCCTTAGCAACGATGCCGTCTTTAACGACGGGATGAGGCATCCTTCGTAATGGCGACGGCACAGAGGATCTCTCAATGAAAGCACCAATGTCGGTGTCAAAACCGGCGGATCTCGGGTAGGGGGTCCCGAACTGTGCGTCTAGGCGGATGGTAATAGCAGGCAGGGGACACGATGTTTTACCCAGGTTCGGGCCCTCTTGATGGAGGTAAAACCCTACGTCCTGCTTGATTAATATTGATGATATTGGTAGTACAAGAGTAGATCTACCACGAGATTAGAGAGGCTAAACCCTAGAAGCTAGCCTATGGTATGATTGTTGTTCGTCCTACGAACTAAAACCGTCCGGTTTATATAGACACCGGAGAGGGCTAGGGTTACACAGAGTCGGTTACAATGGTAGGAGATCTACATATCCGTATCGCCAAGCTTGCCTTCCACGCCAAGGAAAGTCCCTTCCGGACATGGGACGAAGTCTTCAATCTTGTATCTTCATAGTCCAGGAGTCCGGCCGAAGGTATAGTCCGGCTATCTGGACCCCCCCTAATCCAGGACACCCTCAGTCGAGGAGGCTGACGAGGTGGCTCTCGGGGCAGTCTGTGCCCGCGTCGGATGCGGGCTCGTCGGAGATGCGAGCCTCGCCAAGAAGATCAGAGAGGCAGCTAGCCGCGCAGGCGTCAGCGACATCTTGCAGCGCGTCAGGGCAAGCGCCATCGGGCGAGCCGGGCTGGCTACGCACGTTGGGAAGGAAGAGGGTTCCCGTCCAGAGCAGGTCTCCGGATGACGGTGCACCTCCCGCCACGGTAGGCGCCAAATGTCGGGTGGTTGGTGCGACATATGCCAATGGATGGCTTATCATTGTGGGAGCCAATAAAACATCACCGGTGCCTAGAAACGGGATAAGGCGAAGACATGCACGCCGGCGAATCTTACCCAGCTTCAGGGCTCTCCGTGGAGATAACACCCCTAATGCTGCTCTGCTGGGTCTCCACATGATCAGTATCTCGACGGGTAGCTACAGGATGCTCCTTGAGCTGTTCGGTGAAAGGATGAAGGGGGGCAAGGCCAGCCCGCTCCTCTTCTCCTTGTGGTGTCTAAAACTATCCCCAGAGATCTCCCTCTGCATGGGAGCCCTGGGGGATTTATATAGGCCTACCCCCCAGGGGTACAACGGTAATACGACTAGGCATGGGCCCTAGCCATCTGTGTCTATGCCCACCGGCTTCTTTGCCGACTGGTGGGGCCCGCCGACTGGTGGGGCCCTCCGACTGGTGGGCCCCGCCGGCTGCCGGTCCTCTGGTCGACAGGCCGGCCCCACCGCTCGGGGGCTCTTTCGGGGGCTGGTTACTGTGGCCCCGCCCTTAGTGGCAAGGGCTTCGTCTTGGCAAGCATGGCTATAGTGCCGCCGCTGGGAAGCTTATCACTATAGCCTTATCTCGTCTTATCTCCTTAATGGGGCGCCTCCTTCGAGGGAGTGGACTGGCCGGCAACTCGGAATCGGCCGTACCCCAGGCCGACTGGGGGTGGCCCGGCCGCCTTCGGGTGTCTCCATGACGGATGGGACCCGCCGCCCACGGGTCGTACTGACGGCTCGTCGTGGGTTACATCATGGTCAATATGGCAACAGTGCCGCGCCGAACGGGTGAGGGCCGCCTGTGCGGCGTACTGTGGCCAGGCGTGCTCTGGGATTCGAGGGTGGCAAGTTCCGCTGTAGCCACGCCCCGTCTCATCGCCGTTATGTGGGTGCAGATTTTGAGGGCACGATCTGGGCCACCTGCTGAGGGGGCGGCTTCTTGGAGTCAGCCTTCTTGTGGCCGGCTTCATGGAGCCGGCCCTCTCGGGGCTTTGTTCTTGGAGATTTTTAGGCCTAGGCCGCCTTCGCACAGCCGGCCTGAGGGGCAGTCGGCTGGAGGAAGGCGGCCCCACGTCTTGGAAGCTTGAAGGCCTGATCGGCCTATAATTTTTCAGAAGTGCCAGGGGTAGCCGGCTTGGCTACCCATGGTCATTTACTCTGTCAAACGCGTAGCCTGCAGTGCAATTGCTTGGGTTCAGTTAGTGCCCAACGCCTCGCACACATGCGCGTACGTACGAGAGAAACACGCATCGCTCGACCCCCGACCACCCACCGTAACCGGGAACTCCCCGATATTTTCCTCGCCCTTGCTTCTACCATGGTTTTCCCGTCATGGACGGCCCAAAGAATGTCATGCAGCTGCGTCTCTGGCCCGCCCAGGACGACAAGCCCATTTTCTATCACGATTTTTTTCATAGAAGTAGGAGCCCACCACATATATGATGATACCGGGTTTTGTCACAATTATCATCATAGAAGTGTCATAAGTATGACAAAAAATTCATTCAGCCCAAAATGTCACAGATGTGTCTTTTTTTGTAGTGGTAGTTACTTTTGTTCTTAAGGTCATGGTAGAAATCATGTTGCAAGTAATCATGTGAAATTGATATGTGTTCGATATTTTGATAGTATGTATGTTGTGATTCCCTTAGTGGTGTCATGTGAACCTTGACTGCATGACACTTCACCATATTTGGGCCTAAGGGAATTCATTGTGGAGTAGAAATTAGATGATGGGTTGCAAGAGTGACAGAAGCTTAAACCCCAGTTTATGTGCTATTCCGTAAGGGACCGATTGGATCCAAAAGTTTAATGTTATGGTTAGAATTTATTCTTAATACTTTTCTCATAGTTACGGATGCCTGCGGGAGAGTTAATCATAAGTAGGAGGTTTGTTCAAGTAAGAAAAGCACCTAAGCACCAGTCCACCCACATGTCAAATTATCAAAGTAGCGAACACAAATCGAACCAACATGGTGAAAGTGACTAGATGAAAATCCCGTGTACCCTCAAGAACACTTTACTTATCATCAGAGACCGTTTGGCATGTCCTTTGCCTCAAAAGGATTGGGCTACCTTGCTGCACCTTTGCTACTATTATCGTTACTTGCTCATTACAAATTATCTTGCTAACAAACTACTCTGTTACTTACAATTTCAGCACTTGCAGACATTACCTTACTGAAAACCACTTGTCATTTCTTTCTGCTCCTCGCTGGGTTCGACACTCTTATTTATCGAAAAGAGCTACAATTGATCCCCTATAGTTGTGGGTCATCAAGGCTATTTTCTGGCGCCGTTGCCGGGGAGTGAAGCGCCTTTGGTAAGTGGAATTTGGTGAGGATACATTTATATAGTGTGCTGAAATTTATTGTCACTTGTTACTATGGAAAACAATCCTTTGAGGGGTTTGTACAGGGTATCTTCACCTTGACCGGAACCACAATTACCTACCCCTCAACCTACTGCACCTACTAAAAATATTGAATATGAAATTCCTTCGGGTATGATAGAACAACTGCTAGCTAATCCTTATGCAAGAGACGGAACCGAACATCCTGATATGCACTTGATATATGTAGAACAAATTTGTGGATTGTTCAAGCTTGCAGGTTTACCCAGAGAAGAAGTTATGAAGAAGGTTTTCCCTTTATCTATGAAGGGAAAAGCATTCGCATGGTATAGGCTATGCGATGATGTTGGATCCTGGAATTGGAATCGATTGAAATTGGAGTTCCATCAAAAAAATTATCATATGCATTTAGTTCATCGTGATCGGAATTATATATATAATTTTTGGCCTCGTGAAGGAGAAAGTACCACTCTAACTTGGGGGAGGCTGAAGTCAATGTTACATTCATGCCCCAATCATGAGCTCTCAATAGAAATTATTATCCAGAATTTTTATGCTCAGCTTTCTCGTAGTGATCAAACCATGCATGTTTGATACTTCTTGTGCTGGTTCTTTTATGAAGAAGCCTATTGAATTCTAGTGGGATCTTTTGGAAAGAAATAAAAGCAACTCTGAAGATTGGGAAATCGATGAAGGTAAAGAGTCAGGTATTAAGATTAAGTATGATTGTGTTAAATCTTTTATGGATACCAATGCTTTTCAAAAGTTTAGCACTAAATATGGACTTGACTATGAGATAGTAGCTTCCTTTTCTGAATCATTTGCTACTCATGTTGATCTCCCTGAAGAGAAGTGGTTTAAATATCACCCACCTATTAAAGAAGAAATTAAAGAACGGGTACCAGTTAAAGAAGAAACTATAATTTATAATGTTGATCCAGTTGTTCCCACTACTTATATTGAGAAACCACCTTTCCCTATTAGGATAAAGGAACATGCTAAAGTTTCAACTGTGGTCAACAAAATCTATATTAGAACACCTAAACCTGATGAACAAATTAAAGTAGAACCTAGTATTGCTATGGTTAAAGATCTCTTGGAAGAAGATGTGGATGGGCATGTTACTTACTTCTATGAAGAAGCTGCTAAAATAGGAGATCACTGTTATCATGGTTTATGTGACATAGGTGCTAGCGCGAGTGCTATTCCATATTCCTTATATCAAGAAATTATGAATGACATAGCACCCGCAGAGATAGAACACATAGATGTTACTATCAAGCTTGCTAATAGAGACACTATATCACCAATTGAGATTGTTAGAGATGTTGAAGTCTTGTGTGGGAAAATAAAATACCCCACTGTTTTTCTTGTTCTTGGTTCCCCACAAGATGACTTCTGTCCCATTATCTTTGGCAGACCTTTCTTGAACACTATTAATGCTAAGATAGACTGTGAGAAACAAACTGTCGGTTTTAGTTTTGGTGATGAGTCTCATGAGTTTAATTTTTCCAAGTTTAGTAGAAAACTTCATGAAAAATAATTTCCTAGTAAGGATGAATTAATTGGTCTTGCTTCTATTGATGTGCCTCCTACTGATCCATTAGAACAATATTGGCTAGACCATGTAAACGATTTACATATGCATGAAAGAAATGAAATAGATAAGATTTTGTTTGAACAACATCCTCTACTTAAACACAATTTGCCTATTGAAACTCTGGGAGGTCCTCCTCCACCTAAAGGTGATCACGTGTTTGAATTAAAACAATTGCCAGACACTTTGAAATATGCTTATCTTGATGAAAAGAAGATATATCATGTTATTATTAGTGCTAACCTTTCAGAACATGAAGAAGAAAGATTATTGAAAGTTCTAAGGAAGCACCGAGCTGCTATTGGATATACTCTTGATGATTTAAAGGGCATTAGTCCCACTCTATGTCAGCACAAAATTAATATGGAACTTGATGGTAAACCCGTTGTTGATCACCAACGCCGATTAAATCCAAAAATGAAGGAAGTGGTAAGAACGGAAATCTTAAAACTTCTGGAAGCAGGTATGATCTATCCCATAGCTGATAGTAAATGGGTAAGTCATGTTCATTGTGTCCCTAAAAAGGGAGGTATTACTGTTGTTCCTAATGATAAGAATGAACATATTCCTCAAAGAATTGTTAGAGGTTATAGAATGGTAATTGATTTTAGAAAATTAAACAAAGCAAATAGAAAAGAACATTACCCTCTGCCTTTTATTGATCAAATTCTAGAAAGATTATCTAAGAACACACATTTTTGCTTCCTTGATGGATATTACGGTTTTTCACAAATACATGTTTCTCAACCTAATCAAGAAAAGACCACTTTTACTTGTCCCTTTGGAACTTATGCTTATGGACATATGCCTTTTGGTTTATGCAATGCACCTGCTACCTTTCAAAGATGTATGACTACTATATTCTCTGACTTTTGTGAAAAGATTGTTGAGGTTTTCATGGATGATTTCTCTGTTTATGGGAAGTCTTTTGATGATTGTTTAAGCAATCTTGATCGAGTTTTGAAGAGATGTGAACAAGCAAATGTTGTCTTGAATTGGGAGAAGTGCCACTTTATGGTTAATGAAGGCATTGTCTTGGGTCATAAAATTTCTGAAAGAGGTATTGAAGTGGACAAAGCTGAGGTTGATGCAATTGAGAAAATGCCATGTCCTAAAGATATCAAAGGTATCCGTAGTTTCTTAGGTCATGCTGGTTTCTATAGGAGATTTATCAAAGACATTTCTAAAATTTCTAGGCCTCTTACGAATCTTTTGCAAAAGGATATTCCTTTTGTTTTTTATGATGATTGTTTAGAAGCCTTTGAAACACTCAAGAAAGCCTTAATTTCTGCACCTATTGTTCAACTACCTGATTGGAACTTGCCTTTTGAAATTATGTGTGATGCTAGTAATTATGTTGTTGGTGCTGTTCTAGGACAAAGAGTTGATAAGAAATTCAATGCTATTCATTATGCTAGTAAAACTCTAGACAGTGCTCCACGAAATTATGCTACTACTGAAAAGGAATTCTTAGCAGTGGTGTTTGCTTGTGATAAATTTAGATCTTACATTGTTGATTCAAAAGTAATTGTTCACACCGATCATGCTGCTATTAAATATCTTATGGAAAAGAAAGATGCTATACCTAGACTTATTTGATGGGTTCTCTTGCTACAAGAATTTGATTTACATATCACTGATAGAAAAGGAGCTGAGAACCCCGTAGCTGACAACTTGTCTAGGCTTGAAAATGTGCTTGATGACCCACTACCTATTGATGATAGTTTTCCTGGTGAATAGTTAGTGGCAATAAATGTTGCTCACAACACTCCTTGGTATGCTGACAATGCTAATTACATTGATGCTAAGTATTTACCGCCTAGTTTTACATATCAACAAAAGAAAAAAAAATCTTCTATGATTTAAGACACTACTTTTGGGATGACCCACATCTTTATAAAGGAGTAGATGGTATTATTAGACGCTGTGTACCTGAGCATGAATAGGGACAAATCCTACGGGAATGTCACTCTGAAGCTTATGGAGGGCAACATGATGGAGATAGAACTGCTCACAAGGTATTGCAATCTGGATTTTATTGGCCTACTCTCTTCAAGGATGCCCATAAGTTCATCTTATCTTGTGATGAATGCCAAAGAATAGGTAATATCGGTAAGCGTCAAGAAATTCCTATGAATTATTCACTTGTTGTTGAACCAGTTGATGTTTAGGGATTTGATTACATGGGACCTTTTCCTTCCTCTAATGGGTATATACATATTTTGGTTGTTGTTTATTATGTTACTAAATAGGTAGAAGCTATTCCAACCAGTAGTGCTGATCACAACACCTCTATTAAAATGCTTAAGGAAGTTATTTACCAAGGTTTGGAGTCCCTAGATATTTAATGACTGATGGTGGTTCACACTTTATTCATGGTGCTTTCCATAAAATGCTTGCCAAGTATGATGTTAACCATAGAATTGCATCACCTTATCATCCTCAGTCTATTGGTCAAGTTGAACTTAGCAATAGAGAAATAAAATTAATCTTGCAAAAGACTGTCGATAGGTCCAGGAAGAATTGGTCTAAGAAGTTAGATGATGCACTTTGGGCTTATAGAACAGTATATAAAAATCCTATGGGTATGTATCCTTATAAAATGGTTTATGGGAAAGCTTGTCATTTGCCTCTTGAGTTAGAACATAAAGCATATTGGGCAATCGAAGAACTCAACTATGATTTCAAACTTGCCGATGAAAAGAGGTTATTTGATATTAGCTCATTAGATGAATGGAGCAGCCAAGCTTATGAAAATGCCAAGTTGTTTCAAGAAAAGTCAAAAGATGGCATGATAAGAGTATCCAAAAGCGTGAGTTCAAAGTAGGAGAATATGTTCTTTTGTACAACCCTCGTTTGAGGTTCTTCACAGGAAAACTCCTCTCAAAATGGGAGGGCCCCTATGTCATTGAGGAGGTTTATCGTTCCGGAGCCATCAAAATAAATAATGCCGAAGCTACTAACCCGAAGGTTGTTAATGGGCAACAAATAAAACATTATATCTCAGGTACGCCCATTAATGTTGAAAGTAATATTATCCAAACTATGACACCAGAAGGACACATAAAAGAGTCCTTCCGGAACACTCCAGAATCATGAAAAAAAGGAGGTATGTGATACGGTAAGTAAAAGGACTCTGAAAAATCCGCAAAAATATTGTTTGTGAGTTTTGGAATATTTACAAAATTAGGAAATAAGAAACTTCCAGGAAGCGTACCCTGGTGGGCAGAACACACCAGCCAGGCACACCCAGGTGGCTTGTGCCCACTTGGGGTACCTTTTGGACTCCCTTTTTCTACAGCTTGCTTGTTCCCCAAGATAAAAAATCTTTATATACCCCCCGAACATGTTGACCACTGTATCACAGAGAAATCCTCTGTTCTCTTTTCTTGCCACTTTCTTGTCAGATATGAAAATATGTCGTCCCAAGACTCCGAGGGTGAGAGCTATGTTGTTGACTTTGTCGCAAACCCCAAGTCCTATGGGGATGTGGAGCACTATGGCTGGACTTAGGAGGAAGAGAAAGATATCCTTAAACCTTACTATGCTCATCTTACTCCTACTGGTATTGAAGCCTTTCGCATCATTGAAACGGTTCATGTGCAAAATAAGTATCTCACCCGTGAAAATATTCTGCATCAAGAGCACATTATCCACCTCCGGAGCGTCATCTATCGATTGGAGAATCTCTTGATCCTCAAGGAGAGGATTTCTTCATCACTACCACCTTCTTCTTCATCACCAAAAGAGAATTTAGTATCGGGTATGGGCACTCCCCTTGGCTTCCGCCAAGCTTGGGGGAGGTGCCCCGGTATCGTATCATCCCCACTATCTTTTGTCTTTACTTATTTTAGTTCGATCTTTTGCTTTAGATGAATAAAAGTTTAGTTCGATCCCTTATTTTTGAGAGTTTGCTTAATGATCTATCCTTGTAATCGTGTGCGAGATATATAATAAAGTTTAGTTTGAGTTTTTGCTTCCTTTATTTTCATGTTGCAACAAAATAAAGGAAATGAATGAAAGAAAGGAAATAAATGAGAAATATCATGTGATAATCTTATGGTAGGTGATGACACCACATAAGGAAAAGTATAAGTAGAAATTTTTATTAGATATTGACAAACATAGCATTAGTCAATGATGCAAATCATGAAAGAATTAATAAGGGAAGAGAAGATTCACATATAAATATACTACCCAAGAAATCTTTTGTGATTGTGAGCCCTCATCAAAATATTATATGCCAAAATTGTTGACATTGGACAAGGAAGACAACCTAATGGTTCATGTTTGTTTATATTCACATAGAAGTCATATTGTCATAGATCCTTTAACATGTGGTTCTTGCCCCTACCTTTGCGAGCCAAAATTCCACACTAAGTAGAGATACTACTTCTGCATCCAAAAACCCTTAAACCCAAATCTTATTTTCAAGAGTCCATCATACCTACCTAGGGATTGAGCAAGATCCCTCAAGTAAGTTGTCATCGGTGCAAAAAGGCAATAAAAATTGTTCGAAAAGTGTGATATCATTTAGTGTAAGAGAAAATTGAGCGTTGCACGAACTTGTGATGGTGAAGAATAAAAGCGACAAACTGCATAATAAAGGTCGCTATCACAATGGGCAATGCAACGTGATGTTCTTTTGCATGAAGGGGTTGAGCATACAAACAAATAAGCACGTGGAAACCTCTGCTTCCCTCTGTAAAGGGCCTATCTTTTACTTTTATGTATTTACTTTTATGCAAATTAAAGATTTAAAGTTTTCTCTCTATTCCTTTTTATTTTCCTCCTTTGGCAAGCATCATGTGGTGAATAAAGATCTAGGCACATATGTCCAGTTGAATATAGATAGCATGAGTTATTATTGTTGATATCACCCTCAAGGTGAATACGTTGGGAGGCAAAACTATAAGCCCCTATCTTTCTATGTGTCCGGTTGAAACGTTTTGCTCATGGGTATGTGGTGAGTGTTAGCAATCATAGAAGACTATATGATGGTTGAGTATGTGGACTTGCCTAAAGGCTCCGACACGTGACCCTTCCTGAAAATATGATGAATTGTAGTTGCAATGTTGACTGAGAACATAGTTTGTTGGTTTCCAATAGAGTTTTTGCTTTATACTTCGATAGTGTGATGAACTGTCACTTATTCATGAGAAGTCTATGATAAAATTTCTATGATAATAGTATTATGTTTAAATGTGTTGCTACTGTGATATTGAACATGATGCTTGTATGTCCGTATTTTGTTTTTATCGACACCTCTCTCTCTAAGCATGTGGACATGTTTTCGATTTCGGTTTTCGCTTAAGGACCAACGAGGTCTACGCTTGGGGGAGTTGATATGTCCATTTTGCATCATGTTTTCTTACTTTTATTTATGATTTTTTCTCCATAATAGTGCTTTTGGAGTAATTCTAATGCCTTTTCTCTCATAATATGCAAGGTATACACAAAGAGGGAGAATTCCGGCAGCTGGAAATCTGGACCTGGAAAAGCTACGTCGGGCTACCTATTCTGCACAACTCCGAACAAGCTAAAACTTCACGGAGAATTTTTATGGAATATATGAGGAATATTAGCGCAAATAAGTACTAGAGGGGGCCCACCAGGTGGGCACAACCCACCTGGGCGCGCCATGGAGCCCAGGCGCGCCCTGGTGGGTCGTGCTCACCCAGGCCCACCTCCGGTGCCCATCTTCTTGTATATAAGTCATTTTGACCTAGAAAAAATCAGGAGAGGACTTTTGAGACGGAGCGCCACCGGCTCGAGGCGGAACATGTGCAGGAGCACTTTTGCCCTCCGGTGGAGCGATTCCGCCGAGGGAACTTCCCTCCCGGAGGGGGAAATCATCGTCATCATCATCACTGAAAACTCTCCCATCTTGGGGAGGGCAATCTCCATCAACATCTTCAACAGCACCATCTCATCTCAAACCCTAGTTCATCTCTTGTGTTCAATCTTGTTACCGGAACTATAGATTGGTGCTTGTGGGTGACTAGTAGTGTTGATTACATTTTGTAGTTGATTACTATATGGTTTATTTGTTGGAAGATTATATGTTCAAATCCAATATGCTATTTAATACCCCTCTAATCTTGAGAATTATTATCATTTTGAATAGTTACTTTTGTTCTTGAGGTCACGGGAGAAATCATGTTGCAAGTAATCATGTGAAATTGATATGTGTTCGATATTTTGATAGTATGTATGTTGTGATTCCCTTAGTGGTGTCATGTGAATGTCGACTACATGACACTTCACCATATTTGTGCCCAAGGGAATGCATTGTGGAGTAGAAATTAGATGATGGGTTGCGAGAGTGACAGAAGCTTAAACTCTAGTTTATACGCTATTCCGTAAGGGACCGATTGGATCCAAAAGTTTAATGCTATGGTTAGAATTTATTCTTAATAATTTTCTCGTAGTTGTGGATGCTTGCGGGAGGGTTAATCATAAGTAGGAGGTTTTCTCAAGTAAGAAAAGCACCTAAGCACCGATCCACCCACATATAAAATTATCAAAGTAGCGACCACAAATTGAACCAACATGGTGAAAGAGACTAATGAAAATCCCGTTTACCCTCAAGATATCTTTGCTTATCGTAAGAGACTATTTTGGCCTGTCCTTTACCTCAAAAGGATTGGGCTACCTTGCTGCACCTTTGCTACTATTATCGTTACTTGCTCGTTACAAATTATCTTGCTGTCAAACTACTATGTTACTTACAATTTCAGCACTTGCAGACATTACCTTACTGAAAACCACTTGTCATTTCCTTCTGCTCCTCGTTGGGTTCGACACTCTTATTTGTCGAAAAGAGCTAAAATTGATCCCCTATACTTGTGGCTCATCATGCTATGATGATATCGAAGAAGGGACATCAAAGGTAAACTTGATAAAGTGGACTTCTGTGGAGTGGTGTTGAGAAGAGCACAAATACAGGAGACCATCTTGGCATTGCATTCCTTTCCCACTTACCATCTTTTTGATCTCCCTATTGAGTGATGTCGACTGTAACAACCCGAGGTTTACCCCAAATTAGAAATTGATTTTTATTTATTTTTTGCATCATAAGAATTGCACAAGCATCATATTGTGTTAATTAATAAGTTTATTTTAATATGTTGATTCGCCATCTTGTTTAATGGTAAATAAGTAAACCCTTCTCCCTTCAAGTGTTTTAGCCTGAGACTCAGCTCCACACCTAGCACATGATCTTTTTGTGATATTTGGGAGCTACCCAAATTATTTCTCAACATGAGCACAAGCCTAGCTATCACTCATAGTTCAAACCCATTTATTCAATTTAATTGTTTTCTTCTCTAAATAAATATTAAATGGATTCAAATGGGTTGATTATTTTTGTATGGCCTTGTTATAATCTAGAGTTTCAACCAATGCAGAGTTTGTTTGATGCCTCAAATAATTCATTTCCCATCACTACACTTGTTTAATTAATAATAAAAATAAAAATTGTCTCCGCCATTGTAACGCCCCGAATACAACTTTCCATATTTGGACTCCGACACTTGCCTTTTCCGGAGATGCGATATGTTTTTCCTTCATGGTTGGGTTTTATCTTCGTTTTGTATTTTGTTCATGTCATGCATTGCATATCATGTCATCATGTGCATCTCATTTGCATACGTGTTCGTCTCATGCATCCGAGTATTTTCCCCGTTGTCTGTTTTGCAATCCGGCACTCCTAAGTCCTCCGGCGCCCCCTTTTGTCTCTTTTCGGGTGCGGGTGTTAAACATTCTTGGAATGGACCGAGATTCGCCAAGCGGCCTTGGTACACCACCGGTAGACCGCCTGTCAAGTTTCGTGCCATTTGGAGTTTGTTTGATACTCCAACGGTTAACCGGGGAACCGTAAAGGCCTCGTGTGTGTTGCAGCCCAACACCCCTCCAAAGTGGCCCAATAACCCATCCAAATCCCCTCCATCCTCTCGGCCGTTCGATCATGATCGCTTGGTCGAAAACCGCACTCTATTTGGACATTCCTACCCCCTTCTACCTATATATATGTGTCTCCCTCCGAAAATTTCGCGGATGAAACCCTAGTCATTTTCCTCTTTGCGCCGCGGGACAAAAATCCCCGCCGACGGACATGTCCGCCGCCGCCTTCGCCCAACCGAAAGATGCCACGTCAGCGCGCGCCACCTTCTCTCTCCTCCGCGCCTGCCGCGGCCCGCGGAGCCCATCGCGGGCCCGCCTGGCCCGGTCGCCGCCGCTCGCCCGAGCAACTCCCCGCGCGGTTGCCCGAGCTGCGCGCCGCCTCCTGCCGCTCGCTCGCCTCGCCGCCGCCACCCCTCGTTGCGCTGCCTCGCCTCGCCTGCGCCGCCGCCGGCCTCGGTTTCCGCGCGCCATGCATCCATGCCCATGGTTCTTGCCATGGTCAGCTTCTTGAACATGTCTTCTTGCTATTGCTATGCTTATCTTGTCATGCAATGCCTTGTGGTGAGTGAATCGAGCTCGCAAAGAGGCCTTCATAATTCTGTTTTTGCCATGCCCAGTTTCTGCTAAGTCTGAATCTGTTAACGAAACTTGCTATGTTTACATGGGTGCCATCATATCTTCTAATCCTTTTTGGCTTATGGTCAGTAAGAGACTTTTGTTATATGCTTTGAGTAGATTCATGCCATGCCTTGTATTGTTATGATATGTACCTGTAACATGTTGTTTGCTTGCTCTAAACATTGCTTCCTGATGTTAATTCCTGGCATTTTAGCATTTTCACCAAGTCTGTGAAGCTGTTATCTTTTGCACTTTTGCCATGCTTGTTTGAACCTTCTCTTGTGTGACTTAGCCATAGCTCAGTGTTCATATTTTGTCAAGCATCTTGAGTAGATCACTTCCATGGGCTTCGTTTCTATGTTGGAGTGCAGTAGCTTAGTTTCTTGTTGCATTCTAGATGGCATCGTGTTGTTAATCGCATAATTGTGCCATTTGCAAACCGTGCACCCATTACCGGTGATCTTTATATCGATTTTGACCAAAATCAACTCATCTTTCCAGCGGCACGCTTGGTTTGCCAAGTTGAGGCCTGGTTCCATCTTTCCCTTCCAAAGCACGCATATGCATTGCATGTCACATCCCGCATATCATGCCATGTTTTGCATCATGTTGCTTGCGCATTGCACCGTGGTTGATTGTGGTTTCCTGTGCTTGTGTTCTTGCCTTGGGTAGACCCGGGAGACAAGTATGTGATCGAGGAACCCATTGAGTATGCTTACGAGGATCAAGCTTTTGCCAACTCGGAGAACTTTGCAGGCAAGATGACCATACCCTCGAAATCACTTGTATCTTTGCTTGCTAGTTGCTCGCTCTATTGCTATGCCGCGATACCTACCACTTGCTATATCATGCCTCCCATATTGCCATGTCAAGCCTCTAACCCACCTTATCCTAGCAAACCGATGTTTGGCTATGTTACCGCTTTTGCTCAGCCCCTCTTATAGCGTTGCTAGTTGCAGGTGAAGATGGAGTTCGTTCCATGTTGGAACATGGATATTGTTGGGATATCATTATCATATCTTGTTTACTTTAATGGACCTATATACTTAGTAAAGGGTGGAAGGCTCAGCCTTATGCCTAGTGTTTTGTTCCACTCTTGCCGCCCTAGTTTCCGTCATACCAGTGTTATGTTCCTTGATTTTGCGTTCCTTACGCGGTTGGGTTATAATGGGAACCCTTGACAGTTCGTCTTGAATAAAACTCCTCCAACAAGGCCCAACCTTGGTTTTTCCATTTGCCACCTAAGCCTTTTTCCCTTGGGTTCTGCTGACTCAAGGGTCATCTTTATTTTAAACCCCCAGGCCAGTGCTCCTTTGAGTATTGGTCCAACCTGTCAGCCACCGGTGACCACCAGGGGCAACTCTGGGTTGGCCTACCGGAAGTTTGGACAATCCGGTGTGCCCTGAGAACGAGATATGTGCAGCTCCTATCGGGATTTGTGGGCACATTCAGGCGGCTTTGCTGGTCTTGTTTTACCATTATCGAAATGTCTTGTAACCGGGATTCCGAGCCTGATCGGGTCGTCCTGGGAGAAGGAATATCCTTCGTTGACCGTGAGAGCTTGTGATGGGCTAAGTTGGGACACCCCTGCAGGGTTTTGAAAGCCGTGCCCGCGGTTATGGGCAGATGGGAATTTGTTAATATCTGGTTATAGAAAACCTGACACTTAACTTAATTTAAAATGCATCAACCGCGTGTGTAGCCGTGATGGTCTCTTTCTGGCGGAGTCCGGGAAGTGAACACGGTTCTCCTGTTATGTTTGAACGTAAGTAGTTTCAGGATCACTTCTTGATCACTTCTAGTTAATGACCGTGCTTTGCTTCTCTTCTCGCTCTCTTTTGCGTAAGTTAGCCACCATATATGCTTAGTGCTTGCTGCAGCTCCACCTCATTACCCCTTTCCTACCCATAAGCTTAAATAGTCTTGATCTCGCCGGTGTGAGATTGCTGAGTCCTCGTGGCTCACAGATACTTCCAAACAGTTGCAGGTGCCGATGATACCAGTGCAGGTGACACAACCCATCTCAGATGGGAGCTCGATGAAGATCTTGTTCGTTGTGTTGTTCCGTTTCCAGTTGATCAGTAGTGGAGCCCAGTTGGGGAGATCGGGGATCTGGCATTAGGGGTTGTCTTTATTTATTTGGTTCCATAGTCGGACCTTGATTGTATTTTGGATGATGTAATGCTATAGTTATGTATTGTGTGAAGTGGCGATTGTAAGCCAACTCTTTATCCCTTTCTTATTCAGTACATGGGATGTGTAAAGATTACCCCTCTTGCGACATGCCTACTATGCGGTTATGCCTCTAAGTCGTGCTCCGACACGTGGGAGATATAGCCGCATCGTGGGTGTTACAGCCATGCATGACACCGAGCTGCACCACACCACGTTAGGTTCACCCCGTTGCCTGCTCTCCTTCCGGCTTCCTCGCCGCCTTCGATCGCCCCCTCAGCGTTGTCGTGCACCACCGCCCCACTGATTCTACGGCCGACCAGATTTTCCGACCTGCATTGTCTACCTCCGCTAGCCTGCTAGACCACGCCTTGGCCCGTTGTCCTCACCTAGTGTCCACTCCACAGTCCGGGCTCACACCTCTGAACTATCTGCTCACTACAGCACCTGGTGGGCCGACCCACGGACGAGAAGAGCAACAAATCGTATTACAGTGTGAAAAAACCACAAAAAAGGCTATCCCGAGTAATCGAACTTGAGACGTAACAATCGTCTCTGTCCTCGGCTAACCACTTGAGCGAGTGGATTCTAGTGACTTCAAGCATCAATGAAAGTTTAAGAACAATTCAAGTCGCATTAGTAAACACAAAATTGCATAATATTGTCACTGTATCACATAGATTTTTGAATTATTTGAAAATATTTTGGAAAATGCAATTTTATTAAAAAATGTGAACAAAATTTTGAAGTTCACATATTTAAAAAAAAGTTCACGAACATGAAAGAAAAAGCTGGCCTATTAAAAAAGTTCACGAATTAAAAAAAGTTCACAAACTTCAAGAAACTGCATCGAATTTCGAAAAAACTTCACTAATCTTAAAAAGTTCAATTTTGAAAATGAAATCATCGATTTTGAAAAAAGTTTACCGAAATAAAAAAAGTTCACCAAATTTGAAAAAATAGTTCATTGGTTTTGAAAAAACCTCATTGATTTTCAAAAACAATTCATTAAATTTTAGAGGAGTTCATTAATTTTGAAAAAAGTTCATAAATTTTGAAAAAATTTCATCGATTTTAAAAAAGGTTCACGAATTTGTAAAGATTTCAACCACTTTGAAAGAAAGATCATCAATTTTGAAAAAAGAGTTCAAGAAATTGAATTTTTTTGCGCATTTATCAAAAGAAAATCACAAAAGAAAAGCAAAATAAAAAACAGAATAACCATTCCAAAAAAGAGAAAAAAGGAACAAAAAATAGAAAATAGAAAATAGAAAAGAAGAAGAAAAAAGTAAACAAGATGTACACAAACACATGAAATGAGGGCGGACGGTTGGTTACTATGGCGTACAATGAACAGAACATCACACCCATTAGTGTGTATTGCTAATGGGCGCCTCAAGCGTCCCCACACTGGGCCAACCCATGTTGCCTTTTTCCTCTATGTTTTAATCTGTAAAGAAAATACATGAGTTGGTCGTGATTTGAACCTGGGACCTCCACCATCGATACATGCTGGTGTAACCACCCTACTACTTGTAAACTGCTTTGGGATTTTGCCGAAGAGGATGGGTGACACAGTACATTAGAGATAAGTATTATCCTCGGTGAGAACCAAGGTTATTGAACCAATAGGAGAACCAAGCAAACTCTCCTAAGCAGCACCTACACACATAAAAGCAAATACTTGCACCCAACATGGGCAAGAGGATTGTCAATCCCCTTGAACCCGTTACTTGCAAGGATTAATTCTGATAGTGATAGATAAATAAATTACAAAGGAAAATAAAAGTAAATAAATTGTGGCAAAGTTTTTTTGGATTTTTAGCAGTATGATAAATGTAGACCCGTGGGGCATAGTTTTCACTAGAGGCTTCTCTCTTGAACACATAGCAAACGGTGGGTAAAAAAATTTAATGTTGGTTAATTTTTAGAAAAGGGCATAGTTATGACATATTCACGACAATGATCATTTATATAGGCATCATGTCCGAGACAACACTACTGCAGGATGCTGCTAACGCGACACTATGATCAGAGACCCTTCGACGAAACTGTGTGCGATGCAATAATCGCAAATGGTGGTGTAAAACCGTCAAAAAAGGTGCAAAACGTTTGTGATGGAGGATGCATCAAAAACTATTCAGATTTTTAGTTGCGTGTGCGATGCAGGGCATATGGTCTAGTTCAATTAACTGTTTGCGATGAGGAGAACAAAAGAAACGGACAGCCAGATGAAGGTGTGTGTGATATACACCATACGGTTCACTTGCATGAACTATTTGTGATTAGGCAACACAAAAGAAATGGTCAGCCAGATCAAGGTGTGTGCGATATACGGCATGCATTTCACTTGGATGAACTGTTTGCGTTGAGACAAGAGAACAGAAACAGTTCAACTTTACAAGATGTGTGTGATACGTGGCAAACATGTCTATAATTGAAAACGTGTGCGAAGACCGATAACAACATAGACGATTACTGCTAACAAGCCATGTGTGTTGTGAGCAAACGATTGCTGTTATACAATTGTGAGTGATTGATGAAAACATCACCGACGGGTTCCTTTGGTTAGTCCGTGTGTGATGTGATTTTCTTTGTCCACACAACATCTACGCTCTGTCTACAGAGCATCAACATATATACTTAAAAGACAGCATTGCATAACCAAATTAAGCATACAATTACACAAGTGACTAAACACATAACATTTCCACACACAAAAGTAAGCATTTACATGCATACTAAAGTAGGAGAAACGAGGATCTAATCATCTACTTATTGTTGCGACGACGCTTGCCATTGCTCTGCTTCTGGCTGGATCCCTGGCCATTTTGGGGAAGGAGGCACTTCCTCATGCATGTCAACGATCTGCCTGTATATGTCGTAGCTCGTGTACGCATCCTTGGCCGCGTACAAGATGTGAGCTTTGTCGAGTTTCTCCATCCAGGATGAGTGCCAGGCACGCTTGTCCTTGTTGCACGAATCTTTCATGTCTCTGTAGTAGGGGTCGATGATGGCTTCGGTGAGGTGAACCAATGAGTCCTTCTCATGCTCCTTGCTGCCCCAGATCTTGTATTAGCCCTGAATGTCGACAAGATTCTGGCAGGCGATGCCCGAATTCTCGAGCGCCTTTACAACGTTGGTGATGTCCACTGCAGCGAACATGTAGTGGGGCCTGTTGACAAACCTCGCAAAATGCTCGCAAGGCCTTGTGGCCAGGCAGTAGTGGTAGACGAGGATGTGGTGGCGCACGCACATCTAGGCGATGGCAACCTTTGGATGAGACCCGGCACGAGCGCGGGTGTACTCGAGGTCGAAGCCGACCACCTTGTACTTCTCCTCGGCAAGCAACAGCTCCATGAGGTGGGTGGAGTGCTCCACCCAGACCGGGTCGTTGGTGTACACCACCAAGAGGTCCATGAACCTTCTGTGGGTGTCCACCATGGCACGCATGGTGAACTGCTGCTCGTCGTCAGCAGCCGCTCGGAGCGCCATTGGAGCCGCGCAGGATACCCTCTAAGAATTTCTCGTGGATGGTGTGCTTCTTGCAATGGTGGGGTGTGATCAAAAGGTTGAAGAGACACAAGGGTTAAATGGACGCTGTAATAAATGGGGGTCGGCCGGCCTATAATCGTCACGTCTTGTCACGACGTTCATAGCGGAGGATTCCAGTGCATGCTTGACAACACCGCACCGCACGTGTGGGCTCGAAGAGGTGCCAAATCTATCATCGGTGAGCCTGTTCCCGCGCTACCACGCAGTTTACTGTGCAAGCTTCCCGCCCGACTAGTTTGGCCACGCGTCGGCTAGAAGAGGGACAAATCATGGGCGTTTATTGGCAAAAAGCTTTGTAAAAACGAAGTGTGTGGAATGACTTCGGTCATAAGTTTACCCGTGGGTGATGAGGTCAAAGTTACACAGAAGGGTGATGATGGACACTCGAGTGCGATAATTAATTATGCGTTCTATAGGGCACACGGTGGAAGAAACCAACTGTGTGAAATAATGTCGAAGATCGCAGTTGAGTTAGCTATACAGATATGTGCTGTGAGATCGACAAGGTAAACAGATTCGAGAATGGTTAATAAAATCTAAGACCATTGCATATTAAGGTCAAAAGAGTGCTACCAATATACGAGTCTCATACGATGCCATTTCAACGATTGTACCACAAAAGCTTGAAATATTACAAGGTTCAAATTCCCGAGGTATATGGATCAAATTCGAAGATTACAAGGTTCAAACTGATATTAGAAATGAAATTCAACTCATCAGCTGCAAACGCTCGCGCTGATCCGCTGAACATGGATATCAGAGAGGTTCAAACTAATATTACCACTTCTAAGTCTGGTTTTGAAATCTCACAATTTTTGCAAAGGGCTCGGCCATTGAGAAGTCATGTATGGGGTTGACACGATGACTTCCGATTACTCTGTCATCTGAAGTTCCAAAATGAAATCCAGCATTTTTGGAGCCTATTCCATTCTGCCGCAGGCGCTGGCGCTGATCAACAAACCATTCATTTTTGCAAAATAAATGTAGGGCAAACCTCATTTCCTTCAACACTCTTGCTCTGAGAGCAAAGAACCTGGCGAATATAATCTCCAGTAAGGTCCCCCGGTAGGAGTTCAAAGTAATTTCTGAGAGATGCAGATCTAGGCATTCGACGTGATATTTATATTATATCACATTATCCACCACTAGTCCTAATCTTATCTGCAAAACAAGAAAACATGTTGGTGCCTACATGCAGTTTTGAACATTACTACATGCCTATTTGGTTTGCGGGATTTGTAAAATGCACTAACATGCCATCTTCGATCTGACATGATTAACATGGGCATTTGATTACATTCTAGAAAAATGTAGCCTTCTTCACAAGAGGTTGGGTGGATGAAAAGTTCCCTAAGAAAACTAGTACAGATGAATCCAAAGGAGAAATGCTTATTGATTGTAACCATATGGATCAAGCAACCAATATGGGGGTGGAACATGTATGTACTAAAATACTCCAAAAGAATCCTTCAGAAATCATAGTACATTTTCATTGTAAACTTGGAAAAAGGTGTCACAAATTGAACTCCCTTATGGTTAACATTTAACAGGAAAGGAACATCACCTCGATATATAGCTTCTCCAGGCACGGAAAGCATCTCAGGAAACTGACAACTTGCTCCAGGTTGGGGTCGATAGATTCTAGTGCCAAGACATTCACTGTGTGTAGTTTCGGGGTCAAGCTTGTGGGAATCATTTTCTGAATGACAGACGAACAAACATATTCAAAATTAGAAATAATGTTAATTTGTAGAAGGAGAGGTAGAAGGCGGCTATTTTACCTGAACGGTGTGGATCCAATAGCAAGTTCGAAGTATTTGTCAGACGAGTAGCCCACCACTATCAATTCTGGCGTAGAAATTACATTGATTCTTGTTGGACCTTCTTGATCAACTACAAGTAATCTCTCAAGTGCAGGTGTGTCCTTAGTGACCATACCATGGTACACATCTTGTGATGTCTTCCTGCCGCACCAGCAACACACATAAATAGTCCGGAGAGTCATGGAGGTGATGTGGAAGGTACTCAACTCATTGATCGCCTGAAGATGAAGGTACTGGAGTGCAGTATAGCCACGGAGCAGGCGCTCCATGTCACCATTTGAGAGGCAGACGGCGATGAGCTCGAGGTACTTCAGTCGTGGTAGAATAAGAGTGGGCGCGTCATTAAGGGGGGATGGCAGTTCCTGAACTTGGCGATGCGCAGCGTGGGCGCAAGGCGGAGTGCGGACGTTGGCAACGACTGCATATGCCCATCACCTAAAGCGAGCTCCTCGAGCTGATCTAGGGCGGGGGATCAGAACCAGTCATCAAGCTTGTCTTGGTCCTTGCTATTGGAATGGAACTTGCCCATTCTAAGGCCTCTGGTTGGGCCAAGTGACTTCCGAGGATCATGGAGAATGCATCCAAGCTTTTGCGATAGCCATGGTAGAGCTCGTGGGTGTCGATGAGGTCAAGAGGGATGGAGTTCCATAGGGTATGCCACTGCTGAGAAAGTACGGTTGTCTGTGCACCATATTTGATTGGGAGGAGGGAGATGATGACTATCAACATATCATCGGGGAGGCTGCTAATGAAGTCTAGGCCTGCTGGAGTCGCTTGTGGTTCTAGCTCACCCCGCCTCCGCTTGTTGGCAGCCCCGTTCTCCACCTCTGGAGTCTCCTTGTCAGCGGTGCTTTCTGATAGAAATGGGAGTACATGGAATATTTAGTTAAAACAGGCAATAGAAAAGTGTATTGGTAACTTGAAGTTATTAGGTAGGAATATAGTAAGAAAAGGGAATAATAGTTGGTTGCTTAAATACTACACAATTCATTTGATATTGCTCGGTAAGTCAACATGCAGATAGTTGAAAAGAAAACTTACTTCGAACAAAGTCTGGACGGATGAAATCATCGGGTAAGTTACCATATATCTCATGACCAGGCCCTTTTATGTGCAGTGCAATTCCAGTGCCAGCTTTCAGTTCATAAAACTTAGCAATTTCTTTCCAAAAGCCAGTGCCAAAATAGGAGTCACAATGTTCATCAAGTCT
Source organism: Triticum urartu (assembly GCF_056163025.1). Lineage (NCBI taxonomy): Eukaryota > Viridiplantae > Streptophyta > Magnoliopsida > Poales > Poaceae > Triticum > Triticum urartu. The sequence continues at coordinate 162,076,785 of NC_141873.1, read as the reverse complement.
TACGGTAGCAACAATTGTAAATCCATGGTTTGTGTGCAGTATGACATCCCTGCAGTCTTGATTTATGTAAAGGAAAAGATTGTGCACTACAATTCTGTTGCATAGCAAGGGACGCGCTACAGAAAATGGTAGGATTGTTAAAGAAAATATGGTAACATGCAAATATGGGCCCAATTTGAAAGAACTGTACAGCAGTCAAAATCGAAGGACAAAAGTTTATAATTAAATAGATAGGGTAAACATGATGTCGTGGAAATATGAGAGTAATCGAAAGAACAATACATCATTAATTTGCCTAATATAGAAAGAAGAGGGGGATCCCCTTTGACGTATATGGTGCATGTGGCACCTTTTATCCAAATGTAGTAATATTTAGAATATGTTCAGGAAAGTAGGCCATGCCAGCCGATTTAGGGTGAGATTGAACATACCGCACGCATCCTCAAGTCATCTGGTATAATTTCTAGCGGAGGACGCAAGGTCCTGATGTATCCGCGCACTGTACACTCTATGAACGGAAGAAAACCCTCAAATCAGCTCGAATAAAAATGAATTCATGGCGATTTCGGCCAGGTGATTAAAGGAGGCTGATGAACTAGGATAAGAGATTAGATAATATCTCATTAAATTAGTTACCTTGTTGTCCATGAGAAAGAACCCTTAGTACGGTAGATTCCCCAAACGAGTGGAGATGGGTCAACCACGAGCAGCATCGAGAAAGTCGATGGCGATAGGCGGCGGCAAGCGGAAGTGGCGAAATGCGGTGGGCTTTGCCGGCAGCCTGGCGGCGGCGGCAGGCAGCGAGCTAAGTGTTTACCGCCGCAATAGGCGATGCCATGCATAGACGCGGTGGAGCTTGTGCAGGTGTGAATGGGGACCGGAGGGGTGGCGGGCAGGGTGAGGGTTTTTGTGACGTGGGATGGTGAGGGTTTTCTTTTTTCTTTTTTGAATTGGGTGGTGAGGGTTTTCTGTCCCACAAAGAATTTTGGAGGCGACGGTTTGCTAGAGCCAACCGTGTGTGATTGATGCAACAGGCAAAATGAAAGTCATTGCACACGGTTCCAATTTTGGGAATCGTGTGTGATTGACGTACTACCTTTGTCCTGGTTTATTGGTCCCCTTTGTAATTTTTACCAAATATTTAACTAAGAAATGTTTATGCATGTCACCAAAAATTATATCATTGAGCACTATGCTCAAATACCCATCCAATGATGTAATTTTTGCTGACCTGCACTAACATTTTGTCAGTTAAACTTTTGGTCAAAATTTAACACAAATTACAAAGGGGACCAATAAACCAAGACGAAGGTAGATTCCATCAACCGAACTGATTGCATCCATATCCCATGGTTAGACATAGGTAAACATAGATTAAACATACTCAGACATAGATAATAAGCGTACACGTACACAAGCATAGTTCAACCATAAGTACATAGTTCAACCATCATTAAGAATACTCAAGCTGAAAGTGCGTTATATCGACTAGAGGGGGGTGAATAGGCGATTTTTATGAAAGTCTTCAGAATATGGGAGTTTTGAAGACAAACGATAAAATTAAACCTATTACCATGCAGCGGAAGGTAGACTACACTAGGCAAACCATAGTCAAGTATTCAATGAAGTGAAAGCACAAAGACTAATAGCAGCTAGGTAGTAAGGATCAGGTAGGAAGATATTGTGAAGCCAAACAGAACACGCAGTCACTCAGTGAAGACAAATGATAGAGCAAACATACAATGACTTCACAAGGAGGAACAGTAAGTAAAGTGAAGTGAAGATGAAACCAGTGACTCGTTGAAGACAATGATTTGTTGAACCAGTTCCAGTTGCTGTGACAACTATACGTCTGGTTGGAGCGGCTAGGTATTTAAACCTTAGGACACACAGTCCCGGACACCCAGTCCTGAACACGCAGCTCAGGACACCCAGTCCTCACCGTATTCTCCTTGAGCTAAGGTCACATAGACCTCGCCCAATCACTCTGGTAAGTCTTCAAGGCAGACTCCCAAACCTTCACAGACTTCGTTCACCGGCAATCCACAATGTCTCTTGGATGCTCAGAACGCGACGCCTAACCGGCTGGAGGATGCACAGTCCTCAAGTGTAATAAGTCTTCAGATCACACAGACAAGAAGACTTAAGTGATGCCCAATTCTCTTTGGCTCTGGTGGTTAGGGCTTTTATCCTCGCAAGGAATTCTCTCTCAAAGGCTTCGAGGTGGGTTGCTCTCAAACGACAAAAGTCGTACTTTCAATCTGAGCAGCCAACCATTTATGGTTGTAGGGGGTGGGCTATTTATAGCCACTTGGCAACCCGACCTAGGTTTTTGGTTTAGGCATCACTTCAGTCATTCTGACTGGTTCTCTTGGACCCCACTTAACAGTACGGTGGTTCCTATGACTCAACACAAAAGAAAAAGAACTATGAAAGATCTAAGTCTTCGAGCTCCATAGGCTTCATATCGTGTCTTCTCTTGTCATAGTCTTCAATGTGAATATCTTCATATACCACCTTTGACTTCAATGTCTTCATACATTTTTAGGGGTCATCTCTGGTAGTAAAACCGAATCATGAGGGACTTCTACCTGTGTTATCCTGCAATTCTCACAAACACATTAGTCCCTCAACTAGGTTTGTCATCAATACTCCGAAACCAACTAGGGATGGCACTAGATGCACTTACAATCTCCCCCTTTTGGTGATTGATGACAAACTAGTTGAAGTTTTCAACGGGGAATATAATCTGTGAAACTGTAAAGGATAAGGAATTGTCTTCATAAGTTGCAAGGGCTCCCCCTGAAGATGTGCATATAAGTTAATTTGCTTTTGGAATGCAAATGCACATGGCAGGTGGTACTTGTGGAGATCCATTTCAACTTATGATGACAATCCACTATGCATGTGAAAGTATATGAAGATAATGCCATGCATAATGGAAAATGGACGTCTGCAGAATGAGCTAAGTGCAGAATTTATCGTCGCACAAGAGGTATTTATCTTCGCAAAACAAGGTGGCAAATAAGTAGCAGACGACCATGTAGTTTAAGTGTTACAACTCATAAGAACCAAATGTAGCAAAAAAACGAGAGTTGTAAGCACGAAGCAAAATATAAGGCACCCGCCCATATGAACCCGCTTGAAGACTATCAATCTCATATGCTTCTCCCCCTTTTGTCAGTAATGACCAAAAAGGTTTGAAGACATAGAGCCTCTACTCGTTCCCATGAGGAGTAGGTGAAGTAGCAGGGTTGTTGGTGTTTGTTTGGCGGTGCAAAAGAGCTTGGAGGTGCTGAAGGAGGTGGCGGTGAAGTAGCATCGTCTTCTTCCTTAATAATTCTAGCAGTCACTGTGGCAGCAGAGGAAGAGAACTCAGAGTCTTCAAGGGATGGAGTTCCTAGCAGCACAGCCCTTCGAGGAGGTGTGGAGTCAAACTTGAATCTCTCAGTGAAGCCATCCTCTTGAAGATCAGCTTCAGAAAGCATCATCGTTAGCCCTTTCCATGTGCGGCGATAGGTTTCATGGGCAACGAAAGCATTCTTGGTGGCAAGATTTCGAGTGCGATTAACATCCACCAAGAGGCTTTTCATCTGACGCTTCAGCCAGTCATGATGCCTATCTTGTTTCTGATGTAGAGCCACAAGAAGCTCTCGGTCGTTGAGAACATGAGTGCCCTTCTTGGGTCTTGGAGCAGTGGCACTGTCAGTGGCTTCAGTGGAAGCAGGGTGTGGTGCACGTGTAGTGCCAGCCAAAGGATACACCCGAGAAACTGCTTCAACGCCTTCAACGTTTTGTGTAAAACTCTGATGTTCTGCATTCTGAAGACTTAGAGGTTGCTTGGCAGGCTTAGAATATATGGCTTCAGTAGACATGTCCATGTCAGGCAAGAAGATCCGATGGTTGCGGGCTGAGGGCTGATAAGAGATGGCGGAGTGTAGCTTGATCAGCCGCATGACCCAAGGGGCGTAGAACTTCAAACCAAACAGATCAATGCCTGATGCAGCAAGTTGGCATATGAAGAAGTCTTGTGCATTGAAGCATTTGCCATGAAGTATATAGAAGACCAAAGTCTTCATTGCACCCTGAAGCTTGGCATTTGGAGAGTGCCCTTTGATAGGCCAGAGAGTTCGCCTGATGATGTGATAGATGGTTCTGGGCAGGTACTCAAGGTCTTCAACGAAGAACTCTGTGGGATATGCAGCATCTTGGGGCAATGGCTTCATCATGCTGAGCATTTGACTCATATCAGGTTCTGGCTGCTGAAAGATGCTCTCAATAGCTTCAGCATGCAGCTAACAGCCTTGCTCGAAGAGATCACCAGGAGTGGGCAAGCCAGTGAGCTCAATGATGTCAAATGCATTGGCTTCGCGATGAACGTTGCCAGTCATCCACTCCAGGACCCAAGTCTTCGGATCTCTGCTGTACCCTTTGATGTGAAGTGTGGCATAGAATTGTAGCAGCAGCTCTTCATTCCAATGCTCTTCATCTATAACAAACTGCAGCAGACCCACTTGCTTGAAGCAATCCAACGCTTCTTCTAGACAGGGCAGACCAACTATAGCTTCAACGTCAAGGCGCTTGTGTGGGAAGATGCGACCTTGGTTGTAAAGAATGCAAGAGTAATAGCTTCGCTGAGGATAGCTCCAGAACCGATCAGATGATATCCTTTCCCTTGAGTAGGGGTTCCTGGAGCTATTGAAGAACGTGTTGTCTGCCCTGAAGCCATTGATGTTGAAGGAGCCAGGTGCTGATGCAGGACCTGGAAACCTTGGCAGTCTTGGGATTGGCTTCTGGACCTGAGGCCTGTGCTCAACATGATAGTTGAATTGGGGACCGGCAGAAGACTTAAGAACAGAAGTGGTGGGATCAGTGGCTTCGCTGTCTTCTGAAGCTTTTGCTGGGGAGGGCTCCACATTAGCTTCGTTGTTGGTTGTGGCAGCCTTAAGATTTTCATCCTCCACTTGACTAGCTGGAGGGTCAGTCACAGGCACGTTCTCCTGGAGAACTGCTTCTTGGTGGAGCAGGGGAGTGGGATCTTGTGGTACTTCTTCTTCTGCGGCTGATGCAGCCAGAATGTCTTCAGCAGAGACTTGAGGCCTTGGACCTTTGCGAAGCCTGCGGAATGCAGACGACGCCTGTGGAGTCGGAGTGGGCTGGGCCTCATAGTCTTCTTCCTCTTGTGGGCGATCCGCCCATGAAGCATCCTATGCAATTGGCGTCAGTGGACGACCAATGCTGATGAGTTCGCTGTTTTCTAACTGAGGAAGGACTGCATCATCTTCTACATTGTCATGATGACCAATGTCTTCAGCAGCGATGGGATCAGCTGCTGGAATGTCTTCAGCTTCAGGAGCCTCTGTGGAAGCAGGCTCATGAACTGTCAGTTGACGTTCTGCGTCAGGATGAACCATAGAAATTGGTTCAACTATCAAGGGCTCTGTGGGAGCAGCCCCAGCTTTCTTGGTCTTTCGCTTTTTCTTGGTGGGGGCAGTAGGAGAGTCTTCAGAGTGTTTCCTCTTCCTGGCTTTAGCCTCAGCAGTTCTTGTCTTCTTGAGCTCTGAAGCTGTTGACCGGCTCTTTGGCTTCGAGCCAGTCATTCTTGTTGGGAAGACAATCGGAACTGCTTCTTGCCTTGGTGCATCAGTTTCAGCCGTAGCAGGCTTCTTCTTCTTCTTTGCGGCCATCCTGGGGTCGATGCCAGGACGCCCAAGTGCCTTGCGCTTCTCAGCCTCATTATAGGCTTGCACACATCTGTCAGCCAGAGTCTTCATGCGCTCACACGAACCCTGAGCTTCTGCACGCTTCTTCACAAAGGCTTCCTTGAGCTCGTGCATCATTGTCTTGAAGTTCTTCACTTCTTGCACACTGAGCTTGGCCATATGCTTCTTGAACTGAGCCTTTTCATAGTCAATCTTCTGCTTCAGCTCAACAATGCGTTGGGCAATAGCAAGTTCTGAAGCAATGGTGCCTTGGAAGGTGACACTGAGGCCAATGGGTAGCTACAGATCTTCAAAGCTGATGTTTGGCGTGTCAGACCACTCGTCAATGAAGTTGTGGATGATGGTGACATCAAAGAGAGGTAGATCATTGAAGATTTCTGCTTCTTCTTTGCTCTTGATGAGTTGCTCAAGAGCGTCATCTGCAAGATCTTCATCACTTGACAGATCAATGTCGTCGTTGCGCAGAATGGTAGCAGCTGTTAGCTCTTTGCCAGTGTGAGACAGAGGCATCTTGGCCTTCTCGGGCCTTGAGACGCGTGATAAGTCTTCAGACTGCACACTGTCTTCAGGAGGTGCAGTTGCCAATGGCTTCGCCCTTGAGATTTTTTGTGAAGGGGCCGGCTTTGAAGCTTTTGGCTTCTTCAACTGCTTTGGCTTCAGCACTGCAGGCGTGTCATCAAACTCAGTGTCAGCTGCAGGCTCATTCACTGCAGTCCCTTGAACCAAGATGTAGGTGATGAGGCCTTCAAGGTTGGCGAAAGGACCGATGACATTGGGTTCTGCATGTCGTGTGCCATCTGCCCTTGGAGATGAGGGACCAGGGTTGAAGTCTAACCCAAAAGTCTTCTTGTTCTGTTTCGCTGAGTTCTGAGCAAACTGGAAGTTGCGCTTGAACAGATTGTCGTCACGACACCATAGCAGTGACGACGAGTGTGCATCAGCAGGCTGTGGTCCACGGACCATGCATGGATAGAAGCCTTGAGCAATGGCTTCATCTCTAGACCTGGGTAGAAGATTCTTGAATAGGATGTCTCCCCACGGTCTCTTGATGGTGTTTTTCTCAGCATACTCCTGGGTCACAAATCTGTATTTGAACCATTGTTCTGCCCAATATCTTCGAATCCATTGGATTCGGGTCTTGCGCTGACTGTAATCCTCTTCAGGATCTGTCTTGTACATTTCCGAGAGTTCATCTGGCAGATCTCTGGAGGTCTCACCACGACGCTTTCTGCCACCCTTCCTTGCTGCTTTCTCTGAAGCCAAAAACTTAAAATTGAAAGGCTTCAAGACGTTCAAAGGCTTCAAAGGTTTTTGTTTGCTGGACCAACAGGAACTGGCTTCGGGAGAATTTATGTGATGCTGTAAGAATTCTGAAAATGAATGCAGACTATGAGAACCAAAGGATTCTCCCACAGACATGTACCTGTGACGGCATTAAGGTGCGAGGGAAGGGGAAGAGGTCATATGCATTCTCAGAAGATTTTGAAGATAAATCAGTTTAGAAGACATTGACCTCATCGTGCGAAGACATTCACTCATAGATAAGAAGTTGGTTCCAGATTTGTACGAATCCACATATCAGTACAAGTGAGGAATCTAACACTTTGTGAAGCACAAGTGAATATACTAGGCATGTTTATGAGATGCAGTATGAGAGAGATCTAGCTTGTGTGAATAGAAACTGCTTGTGGTAGAAAGTGACAGATCAATAGGATCAACGGTGCTGTAAAAAAGGGAGTTTTATTTACCACACTGAGAACTGCTAGACAAAGTGGGAGATAAGGCCGAGCAGTTCGATCTTCCGTGCCCTAACTTGGTGACGGAGGACACCTATGGCGACAGCGGAGAGGACGATGTCCGCGGTCGGCGTGAAGACAGCGTCGGAGAGGTTGCGGCAGCGAAGCGCTTTGTCGCCAGCGTCGTCGAGAGCTAGCGGTGGCGCTAGGGTTCGTGCGAGGGTGGAAGAAGAGATAATGACCGCTGTGAGTGTGTATTTATAGGCACAGGGGCGGCACTATGCTATTACACAGGTGCCCCTGGCGATTCGCATTTGAGGAACACGTGGCCATTATGTGGAATTTGGGGGTTTGTTCCACGTCCCACGCACGCTTGGATTGTCGGGTGGTCGTTCCTACTTCTCCGGAATTCATGTGGAGGAATGAGCATTGAAAACGGACTTAATGGTTGTCTCTGTATCTTCTGCTGACAAGGACGCAGAGAAGACATTCGACAGTTTCAATAGAATGCATATGACTTGGAGAGAAAGAGTTTGAGATAGAAAGCATAGAGAGGTTAGGGTCCGATCACATTCACTTAGTTCAAAAGATTCAACACGAAGACATAGCTATAAGTGAATGCTGTAGAGGACAGAATACTAGAATATATATATATATATATATATAATCAACATAGTGAAGATAATCATGAAAATATGTTGAGATCGAAGCCAAACCAAGTGTGAAGACATTGCAAGGTAACGCCATGAGTGAAACACTTCAAAATAGAACGTTTGGTGGTGGCGTTACCCACCGTATAGGAAGTATTAGACCCAGACACGGCGCACAATTATCGTGGCGCTTCGAAGTCAAATTCCACATTAATGTATTCACACTTAGAATGTATGTCTTCATTGATTGAAGATATACATCACTTCGTGTGTTGCACATCTAAGTCATCAATATGCATAAGGGTTAGGATGTGTGCCTGATCACAGGACATTTGAGGATTCCAGGATATTTAGCTCACACCGTAACTTGCAAAACCTCTTCTCATCCAAGGGCTTGGTGAAGATATCTTCCAATTGCTCTTCAGTGTTGACGTTTATGATATCAATGTCTTCCTTCACAACATGATCTCGGAGAAAGTGATGACGAATTTCAATGTGCTTTGTCTTCGAGTGCTGAACTGGGTTGTTAGCAATCTTGATGGCGCTTTCGTTGTCGCAGTAAAGTGGCACTTGCTTAAGATTAATGCCATAGTCCTTGAGTATTTGCTTCATCCACAGAAGCTGAGCGTAGCAAGATCCAGCAGCAATGTATTCAGATTCAGCAGTGGAGAGAGATACACAGTTCTGCTTCTTTGAAGACCAACATACAGGTGATCGTCCCAGAAAGTGACATGTGCCTGATGTAGACTTGCGATCAAATTTGTCACCAGCATAATCAGCATCCGAGAATCCAACCAGATCAAACTCTGAGCCCTTTGGATACCATAATCCTAGAGTTGGGGTGTGAGCCAAATATCGAAGAATTCGCTTCACAGCTAAGTGATGCGACTCCTTTGGTGCCGCTTGAAATAAAGCACACATGCAAACACTAAGCATAATGTCTGTCCTAGATGCACATAGATAAAGTAAAGAACCAATCATGGAGCGGTATACCTTTTGATCGAACTCTTTACCATTGTCGTCAGGACCCAGATGATGTTTGGCTGGCATTGGTGTTGTGAAGCCTTTGCAGTCTTGCATACCGAACTTCTTCAAGCAATCTTTGAGATACTTCTCTTGAGATATGAAGATGCCATTGCGTTGTTGTCGTATTTGAAGACCAAGGAAGAACTTCAGCTCCCCCATCATGGACATCCGATATTGCTTTTGCATCATATATCCAAACTCTTCACTGTACTTCTGATTGGTGCAGCCGAAGATAATGTCATCCACATATATTTGGCACACAAACAGTTCACCATCATATGTCTTCGTGAAAAGAGTGGGATCTAGGGAACCAGGTATGAAGCCTTTGCTCTTCAGGAAGTATTTGAGTGTGTCATACCAGGCCCGAGGGGCTTGTTTGAGGCCATACGGTGCCTTGTTGAGCTTGTATACCATGTCAGGATGTTTTGGATTTTCAAAGCCAGGTGGTTGTGCAACATACACTTCTTCTTCAATCTTGCCATTGAGAAAGGCACTCTTCACATCCATTTGATATAGAAGTATGTTATGATGATTTGCATAGGCCAGCAGTATGCGTATGGCTTCAAGTCTAGCCACAGGAGCAAATGTTTCATCGAAGTCAATGCCTTCCACTTCAGTATATCCTTGAGCAACGAGACGAGCTTTGTTTCTGACAACTTGACCATGCTCATCTTGCTTGTTGCGGTATATCCATTTGGTGCCTATTATATTGTGCTTCCGTGGATCAGGACGCTTAACCAGTTCCCATACATTATTCAGCTCAAACTGTTGAAGCTCTTCTTGCATAGCTTGAATCCATTCAGGTTCCATGAAGGCTTCTTCAACTTTCTTGGGTTCTGCTATTGAGACGAATGCGAAGTGCCCACAGAAATTTGCTAGCTGAGTTGCCCTTGAACGAGTGAGTGGACCAGGTGCATTGATGCTATCAATTATTCTTTCAATCTGCACTTCATTGGCAACGCGAGGATGTACAGGGCGAAGACTTTGCTCTTGCTGTTCATTGTCGTTGTTGGAAGGAATGTCTTCAGACTGAGCATTGTCTTCATGTTAATCATGTGCTGAAATGATAAGTTCTTCTTCAGGGTGAGCTTCAAAAGGTATAATTTCTCCAGTTCCCATTAGCTTGATTGATTCACTGGATGGAACTTCATCTAGCACATTTGGTAGCTGCTCTCTTTGTGAACCGTTGGTCTCATCGAACCGCACATCCACTGTTTCAACTACTTTGTAATGAAAGAGATTGAAGACTCTGTAGGAGTGCGAATCCTTTCCATATCCAAGCATAAAACCCTCATGTGCTTTTGGTGCAAATTTTGAGGTGTGATGTGGGTCCTTGATCCAGCACCTTGCGCCAAATACTCTGAAGTAACTGACATTTGGCTTCTTGCCAGTAAGGAGCTCATAAGATGTCTTGTTCAGTAGCTTGTGAAGATAAACACGATTGATTGTATGGCATGCAGTATCAATGGCTCCGGGCCAGAATTTTCTTGGGGTTTTGTATTCATCTAGCATCGTTCTGGCCATCTCAATTAGTGTTCTGTTCTTGCGTTCGACGACGCCATTCTGCTGTGGCATGTACGGGGCTGAGAAATCATGTGTGATGCCCAAGGTATCAAGATATGTATCAAGGCCAGTGTTCTTGAATTCAGTGCCATTGTCACTTCTGATGTGCTTTATCTCGGCGCCAAAATTGTTCATAGCTCGATTGGCGAAGCGTCTGAAGACATCCTGCACTTCAGTCTTGTAAAGGATTATGTGCACCCAAGTATATATCTAGAATAATCATCAACAATAACGAAGCCATAGAGGCAAGCAGTAGTAGTTAGAGTTGAGTAATGAGTAGGACTGAAAAGATCCATGTGAAGCAGTTCGAAGGGTCGAGTAGTGGTCATGATTGTCTTCGAGGGATGTTTGGCCATCGTCATCTTCCCTGCTTCACAGGCACCGCATAAGTGGTCTTTCTTGAACTTGACGCCCTCGATGCCTATGACATGCTTCTTCTTCGCAAGGGTGTGGAGGTTCCTCATGCCAGCATGTCCAAGCCTCCGATGCCAGTGCCAGCATTCTGAAGCCTTTGCTAGAAGACATACTGCAAGCTGTGGCCCTGCTGAGAAATCTACCACGTACAAATTCTTTTCGATACCCTTCAAACACTAGAGACTTGTTAGATTCCATTAGTGCAAGGCAACGATATTTTCCAAACATTACGATCATGTTCAAATCACAAAGCATTGAGACAGACATTAAGTTGAAGCCAAGGGATTCAACAAGCATGACTTTATCCATGTGTTGATCCCTTGAGATTGCAACTCTACCTAGACCCAATACCTTACTTTTACCAGTGTCAGAAAATGTGATGTGGCTCTTGTCGGATGGACGTAAGGTTGAGTCCATAAGAAGACTTCTTTTGCTAGTCATGTGATTTGTACACCCACTGTCAATAATCCATTCTGAAGACACTGGTGTCATACCCTACAGTGCAGTTAGGGGGATAGGCTTCACCAAGAGCATTGTGAAGCAAAAACATTTGACGAACCAGTGGGTTATGAAAGCTTAGATCCAGGTTAGGACTAATAGGGAGAGTAGCAAGCGATTCAGGTATGAATTTGGTTTTCTGCTGGAGACCTTTCCCTGCAAAAGAGAGTTAAGCCTTCTTAACCACCCACATCTTCAAGGGTGGCTTAGAAGCAATAAGTCTAAGTGCAGCATCTGAGAATTTTGGCTTTGAAGCCTTAGCAAACAGTCTTGCAGGCGGACAATAGTACTCATAAGAATAAGCAGAATAGTTCTTGGTCTTATGAACATGGTGGTTTGATGAACCGCTCTCATATTCATATGCCTGAGTGTGATTTCCCTGCAAAACATTTGCGTTAGTGCGACTCGGGTGAGTCCTCTGTCTGTATGAAGCCTTTGGACCGTATGAAGCCTTTGGTCTGAGGTTTGTCTTCTTCACGTGAGGTGTCATGATGACATTCACAGGAAGACTCTCCAGAGACCTTTTCGGAACCCAGATCTTCTTCATAGGCGGTCCATTCCTGCAGTTAGTACCAATGTACCTGGAAAATACTTCACCATTCTGATTCTTAAACAGTATATAGTTTGCATCAAAGGATTCATCAATGATAATGGGGTTAGCACAAGTAAAGCCAAATAGATTGGATGGATCTGCTGAAGGTTCCTTTGCAGCAACCCACATGGTTTTGGGGTACTACTCAGGTTTCCAGTAAGAGCCATCTGCATTCATTTTCCTTACGAACCCTACACCCTCTTTCCTAGGGTTTCGGTTCAGAATCTGCTTTTTCAGGACATCACATAGCGTCTGATGCCCTTTAAGACTTTTGTACATCCCTGTTTCAAGCAATGTCTTCAACCTAGCATTCTCATCAGCAATAGCGGTGGTATCCTCAGCAGAGGGGTTAGTTACCACATCAACAGTTGAAGATATTGCAACAGCAGTAGCAGTAGAACATTCAGCAACAGAAGTAGCATTATCACGCTGAAGGCATTTAAGACATGGTGGTTCAAATCCTTCCTGAGCGGGACTGATTTGTTTGGCGCGAAGTGACTCGTTTTCCGTTTGAAGATCTTCATGAACCGCTCTCAATTTCTCAAGATCCTGCTTCCTTTGAAGATAATCATAGGAAAGCTTTTCATGAGTTGTTGAGAGAGTTTCATGACGACTTTCAAGTTCCTGATACTTAAAGTGAAGATTTTTTATGTCTTCAATTAAGGATTCAGATCGAGTCATTTCAGCACCTAACAGATCATCGCTTCTGTCTAACAGTTTTTGAATATGTTCCATAGCTTTCTGTTGTTCAGTTGCAATTTTAGCAAGTGTTTTGTAGCTAGGTTTTGAACCACAATCAGAGTCATCGTCACTAGATGTTTGATAGTGAGTAGTGCGTGTGTTTACCTTGGCACCGCGTTCCATGAAGCAGTAGGTAGAAGCGGAGTAGTCCTTGTCATTTGCATCGGTGTCGGTGATGAAGTCATTGTCTTCAGTGTTGAAGATGGACTTGGCAACGTATGCTGTAGCCAGACTTGCGACGCCTGAGTCGGATTCCTCCTCAGACTCCACCTCTGCCTCCTCAGAAGCAGACTCCTCCTCTGAATCCATTTCCTTGCCAACAAACGCACGTGTCTTGCCAGATGAGCTCTTCTTGTGTGATGAAGACTTTGAGGAAGACTTGGAAGAAGACTTTGAGTATTTCTTCTTCTTTTTCTTGTCGTTAGAGTCATATTCCTTGCTCTTCTTCTTCTTTTTGTTCTCATTGTCCCACTATGGACACTCAGAGATGAAGTGGCCAAGTTTCTTGCACTTGTGACATGTTTTCCTCTTGTAGTCATGAGCAGGAGCTTCATCATTCCTTGAACTTGATCGGGAAGACTTTCTGAAGCCTTTCTTCTTGGTGAATTTTTGGAACTTCTTGACAAGCATAGCAAGTTCCCTTCCAATGTCTTCAGGATCATCAGAACTACTGTCTGATTCTTCTTCAGATGAGGAGATAGCTTTTTCCTTCAAGGCACGAGTTCGCCCATAGTTTGGACCGTAGATATCTCTTTTCTCCGAAAGCTGAAACTCATGTGTGTTGAGCCTCTCAAGTATGTCAGACGGATTGAGTGTCTTGAAATCAGGACGTTCTTGAATCATCAGGGCCAGGATGTCAAACGAACTATCAAGTGATCTCAGCAGCGTCTTGACGACTTCGTGTTTGGTAATCTCAGTGGCGCTGAGGGCTTGAAGCTCATTTGTGATGTCAGTGAGTCGGTCAAATGTGTGCTGGACATTCTCATTGTCATTTCGCTTGAAGCGATTGAAGAGGTTGCGAAGGACACTGATTCTCTGATCTCTCTGGGTTGAGATGCCTTCATTGACCTTGGAGAGCCAGTACCAGACCAGCTTGGATGTCTTCAAAGCACTCACACGGCCATACTGTCCTTTGGTCAGATGACCACAGATGATATTCTTGGCAGTAGAGTCCAGTTGAACGAATTTCTTGACATCAGCAGCAGTGACACCTTCTCCAGCCTTGGGAACGCCGTTCTCGATGACATACCATAGGTCGACGTCAATGGCTTCAAGATGCATGCGCATCTTATTCTTCCAGTAGGGATATTTAGTTCCATCAAAGACGGGGCACGCAGCGGAGACTTTAATTATCCCTGCAGTCGACATAGCTAAAACTCCAGGTGGTTAAACCGAATCACACAGAACAAGGGAGCACCTTGCTCTGATACCAATTGAAAGTGCGTTATATCGACTAGAGGGGGGTGAATAGGCGATTTTTATGAAAGTCTTCAGAACATGGGAGTTTTGAAGACAAATGATAAAATTAAACCTATTACCATGCAGCGGAAGGTAGACTACACTAGGCAAACCATAGTCAAGTATTCAATGAAGTGAAAGCACAAAGACTAATAGCAGCTAGGTAGTAAGGATCAGGTAGGAAGATATTGTGAAGCCAAACAGAACACGCAGTCACTCAGTGAAGACAAATGATAGAGCAAACATACAATGACTTCACAAGGAGGAACAGTAAGTAAAGTGAAGTGAAGATGAAACCAGTGACTCGTTGAAGACAATGATTTGTTGAACCAGTTCCAGTTGCTGTGACAACTGTACGTCTGGTTGGAGCGGCTAGGTATTTAAACCTTAGGACACACAGTCCTGGACACCCAGTCCTGAACACGCAGCTCAGGACACCCAGTCCTCACCGTATTCTCCTTGAGCTAAGGTCACATAGACCTTGCCCAATCACTCTGGTAAGTCTTCAAGGTAGACTCCCAAACCTTCACAGACTTCGTTCACCGGCAATCCACAATGTCTCTTGGATGCTCAGAACGCGACGCCTAACCGGCTGGAGGATGCACAGTCCTCAAGTGTAATAAGTCTTCAGATCACACAGACAAGAAGACTTAAGTGATGCCCAATTCTCTCTGGCTCTGGTGGTTAGGGCTTTTATCCTCGCAAGGAATTCTCTCTCAAAGGCTTCGAGGTGGGTTGCTCTCAAATGACAAAAGCCGTACTTTTAATCTGAGCAGCCAACCATTTATGGTTGTAGGGGGTGGGCTATTTATAGCCACTTGGCAAGCCGACCTGATTTGTCCGAAATGACCCTGGGTCACTAAGGAACTGACACGTGTTCCAACGGTCAGATTTCAAACTCACACGACAACTTTACTTGGGCTACAAGCAAAGCTGACTTCTCCGACTCTGGACAAGATTCGCTCTCATAGTCTTCACTCGGAGACATAGGTTTTTGGTTTAGGCATCACTTCAGTCATTCTGACTAGTTCTCTTGGACCCCACTTAACAGTACGGTGGTTCCTATGACTCAACACAAAAGAAAAAGAACTATGAAAGATCTAAGTCTTCGAGCTCCATAGGCTTCATATCGTGTCTTCTCTTGTCATAGTCTTCAATGTGAATATCTTCATATACCACCTTTGACTTCAATGTCTTCATACATTTTTAGGGGTCATCTCTGGTAGTAAAACCGAATCATGAGGGACTTCTACCTGTGTTATCCTGCAATTCTCACAAACACATTAGTCCCTCAACTAGGTTTGTCGTCAATACTCCAAAACCAACTAGGGATGGCACTAGATGCACTTACACAAGCGTACATAGTTCAACCATCATTAAGCATACTCAAGCGTACATAGTTCGATCCCACATCTCATCTCACATGCCGGCACGATCCTTAAACTTCTCTAGGTACTCATTATATGCGCCATGCGCTACCCTGCAAGAATACTTCTGCTTGAAGGAGCCAACGGCCCATCCTCTTGCATGCGCTAGAACACTTAGATACGCAGCATGAAGCATGTGGTTGCAAAATGGGCATCGATAGCCACCGTTCCAGGTCCTAATACGCCTATTATACATTCCCACATAAAGCTCCCTCAGGATTTGCCTCTTGTACCTCCTCTGACCATCTTCATCCTCACTGTCCACATCGTCAGATAGCACCTATACAAATAGTAAAAAAAATTTGGCATCATATCAATGATTGCATGTTTTGAAGTGGGATTAGGAATTTATGGCTATTTATTTATACATATTCAAATATTATGGTTCAATTTTTAAGCACAGTCATCTATGTACAGACCAATCTTGAAGAAAATAATAGCACAAACATATGTAGGTCATTCATAATCAATTGTCAAGTCCGGGCTAGGAATTATTAGCACGAACACTAACCCTAGTCGGATTACTAGAAGAAATCATTTGCACAGATGAAACAACTAATCACTTATCACTTGTACCATTCAACAATCAATACACTACAGGGATCTAACGAAACTTATTCAGATTTCATGGATTGGGAGAACATAACCATAGGATTTCTATTCCAAAAAGGGGGAGGCAGGAGTAACCAGAGAAACCCTATGATCTATTTGACACATAAATGGGTATAGATGACTAACCAGCTGTCCGTCGTCGTCGGAGTCGTCGCCGGAGTGGTCGTCGGAGTTGTCGCTGGGGTCGTCACCAGAGTTGCTGTGGAACTCCGCCTCTGGCTGTGTAAGCTCGATGATGTCAGGGTGCAGCGATAACTCATCGACGGTGACGGCAACCTCTGTCTCCATCTCAACGTCGTGCTCCGGTGCTTTAGCAGCCCCAGCGTCGCCACTCCCTCCGATGGGGCGCTTCAGCGGCATCCTCATACACTGACGGCTTTGAGGAGTGCGAGCGGCGTCGTGGATGCAAGCGAAGAGAGAGGATTGTGTGTGTGGCGAGGATGGGGGGTGCAGCCGCTCGGGCGCACCATTAATATGGAGTAGTGGGAGTTGTGTGAGAGAGGTGGGCGGTGGTCAAACCGATGGCTCACCTCGCGATGAGCCTGTGCACCGGACTGCTGGTATGCCTACCAAAGTTTCACACAGCTACTCACACGCCTCCCGATGACACTGCGCAGTGAGCACACCTCCGCCAATTCACACACCTGCACACACGCCTCCCGGTCTACCTGCATGGTGGACTGTTCGCATGCGTCCCGTCAATTCATGCCTGCTCGCACGACACACGGGCCGTGCGGCGGCACGTATATACTGTTTTTCTATTTGGATGATTAATGTTGCCGCTTTATTGCTTAACCGAAGCATGGCATGTATCCATCGTTGGTCTAACGCTCACGGTTCGAATAAATAATTCATCTGGGATATTGGTTCCCAATTATTAATAATATCCCATTTATAATTAGATAAATATTACATCAAAACTGCTCTCAAATTTGACAAAAAAAGTACAATGCACTTTGTATTGGTGTCCATATGACAACACGATAAGTTTCATGAACTTTAAATAAGTTCTGGATGTACTAGAATTTAAAAATCAAGATTCTCAATGTTTGAAATTTGTTGCACTGGGAGTAAACATGCACCCAGTGAGGCAGATGTGTTTTTGCAATCCATTTAGGTGCACTGTCACGTGTGCATGTAGCTCAAATTTGATTTTTGCACATTATACCCGTAGAAAATCAATCAATTAATGTACTAAAATGTCTTAATGATCTCTGAGATTTTTTTCGAAATTAAAATGTCCCTCCTTTGGTAACATATGTTCACCATGGGATAATTAATTTAACATGCATCGTAGTTGCGGTGGATTCGTGATGTGTGTGTGGGTGTGTGCGTCTGGGGGCGGCGGGTGGCTCGCAGTACACTACGAGTTGTGAGCCACCGTGTGGGTCGGCCGTTTTGTTAGGCAGGTCGGTGCCACACCAGAGTCGTGAAATCGTTATTTAAAACATTACAAAACCCTTTCATACATACATGTGTTGGCCACATGCAGTCAATGGTTGTCCTACACGACACTCGATACTCGCATGTGACACTTTCTGTGGGCCCGCGAGGTCATCGTCCATCACTTTGACGAACAACCGGCAGTGAGGTTAATTTGACCAGCAAGGTAGAATCTTTTTTGTTTGTGTTATGGTGGTATATAGTACGCGTCGAAGAGGTGGGAGGGGACTAGCATATATACTATACGTACGCGTCCGTAAACAAGTACACCTCACTCAGTGTCGGGACTTTTTGGTTTCCGAGGCACGTGCCACATCAAAATTATGAAATTGGCTATTCAAACATCACACAACACCTCTTTGAGACACATGCATGCATGTGGTGGTTATCCTAGCTAGGACACTCATGTGTGACGCTTCCATCTGTGAGCCCACGAGGCCATCATCGATGCATGCATGCATCACTTTGACCTACATCGGGAGAGGTTAATTAATTTCACGGTCGATGAGGATTCTTGTGGGTTGTACATATTACGGCAGGATCATATAGCATGAGGTGAAGAGGGGGGAAGGGGACCATCATATGTAGTACGCTTCATGAACCTCGCTCTGTGTGGGTGCATGGTTTACGGTTTTTAGGGCATGTGGCACATCAAAGTTGTGCATTTTGGGTATTCAACATATATATGTTTGGCCCACATGCAAAGCGGTGGTGGTTGTCCTCTCGCACCCACTTAAGCGGTTATCAGTGATATCAATGTTTTCCATCTGTGGGCCCGCTTGGTCCATCACTACTTTTTGCCTGACAACACAAGAGGGGTTAATTTGACTTAGGAGGGGATTTTTTTGCTTGCAATACGGTATATATATATATCATGCTCTAGGATGACACGCATGATACAGTTTGAGCACACACACATGCATGTGTACGCATGAATCCCTCCCATCAAGTCGAAGTGGCTAGTACAACGACGCGTCATGAACCGATCTCGCTCTGTGTGGGGAGCTAGTGTACGATTTTTGACGCACGCGCCACATCAATGTTGTGAAATGGTATTCAAACATGCATGCAAGCATCACCTCCATACATATGCATGTAGTGGTTGCCTTCGAACGATAAACTCCATCGCGTGTTTATTGGTGACAAGCCTATATATTCGTGGGCCCGCATGGACATCCATGATCACCTTGAGCGACAACAAGATAGGTTGCCATGGCGGATTCTTCATTTGGTTCATGTTATGGTAGTATAGGTCATGGTGAGATTCAGACCTAATTAAGTTTGAGCGCATATACTATGCACGCATGCATGCATGAATCCCCGTCGTTGGCTTGAAGTGTGGTGTAACATACATATGCATCGTAAACCTAACCCTCACTCAGTGTGGGGATTTCTAGTTTGAAATCACGGTGCCACATCAAAGTTGTTCCATTGTTACTCAAAAACACACCTCTCCATACATATGTTTGGGCCACACGCATGCAATGGTTGTCTTCGGGGACTAGCTACTTGCGTGATTATTGGCGAGCTAGCCCATCTATGGGGTCACATGGACGGCCATCACTTTGACCAACAACAAGAGAGAGGTTATACGACCAAGGTGGATTATTCTTGGTCCATTTTACGATCCATCTTGGTGAGATATGCCTCTCTGGCCCGCTGACTGCAAGTGTGTGGGGGGCTGCTACTTCGCACTTTGCTAGGTGATCCTCGATTGGGGGGGCATGCATTGATAGCTTAGGATTCCCTTCTTGGTGACGCGAGGGGGGCTGCTAGCTGCTACCTCGCACTTTTTTAGGTGAACCTCAGTTGGGGGCATGCATTCATATCTTAGGATTCCCTTCATGCCGACACGAGGGAGGGTGGGTTGCTAGCTACTTCGCACTTTGGTAGGTGAACCTCGGTTGGGGGGGCATGCATTCATATCTTAGGATTCCCTTTGTGCCGACACGAGGGAGGGGGCCTGCTAGCTACTTCACACTTTGCTAGGTGAACCTTGGTTGGGGGGCATGCATTCATAGCTTAGGATTCCCTTTGTGTCGACACGAGGGAGGGGGGCTGCTAGCCACTTCGCACTTTGCTAGGTGAACCTCGGTTGGGTGGGAGGGGGCATGCATTCATAGCTTAGGAGTCCCTGTTGGGGAATGTAGTATTTCAAAAAAATTCCTACGATCACGCAAGATCTATCTAGGGATGCATAGCAACGAGAGGGGACAGTGTGTCTACGTACCCTCGTAGACCGAAAGCAGAAGCGTTGAGTAATGCGGTTGATGTAGTCGTACGTCT
Organism: Triticum urartu; assembly: GCF_056163025.1. Lineage (NCBI taxonomy): Eukaryota > Viridiplantae > Streptophyta > Magnoliopsida > Poales > Poaceae > Triticum > Triticum urartu. The sequence goes on along the minus strand of NC_141873.1, from coordinate 162,056,616 downwards.
TCGCGATCCAACCGATCAAGTACCAAATGAGGCAGTCCTGGGTTTAGGAGTCCTCGGGCATCCAGGCTATGTGACATGGGTTGGGCTAATGGGCCATGAAGATACTAGAAAGAAGACTTCCTCTCGTGTCCGGATGGGACTCTCCTTTGCGTGGATGGCAAGCTTGGCGTTTGGATATGAGGATTCCTTTCTCGGTAATTGACTCTGTACAACCCTAGCCCCCTCCAGTGTCTATATAAACCGGAGGGTTTAGTCCATAGAGGCAATCATAATCATACATGCTAGACAATTAGGGTTTAGCCATTACGATCTCGTGGTAGATCAACTCTTATAACCCCTATACTCCTCAAAGTCAATCAAGCAGGACATAGGGTATTACCTCCATCACGAGGGCCCGAACCTGGGTAAAACATTGTGTCCCTTGTCTCCTATTACCATCAATCCTTAGACACACAGTTCGGGACCCCCTGCCCGAGATCTGCCAGTTTTGACACCGACATTGGTGCTTTCATTGAGAGTTCCGATGTGTCGTCGCCAGAAGGTTCGATGGCTCCATCTGTCATCTGCAACAATGCTGCCCTGAGGGAGGTCTTTCTCCCTGGCCAGATCTTCGTGTTCGGTGGCTTCACACTGCGGGCCAACTCGCTTGGCCATTTAAAGCAGATCGATAGCTACGCCCCAGGTCACCAGATTAGTTTTGGAAATCTGGATTACGTCGCTGGTATCCGAGGAGGCTTGATCTTCCAAGGGTTCGCGACCCCAACCTCCACTCTGGCCTTAAATCCGGAGCGCGTCTCCCGGTCTGAAAACGGGATTCCCGAGCCCGCCGGACTATCTGCGGCTATTAAGCCTAGTATGGGAGAGCCGGAGGAAGCAATGTCACCGGCAATTATCATGAAGCCGAACTCTTCTCCGAACACTGACCCCGAGCCCTCGGGGTCATCATCGTGTGAGCTCGGCCAAGAGGTTTCCTCGCCGCCGTACTCCATGAATTCCCTTCTCCCTGACCGAACCTCACCTTTAAGAGAGGCTCTAGACTTAATGTGATCCCTCGTCATTACAGAGGGGCAACATCCGGACTATGCCCTACCCGGACTAGGGGCTGAGAGCGGGGAATTTTACGTCCCACCCACCACCCACTTCATAGCCACTGTCGAGGACTTAACCGACATGCTCGATTACGGCTCCGAAGACATCGACAGTATAGACGATGATGCCGGAGAAAAGCAGGCCCACAACCCGCCGTTCACCGGACGTTGGATGGAAACCTCTTCATATGACGTGTACATGATGGATACACCAAAGAGGGTAACGACGATAACAAGAAAAATCCAGTTGAGGATACACCTCCTGAGATACAACCAAAGCGCCGATGTCAGTGGCGCCGCTCTAAGTCACGCCATGGAAAAGACAGCAATACCGGCACCGGAGACATGAATACTCTGGACGACGCCGAAGACCAAGAAGACCCCGTCGAGCTAGCCTCCGAACAGGAAGATCGGGAAGATGGGCAAATAAGCCCCGATGAACTGTCTATAAACAAAGACTCGGAGGATAGTAATTACCTTCCACTCTCCAAGGAGGAGGCGAGCCTCGGCGACGTAGACTTTATCGTACCTGAGGATCCCCTTGAGCAGGAACACTTTAGGCGTCGGCTAATAGCCACTGCAAGGAGCCTGAAAAAAAACAGCAGCAGCTCCAAGCTGACCAAGATCTGCTCAACGATAGGTGGACTAACGTCCTGGCAGCCGAGGAACACGGCCTTGAGCATCCAACCAAGAGTTACCCGAAGCGCAAGTTGCTACCTCAATTCGACGACGAGGTGCTGGTGCCCGTACCATCGGCGCGTAACGCGGCCGACCGACCACCACGTGGCCATGACAAAACGACAGCTCAAGCCGAATACCAGCCTATACCACCTTGCGGTAAAGGTAGGGACACAATAGCTCGGAAATATACTTGTGACCTATGGAAAGATTTGGAAAAATAGAGCGGGCCAGACCAGATCAATCTATGGATCGCGGGGGTGTGCTCCGACGCGTGAGGACGGCTATCTAGCCGGGCGACAGCCATAACGATGCCCGGGCCGAAAACCGCAGACGGACTCCATTTGAGCTACGTCGCGACGTGGCCTACTATAGAGGCTCCACACACCCCCTCTGCTTCTCTGATGAAGTATTGGAACATGAATTCCTAGAAGGGTTTAGACCCGTGACTATCAAATCATATGATGGAACAATGGATCCCATAGTATGGATTGAGGACTTTCTCCTCCATATGCATATGGCCCACGGTGATGATCTTCATGCCATCAAAATACCTCCCACTAAAACTCAAGGGACCAGCTCGGCACTGGTTAAACAGCCTACCAGAAAACTCCATTAGCAGCTGGGAGGACCTGGAAGACGCCTTCTGTGACAACTTCCAGGGTACATACGTCCGACCTCCGGATGCCGATGACTTAAGTCACATAGTTCAACAGCCCAGAGAGTCGGCCAGGAAATTCTGGACTAGGTTCCTAATTAAAAAGAACCAGATCGTCGACTGTCCAGATGCCGAAGCCCTAGTGGCCTTTAAGCACAGCATTCGCGACGAATGGCTCGCTTGACACCTTGGCCAAGAAAAGTCGAAGTCCATGGCAGCCCTCATGACACTTATGACCCGCTTTTGCGCGGGCAAAGATAGTTGGCTAGCCCGTAGCAGCAACAATGCAAGCAAACCTGGCACCTCTGAAGCCAGAAATAGCAACGGCAAGCCCCGACGCAACATGCACAAGCGTCAGAACAACGGTGACAATATCGATGACACGGCGGTCAACACCAGATTCAGCGGCTCCAAGCTAGGTTAGCGCAAGAAGACATTTAAAAGAAACAATTCGGGCTCATCCAGCTTGGACCAAATCCTCGATCGACCATGTAAGATCCACGGTACCCCCGATAAACCTACAAATCATACCAACAGAAGTTCTTGGGTCTTTCAACAGGCCGGTAAGTTACATACCGAGGACAAAGAGAAGGGGTCGCCAAGTGAGGACGATGACGACGAGTCCCGTCCACTGGACACAAGGGGACAGAAGAAATCCCCCCCCCCCCAAGTCAAAATGGTGAACATGATATACGTCACTCATATCCCCAAAAGGGAGCTCAAACGCGCACTCAAGGACGTCTATGCAATAGAGCCAGTCGCCCCAAAATTCAATCCATGGTCGTCTTGCCCGATCTCTTTCGATCACAGGGACCATCCGACCAGTATTCGTCACAGTGGCTCTGCCGCACTGGTCCTCGACCCAATCATTGATGGATTCCACCTCACGCGGGTCCTCATGGACGGTGGCAGCAGCCTTAACCTGCTCTATCAGGACACAGTCTGCAAGATGGGCATCGATCCTTCAAAGATCAAGCCCACCAAAACTACCTTTAAAGGAGTAATACCAGGTGTAGAGGCCCTTTGCATGGGCTCAATCACATTGGAAGTCCTCTTCGGATCCCGGACAACTTTCGAAGCGAAGACTTGATCTTTGACATCGTCCCCTTCCACAGTGGCTATCATGCACTGCTCGAACGAACCGCATTTGCTCGCTTCAATGCAGTGCCACACTATGCCTATCTCAAGCTTAAGATGCCCCGGCCACGCGGTGTCATAACAGTCAACGGAAACACGGAACACTCCCTCCGTACCGAGGAGCACACCGCGGCCCTGGCAGCGGAACTACTGGGCGGCCTTATCAAACAGAACATCAATTCGGCGGCCAAGCCCCCGGACACTATTAAGCAATTCTGGATTACTCCGCAACATGATAGTCCGGCTCGTCAGGAGTTGGACTAGCAATTCTGCCTCCGTCTTAGTCCCGACCGAACTACGGCGTACGTACTGCGCGTACATAACTACGCACTAAAAATACCATGGGCAAAGACGGAGGCATAACTCGATCATGGTCCACAATACGACTCGATTGACCTTATCTGGGCACTCATACTTTCCCTTTTTCTTTCTATCCTTTTTCAGGTTTCTTTTCCACAGGCCCCTCACGACAGCCTCATCATCGATCCTTTCGAAGGATAAACATACCAAGGAGGCAAGCAGCATAGACGTGTGGCAGAAAAATCTAGATGATCTTCTTGAGGATCACTTTGCCTGTTTGCAGGACCCGCACGCAGCTTCCCCTTGGTCTCAACATGTTAAATAGCCATGTTGCTTATCGCATTATTTGTACAAATACGCTTTGACGTATCAATCAGATTATAATGGAAACAGTTTTCGGCCCAACATATGTGGTATTAGCTTACTCCTTCATTACATTTAAACTATTTTTATCAATTGCACCCATACACTTTGGTATGACTTAACTCGCCAGGGGCTCCATTGCGCTCCATATGTTGGCAACAAGTCCGAACACTTTTTACAGTACAATTCGACCCCCCCCGCCCCCGAATATTGCATTATATGCATCGACTCTGAATCATGTCTTTGGTCAATAGTTGGGTTGCCCGGCTCCTGTGCTTGCTACCTTACGTTTCTGTTTTATCGGCTAGGGTAGTTAAGGGAGAACTACTGCGATTGTGCTTCTGGCTCATCCGGATAAACACATCAGTAGAGAAAGCCAAAAACTGACTGTCATGATGTGGCGAGAGCTAGTCAGCTATTCGGTGGCTAAAATCTCTTGCGATTTTTCCCGCATTATGTGATGGATCGGCTTCCACCCGATCAGGTGTTTACAGCCCCTAGTCCGAATAAACAAACTACGGGCTGCGCCTACACTCCTATTTGACAAACTCCTATGGCTAAGTGAGGGTGATAAAGCCACATAGTCTGATTGCCTGGTTCGATGCACTGAACACCTCCTTCAAGGACAAAACTCTTGGGTCAAGTGTGTTTAGGTTCCAATCTAAACACCCCCGTACTATCTATGTGGGGGATGAAGCTGACGACTGGCCAACTCTCAGATCTAAAAAAACGGCCGCACAGGAGGATTTTTTTTTGAAAAACAACAAGTAATATATTACATATAGGCTTTGTTCCATAATACAGGACTAGTTAAACACGAATGCATTCATTCAAAGATAATGTCCTTCGCACACTGAACCACTATAATGCGGGATCCTTCCAGGACGTCATCAAAATAGCGCTCGGGCATGCGGTGCTCTTTGCCCTCAGGCGGCCCCTCAGTCGCAAGCTTGATGGAGTTCATCTTCGCCCACTGTACCTTGACACGGGCGAAGGCCATCTGCGCACCTTCGATGCAGGCCGATCTCTTTATGGCATCAAGCCGAGGGCAGCCATCGGCCAGCCGCTTCACGAGCCCGAAGTGGCTGCTGGGCACGGCTTCAGCAGGCCATAGACGGATTATTAAATCCTTCATGGCCAGTCCAGCCACCCTATGCAGCTCGGACATCTGTTTTAGCTGATCGCTGAGGGCCACTAGATGCTCTGGCGCAAGGTATTGCGACCAGAATAGCTTCTCCGATGAGCTCCCCTCTTTGGCTTGGAAGAACTCCACAACATCAACCACACTGTGAGGTAGATCCGCAAACGCTCGTGGAGAACTCCAATTCCGGGTCTGTAAGAGGTACCTTTTCTTCACAAATTTTCTCTACATAATAAAGGTCTTACCCGACGCAATTTTCTTGGCCTCCTAGACTTCTTGGAGGGCGCCTTAGGCTTCAACCCAGGCCTTTTGTGCGCTTTGGCGGGCCTTAGCAAGTTTAGACTCTTGGTCCGCAATCTTGCGCTCCAAGGACACGCATTTCTTTATAGCGTCTTCGAGCTCCTGCCAAACCACCCCGACCCTTGACTCGTGTTTCTTGCGGGTGGCTTGTTCCTTATCCGCTTTCTTCTGGGCCTCGCTCAAAACTTTCTAGAGGGACTGCACCTCGGCCGCAGCTCCTATGAAGCATCATATTAACATGATCAACACAAACTATTCTTATCATTTTAAGATCTGAATAGGCCATTGCGTACCTTGTTTGTCCTCAAGATGTTTTTTGACACGGCCGAGCTCTTCATCGGCCCCCTCCAGCCTCTTCTTCAGTTTGGATACTTCGGCAGAATGGGAGGTCGCAGCCAGCATCGACGTGTGCTTATTCGCATAGACATATATGATTAGTCTCCTATGAAAATTATTCGATCCTCTGTCCATCCTTTCTTTTCGAACACGGGACAGAGTCTCAGGGGCTACTATTTGTACTACGGTGTTCTTTTTGCATAATTTCGTCACGTACCTCAAAGCATGTTAGAAGGCTGGTGCAAGCTTCGGTCAATCTGCTCTTAGCGGACTGAACCCTCTCAACCACCGTACACATAAGGATACGGTGTTCTTCTACAATGGAAGCACCTTGGAGTGCTTCCAGTAGAGTATCCGGTGCCTCCGGATGCACAGAGCTCACCGGCGGAATAGGTGCACCTCCTTCTTTTGAAGGAGGTTGCTTACCTGATTTCGGGGCCGTAGGGGCCTCCGGAATAGTATTCGGCTGGGGGCCGAATTGGATATGGCCCCCATAGCCAGTCTCCAGGGGGGTCTGCTCCCCCATGTGTCCGACGGCCAAGGTATCACCCTCTGGCACCCCCTCAGCGGTCTCCTGTACCTCTCCCTGGCGTGGGAGGGTCCTTCGGGACAACACTTCGGCGTCGTCCGTAGTCTTGGGGGAGGAGGCCGGCAAAAGCGATCCGCTGTCCATCACATTTGGATCCAGCGAATTCCTCGAAGATGAGGATCGCTAGAGGCGGATGAGACACGGACTGCAGTGTATGATTCAACATATTAAAGCCACGAAGTAAAGGAGCTGGATACATATGTGTGTAAGTGCCTTTGAGTACTTATGATCCGGCCAGGGGCTTCTTCCTGGGACGCCACTCAGGGCTGCTATCGGTGTCCGATTCAGAATCGTCCGCAAGGGAGACTCTCCCTTTCTTGGACGCCTCGGCCTCTGCCTCCAGATCCGTGGAGGCCGCCCTTTGCTTCATTCCCCCTCGGGGGGAGAATTTATTTCCTCCTCCTCGTCATTCTCGGCGGGGGAGGAGTGGGTTTCAGCGTCTTCGGATGTTGCGTCCAAAGTGCCTTTACGGCGGAGGCTGCTTCTTGTCTCCTGGCCCTTCTTCTTGGACTTCTTCTCCAGCGCCTGGTAGGGCGCCGGAACCAGCATCTTCATCAGGAGCGGGATAGCTGGGTTTTCAGGCAGCAGAGCAGGACACTGGACCCGCTCCGCCTTCTTTACGCAGCTCTGAAAAGACAAATGGAGAAACTTAGACATCTTCCTTGAATGCACAGGAAGAGATACACCTTGAAGTATGAAGAACTTACCGGACTGGCTAGATGGGTCAGGTCATATCCGCGGCCCTCGGACATCTGCGGCCACGTCTAATTGGCCTTGTAAAGCACCTTCTAGATACCTTCATGCGTGGAGCCGAAGAACTGTCGTAAGGTCTGGTGCTTGGTCGGATCGAATTCCCACAAATGGCAAGTCCGGCTTTGGCAGGGAAGGATCCGGCAGAAAAGCATCACCTGGATCACATTGACGAGCTTGATGTTCGTGTCCACCAAGCTCTTCACGCACGCCTGCAGCGCTGATATCTCGTCTGATGATGACCAGTCTTGTCAGATTTCGGGTTCCGGCAAAACCCTTGAGGTTCGAACACTAGGGTGTGCACGAAGATATCTCCTCCCTCTAGCTCACGCCCTCACCACAATCTCAAGGCTCAGTGTGTCGAACTCGCAGAACAAAGGGACACAAGATTTATACTGGTTCGGGCCACCGATGTGGTGTAATACCCTACTCTAGTGTGGTGTGGTGGATTGCCTCTTGGGCTGAGTATGAACAGTTACCAGGGAAGAACAGCCTCTTGAGGAGAGGTGCTCTTGTGCTTGGTGAGTTTGTGTGCCTTGGTGGAATGGATCCGGCCCAAGATGATATATCTCCCCACAATGGTGGCTAGTCCTATATATAGAGGCCCAAGTCCTCTTCCCAAATATTAGGCGGGAAGGGATCCCACAATGGCCAATTTGAAGGGGGACAGCTAGTACAAGCTATCCTGACAAAAGATGGTCTTTGAATGCCAAAGGCTCTGGTGATGACGTCGTCCTGGGCTCCATGGTGCCCTCCGTCCTGCCGTCCTACTATTCTTGGTCTCGTTGCACCGATATGGAAACCTTTGCTTGACGCCTCGAGACACCGCGCCTGCGCTTGCCTCTTTAGCACTAAAGAGGAAACGAGAACACTACATGCGATGGTGCCCGCCTAGCCCTGGTCGTCATGGCTTGTGTCACAGGAACCTTGTGAGGTGCCCCTTGCCTTGATCTCTCCGCCCCTCATGAGCCAGCCTGGTGAGGCTGCCCCCGAGGAGGTCTTGCGTCGTCTGTCTCGTGAGGCTTGGCCCCTCGCTAGGGTCTTGAGTGTTTGCTGGTGAAGATGGGCCGTACAGGGCCGCTGGCGGAGCCATGCCGTGGGCCGTAGGCAGGCAAGTCTGGGGACCCCCGTTCCCAGGACACCTACAGTAGCCCCGGGCCCAAGGCGCGCTCGGACTTGGCTTTGAGGCGAAGCCAAGGGGCAAGTGTGGAGCGCCACGGGCCCCAACATCATGTGGCCTCGCTTGACGCTTGGTGATTGATTGGACGTGGGCGTCTCCGCTTCCCCACGCTACCTCGGCAACTGCCCGACTTGATGAGTCCCTGATTCATGCAGAAAAAAGGTCATTATTACCTTAGATCATGGAGGCCGGTGGTTGGCCTCCTCCTGGCTAAAGAGGGGAAGGGGGAGCGGAGCCCCCGCCACCCATCTCTTCCTTCACTCCTCCTGCTTCTTCCTCTTCCTTCCTTCCTTGCTAGCGGCAACACTCATGGCACCGGCGAAGAGGTTCTCGGCCACAAAGAAGGGGAAGGCCCGCCAGGAGGGGCCGGCGAAGAGGTTCTCAGTCGCAGAAAAGGGCAAGGCCCGCCAGGAGGGGCCCGGCTCGCCGCCACCCAAGAGGGGGCGTGGTCGCCCGCGCAAGCACGCCGTGACCCCCACCGTGGCCCCTCGCGGCAGTGGCGGCGCCTCCCTGCACGGCGGGAGTCGCCCAGGTCATGGCAATCCCGTCGATGAAGTGAGGCGCGCTATGGTTGCACGAACTCCTCGGTTGCCCTTCCATTCGACGGAGGTGATGCCGGAGTTCATCGTGTGGTCGGAGAACCCGACTGGCACCTGGCTTCATCTCCCGCGCTTCTTCGTCGGTGAACTGCCGGCCATGGGTCCAGGCGGTCTTTGGCTGCAGGCGGACGGCTGCTGCAGCAAGGCTTTGTGGGTCACGGTGGAAGTCTCTGGCACAGGAAACACGGCCCTGGCCCGCGGCTGGCACACGTTTGCCCATGTGCGCGGCCTGGGCAGGCGGTGTACCCTCCACTTCAAGTACGACGGTGACGCGACCCTCTACGTGCGGGTATTTGGGGAAGATGGTCAACGTGTTGGGTGCTTCCCTGAGGACAACGACGGCGATGAGGTTCTCGGCCTTAGCGATGGTTGTGACGAGGATGGATGTGGCCTCGTCCTCGGCGCTAGCCACGGCTCGTCCAGCTACGGCGGCTCCTCCAGCGACAGCTCCAGTAGTGGCGGCTATGACCAGCCGCCGCGCCTGTTTCGAGGGTGGCAGTTGGTTGTCTCGTCGCCATGCTCCAGTGAAGCGCGAGGAGGGGTCTGGCTGAGCCCAGGAGAGCGCCATGGGCCCGTCCTCGCGAACTTCTATGGGGGCACGCGCCACTTGTTTTGTTCTTTCCTTCCTGCATTTAAGAAGAAACAAGTATGGGCCCTGCAGGGGCGTGTAATGAACCATGATTTCCAAGTCGCTATGTTATGTGTATCGTCCCTGCGTCGTGTTGTGGTACCAGCGTTTTATGTAGGTGTGTAGAGATAACTTAGCTTGATGTGTCTGAAGTAGTTTCCGCCTCGTGAGGCGCGCATTTCCTAGTACCTGGCGAGGCCTCCTTTGCTCGGGAGGCATCTAGGAACTGCAAAAAATTCGTTAGGAAACTCTTATTCTTCCGAATCCTGGTCGCAGGCGTCGCCGGCCATGACCCAGCGCTTCGTATCGCGGTACCCGAGGGGCACGGATTGAGAGAGGTGCGCCAGTTTGCGGGCTTGGGCGAGGGTGCCTCGCGAAGAACAGGAAAAACGGCCACGAGGGCACTTGTCTAGCCCCCTCGCGAGGCATGCGAGGGAGAGCATGGACCAAAACAAAGATCCAAGGAAGAACAGAGGAAAAGGCGATCGAACCAAGAGGACAAGAAAAAACAGTATGCAACTTCCATTAAGAAAAAGGGGGCAAGCCAACTACAGAAAGCAAATGAAAAGCTGCGTCCGGCACCTAGTCTAGTCTTGTCACTAGAGCGGAGCTAAGTGTTGTCGGCGTTCTGGCGACGGGGGTCCCCAGACTTGCTTGCCTGTGGCCCGCGGCGTGGCTCCTCCAGCGGCCCCGTACGGCCCATCTTCACTAGCAAACATTCAAGACCCTCGCGAGGGTCCAAGCCTCGCGAGGCGGACAATGCAAGACCTCCTCAGGGGCGGCCTCACCAGGCTGGCTCATGAGGGGCAGAGAGATCAAGGCAAGGTGAACCTTGCGAGGTTCCAATGACGTAAACCATGATGATTGAGACCAGGCGGGCGCCAGCGAGCACAATGTCCTCATTTCCTCTTTGGTGCTAAGAAGGCAAGCGCAGGCGAGGAGTTCCAAGGCATCAGGCAAAGGTTTCCATATCGGTGCAACAAGACCAAGACCAACAGGACAGCAGGATGGAGGTCACCGTGGAGCCAAGACGGCGTCACCACTAGAGCCTTTGGCAGGCGAAGACTACTTTTGTCAGGATAGCTTGTACTAGTTGCCCCCCTTCAAATTGGTCGTTGTGGGATCCCTTCCCGCTCAATATTTGGGAATAGGACTAGGGCCTCTATAAATAGGACTAGCCACCACCATAGCTAGGGCATGATCTGATCGGATATGGGATCGAAGCCATTCCATCCTTAGCCTCACACAAGTTCACCGAGCATAAGAACACCTCTCCGCAGGAGGCTGTTCTTCCCTCATAACTGTGCATCCTATGCCCAAGAGGCAATCCACCACACGATACTGGAGTAGGGTATTACACCACAACGGTGGCCCGAACCAGTATAAATCTTGTCTTGTGTTCTTTGGGTTCCTCAAGCTAGGTCGTGAGATCGTTGAGTGTGCGAGCTAGAGAGGGGGGAGATCTTCGTGCGAACCCCAGTTTTCGAACCTCAAGGGTTTTTCCAAAACCCGAAATCTGACATTTGCCGCGCTAGGTAGCGGTACGCCGGAGTCTTCCTTTCGCTAGTCGATCCATCGACACTCCGCAGCTCCGATGTCCAGCGACCCGAGGACCAACGCCGACCGGTGGGGAGCCTAGCTGGCCCGGGCAGCCCCCCTACCCAAGAAGACCTCAACCCCGCGCCCCAGGCAACACGCGCACCACCAAGCGCTGTAGGGCATGGTCAAGCGCCATCCACCCTTACTCCATGCCAAGTACAGGCAGCTGCAAGGGCTTCAAGCCATGCCGCGGCCACGACGTCGCACACCCAATAGGAACAAGCAAACATGAGGGGCGCGCTCATAGTGGCTCGTGAGCTACTATGATGCCGGGTGATGGAGAGCGGCCGGGATGCACTGCTGGAGCGCGTCGCTGAGCTACTAGACGCCGTGGTGAAAGTGCAACTATCCCTAGGTGCTTTTGGTAATTCCTAACAACATATAGCTCATTGAGCTAATGCTATTCCAAGATTAATATTTCAGGAAAAGCTCAATGAATGGCATGGCATGGATGACGAATGTGGACCCCTCAAAATACTAAGGACAAAGATTGGCTCAAGCTCAAAGCTCAAGACTCTACATTTTATATTTTAGTGATCCAAGATCACATTGAGTCTCTAGGAAAAGCCAATACTATCAAGGAGGGATGAGGTGTTGTTTAATGAGGTTCTTGCTTCATAGTGCTTACTGATATGCTCCAAAACCCTCAACTACCTTCCCACATCCACATATGACCTAAACCAAAGTCAAACTCGGCCCCACCGATTCTTTCTATCCGGCGCCACCGAGTTCAGATGTCATAGCCACTGCCACAAACCCTAGGCAAATCGGTCTCACCGATAGGGATTTCGGTCACACCGAGATGGGATTGTAATCTCTCTGTTTCCCTTCGTAACGTTTCGGTCCTACCGAGATGAGCGATCGGTCCCATCGAGATTGCAATGTAAACTCTCTGGTTAGCTTTTTACCAAAATCAGTCCCACCGAGTTTGTGTAATCGGTCACACCGAGATTACATTATGCCCTAACCCTAACCATATCGGTCCTACCAAGTTGCATCTCAGTCCCACCAAAAATCCTAACGGTCACTAGGTTTGCTAAATCGGTCCGACTGAGTTTCTCCATTCGGTCTCACCGATATTGGTAAATTGTGTGTAACGGTTAGTTTTTGTGTGGAGGCTATATATACCTCTCCAGCCACTCTTCATTCGTGGAAAGAGCCATTAGAACATACCTACACTTCCAATACACATTTTCTGAGAGAGAACCACCTACTCATGTGTTGAGGCCAGGATATTCCATTCCTACCATATGAATCTTGATCTCTAGCCTTCCCAAGTTGCTTTCCACTCAAATCTTCTTTCCACCAAATTCATATCCTGTGAGAGAGAGTTGAGTGTTGGGGAGACTATCATTTGAAGCACAAGAGCAAGGAGTTCATCATCAACACACCATTTGTTACTCCTTGGAGAGTGGTGTCTCCTAGATTGGCTAGGTGTCACTTGGGAGCCTCCGACAAAGATTGTAGAGTTGAACCAAGGAGTTTGTAAGGGCAAGGAGATCGCCTACTTCGTGAAGATCTACCGCTAGTGAGGCAAGTCCTTCATGGGCGATGGCCATGATGGGATAGACAAGGTTGCTTCTTCGTGGACCCTTCGTGGGTGGAGCCCTCCATGGACTTGCGCAACTGTTACCCTTCGTGGGTTGAAGTCTCCATCAACGTGGATGTACGATAGCACCACCTATCGGAACCACGACAAAAACATCTGTGTCTCCAATTGCGTTTGAATTCTCCAAAACCCTTCCCTTTACATTCTTGCAAGTTGCATGCTTTACTTTCCGCTGCTCATAGACTCTTTGCATGCTTGCTTGAATTTTGTTAAGATTGCTTGACTTGTGCTAAGATAGCTAAAATCTGCCAAAGACTAAAATTGGGAAAAGGACAGATTTTTATTTGGTCAAGTAGTCTAATCACCCCCTCCCCTCTAGACATACTTTCGATCCTACAAGTGGTATCAGAGCTTTGGTCTCCATTTGCTTTGATTTCCATAGCTTTTGGTGGTCATAGCCTTGGTTTCACAACCTATGAGAGTATGGCATCAAGCGAGGGAAATTATCACCGTAGAGGTCCTTACTTTGATGGTACTAATTTTGCTAGTTGGAAGCATAAGATGAAAATGCATATTCTTGGACATAACCCCGCCGTTTGGGCTATTGTGTGTGTTGGCTTGCAAGGTGAATTCTTTGATGGGAGAGAACCGAATCGTGAAGCTACCGCTGATGAGTTGAAGATGCTACAATACAATGTTCAAGCTTATGATATCCTCTTCAACGGATTGTGCCCCGAAGAATTCAACAAAATCAGCCGTCTTGAGAATGCAAAGGAAATTTGGGATACTTTGATTGATATGCACGAAGGTACCGACTCCGTCAAGGAATCCAAGTTGGATGTGCTTCAAAGTCAACTTGACAAGTTCAAAATGAAGGATGGTGAAGGTGTCGCTGAAATGTACTCTAGGCTTGCTCTCATCACAAATGAGATTTCCGGCTTAGGAAGTGAAGAGATGACCGACAAATTCATCATCAAGAAGATCCTAAGAGCCTTGGATGGAAAATACGATACCGTATGCACATTGATCCAAATGATGCCAAATTACAAAGATCTCTAGCCTACGGAAGTCCTTGGAAGAATTGTTGCACATGAGATGTCACTCAAGGATAAGGAGGAGCTCCATAACAAGTCAAGTGGTGCTTACAAAGCCTCATGTGAAGCCCCCACATCATCAAGTGAGAAACAAACCTTCAATGAAGAATTGAGCCTAATGGTGAAGAACTTCAACAAGTTTGACAAGAGTAGAAGCAAGGAGAGAAGTTCCAAATCAAGGTCCTACAATGACAAAAGATCTTCTAGTCGAGAGCGAAACTGCTACAATTGTGGAAGACCCGGACACTACTCCAATGAGTGTACGGCTCCTCACAAGAGAAGAGAAGATTCTCCCAAAAGAAGAAGTAGAAGAGAAGAATCACCATCAAGGGAGAGAAGGAGTAGGGATGATCGATATGAACGAAGACACCATCGGAGAAGCAAGGATTCAGAAAGGAAGGACAAGTCATCAAGGAGCTACACAAAACGAAGACATCAAGCTCATGTTGGTGAATGGGTATCCTAATCCGACTCCGACAATGACTCCGAGAGAAGCTATCACTCCGACTCCGAATATACTCAAGATGAAGGTGTTGCCGAACTAGCACTTATGTCAACCAACTCCTACGACATATTTGATTCACCAAATGAAGGAATTGGAAGATGCTTCATGGTCAAAGGTCCAAAGGTATCACACCCCGAGTATGTTGATTTCAATAGTGATGAAGATGACTTGTTAGGTGATGATGAGTTACTTGTTGACAACTATAGTGATGAATACTATAATGAAACGAATGACAATGATAAGGAGAGGATTGAGTCTCTAACTAAAGAACTAAACACTCTTAAGTTAGCTCATGAAACTATCTTAGGAGATCATCGAGAACTTTTAAGGACTCATGAGAAATTATGTTTTGAGAAGCTCAATCTTGATCAAGAGCATGAGTTCTTAAAGGCAATCAATGATGATCTTCGCAAGAAAAGTTCTTCTTACTTTGTGAAGCGTTTACTCTTATACACTTACATGCCTCAAGTCAAGTCTAGTAACAAGAACAAGAAGGATTCTTCCTCTAGTAGTAAGAATAATCATGCTAAATCCAATGTTGTTGCTTCTAGTAGTTCTCTTGATTCCACTAATGATTCTCTTAGCCAAGTTACACTTGAGCAAGAAAATATCTTATTGAAGGGAATTATAGAGAAATGTGTTTACAAGAGCCTTGCCAGGAGTAAGCAATTCGAGGAAATTGTACGCAAGCAAGGAAGGCGCCGGGAGAATCAAGGTGTTGGTTTTGAACGAAAGTTCAATGCCAATGGAGTTGAGTGGGAAGAAGATCAATACCCCAAGACGAAGTTTGTTCCTCAACAAGAGAAGTATGATCCTACTTCTTCCACCACATGACCACAAGCAAAAAGGGAAGGACAAGCTTCAAGAGGAAATCGATGCATTTGAAGAAGCTCCTAAGGCCTTGGTCAAGTGGGTTCCAAAAACTACATCAAGTTCCACTTCATCAAGTACAACTACAACTTAGAGGATTCCCTTCAAGATGGTGTGGATCCCGAAGAAGAATAACTAGAGAGTTCTTGAGGGTGACTCTGCCAACATACTTCACTCTTATCATTTTGGCATGAACAAGTGCAATCAACTTCCACATCTTGCACTAGTTCAAGGAGTCACAAACCCTCTTTTTGGTAAGACAAGGGACAAGGTAACCTAAAGCTTTCATAGACATCATCTTGTGTGTGCATCACTCTATGTCTATGGATATCCTTGTTTGTTCCTTGTGGGACTAACCCGTGTAGGTATTGAAAGTGCAACTCACTCCAAAGGATAGCTCCAAATGGTCTACATCAACATAGAGCATTCACATCTTCAACACCTACATGAAGTCATCATCGACAAAACCCAAGGTTATTTCATCCCTCTTAGGGGGGATCTCACATCTAGGGGGAGCTTTACTCTAACAATTGAGTTAAAGCAACTCTAATGGTGTGAACACAACAACGCTTTATGTAAAAGTGGTAAACCCACTTGTGCTCAAACAATGAGTATGACCTATGATCAAATGTTCTCATTTGACTCCTAAGTCATTATACTCATATATAGATGACCTAGTCATCGCCAATTGCTTGATAGATGCGAGAATTGTTTGTGCATGCTTTGCCACATATTTCATTTGCCATTTTATTGTGTGAGCATGTTGGGTGCATAATTTACTCATTCGAGGACATCCACTTGTTGTTTTGATTGATTGGTTTCCTTTTCTTTTGGCCAAGTGGATGGACAAGAATGCCTAAGAACCTTCTCTAGCTATCTATGCTTTTCTCGTCTCAAACTCTATTCATGCTGCATCACAAAATTTGATCAGGTCAGATTCGAACCACTCTGTGTGAGGAGCACTCGGAGTCCCCGATTCGTCATAGACTTAAACTTCCAAAAATTCTTTGTGTGTTTCGGTCTGACCGATTCACCCATTTCGGTCATACCGAGATCACTAGGTCGATCTAGGTTTTCAACCTCGGTGCAACCGATTCGAACTTTTCGGTCACACCGAGTTTCAGTAACTGCTTGCAGTTATGAATCTCGGTGCCACCGAGTTGTTCCACTCGGTCACACCGACAGGGTCGGGCTATATATATCCACGAGTCAAATTTTGGAAAACTTTCCAAACCTCCTCGACCCGCGCTTAGCCTGCTCTACCTCCAGGGTCTCGGGATCGTCCTCCTCGTCGCCAGCCGCCTCCTGCCGCTGGTCTCTGCCGCCGTCAACGGAATCAACCCCGCCGTTGCCGCCGTAGCGAGTTCATGGTCGAACTAGGGTATGAACTCGATCACTGTGCTATCCTTATCTGATTCCTATCACATTGTGTTCGCCATGTATCTTGCCACGATTGAGATCATTCTTATCTAGTCAAAACACTCCGTAGTTTAGTCGTGAATTGAAAATTTAGGGTTAGGTTTCCGCCGAAACCATCTCGGACCCACCGAGTTGTGGAACTCGGTACCACCGATTCGGCTTAGGCCATTGCACATGTGATTCTCGGTCTGACCGAGAATTGCAAATCGGTGTGACCGAGTTCAGGACTTTGTGAAACCCTTGCAGTCTCGGTGCCACCGAACTGTGACTCGGTCTGACCGAGCTCACTAGTTTAGGTTCCAACAGCTGCTTCGGTATCACCGAGTTTACAAATCGGTTGATCCGAAATGCTTTCTGTGGAAAACTAAAACTAAGTTTTTAATTCATTCTTTTGCAAAAACCTCTGTATTTTGCGATGCTCATCCACTCTATCTCATCTATAATCTATTCACAGGGTCTGATGTCAGTGTTTGCAATATGTCTGATCAGAGTGACAACTAGAACAAGTCAGAGGAGCAGGTTCACTTGAGTGAGGGCACTAGTCCCTCTAGCAGCTCAGATGATGGTAGCAGGAGCACCCCAAGCAACTTACCCAAAGCTGCCACCAGGGCCAGCAAGAAAAGAACCTGAGAGTCAGAGGATGAGGACTATGTGGCTGAGGAAGAAGAAACCACCTCAAAGAGGGAAGTCCTGAAGAAGGAATATGGCACAGCTGCTTCCACCAAGCCAGGCATGAAGCAAAAGGTTCCTGCCAAGAGAGCTCCAATGTCTAAGGCCAGAGCATCTACTCAAGAGACTTTGGGATTTGCACCCAAAGAGCAGGTTGTGGCAGAGAAGAAGAGGAAAGAGAGGGTCAAGAAGACCACTGCCAGAGTGCTTGGGAGATCCTCAATCATGAGAGATTCTGAAGAGGAAGAAGATGTTGCACCAGCACCCAAAGCTCAGAAGCTTATGGGTGATGCCATCAGGGCAGGGGCTGTTCCATCTAAGCCTAAGACTGCTCCAAAGGCTGCTTCTCCAGCTCCAAAGCCAAAACCAAAGAGGAGCACCAGGAACATCCCTGCTGAGGAGAAGAACAAGGCCCCAGTGCCTGAAGCTGAAATGGAATCAGAAGATGATGAGTCACATGTCTTCAGGAAGTTGAAGCCAAAAATTCCAGATCACAATGATGCTCATCCAGTAGCTGAGAACATGAAGATCAGGAAGGACTCGGGATTGAGGCTATGGAGAGAGTCTGATCCATATGCCACCAGGAGAAGGACTGCTGTGGACTACAGGTTCCATACAAAGGAACATCAGGACTTCTATGAGACCATCTTGCTTGACAAGAAGCCCATAGTGTGTGACATGAGATGGGTCGACTGGGACTACATCAAGGAAAAGGAGGATCACTATCCAGGTGTATATGAAAGTTTCAAGGCTTGTGGAGTTGATGAGTTTGTGGCTCAGAAGCTCACAAAATGGAATGATGAGTTTATCATGCAGTTCTACTCCACAGCTCACTTCTACCCAGATGGAAGGATTGTCTGGATGTCTGAAGGTACTAGGTACCAGTCCATGGTTGCTGAATGGGCGAAGTTGATCAATGCTCCAAAAG
The DNA here is from genome assembly GCF_056163025.1 of Triticum urartu. Lineage (NCBI taxonomy): Eukaryota > Viridiplantae > Streptophyta > Magnoliopsida > Poales > Poaceae > Triticum > Triticum urartu. The sequence goes on along the minus strand of NC_141873.1, from coordinate 162,038,236 downwards.
AGAGTGAAGATGACTTGGATGTCTATGCCAACAAGAAGAAGGATCACAACTCCATGGCACACATGTACAAAGGAGATCCCAGATGCTGCTCTTGAGACACACAAGTTTGGATCTGTACATTACCTTCTGTCAGGCTTGCATACTATCAACTGGATCCTCAGGCACACTCTCTTGCCAAAGTCAGGTGATCACAAGATGATCAGAGGCCGTGCAATTAACTTGCTTCACATCTTTGATGTCCCACAGAAGTTCAAAGTCATGAGCCTTATAGTTGAAACTATCAAGAGGACGGCTGCTGATCAGAAGAGGAGTTGTGGGTATGCCCCACAGATTCAGGAGCTGATTAACTCCAAGATGGGCACTGGTACATATCTGCTGGACAAGGAGCACATGCCTATCTATCCAGACTTTGAGGACAACCAAGTGGTGATGGATGAAAATGAACCATCTTCTGTGCACGCACAAGCCAAGAAGGAGAAGGCAATGGCTGAAAAGGCTGCAAGGATGCCAACTACTGAAGAAGCATCTTAGTATCTTCTGAAGAGCAAGCAAGATAAGCTTGGCTACTTGATTGCCTCCACTCTGAGGATTGAGAAGGGATTGGCCACCCTGACTCAAAACCAGGAGAGCTTGGAGAGGATCATGGAGCAGAAGTTCTATAACTTGGATGTGAAGGTAACTAAGATCCAGTCTGTTGTGGAGCAACTTCAGGATGATATGCAGGAGAGGAAGGGCAAGACAACCACTGATGCATTTGCCAGAGTGCCTAGAGCTTAGAGGTCTGCTGCAGTGCCTGTTCCAGACACCAGAGCCACTTCGTCTGCACCAGCTACAGCTTCAGTGCCACCAGCTCCATCACCTACTCCATCAGCTCCATCTACACCGACTGAAGCCTTTGTTCTTGGAGTTATCCGGACACCACCACCTAAAGACCAAGCCCGAGAGACAATTTAGTGATATGCATTTTCTAGGAACTTTTTGGTAACTTGTTGCCAAATGGGGAGAAAAATGTATAGATCATAGGCTTCGAGAGAGAGCGTTTCTTTTTATTCTCTCTTGCTTTGGTGGTTGAACTTTATTTGCTTTGCTTGTTTGAGATACTCTCTGTCTGTGTGATACTTGGATGATCATGTGTTTGATCATATACTACTTTAATGCTTGTTGGATGACATTATCATTTTATCCCTATATGATCATTCCCTTTGCTTGGTGATGAGTGCATGTATTTAATTATTATCATTTTGAGCGCTCCACCAAGATGTATGTGACATGGAAGAGTAACCCATGAGCCTAATTCTCTGTGTATTTGCAGTCCAAAGCAAATCATAAAATATGCACAAATTTAGGGGGAGCTCTTGCTTTTCACATACTTCTCAAAGCGACAATGCTTTTCACTCTTACTATCATTTGTTGAAGCTTTGATCTATATGTTGTCATCAATTACCAAAAAGGGGGAGATTGAAAGTGCAACTATCCCTAGGTGGTTTTGGTAATTCCTAACAACATATAGCTCATGGAGCTAATGCTATTCCAAGATTAATATTTCAGGAAAAGCTCAATGAATGGCATGGCATGGATGAGGAATGTGGACCCCTCAAAATACTAAGGACAAAAATATTGGCTCAAGCTCAAAGCTCAAGACTCTACATTTTATATTTTAGTGATCCAAGATCACATTGAGTCTATAGGAAAAGCCAATACTATCAAGGAGGGGTGAGGTGTTGTTTAATGAGGTTCTTGCTTCATAGTGCTTAGTGATATGATCCAAAACCCTCAACTACCTTCCCACATCCACATATGACCTAAACCAAAGTCAAACTCGGCCCCACTGATTCTTTCTATCCGGCGCCACCGAGTTCAGATGTCATAGCCACTGCCACAAACCCTAGGCAAATCGGTCTCACCGATAGGGACTTCGGTCACACCGAGATGGGGTTGTAATCTCTCTGTTTCCCTTCGTAACGTTTCGGTCCTACCGAGATGAGCGATTGGTCCCACAGAGATTGCAATGTAAACTCTCTGATTAGCTTATTACCAAAACCGGTCCCACCGAGTTTGTGTAATCGGTCACACTGAGATTACGTTATGCCCTAACCCTAACCATATCGGTCCTACCAAGTTGCATCTCAGTCCCACCGAAAATCCTAACGGTCACTAGGTTTGCTAAATCGGTCCGACCGAGTTTCTCCATTCGGTATCACCGAGATTGGTAACCGTACCCCTTCGTGGGTTGAAGTCTCCATCAACGTGGATGTACGATAGCACCACCTATCGGAACCACGGCAAAAACATCTGTGTCTCCAATTGCGTTTGAATTCTCCAAACCCTTCCCTTTACATTCTTGCAAGTTGCATGCTTTACTTTCCGCTGCTCATAGACTCTTTGCATGCTTGCTTGAATTGTGTTAAGATTGCTTGACTTGTGCTAAGATAGCTAAAATCTGCCAAAGACTAAAATTGGGAAAAGGATAGATTTTTATTTGGTCAAGTAGTCTAATCACCCCCCCTCTAGACATACTTTCAATCCTACACGCGGCCTCCGGAGCGCCTCCCTTCTGTTCCCTGCTTACACCTCAGGCCGCGGACGGATCGCATGGCGGGCCTCGCCACGCCCGCGCGCCCCCTGGCGCGCCTCTGGGCTCCATCGACACTAGCATGGCCAACGGCACAGGACGCCCAATCGCACCCCCGCCACCTCCAACAAGCGCAGGTACGAACGTCGCCACCTACGGCCCTGGCGAGATGCCGCCCTACCATCCTCTGGGCGGTGCGCTGGGTCGAGCAACATGGAGCGTGGGGCACTATGGCGAGGTCTTCGAGGCGACAGCCTCGGAGCCCTATGTATCCTGCATGATGGACCAGGAGTACGCGCTGGAAGACGACCCTAGCTCATTCCTCGAGCCGAGCTGGGAGGGGGAGGTACTAGAAGCTGGGGCCTTCCAGGAGCCTCCCGGAAGCCTCACCAACCATGCCAGCAACAACAGCTATAGGGTACCACTAATCTCTCAGGAGCAAGCTTACGCTAACCATGGGTCGCAGGAGGGTCAGGTCACGGTGGCGGACGGCGGCCCCAGCTCAGCGGCCCCCCTTCCGCCAGGGGGAGCGCACTGGGGGTTGCCGGGGAGGAGCCGGGAGAAAGACCCCTCCCCGCATCGCGCGGAGCAAGACATCCCCCGGAGGTAGGCCCTCTGTCGGGGAGGTGCCGGCGAGCCTTCCACCGGCAGAGAACCCGTGGTCGTCGAGGGCACCGCTGGCGTCCCCTTTGCCCCCTGGTGTCGTCCTGGTTACCGGTCGCCCCCACTGGTGGTCGAGGGTGGCACAAGGCGGGGGCCTTGTCTGGCGATATGAAGTAAGGCTCGTGGCTGTGAAGATCTCCGCTCGTGACACTCTCACGTAATAATGAGTGGGGCTGTACACGCCCCGGAGTCTCAGGAGTGCCGCCCTCGGGCCTCGGGGGCTCCCTCCCATGACTAGTGGCAGCACTTAGCTCTGTGCTGGTGAGAAAACAAGAAGACTAGACTAGGTGTCGGACGCGGCCATTTGCTTTCAATCTCTCTTTTTGTAGCCCTATTTTCTGGCTTCGGATTTAAGTTGAAGCTGAATTTTCGTTGATATGCACGGGGGGTGTCTTTTCTCATTCGTGCGATTTCTTGCGATTTGGCTCCTTGCCCTGGTTCAGGGTTCACCCCTGTTGCCTCCCCCTCGAGAGCTCCTCGCAAGTGAGGGCTGGGCACGGCACGCGTGCGCTGTGCACATGTCCTTCCATGGCTAAATGCTCGCTTCTCGCGAGGCCCCCTCGGGCGGATCGGCAGGGTCCTCCGGAACTCAAGACCTCGTGGCTCGGTCCGGAACTGGCCCGGACAAAGGTAAACTACAGCAGTAGGCTCATGGCAGGGCTCGCGGATTTATGAAAACACATCTTTAGCCTAGCCTAAAGAACAAAAACAATAATCTGTTTACATGAGGGGCTTCCCCTCCCAAAATGCTCTTACAACCTTCAGGGCCGTGCCCTAGCTTTCATATGCAGGGTCAACGACAAGGAAGTGCGGGTTCAATCGGACATATCGCTCGCCGCATCCTCTGGGTCGCCCTCAGACGCATCGCTGGTGTCGCTGTCACCATCGCCGACGTCTCCGGCATCGTCACCGGCACCGCCCTCGCCATCGTCCACCACGCCAGCTTCATCTGTAGCGACCACCACCGCGTCATCCTCAGAGGTGAAGGCCCTGACTAGGGCGTCCACATTGTCCTCAACTCAGCGTGCTAGGTTGTCCCGGATGGCCTGGGGCACAGGGGCAATGGCGGCGTCGAAGTCAAAGTTGGGGTAGGTGTTCTGGAGATGGCTGAAGACACAGGAGAATGCACCCTTGAGCAGGCCGCGGCTCCTCTCCTCGACAAGCACGCAAGCCCTCTCGGATCAATTCTCCAAGCGCGTCACCACGTCGGTAAAGAAAAGGAGGTGACTGACGTAGTTGTCCGAGTGGGGATGAGGTGCATTCTTGTCACAGACGGCGCCCAGCACTGCATTGGCTCTGGTCCTGAGGTTTTGGAGCATGGGGGCATGCTAGCGCTCCAGCATGCGCCGCCGGAGCGCTTCCTCCCTGCCCTGCTGCACGGAGGATTCGGCGTCGGTGACCCGCTGATGAAGAGAAGACAGCTCGGCACGTGCGAAAGCCAGCTCGGCTTGCACTGAAGACAGGGTGGCTACGGTGGCTTTCTCGCGACTTTTAGCTTCGTCCAGCCCTGACCTGAGGGCCTTGGTCCTGCCCACAGCCTCGGCCTCCACAAGCATCAACTTCAGGTCGTACCTGCCCACAAGGTTCGTGCGAGCCTCAGCCACTCGGTGATCGACTTCCTCTTGGGCCTTGGCCTCGCATGCGCCGACAACGTCCTCAGCTTGGGCAACCTGGCGCTCCCTCGTCTCCAACCACTCGAGCTCAAGGCTGCGCTTCGCGGCTTCCAGCGCCAGCACCTCCTCGTGCCTCAGGATCTCTTCCTCCTCGACATGTGTCCCCCTCGTCGACGCTAAGGCGGCCTTGCGCGCCTCCACTTGCTGCTCCAGGGAAGCACTCCAGGCTTGGAGCTCCCACGCGCGCTTCTCTGTGATCTCGCGACATCGATCAGCTTCCCGAGCTTCTTCCAAAGCGCGGGCGCAAGCTTCGCGCGAGGTCGCAAGAGACGCCTCGGCCTTCGCATTATCAAGCTCGCGTTGGTGGCGCCCAAGGTTGATGGCCAGCTTCAGCTTATGACACTCCTCCACCAGCCGAAGACCCTCGGCCTCGAGGCACGCGTCTACATCCACGAGCTCCCCGCCAAGACAGTCCACCGCGCCCATCGCCTCCCGGAAGAGCTCGTGGAGGACAATGCTCCTTTCATGCGCAGCTTTGAGCGTGCAGCCGGCTCCGTCCTCCACAGCAGGGGTCGTCGACGGGACCTGAAGCGGCTCGCCCCTTTCCTACAGGGGGCTGGGGGCTGGCGCCCCTCCGGACGCCGACTGGGCTTCAGCAGGAGCCCGGTTTGGATGAGGCTCACCGCTCGAAGAAGGGACCAAGACCGAAGCCATCCAGTCGCCGTCCATAACGAGAGGAGGAGACCTTGGCACGCTCGTCACACCCCCGACTAGGCCACGAAGAAGAAACGGCAGGAGCGCAGGCTCAAGGCGCCAAGCCGGCGCACCTGCCTCTCCGGCCGACCCTGTGACGGGGGCAGCGTGCCGGCTTGGGACGCTCAAGGCCAGCGGAAGACTCGAGGCAGGAGGAGGTTGCGTCACTAGGGGCTTCATGACCTTGGCAGATGGGATCCTGGAGAACCACCATCAGGAAGGGAAGCGGCACTCGAGGAATTACAGAGATAAGGTACTTACTCATCTACGGCGATGTACTTCCTTTGTTTCAACGGCCGGATGGTTCCACTGCTGCAGCTCGGAGACCCCTTCCTCTTACAGAGCGCCGCGAAGTCCACGTGGAACCGGCCCAAGCGTTGCACATGGTGACCAGCACGGAGAACGACTGGCGAGGCACCCAAGGAGACGACCTCAGGAATGCCATGCTGAGGAGAGCTATTGGATTCCGTCTCGCGATGACCTGCCGAGGCCTCATGAGCTTCGGCCTCAGGAACGGCAGACCGCGTTGCACCCTCAGCTGCTGCCCTAGGGCGAGAATCACGAGTTCCTGAGGACGACGCCTCGGGAACCCCAGGCAGCATCAACACCATGGCACCAGCGCCTCCAGCTTCTAGCGGTACTTGCCCCCCTGTGTCCACTCCTGGGGCAAGCTCGGCGCCAGTGACAAGGAGAGGAACCACGACGACGGGTTCTCGCGGGGCCCCACAAGGCCAACTGGACACAGCAACCATTCATCGAAGGGGGCCATCTGCCCCGCAAACTCCACCCTGTTCGAGCAGCTGTACAAGCAACAACCCTCTTGCGGCAAATCACCTGGCGAGGGGTCACCGGCCAAGACCTCGAGCACCGTCCTTCGTGCCTCAGCCGGAAGCCTCGACACCTGAAGCCTCATGCGATCCTGGTTGCCGGTCAGGGCCCACATCGGCTGGGAATGGCGCTGGAGTGGGGCGATGCGGCGTCGGAGGAGCTCCTTCATCACCTTGGGCGCGGTCACATCAAGATCCTTCAGCCTCCTCAGCCAGAGCCAGACGAAGGCGAGACAGGAGCCCGCGAGCTCCTCGTGACCCCAGCCAAAGCTGGGAACGGCAGGCGACGATGGAGGCGAGAGCAGGGGGCTGAGTACTTCAACATCAACATACACCCACCGCATCTGAAACCCACTCTTAGACGGCGGGAGATCAAAATCAATCCCCAAGCCGGCCGTCGCCGCCACGGCCGGGAAACTCACGCACCTGGAGCACTGCCGAGGGTTGGTCAGGTGCAGCGAGAAGAAATTGCGCAAGAGGGCCACAGAAGGAGCAATCCCCACCATGGCCTCATAGACAAAGGAGAAGACGGCGAGAAGGGCGACATATTGGGGATCAAGGTGCAGCATATAGATCTGGTAATGAGAAAGCACGGCATCGAAGAAGGCGGAGAAGGGAGGAACCAGGCCAGCCCACAGAGCGTCGACGAAGAACGGGACCTCGGTGGCCATCCTATCGATGGAGGCTCGGGATGCAGGCCGGGCCACCCCCCCATTCGTTGAAGCTGGTAGCGAGTACGAGGCAGACCTTATCCATGGCCTCCCGATTGAGCACCCGCGATTGGTCGATGGCGGGCTCGACGGACGGAGCTGAGTTGGCTGAGGACAGGGGCTTCTTCCCTTTCTTCGTCCGGTTCGGTGCCATGGCAATAAGGGCAGAGCTCGAGTTGTATTGGAAGAGGAGGCAGAGGTACGAGGAAGCGAAGAAATCGGGGAGTGTGTTTCCAGCAACGGCGAGGTAGCTGTGTAGGATGCCATGGCCGCCTAGCCAGGCGGATTTCGAGGCTATGTGGGGAAGCGGAGACACCCACATCCAATCAGTCGCCACGCGTCGACCAAGCCGCAGGCTATTGGGGCCCGTGGCACTCCACACATGCCCTTTGGCTTCGCCTCGAAGCCAAGCCCGAGCGCTCCTTGGGCCCGGGGGCTACTGTCGGCGTTTTGGGAACGGGGGTCCCCAGACTTGCCTGCCTACGGCCGCGGCGTGGCTCCTTCAGCGGCCCCGTATGGCCCATCTTCACCAGCAAACATTCAAGACCTTTGGGAGGGGCCAAGCCTCGCGAGGCGGATGACGCAAGACCTCCTCAGGGGCGGCCTCACCAGGTTGGCTCGCGAGGGGCAGAGAGATCAAGGCAAGGCGACCCTTGCGAGGTTCCAATGACGTAAGCCATGACGATCGAGACCAGGCGGGCGCCAGCGAGCACAATGTCCTTGTTTCCTCTTTGGTGCTAAGGAGGCAAGCGCGGGCAAGGAGTTCCAAGGCATCAGGCAAAGGTTTCCATTTTGGTGCAACAAGACCAAGAACAGCACGACAGCAGGACGGAGGTCACCGTGGAGCCCAAGACGGCGTCACCATCAGAGCCTTTGGTAGGCGGAGACTACTTTTGTCAGGATAGCTTGTACTAGTTGTCCCCTTTCAAATTGGTCGTTGTGGGATCCCTTCCCGCTCAATATTTGGGAAGAGGACCAGGGCCTGTATAAATAGGACTAGCCACCACCATAGCTAGGGCATGATCTGATCGGATCTGGGATCGGAGCCATTCCATCCTTAGCCTCACACAAGTTCACCGAGCACAAGACACCTCTTCGCAGGAGGCTATTCTTCCCTTATAACTGTTCATCCTCAGCCCAAGAGGCAATCCACCACACCACACTGGAGTAGGGTATTACACCACAACGGTGGCCCGAACTAGTATAAATCTTGTGTCTCGTGTTCCTTGGATTCGTCAAGCTAGGCCGTGAGATCGTTGAGTGTGCGAGCTAGAGAGGGGGGAGATCTTCGTGCGCACCCCAGTGTTGGAACCTCAAGGGTTTTGCCGGAACCTGAAATCTGACAAGTGTTGCCACTAGGACATGGGAGGGAGCCCCGAGGCCCGAGAGCGGCACTAGTTTTGTGACAAGATAAATGGTAACGAGCAACAAGTAACAAAAGTAAATAAAGTGCAGCAAGATGGCCCAATCCTTTTGTAGCAAAGGACAAGCCGGAACAAACTCTTATAATAGGAAAAGCGCTCCCGAGGACACATGGGAATATCGTCAAGCTAGTTTTCATCACGTTCATATGATTCGCGTTCGGTACTTTGATAATTTGGTATGTGGGTGGACCGGTGCTTGGGTGCTGTTCTTACTTGAACAAGCATCCCACTTATGATTAACCTCTATTGCAAGCATCCGCAACTACAACAAAAGTATTAAGGTAAACCTAACCATAGCATGAAACATATGGATCCAAATCAGCCCCTTACGAAGCAATGCATAAACTAGGGTTTAAGCTTCTGTCACTCTAACAACCCATCATCTACTTATTACTTCCCAATGCCTTCCTCTAGGCCCAAATAATGGTGAAGTGTTATGTAGTCGACGTTCACATAACACCACTAGAGGCTAGACAACATACATCTTATCAAAATATCAAATGAATACCAAATTCACATGACTACTAATAGCAAGACTTCTCCCTTGTCCTCGGGAACAAACATAATTACTCACAAAGCATATTCATGTTCATAATCAGAGGGGTAATAATATGCATATAGCATCTGAACATATGATCTTCCACCAAATAAACCAACTAGCATCAACTACAAGGAGTAATCAACACTACTAGCAACCTACTAGCACCAATCCCGGTCTTTGAGACAAGAATTGGATACAAGAGATGAACTAGGGTTTGGAGATGAGATAGTGCTGGTGAAGATGTTGATGGAGATTTCCCTCTCCCAATGAGAGGAGCGTTGGTGATGACGATGGTGATGATTTCCCCCTCTCGGAGGGAAGTATCCCCGGCAGAACAGCTCTGCCGGAGCTCTAGATTGGTTCTGCCAAGGTTCCGCCTCGTGGCGGCAGAGTTTCGTCCCGAAAGGTTGCTTCTTATTTTTTTCTCATCGAAAGACTTCATATAGGAGAAGATGGACGTCGGAGACCCACCAGGGGGCCACGAGGTAGGGGCGCGCCCTATGAGGGGGGGGAGCGCCCCCCACCCTCATGAGCAGGGTGTGGGCCCCCTGGCCTTCATCTTTGGCGAGGATTTTTCTTTATTTATTTTAAGATGTTCCGTGGAGTTTCAGGACTTTTGGAGTTCCGCAGAATAGGTCTCTAATATTTGCTCCTTTTCCAGCCCAGAATTCCAGCTGCCGGCATTCTCCCTCCTTATGTAAACCTTGTAAAATAAGAGAGAATAGCCATAAGTATTGTGACATAAAGTGAAATAACAGCCCATAATGCAATAAATATCGATATAAAAGCATGATGCTAAATGGACGTATCACTGACCTACAGGCTGCAACGTCTCATGTTGCAGAGGAGTTTTCCGACCAGGAGTGAGGCTACGATCTACGCTTGGCGATTGCCCTATGGAGTTGGATGGACTCGCTATTCGTCTACGCTTCCGCAACTTTATTTAGTTTATTTCTCATGAGTTGGCCTCCGGCCGAATTTATTATGATGTAATAAAGACTCTATATGAGAATCGTGTAATAAATTCAGGTGTGATTGAACTTTGAATCTTTTCATCAATGTACTGTGTGTGCCAACATGATCTTGGGATGGTACAGCTACACAGAGACTTGACCGATATTGGGTCGGGTCGTTACAGAGATGGTATTCAGAGCACACGCTGACTGTAGGACGTAACCCCTAGGATCGGAAAGCCATAGGAAGAAACTATTTTATTTTATGTCATTATCATTCCGTAATTCTCCCCTGTTCATTTCTGACTTCTCTCCGATTTCAACATTCTAGATGGCCGTCAAGTTCATCCCAGTTCTGCTCCCGGAGTTTTGCCAGCCAGATGAGACAATGCTTTTCGGCAGGAGGTTGGTCCAGATCATCAAGGAATTGAAGATTGCTCTGTCGTCTATCACCGGGACCCCTATCATGGCATTTCCAGAAGACCCTCGCTATAGGATTAAGGTACACATACTAGGGAGGACTTTCGGAAGTCTCTCGGCGCCCGTTGACTTCAGGTTCACTGCTCCCACTTGGATACTCGGGAGAGACATAGCAGTTCATACTGCACTTGGACGCATCCAGGAGGAATACAGGGCCGAGCTAGTTGGATCAGACCGCACCATGATTTCTCGCAGGACTGCAGATGGAGAGCTCATCCGCACTATTGATGACGACTCTGTTCGCTCATATGCCCAAGACTTGGAGGCTCCCATCAGGGCTCTAGAGATTCAGATGCGCAAGAGCTTGAAGACGGTCCAAAAGTTGCAGCTTCATGAAATGGAACTGGAGGATGCAGCACGTGAAGCCCACTATGAGCATGAAGAAGAAGTCAAGGATTTTATGGATAGAATCGAGGACCGAGAGAAATATATTTCCACACTGGAGGAGAAGATGGATCTGGGAAAGGACCTTTTTCCGAGGGGAGATGATGGACCCTCGTGAGAAATGACGAGGATTATGAAGAGATCTCCGCCGAAGGAAGCCGCAAGAGGAGGCGCCGCACCAGAGGACGACGCACCAGAGGACGCAAGGATAATTGATGAAGACATTTAGTCGACCGCCATGTTATTTATTTTCATCGATCAGTTAGGCCGTTATTTTTGATTAGTCGTGAGATTTTGTAATCCGAGTTTGAACCCTGTTTGAGATGAATGAATAAATGATTGGTGTGATTATGTTTGTGCATTCATTTGGGTAGTGCTATTTTCTCATTAGACCCTTGTTCTATTCTAATTTCTTATCCACTCCATAACACTGGATGCCTCCGAGACGTGACCCCTGTTTCACTTTCCCGCCGGAGCTCACCCAGCTATTTCAACAGCAGAATGCCTTAATGCAAATGCTCATCCAAAACCAAGGCTACAACAACAACAATCCACCGCCACCACCACCCGTCGATAACCTGACCCAGTTCCTAAGGCCGAATCCGCCAGTGTTCTCTAATAGCATCGAGCCGATTGAAGCTGATGGTTGGCTCCGCAAGATCGGAAGGGATCTAACAACTGATGGATGCACAGATGCTAAGAAGGTGCGTTTTGCCGCACATCAATTGAATGGACCTGCAACCTCTTGGTGGGAGAACTACACCGCCACTTATCCGGTGGCCACCATGACATGGGATCAGTTCCAGCAGGCTTTCCGCACCGCTCATGTCTCAGCTGGAGCCATGAGTCTGAAGAAGCGTGAGTTTCGCAACTTACGCCAGGGGAACCATACTGTGGGACAGTATGTGGATGAGTTCAGCAAATTATCTCACTATGCCCTAGATGATGTGGCCACAGATGCCGCAAAACAGGAGAAGTTTCTTGAGGGACTCAATAATGAGCTGGGAATGCAGCTAATAGTGGCTACCTTCAACAACTACCAGGAGCTGGTAGACAAGGCCACTATACTTGAAGGCAAGCAACAGCAGATTGAAAGCCCCAAGCGGAAATATGGCCAGGGAAAGTACAACTCTGGAGCTCAGTAGAAGCCCCGCTATGCCCCATACTCGGGAGGACATAACCATGACACCCATGGAGGGCATAACCATGGAGGGAATGGGAATAATCGCAACCACGACAACAGCTCCAAGTCAGGCAATGGAGGCAACGGCAACCAGCACCGTCCTGCTCCGGCTCAGAAGGATCTGAGTCATATCACCTGTTTCAAGTGCCAGAAGACAGGACACTATGCCACCGATTGTCCGGAGGCCAAGCAGAGGAATGGAAATGGCAACGGCAATGGAAGATCAGCAAAGAAGCCCACCCCTTTTCCCCGTGCTCAGGTGAATCACATTGACGTGGAGGACGTCTATGATCAGCCAGACACTATGGTTGGTAAGTTTTTATTAAATTCACGTCCATTATTGGTACTCTTTGATTCTGGTGCAATGCATTCATTCATATCAAGGGTAGTTGTGGAAAAGTATGGGTTGCCCACTAGGACCCTTAGAAGCCCGCTTCAGGTCAGTTCCCCAGGAGGAGAGATGATGGCAGGCTTAGGCTGTCATTCAACCCTCAGCATTAGAAATCATGATTTTCCCGTAGACCTCATAGCCACTGTAGTACACCGGAGCAGAAGAGGATCAAGTATGTATCCAGACGCACACCGATGAAGAAGCAGGTGAATTCCTTCACGGGAGTGGTTCAGGAGGAAGTGCCTGTAGTACAAGATTTTCCGGATGTATTTTCGGAGGAATTACCAGGAATGCCACCGGACAGAGAAATAGAATTTTTGATTGAGTTATTACCTGGCACAGCCCCAATATCCAAGAGACCTTATCGGATGCCCCCGAATGATTTGGAAGAGATCAAGCAGTAGATCAAGGAATTATTGGAGAAAGGATATATTCGCCCAAGTTCGTCACCTTGGGGAGCCCCAGTTCTTTTGGTAAAGAAGGATGGAACCCTGAGAATGGTTGTAGATTATCGTTCATTGAACGACGTGACCATCAAGAATAAGTACCCTCTGCCGATGATTAATGTTTATTTGATTAGCTAGTTGGAGCCAAAGTATTTTCCAAGATCGATCTTCGATCAGGGTATCATCAGCTGAAGATTCGTGAACAGGATATACCCAAAACAGCTTTCACCACCAGGTACGGTTTATATGAGTATACCGTCATGTCATTCGGATTGACTAATGCCCCTGCGTATTTCATGAACATGATGAACAAGGTATTTATGGAATATCTGGACAAGTTTGTCGTGGTGTTCATCGATGACATATTGGTTTTCTCCAAGAGCGAGGAAGAGCACAAGGAACATCTGCGTCTAGTTCTGGAGAAACTCCGAGAACATCAGTTATATGCCAAGTTCAGCAAATGTGAATTTTGGTTGAATGAAGTCGGATTCCTCGGACATGTTATTTCAGGAGAAGGAATAGTAGTCGACCCCACCAAGGTTGCATCGGTCACCAACTAGCAATCCCCCACCTCATTCAAGGAGATCCGCAGTTTTCTCGGACTTGCAGGATATTATCGGAGATTTATTCAGAATTTCTCCAAGATTGCTAAACCCATGACCAAGCTGTTGTAGAAGGAAACCAAGTACATTTGGACCGAGGATTGTGAAGCCAGTTTTCAGGAGTTGAAGAAACGTCTGGTTACAGCCCCAGTACTCATTTTGCCGGACATACACAAGGATTACCATGTGTATTGTGATGCTTATTGTCAAGGACTCGGAGGAGTGCTCATGCAGGAAGGAAAAGTTGTAGCTTATACCTCCAGACAGCTACGACCTCACGAGATGAATTATGCCACACACGATTTGGAGTTAGCAGCCGTAGTGCACGCACTCAAGACATGGAGACATTTCCTTGTCGGAAATAGTTGTGATGTTTACACGGATCATAAGAGCTTGAAGTACATTTTCACACAGAAGGAGTTGAACCTCAGACAAAGGAGATGGCTTGAATTGATCAAGGACTATGACATGAGATTGCACTATCACCCAGGGAAGGCAAATGTTTTAGCAGATGCCTTGAGCCGTAAAAGCCATGTGAACACCCTCATAGGTGGAGGATTACCTCAGAAATTAGCCGACGATGTCAGAGATCTCCGATTGGAGATAGTACCAAGAGGATTTGTCGCCACCTTGGATATTCAATCCACTTTGACTGAAAGGATCCGAGAAGCCCAGTAGACAGACAAGGAAATTGCAGAGATAAAGGAAAAGATGAGTAGCGGAAAGGCTATAGGTTTTCGTGAGGATGAACATGGAACTTTATGGTTTGAGGATCGCATCTATGTGCCCAATGACCCAGAGGTCAGGAAGTTGATCCTTTAGGAGGCCCATGATTCACCGTACTCGATTCACCCAGGCAACACCAAGATGTATCTAGACTTGAAGGAAAGTTTCTGGTGGACAGGTATGAAGAGGGATATTGCCGAGTACGTAGCAGTATGCGATGTTTGTCAGCGAGTAAAGGAAGAACATCAGAAGCCGGCAGGGTTACTTCAACCACTGTCGATTCCCGAGTGGAAATGGGGAAAACTTGGAATGGACTTTATCACACGATTACTCAGGACCCGTTCAGGTTATGACTCCATCTGGGTAGTAGTTGATCGCTTGACCAAGGTAGCTCATTTCATTCCCATAAAGACTACATATACCAGCGCTAAGTTACACAAGATATACATGACCAGGATCGTATGTCTGCATGGAATTCCGAGGAGTATCGTGTCAGATAGAGGAACACAATTTACCTCAAAGTTTTGGAATCAGTTGCATGAAACTTTGGGTATGAGGCTGGAGTTCAGTACAGCTTTTCATCCGCACACAGATGGATAGACCGAGAGAGTCAACCAGATTCTGGAGGACATGTTGAGAGCATGTGCGCTAGACTACGGGTCTAGCTAGGATGACAATTTGCCATATGTAGAGTTCTCATACAACAATAGCTATCAGACCAGTCTAAAGATGGCCCCTTTCAAAGCTCTATACGGAAGGAGGTGCAGAACACCATTGTTGTGGGATAGTGTTGGAGACAGAAAACTTTTTGGTCCCGATCTGATCAGAGACTCCAAAAAGAAAGTCAAGCTGATTCGAGATAGACTCAAGATAGCCCAGTCGAGACGGAAGAGTTATGCCGACAGTAAACGCAAGGAGATAACGTATGAAGTTGGAGACCGAGCATATCTCCTTGTGTCCCCACTTCGTGGAATCAAGAGATTTGGGGTTAAAGGAAAATTAGCACCCAGGTTCATTGACCCCTACAAAATCCTCGAACGCAGAGGAGAAGTTACATATAAGCTGGAATTGCCAGAAGGATTGTCAGGAGTTCACAATGTCTTTCACGTATCCCAGCTGAAGAAATTCCATGCCGAGATGGCCGATATTCCTTTGAGAGACACAGTGCCCCTAGAGGCCATACAGCTTGACAGTGATCTGACTTATGAGGAGAAACCCGTCAGAATTCTCGAGACTGTGAACAGAGTTACCCGTAGCAAGATCATCAAGTTTTGCAAGGTTTTGTGGAGCCACCACTCCGAGGAGGAAGCCACCTGGGAGCGAGACGAAGATCTCCGCCGAGACCACCCGCACCTATTTGCTAGCCAACCTGAATCTTGAGGGTGAGATTCATCTTAAGGTGGGTAGGTTAGTAACATCCCAAATTTTCAATTTGGAATGTTTTACAATTATTAGTTAAGCATCTATGCATATTGTTTGAAATTGTGTGGCATTTGGAATTTTCAGAGGCATTTGAGTTTTGTTTGAATTGGATTCAACTTGGCATTTGAAAATTTACTTCAAATATCCCTGACAAATACTTGATCAAAAGTATGATAGGAGCTAACATGACACTCCAAAAATGTCAGAAGAAAAATATGGCCAAAAAGTTTGAATTTGAATTTGAATTTTATTTGGGATTTCTAGAAAATATTTTTTTAGTTTGTGTTTTGCCTCTGGAAAAATGTCCACGTTGTAGGATTATTTCCCCTGAGAATTTTGATATATATATATATATATGTCATATATAAAAATACTATAGTTTTCTCTATATTTAGTTTTCTCTGTGTGTGATTATTCAAAAAACAAATAGGAAAAGAAAACCCCGAGCTGGCGAGGCCAACCGGCCCAGCCAGCCACCCAACGCGGCCGAGCAGCGAGCCGCGCCGCAGCCCAGCCGCGCGCACACCCGAAGCCGTTCCGTTTCGGTTGCCTGCTCGTCTCATCCCCTCTCTCTCTCACTGACCGCGGGGCCCACCCTCGTCTCTTTCCCCTCGCGCACGACACGCCACACCGGAGCACACGTAGAGCGCGTCCGACACTTCGATCTTCTCGGGATCGCGATCCCTCGTCGCCCCCTCCTCCAAGACCTTGCCCTATATAAACCCCTCGGCCTCCTCTCTCGATCCCGCTAAAACCCTAAGCTCAAAACCACCCGTAGCTCGCGCCCTCGCCAAACGCATCTCCCCGCCGCCGCCTCGGTTCACCGCCACTCCCAACGTCGTGAGTACCTCCCCTACCCTCCCAGCATCTTCACCCGAACCGCCACCTCCTTCCACACCTCTTTGACATCCCCTCTTCGCCCAGGGATCGCCGGAGCCGCCGCCTTGAGCATCACCGCCCGTCGCCGGAGTTGCAGAGCACCAGGAGCCCCGCCGAGCTCATCCCACTCGTCTCCGTCGTACCAGACCATAGCAGCCGCCACCCTCGACCTCGCCTCGTTCCGCCGCATCGCCCGGACGCCTCCGTCACCCTCCCCGACGACCGTAGCCGCCGCACCACCGTCGCCAGAGCCGCCGTCGTCGTTTCGTCTGTCGCCGCCGACCGCTGTAAGCCCGAGCTCCTCTCCGCCGTTCGATCTTCCATCAACGCGTTAGATTGGAACTAGTGAAGGGGTACGGTTTTTCTTTAGTAGATCGGTTAGTGTTCGGTTTATTGTGGTTTAGTATGTTTATTCGGACCGGTTTTCTGTTATTAAGCGCGTGTATGTTTTAGTTTATATATCGCCCGGGCGCTGTTTAGTTTCCGATCGCTCACCATACGGCCCAGTAGCGCCCGATAGTTTCTTTTAGTATTTTTTCATTTCTGTTTTTAAAACAGAATAGTTCTGTTCTTGTAATGTCTATATCTTTTAGGTTATTTATTATTTTTAATTGATTCTTTTTTTGTTAGTTTACAAATTTCCCATAGTTTGTGTGGAAAATAGATTCGGCCATGTTTAAGTTTATAAAAATAGTTTTATATTAGTTTTTGTCAGATTAGTATTTCTACTATAAATTGAGCTAGGATTATTATTTTTTAGTGATTCTTTATTTCACTGCTTTGTTTTGACCTTGCCTAGCAGTAGGAATTTATTTGGGTATTTTTAGTCTTTATTAAAAATAGTTTTACTCGAAAAGAGCCTTTCTAGTTTTATTTAGCTTGCTGCTGTTTTCTGTTGTTCTAATTAATTTAGGATTTTTTTCACCTCTGTTATAGTATATTTAAGTTTAGTTTCTGAAGTTATAGAGGGTGAACTTTTATTTACAGTAAAATAAAATGTTTTTTTCTTGCTAGTTGTTGGTTTGGAGTTCTTCGAGTTTTCTTTGGTTTTGGTTTTAGTGCTGTGTGATTTCCTTTAGCTTGTTGTTACGATATTCAGTGGAATATTTATTTGTGCTATTGTTTGAATCGATAGAATTTCTGGAGTGCGAAGCTTGCTATCTCGAGTCACTAGCGTTTGAAGACCGTCAGCCAGGCAAGTCAATTGATCATGTTTTACAATACCTATGATTTTGTTGCATTAGAATTATTCCTCCCCACCATGCATGCAGTAGGAGAATTTTAAGTTATGTCTTGAGTAGTATCATGAGGTAGGATGAACCAAATTCCCCTTTATTGCCTGGGACGATGTAGTTTATTTTGCTATGCTCGTAGACGGGGTGGGTTGAGAGATTCATAAGGGAGATGTGAGAGTCAAGATGATGACAACCCCATGACTTCAAGCTCAAGATGGACTTTAAATTCACTACTGGGTGGAGGACGGTTGATGAGCACCCTGGAGAAACCAACAGATGGCCGGGATGCATGGAGAAGCGCCATGACATCTTGCGGAAAGCTTCACTCAGCCACAAAGAGATGGATGGATACACCTTGACCAGAAGCTTACCTGTGTAGCCGCAAGCCATTATGGGCTCTGGCTGGGTTGACCTTAGGCGTGACTCTGGACGGACGGTGCCAGCAGATGTAGAAGAACGTAGGACATGGATGGGCACCGACAGTGCCCAGAGAAACTCTATGGAAGACCCTGTTTCATTCATCCTGTCTTCAAACACCAGGCAGTGCGAGGACATAAAGGAGGGAACGAATCTTGCGGGTAAAGTGCACAAGACTCTACAGAGTAACAACCTAATCGATTAGCCGTGTCCCCGGTTACGGACATTTGAGCCTCTGGAAATTGGAGTATTTCAGAAATCTCAACACCGAACAAATAAATTAATTGAGGGGTTAATTAATAATTGGGAATGAGACATTGGTTGGCGGAACCATCTCAATAACTACCATCATTTTGCAGTAATTGCAAGCAAGCCCTTTGCTGTAGGGAAAAACTGGCTTTTTCGCAAAAACATAAAACTTAGAGCCCCACAGCCAAATTGCATATAGTGTTAGCATTATTATTGTTGTTCTCTCTATGACTTGCCAGCATATTCAAAATGCTGACCTACACGGCTGCAACGTCTCATCTTGCAGAGGAGTTTTCCGACCAGGAGTGAGGCTACGATCTACGCTTGGCGATTGCCCTATGGAGTCGGATGGACTCGCTATTCGTCTACGCTTCCGCAGCTTTATTTAGTTTATTTCTCATGAGTTGACCTTCGGCCGAATTTATTATGATGTAATAAAGACTCGATATGAGAATCATGTAATAAATTTAGGTGTGATTGAACTTTGAATCTTTTCATCAATGTACTGTGTGTGCCAGCATGATCTTGGGATGGTACAGCTACACATATTGGGTCGGGTCATTACAATGTAGTCAAACTTCTTCGCGATCCAACCGATAAAGTACCGAACGAACGGCACCTCCGTGATCTGCACACGTTCAGCTTGGTGACGTCCCTCGAACTCTAGATCCAGCTGAGGCCGAGGGAGAGTTTCTTCAGCACGACGGCGTGTTGGCGGTGATGATGAAGTTACCGATGCAGGGCTTCACCTAAGCACTGACAATATGACCGAGGTGGAAACCTGTGGAGGGGGGCACCGCACACGGCTAAGAAATCCACTTGTGTGTCAATGGGGTGCCCCCTCCCCGTATATAAAGGAGTGGAGGAGGGGTCCGGCCGGCCTCATAGGGCGCGCCCCAAGGGGGAATCCTACTCCTACTAGGAGTAGGTTCGGAGTAGGATTCCCCCTTTCCTAGTCCAAGTAGGAGGGGGAAGGAAAGGGAAGAGGGGAAGAAGGAAACGGGGGCCAGCCCCCTCCCCAATTCGGATTGGGCTTGGGGGCGCCCCTCCTCTTGGCCGCCTCCTCTCTTTTCCACTAAATCCCATGAAGGCCCATTAACCCCCCGGGGGGTTTCGGTACCCCCCCCCCCCGGTACTCCGGAAAATGCCTGAACTTATCCGAAACCTTTCCGGTGTCCAAACATAACCTTCCAATATATCAATCTTCATGTATCGACCATTTCGAGACTCCTCGTCAAGTCCGTTATCACATCCGGGACTCTGAACAACCTTCGGTACATCAAATCAAATAACTCACAATACATATCGTCATCGAACGTTAAGCGTGCGGACCCTACGGGTTCGAGAACTATGTAGACATGACCGAGACTCATCTCCGGTCAATAACCAATAGCGGAACCTGGATGCTCATATTGGCTCCTACATATTCTACGAAGATCTTTATCGGTCAAACCGCATAACAACATACGTTGTTCCCTTTGTCATCGGTATGTTACTTGCCCAAGATTTGATCGTCGGTATCATCATACCTAGTTCAATATCGTTACCGGCAAGTCTCTTTACTCGTTCCGTAATGCAACACCCCATAAATAACTCATTAGTCACATTGCTTGCAAGGCTTATAGTGATGTGCATTACCGAGAGGGCCCAAAGATACCTCTCCGAAACACGGACTGACAAATCCTAATCTCGATCTATGCCAACTCAACAAACACCATCGGAGACGCCTGTAGAGCATCTTTATAATCACCCAGTTATGTTGTGACGTTCGATAGCACATAAGGTGTTCCTCCGGTATTCGGGAGTTGCATTATATCATAGTTATAGGAACATGTATATGTCATGAAGAAAGCAATAGCAATAAACTAAACGATCATAGTGCTAAGCTAACGGATGGGTCTTGTCCATCACATCATTCTCTAATGATGTGATTCCGTTCATCAAATTACAACACATGTCCATGGCTAGGAAACTTAACCATCTTTGATTAACAAGCTAGTCAAGTAGAGGCATACTAGGGACACTCTGTTTGTCTATGTATTCACACATGTACTAAGTTTCCGGTTAATACAATTCTAGCATGAATAATAAACATTTATCATGATATAAGGAAATATAAATAACAACTTTATTATTGCCTCTAGGGCATATTTCCTTCAGTCTCCCACTTGCACTAGAGTCAATAATCTAGTTCACATCATCATGTGATTTAACACCAATAGTTCACATCTTTATGTGATTAGTTGACATCTCCATGTGACTTACACCCAAAGGGTTTATTAGAGTCAATAATCTAGTTCACATCGCTATGTGATTAACACCCAAAGAGTACTAAAGTGTGATCATGTTTTGCTTGTGAGGGAAGTTTAGTCAACGGGTCTGCCACATTCAGAGCCGTATGTATTTTGCAAATTTTCTATGTCTACAATGCTCTACACGGAGCTACTCTAGCTAATTGCTCCCACTTTCAATATGTGTCCAGATTGAGACTTAGAGTCATCTGGATCAGTGTCAAAACTTGCATCGACGTAATCCTTTACGACGAACTCTTTGTCACCTCCATAATCGAGAAACATATCCTTATTCCACTAAGGATAATTTTGACCGCGGTACAGTGATCCACTCCTGGATCACTATTGTACCCTCTTGGCAAACTCATGGTGAGGTACACAATAGGTCTGGTACACAACATAGCATACTTTATAGAACCTATGACTGAGGCATAGGGAATGACTTTCATTCTCTTTCTATTTTCTGTCATGGTCGGGTTTTGAGTCTTACTCAACTTCACACCTTGCAACACAGGCAAGAACTCCTTCTTTGACTGTTCCATTTTGAACTACTTCAAAATCTTATCAAGGTATGTACTCATTGAAAAAAATTATCAAGCGTCTTGATCTATGATAACCCACAAGTATAGGGGATCACAACAGTTTTCGGGGGTAGAGTATTCAAACCAAATTAATTGATTCGACACAAGGGGAGCCAAAGCATATTCTCAAGTATTAGCAGCTGAGTTGTCAATTCAACCACACCTGGAAACTTAATATCTGCAGCAAAGTGTTTAGTAGCAAAGTAATATGATAGTAGTGGTAACGGTAGCAAAAGGTAATAGTAGTAAAAGCAATGTTTTAGGTACTATGTAGTGATGATAGCAATAGCAACGGAAAAGTAAATAAGCGAAGAACAATATATGGAAAGCTCGTAGGCAATGGATCAGTGATGGAGAATTATGCCGGAAGCGGTTCATCATGTAACAGTCATAACCTAGGGTGACACTGAACTAGCTCTAGTTTATTGATATAATGTAGGCATGTACTCCGAATATAGTCATACGTGCTTATGGAGAAGAACTTGCATGACATCTTTTGTCCTACCCTCCCGTGGCAGCGGGGTCCTTACGAAAACTATGGGATATTAAGGCCTCCTTTTAATAGAGAACCAGAACAAAGCATTAACACATAGTGAATACATGAACTCCTCAAACTACGGTCATCACCGGTAAGTATCCGATTATTGTCACTTCGGGGTTAACGGATCATAACACATAATAGGTGACTATAGACTTGCAAGATAGGATCAAGAACACTCATATATTGATGAAAACATAATAGGTTCAGATCTGAAATCATGGCACTCGGGCCCTAGTGACAAGCATTAAGCATAGCAAAGTCATAGCAACATCAATCTCAGAACATAGTGGACACTAGGGATCAAACCCTAACAAAACTAACTCGATTACATGATAGATCCCATCCAACCCATCACCATCCAGCAAGCCTACGATGGAATTACTCACGCATGGCGGTGAGCATCATGAAATTGGTGATGGAGGATGGTTGATGATGACGATGGCGGCGGATTCCCCTCTCCGGAGCCCCGAACGGACTCCAGATCAGCCCTCCCGGGAGGTTTTAGGGCTTGGTGGCGGCTCCGTATCGTAAAACGCGATGATTTCTTCTCTCTGGCTTTTTTTCTCCCCGAAACTCAATATATGGAGTTGGAGTTGGAGTGGGAGAGGCAACAGGGGGCCCACGAGGTAGGGGGCACGCCCTAGGGGGTTAGGCGCGCCCCCCACCCTTGTGGAGAGGTGGTGGGCCCCCTGGCCTTCCTCTTTTGTAGGTATTTTTCTTATTTTCTGAAAAGTGGCTCCGTGAAGTTTTAGGTCATTCCAAGAACGTTTGTTTCTACACATAAATAACACCATGGTAATTCTGCTGAAAACAGTATCAGTCCGAGTTAGTCATTCAAATCATGCAAGTTAGAGTACAAAACAAGGGCAAAAGTGTTTGGAAAAGTAGATACGACGGAGACGTATCAACTCCCCCAAGCTTAAACATTGGCTTGTCTTCAAGCAATTCAGTTGATAAACTGAAAGTGATAAAGAAAAACTTTTACAAACTCTGTTTGCTCTTGTTGTTGTAAATATGTAAAGCCAGCATTCAAGTTTTCAGCAAAGATTATAACTAACCACATTCGCAATAACGCATAGGTCTCAAGTTTACTCATATCAAATCAACTAGCGAGCCATAATAATAAATCTTGGATGACAACACTTTCTCAAAACAATCATAATATGATATAACAAGATGGTATCTCGCTAGCCCTTTCTGAGACCGCAAAACATAAATGCAGAGCACCTTTAAATACCAAGGACTGACTAGACATTGTAATTCATGGTAAATGAGATCCAGTCAAGTCATACTCAATGTAAACTAACAGTAATGAATGCGAATGATAGCGGTGCTCTCCAACTGGTGCTTTTTAATAAGAGGATGATGACTCAGCATAAAAGTAAATAGATAGGCCCTTCGCAGAGGGAAGCAGGGATTTGTAGAGGTGCCAGAGCTCGGTTTTGAAACAGAGGTGAATAATATTTTGAGCGGTATACTTTCATTGTCAACATAACAACCAAGAGATGGCAATATCTTCCATGCTACACAAATTATAGGCGGTTCCCAAACAGAATGGTAAAGTTTATACTCCCCCTTCCACCAACAAGCATCAATCCATGGCTTGCTCGAAACAACGAGTGCCTCCAACTAACAAGAGTCCCAGGGGAGTTTTGTTTGCATTTATTTTGATTTAGTTTGCATAAAGCATGGGACTGGGCATCCCGGTGACCAGCCATTTATCTCGTGAGTGAGGAGCGGAGTCCACTCCTCTTGAGAATAACCCGCCTAACATGGAAGATACAGACAGCCCTAGTTGATACATGAGCTATTCGATCATCCAAAACAGGATATTTATTTGAAGGTTTAGAGTTTGGCACATACAAATTTACTTTGAACGGCAGGTAGATACCGTATATAGGTAGGTATAGTGGACTCATGTGGAATAACTTTGGGGTTTAAGGAGTTTGGATGCACAAGCAGTATTCCCGCTTAGTACAGGTGAAGGCTAGCAAAAGACTGGGAAGCGACCAGCTAGAGAGCGACAACAATCATGAACATGCATTAGAATTAATCGACACCGAATGCAAGCATGAGTAGGATATAATCCACCATGAACATAAATATCGTGAAGGCTATGTTGATTTTGTTTCAACTACATGCGTGAACATGTGCCAAGTCAAGTCGCTTAAATCATTCAGAGGAGGATACCACCCTATCATACCACATCATAACCATTTTAATAGCATGTTGGCATGCAAGGTCAACCATTATAACTCATAGCTAATCAAGCATGGCACAAGAAACTATGATCTCTAATTGTCATTGCAAACATGTTTATTCATAATAGGCTGAATCAGGAACGATGAACTAATCATATTTACAAAAACAAAAGAGGTCGAGTTCATACCAGCTTTTCTCATCTCAGCCATTCCATCATATATCATCATAATTGCCTCTCACTTGCACAATCGAATGATGTGAATAATAATAATAGTGCACGTGCATTGGACTAAGCTGGAATCTGCAAGCATTCAATAAATAGGAGAAGACAAGGCAATATGGGCTCTTTTGTCAGGTCAACAATAATGCATATAAGAGCCACTACAACAATTTAATTATGGTCTTCTCCTATCGACCCCCAAAGAAAAGAAAAGAAATAAAACTATTTACACGGGAAAGCTCCCAACAAGCAAAAGAAGAACAGGAAATATTTTTGTGTTTTCTTTTTAATTACTACTACAAGCATGGAAAGTAAATTAATTAAAAGCTACAACTAATTTTTTTGGTTTTTCTTAAGGTTTATTAAACACACAGGAAGAAAGCATAAAAAGGAAAATAACCTAGCATGGATGATACAATGAAAAAGTATGAGCACCGACATCTAGCAATGAGTGTGTGAACATAAATGTAATGTCGGTGGGAAATACATACTCCCCCAAGCTTAGGCTTTTGGCCTAAGTTGGTCTATGGCCACGGCTGGCCTGGCGGGTATCCATAATAATAGTTGGGGTCGTACTGAGATGAAGAAGAGGAAGACTCCGATTGCCACTGGCTGACAATCATCTACGGATCCCACTGATAATTAGACTGTCATGGAGGATCAACTTGTGGTTCCGGCTCTGGCTCCTCAGCTGGTGCAGGGTTCCGGTAGGCGTGAATAGCCTTCAGTGGAACAAGGTACGTGCCTACAGATAAATCAAACAAAGAAGGAGCAGGCAGGGTAATAGTCTCAGGATGGTGTTTATTAAAGAACAATTGATATTTAAGCTCTCCTTCCCTATTCTTAACAATGAAATCATGTGCCACCATACTTTTATAATCTAGATAAACACGAGACAACACTTTTTCTTCCTTCTCATAATGCCTAATAGGTATGTTAAAATGTGCAGCTAGGCGTGAAGCATAGATGCCTCCAAAGATGGGGCCCTTTGTATGGTTCAGACTTAACCATTTGGCAATAATGCCGCCCATACTAACAGAGTTATCACCATATAAACCGTGGAGCAAAATAATAATATCAGGGATACTAAGGTTTCCATAGTTTCCGCGACCAATTAAGCAACGACTAGCAAATAATGCAAAATAACGTAAAACAGGAAAATGTATGCTAGTGATTCGTGCATCGGAAACCTTTCTTGTTTCCCCTACAGTGATAGTATCAATAAACCCCTCCACATCATCGCTATGTGGTTCTTCTGTCTTGCCATCAAAAGGGACTAAACAAACCCGACAAAAATCATAAAGTGACATCTCCTTATGCTCATCATATAAATAAAACTCCACCGTAGGTGGTGAGCTCCTAGAATGGAAATGAAAGTTTTGCACAAAGATATTTGTGAGTAAGAGATACTGATCGCATTGGTCTTGGAGGAAAGCGGTAAATCCTGCATTCTGAGCCAATTCATGAAAATCTTCATAAATCCCGGCTGCTCTCAAGAAATCCTCGGAAGGCCATTCACACGCCCGAACCTCCGCGGTGCGAGGCAGATTATACTTAGGCTTCGGTGCCTTTTCCTTCGAGCTTTGGCTCGATGAGCCCCTCAAAAGTCTCCTCATCATTTTATGAAAAATTCTGAAATTTTTAGTAACTTCAAAATAAAAGTAAACCAAACTCAATAATATTGGTAGCAACTACTCCTACAAGTGCCTAGGGCCTATATCATGCATCAAAACTACTCTTGACCATATAAATTTGACATGCAAGCTCAAGAACAGGGTCACCTAAGCAGCACAAATTTCCAATGAATAAAGCACTAGAACAAAAACTAATTGGACCAATGGAGGAGTCACATACCAAGGAACAATCTCCCCAAGAAGTTTTGTGAGAGGTGCTTTGAGCAAGGAGATCGAAAAATGGCGGCAAGATGAGCTAGAACTCGTGCTTGAGCTGGATATTCATGTTTGTGGGAGGAAGATGAAGTGTGTGGGTGCAGGAATAAGTGGAGGAGGGCCACCATGGGCCCACGAGGCAGGGGGCGCGTCCAGGGGGGTAGGGCGCGCCCTCCACCCTCGTGGGCAGGTGGTTGACCCCCCTGCTGTGTTCTCAGTGCCGAATATTCTCAAATATTCTGGAAAAAAACATATTTAAATTTCAGGGCATTTGGAGAACTTTTATTTTCGAGGTATTTTTATATTGCACGGATAATCAGATAACAGACAGAAAAATATTTATTTTATTTTATTTAATATAAATAACAAAAAGTAAAAGTGGGGTACAGAAGGTTGTGCCTTCTAGTTTCATCCATCTCATGATCATCAAAAGGAATCCACTAACAAGGTTGATCAAGTCTTGTTAATGAACTCATTCCGAATAACATGGAACCGGAGAAATTTCGAATAACACTATGTTACCTTAACGGGGATATGCACATCCCCAATAATAAGAATATCATATTTCTTCTTGACAGTAGGAAGAGGAAATTCAAAACCTCCAAATATAATCGATGGCATTTTTCCAATAGAGTTGATACTTTGAACTTGAGGTTGTTTCCTCGGAAAGTGTACCGTGTGCTCATTACCATTAACAGGAAAAGTGACATTGCCTTTAGTGCAATCAATAACAGCCCCTACAGTATTCAAAAAGGGTCTTCCAAGAATAATAGACATACTATCGTCCTCGGGAATATCAAGAATAACAAAGTCCGTTAAAATAGTAACGTTTGCAACTACAACAGGCACATCCTCACAAATACCGACAGGTATAGCAGTTGATTTATCAGCCATTTGCAAAGATATTTCAGTAGGTGTCAACTTATTCAAATCAAGTCTACGATATAAACAGAGAGGCATAACACTAACACCGTCTCCAAGATCACATAAAGCAGTTTTAACATAGTTTCTTTTAATAGAGCATGGTATAGTGGGTACTCCTGGATCTCCAAGTTTCTTTGGTATTCCACCCTTAAAAGTATAATTAGCAAGCATGGTGGAAATTTCAGCTTCCGGTATCTTTCTTTTATTTGTGATAATATCTTTCATGTACTTAGCATAAGGATTGGTTTTGAGCATA
Source organism: Triticum urartu (assembly GCF_056163025.1). NCBI lineage: Eukaryota > Viridiplantae > Streptophyta > Magnoliopsida > Poales > Poaceae > Triticum > Triticum urartu. Next base: position 162,010,862 of record NC_141873.1, on the reverse strand, counting down.
TCAGTTAATCGCATACGCAAAAAGATAGGTTTAATTATGTCAGCAAAGTGCTCAAAATCCTCATCATCCTTTTTCTTGGATGGTTTGGGAGGAAAAGGCATGGGTTTCTGAACCCAAGGCTCTCTTTCTTTACCATGTTTCCTAGCAACAAAATCTTTCTTATCATAACGTTGATTCTTTGATTGTGGGTTATCAAGATCAACAGCAGGTTCAATTTCTATATCATTATCATTACTAGGTTGAGCATCATCGTGAACATTATTATTAGCATTATCACTAGTTTCAGGTTCATTACCATATTGAGTTTCAGCATCAGAAATAGAAATATCATTTGGATTCTCAAGTGGTTCAATAACAGGTTCACTAGAAGCATGCAAAGTCCTGTCATTTTTCTTTTTCTTCTTTTTAGAAGAACTAGGTACATCTATGTTATTTCTCTGAGAATCTTGCTCAATTCTCTTAGGATGGCCTTCAGGATACAAAGGTTCCTGAGTCATTCTACTAGTTCAAGTAGCCACACTAACAGCATAATCATTATCTTTACTATTCAATTCATTGAGCAAATCATTTTGAGATTTAAGTACTTGTTCTACTTGAGTGGTAACCATAGAAGCATGTTTACTAATAAGTTTAAGTTCACATTTAACATTAGCCATATAATCACCCAAGTTTTCATGCATATTTGAATTGTATTTCAATTGTCTACCAAAATAAGCATTAAAGTCTTCTTGCTTAGCCATAAATTTATCAAACTCATCTAAGCATGGGCTAGCAAATTTAGTAAATGGGATTACAGCTTTATCATATCTATAGAGAGAATTTACCTTTACTACCTGTGTCGGGTTATCAAGACCATGAGTTTCTTCAATAGGTAATGGATTAAGATTATATGTTTCTTCAATAGGCGGTAAATTAAGACCATGTATTTCTTCAATAAGAGGTAAATTCTTAACATCTTCAGCTTTAATACCTTTTTCTTTCATAGATTTCTTTGCCTCTTGCATATCTTCAGGACTGAGAAATAGGATACCCCTCTTCTTCGGAGTTGGTTTAGGAATAGGCTCAGGAATTGGCTTCAGAGGTGTCCAATTATTTTCATTTGTCAACATATTATTCAATAGAATTTCAGCTTCATCTGGTGTTCTTTCCCTGTAAACAGAACCAGCACAACTATCCAGGTAATCTCTGGAGGCATCAGTTAGTCCATTATAAAAGATATCAAGTATTTCATTTTTCTTAAGAGGATGATCAGGCAAAGCATTAAGTAATTGGAGAAGCCTCCCCCAAGCTTGTGGGAGACTTTCTTCTTCAATTTGCACAAAATTATATATATATCCCTTAAAGCAGCTTGTTTCTTATGAGCAGGGAAATATTTAGCAGAGAAGTAATAAATCATATCCTGGGGACTACGCACACAACCAGGATCAAGAGAATTAAACCATATCTTAGCATCACCCTTTAATGAGAACGGAAATATTTTAAGGATATAAAAGTAACGAGTTCTCTCATCTTTAGTGAACAGGGTGGCTATATCATTCAATTTAGTAAGATGTGCCACAACAATTTCAGATTCATAACCATGAAACGGATCAGATTCAACCAAAGTAATTATATCAGGATCAACAGAGAATTCATAATCCTTATCAGTAACAAAGATAGGTGAAGTAGCAAAAGCAGGGTCAGGTTTCATTCTAGCATTTAGAGATTGCTTACTCCATTTAGCTAATAATCTTTTGACTTTATTTCTATTTTCGCAAGCTAAAATAGCTAAAGAAGCTTCTTGATCAAAAACATAACCCTTAGGAATAACAAGTGATTCTTCATCATCACTTTCATCAGTATCATCAGATTCAATATTTTCAATTTCTCTAGCCCTAGCAAGTTGTTCATCAAGAAAATCACTAAGTGGCACAGTAGTATCAGGCATAGAGGCAGTTTCATCATAAGTATCATGCATAGCAGAAGTGGCATCATCAATAACATGCGACATATAAGAATGAATAGCAGAAGCATGTGTAGGTGTCGCAAACTTACTCATAACAGAAGGTGAATAAAGTGCAGAGCTAGATGGTAGTTCCTTACCTCCCCTCGTAGTTGAGGGATAGATCTTGGTTTTTGGATCTCTCAAGTTCTTCTTAACGATAAGCAGATATATATCCCAAGTGACTCAAAGAATAGAGCTATGCTCCCCGGCAACGGCACCAGAAAATAGTCTTGATAACCCACAAGTATAGGGGATCGCAACAGTTTTCGAGGGTAGAGTATTCAACCCAAATTTACCGATTCGACACAAGGGGAGCCAAAGAATATTCTCAAGTATTAGCAGCTGAGTTGTCAATTCAACCACACCTGGAAACTTAATATCCGCAGCAAAGTGTTTAGTAGCAAAGTAATATGATAGTAGTGGTAACGGTAGCAAAAGGTAACAGTAGTAAAAGCAATGTTTTTGGTATTTTGTAGTGATGATAGCAATAGCAACGGAAAAGTAAATAAGCGAAGAACAATATATGGAAAGCTCGTAGGCAATGGATCAGTGATGGAGAATTATGCCGGATGCGGTTCATCATGTAACAGTCATAACCTAGGGTGACACTGAACTAGCTCCAGTTCATTGATATAATGTAGGCATGTATTCCGAATATAGTCATATGTGCTTATGGAAAAGAACTTGCATGACATCTTTTGTCCTACCCTCCCGTGGCAGCGGGGTCCTTACGGAAACTAAGGGATATTAAGGCCTCCTTTTAATAGAGAACCGGAACAAAGCATTAACACATAGTGAATACATGAACTCCTCAAACTACGGTCATCACCGGTAAGTATCCCGATTATTGTCACTTCGGGGTTAACGGATCATAACACATAATAGGTGACTATAGACTTGCAAGATAGGATAAAAAACACTCATATATTGATGAAAACATAATAGGTTCAGATCTGAAATCATGGCACTCGGGCCCTAGTGACAAGCATTAAGCATAGCAAAGTCATAGCAACATCAATCTCAGAACATAGTGGACACTAGGGATCAAACCCTAACAAAACTAACTCGATTACATGATAGATCCCATCCAACCCATCACCGTCCAGCAAGCCTATGATGGAATTACTCACGCACGGCGGTGAGCATCATGAAATTGGTGATGGAGGATGGTTGATGATGACGATGGCGATGGATTCCCCTCTCCGGAGCCCCGAACGGACTCCAGATTAGCCCTCCCAAGAGGTTTTAGGGCTTGGCGACGGCTCTGTATCGTAAAACGCGATGATTTCTTCTCTCTGGCTTTTTTTCTCCCCGAAACTCAATATATGGAGTTGGAGTTGGAGTCGGAGAGGCAACAGGGGGCCCATGAGGTAGGGGGCGCGCCCCCACCCTCGTGGAGAGGTGGTGGGCCCCCTGGCCTTCATCTTTTGCAGGTATTTTTCTTATTTTCTGAAAAGTGGCTCCGTGAAGTTTCAGGTCATTCCGAGAATGTTTGTTTTTGCACATAAATAACACCATGGTAATTCTGCTGAAAACAGCGTCAGTCCGGGTTAGTTCCATTCAAATCATGCAAGTTAGAGTCCAAAACAAGGGCGAAAGTGTTTGGAAAAGTAGATACGACGGAGACGTATCAATCTATCTCTATAGATCTTGATGCTTGATACGTCCATTTGGCATCATGCTTTTATATCGATATTTATTGCACTATGGGTTGTTATTACACATTATGTCACAATACTTATGCCTATTCAGTGAGGGAGAATGCCGGCAGCTGGAATTCTGGGCTGTAAAAGGAGCAAATTTTAGAGACCTATTCTGCACAGCTCCAAAAGTCCTAAAACTTCAAGGAAGTTATTTTTGGAATTAATAAAAAATACTGGCAAAAGAATCCACCATAGGGGGCCCACACCCTGGCCATAAGGGTGGGGGCGCACCCTACCCCCTGGGCGCGCCCCCTGCCTCGTGGGCCCCCTGGCAGGCCTTCGGTGCCCATCTTCTGCTATATGAGGTCTTTCTTCGAGGAAAAAATCATAAGCAAGCTTTCAGGAAGAAACTCTGCCGCCACGAGGCGGAACCAATCTAGGGCTCTGACAGAGCTGTTCATCTCTTCACCAGCACCATCTCATCTCAAACCCTAGTTCATCTCCATCGTCATCACCAACGATCCTCTCATCGGGAGGGGGTCAATCTCCATCAACATCTTCACCAGCACCATCTCATCTCAAACCCTAGTTCATCTCTTGTATCCAATCTTTGTATCCAAACCTCAGATTGGTACATGTGGGTTGCTAGTAGTGTTGATTACTCCTTATAGTTGATGCTAGTTGGTTTACTTGGTGGAAGATCATATGTTCATATCCATTATGCATATTAATATCCCTCTGATTATGAGCATGAATATGCTTTGTGAGTAGTTACGTTTGTTCCTGAGGACATGGGAGAAATCTTGCTATAAGTAGTCATGTGAATTTGGTATTCGTTTGATATTTTGATGAGATGTATGTTGTCATCCCTCTAGTCGTGTCATGTGAACATCGACTGCATGACACTTCACCATTGTTTGGGTCTAGAGGAAGGCATTGGGAAGTAATAAGTAGATGATGGGTTGCTAGAGTGACATAACTTTAAACCCTAGTTTATGCATTGCTTCGTAAGGGGCTGATTTGGATCCATATGTTTCATGCTATGGTTAGGTTTGCCTTAATACTTCTGTTGTAGTTGTGGATGCTTGCAATGGGGGTTAATCATAAGTGGGATGCTTGTCCAAGTAAGGACAGAACCCAAGCACCGGTGCACGCACATATCAAATTATCAAAGTACCGAATGCAAATCATATGAACGTGATGAAAACTAGATTGACGATAATTCCCATGTGTCCTCGGGAGCGCTTTCCTTCATATAAGAGTTTGTCCAGGCTTGTCCTTTGCTACAAAAAGGATTGGGCCATCTTGCTGCGCCTTATTTACTTTTATTACTTGCTACTCGTTACAAATTACTGTATCACAAAACTATCTATTACCGATATTTTTAGTGCTTGCAGAGAATACCTTACTGAAAATTGCTTATCATTTCCTTTTGCTCCTCGTTGGGTTTGACACTCTTACTTATCAAAAAGGCTACGATAGATCCCCTACAATTGTGGGTCATCAAGACTCTTTTCTGGCGCCATTGCCGGGGAGTGAAGCGCCTTTGGTAGGTGGAATTTGGTAAGGAAAAATTTATATAGTGTGTTGATATTTACTGTCACTTGTTCGGGGTATCTTCACCCCGACCAGTAGAGCAAAGAGTTGTTCCTCAACCTACTAAACCTACTGAAAATGTTTACTTCGAAATTCCTTCAGGTATGATAGAGAAACTACTAGCTAATCCTTTTGCAGGAGATGGAACTTTACATCCCGATTTGCACCTAATCTATGTGGATGAAGTTTGTGGATTATTTTAGCTTGCAGGTATGCCTGAGGATTTTATCAAGAAGAAGGTATTCCCTTTATCTTTGAAGGGAGAGGCAGTGACATGGTTGAGGCTATGTGATGATGTTGGAACATGGAACTACCAATGATTGAAATTGGAATTTCATCAGAAGTTTTATCCTATGCATCTTGTTCATTGTGATCGTAATTATATATATAATTTTTGGCCTCGCGAAGGAGAAAGCATCGCTCAAGCTTGGGGGAGGCTTAAGTCAATGTTATATTCATGCCCCAATCATGAGCTCTCAAAAGAAATGATCATTCAAAAAATTTATGCTCGGCTTTCTCTCAGTAATCGCTCCATGCTCGATACTTCTTGTGCCGGATCTTTTATGATGAAGACTATTGAATTCAAATGGGATTTATTGGAAAGAATTAAACGCAACTCTGAAGATTGGGACCTCGACGAAGGTAAGGAGTCGGGTATAACACCTAAGTTTGATTGTGTTAAATCTTTTATGGATACCGATGTTTTCTGTGAATTTAGCATAAATATGGACTTGACTCTGAGATAGTAGCTTCTTTCTGTGAATCCTTTGCTACTCATCTTGATCTCCCTAAGGATAAGTGGTTTAAATATAATCCTCCCATTGAAGTAAAAGTAGTTGCACCTATTAAAGTTGAAGAAAAGACTATCACTTATAATGATCCTGTTGTTCCTACTGCTTATATTGAGAAACCACCTTTCCCTGTTAGAATAAAGGATCATGCTAAAGCTTCAACTGTGGATAAAAAAAGTAATATTAAGACACCCAAACCCCCTGAGCAAATTAAAGTTGAACCTAGTGTTGCTATGGTTAAGGATCTCTTGGCCGATAATATTGATGGGCATGTTATTTACTTCTGCAATGAATCTGCTAGAATTGCTAGACCCGATACTAAAAATAAACATAGACATGTTGTAGGCATGCCTGTTATTTCTGTTAGGATAGGAGATCATTGCTATCATGGTTTATGTGATACGGGTGCTAGTGCAAGTGCAATACCTCATTCCTTATACAAAGAAATTATGCATGATATTGCACCTGCTGAGATAGAAGAGATAGATGTTACAATTAAGCTTGCCAATAGAGATACTATTTCACCGGTTGGGATTGTTAGAGATGTTGAAGTCTTGTGTGGGAAGGTTAAATATCCTACTGATTTTCTTGTTCTTGGTTCCCCACAAGATAGCTTTTGTCCCATTATATTTGGTAGACCCTTCTTGAACACTGTTAATGCTAGGATAGACTGCGAAAAGGATGTTGTTACTATTGGTTTGGGTGATATGTCTCATGAGTTTAATTTTGCTAAATTTAGTAGACAACCCCGTGATGAGGAATTGCCTAGTAAATATGAAATTATTGGTCTTGCTTCTATTGCCGTGCCTCCTAGTGATCCTTTAGAACAATATTTGCTAGACCATGAAAATGATATGTTTATGAATGAAAGAAGGGAAATAGATGAAGTATTCTTTAAATAGGGACCTATTCTGAAACACAACTTGCATGTTGAAATCCTAGGGGATCCTCCTCCACCCAAGGGTGATCCCGTGTTTGAGCTTAAACCAATACCTGATACTCTTAAATATGCTTATCTTGATGAAAAGAAGATATATCCTGTTATTATTAGTGCTAAACTTTCAGAGCATGAAGAAGAGAAATTATTGAAAACTCTAAAGAAGCATCGTGCTGCTATTGGATATACTCATGATGATCTTAAGGGCATTAGTCCCACTCTATGTCAACATAAAAAAAATTTGGAGAAAGACGCCAAACCAGTTATTGATCACCAACGACGGCTAAATCCTAAGATGAAAGAAGTGGTAAGAAAAGAAATATTAAAGCTCCTTGAAGTAGGTATAATTTATCCCATTGCTGATATGTAACATCCCCAGTATCACACCACATTAATCCCTTATGATCATGCAAAGTCATCATCATTTGCATTGATTAATCACAGTGGTTAAATATCTCATTTCACAATCCTTCTGTGAACTCAATTCAAATTCAAAGTGAAATTAGAAGTTGCACAAAAGATGCTGGAAAAATGTTCACCATCTAGAAAATATTCCAAAACAACTTGTTGTTAAGGAAAACAACATCACCATCAAGTCAAAGTGGGACAAAGCATATAAATCAGTGCAAAAACAACACTATAAATGCCTAAATTCATTTATGAAAAATGCCAAAGGATTCCAAAATTTCCCTAACATTCTGTGGCATTGTGGAATATACCATAGTATTTATGTGACCAAGTTTCACATTTTTACTACGTCATTTGATGGCTCAAATTATTGCAAAACTATCTCTGGAAATAAAACAGAGTTAAAATAGAAAAAAGGCCTAGACTACTGTTGGGGACTGGGCCTAAGTGCACAGTGCACTTGGCCCAACCCAACCTGGGCTTCTCCCACCTTGCTACAGGAGGCAGGGACTCGTGGGAGGCATCTGGCCGCCATGGCCATTCCCTGGCCACGTGCCGGCCATCTGCCGGCTCCTCTGGAGCATAAAGGCCGACCCTGCGACCACCCAGGCGAACCCTAGCCCCCACTTGCCCTCCCCTTGCACCGCTTCTCCCTCTCCCTCCCTGTCTTGTTCGCCCGAGCACGGTCACCGACGTGCCGCCATCGATCCCGCGGCCAACGACCACCGTTCGCCGCTCCGACAAGTCCGGGAGCTCCGTCGTGGTCCGCCTCTTCTTCCTCGACACTGGATCGGGACCAGGAGCGCCACCGCCATTGCATTCTTCCTCTTCCTCATCTACGGCCACCACGCGACCTCGCCGTCGACCTTCTCCATCGGTTCTCCCCGCGCCCGCTGCCCAGACCCTACGCTCTCACAGTGAGCTCCGCCTTCCTCCCACCCTTTTCGTCACCATCGCTTTCGACTGCTAGTGCCCGATCTCGACTCGCCCGAGCTCGCCACCGCGCAACCTCGTCGCCGGCAGCCGTCCGGCGACCAAATGGTCATGCGCGGCTGCTCATCGTGCTCGACCGCGCGCGTAAATGCCGTCTGGCCTAGCCGTTTAGTTCGAACGCGCCCGCTTCGCCGTTTTCCTATCGCGACCGATTCCGGCCATGCGTCGTTGTGCTCGCCGCCGTTGCTATGCTGCGTCCCCAGCCTCGCTACTCTCGCCATCCGATGCGGCCCACCGCCAGCTTTCCAACGCACCCGAAAATGCGACAGATGGCCACCCGTACGCGAGATTCGGGCTCGCCGGAGTTTTCGCCGCCGTTCGGCCTCGCTGGCGCACTCCGGTGGCCGAACTGACTCGATGACGACGTGGCACCGCGGGCCCCACCGCTCAGCCACTGACCCTGGGTCCCCCCTGGCCCAGTTCACCCAGTCAACGCTGGCTTGGTTGGCCCTGTTTCCATGACATGTGGGCCCCGCCTGTTAAAATGATTCTGATAAATAACTAAATCTGTAAATTAATTAATTAGCTACTTAAATCTCTAATCACTCACTGACCAGTAGGACCCATGCTTAATTAATCCTAAATACTTTAACTAAAACCTAATTAAACTACTGTGAGGCTGGCATGTGGGTCCCACTGGACCCACAGGTCAGGTTTGACCCCAGTCAACCGTCCTGTTGACTGCTGACATCACCTCTACGTCATGCTGGCGTCATCCACTATTATTCTGGATAATGTTGAATTAGTTAATAAAATAAATGCCAGAAATGTCTAAATTCTTTGAAAAATCATAGAAAATAAACCGTAGCTCGGATGAAAAAGTTTTCTACATGAAAGTTGCTCAAGACGACGAGACGAATTCGAATACGTAGTCCGTTTACCAGTCAGATGCCTCTAACTATCTGAACATGGAACATTCCCCCTCTGGTCATCTGTCTGACACAGGTCCGGAACCGGGAAAACATTCCCAGTTGAATTCCCCCTTCACCTATATCGTGTAGCCTTACATTAGGTCACACCCGGCACCGTGTTTTGCCTTGTTATATTTTTGTGATGCATTGTTTGCTCTGTATTTACTGTTTCTTCCCCCTCTACTCTCTGGTAGACCCCGAGACCGATGCTGCCCTTGTGATCGACTACGTCGACGATGACCCCCACCCCTCCTTGGCAGAGCTACCAGGCAAGCAAACCCCCTTGAGCATTCCGATATCGCCTATTTCTTTTCTTCTCATGCTTGCATTAGAACTCCTACTGCTTTCTGTATGATCCTACTCTGATGCATAGCCTGTTGTTGTTACCTGCTTTTATACCTTACCTGCTTATCCTAAACTACTTAGTATAGGTTGGTTAGTGATCCATCAGTGACCCCCACCTTGTCCTTGTTGCCCCTGCTTCATCATCAAAGACCCGATCAACGGGATCGAAGACCAGGCCCCGACACCACACATCACTTTCCCCCTTAGTTGCTCAGCACTACCCGGTTATTATCGAGTGCCGAGGGTGAGACCACTTCAGCACTTCTGATGTTAACCCTATAGTGTAGCTATTCGGTCGTGGTCATCAAGGGTGATTTCCTCCTTAACCACTTCCGATACGACTCTGTCGTGCAACCCCTCAAGTGTGAACCTCGAGGGTGGTCCCTCTTACGTTCACCTTGATGATTACATCGAGTGGAATTCACCGGGGTTGATTCCTCGGGTTTTCCCCTTGATGTTTGGACACAGAGTTACTATGGTTACTATGAATTTACACTGAACCATGTTACTAAAGACGGGTCGGCCCTGAGGGGTGCCCACGCGAGCTTAATTGCGAGTGATGTGGAGTCGGGTTGACCTGGAGGGTGCCCGCGAGATAATTACGAGGCATGGCCGGGCATTCCTAGCCCTTGCTGCAAGTCCTCGAGACGGGGCAACGGGGTCACATATTTCGTGAGTCTCTGCTTGTTACCGCGTGCTCCTAATCCACTACGATTTGGATATTTGACCCGAGGGGCCTCTGGCCTGATAGCACTAACCATCACGTGGGCATAGTATGGGCGTTCTGCATCGTATGCATCAGCCGAAGCTTAATAGACGTCAGCGGCTGAGCGGCGCGCGCCGGGTTGGACTGGTAAGCACCTTCCTTTTTGAAGGACGTAGCTAGGTCTGCTCACCGGTCACCCTCGCAACATGCAGGAGTTCCTGGGGAGATGGCCCCTGACCCCTGGGGGCATAGGTTTAGTCCGGCGTGCTGGCCTCTCTATTAAGCCTAAGTCGGGTTGCGGCGTATTGTTTGGCCGAGGCCGGGCATGACCCAGGAAAGTGTGTCCGGCCGAAGTTAATCGAGCGTGGTGGGTAAGTTGGTGCACCCCTGCAGGGAAGAAAACATCTATCGATAGCCTGTCCTACGGTAATGGACACTTGGAGTTGTATCCCGATCGATACAACTAGAACTGGATACTTGTGATGAGAACTGGATGGTGATGAGAATTATAATGTGTTGACACTTGGATAGTATGGCTCTGGGATTGCTTTCTCGCAGGGAGTCGAGTAAGGATCTCTGGCCGAGGTTGATAACACTTCTACTACTTTACTTTATGCTACTCTACTCCCTCTTGTTGCTACAAGATGGTGGTTTCGAGAAGATGCTAGTCTTCGATAGGACTAGGCCTTCACTCTATTCTGGCATTTTTGCAGCCCATTCCACATATACGATCTATTCGTTTGATACAGATGCATACTTAGTTTAGATCTGATGTAAGTCTTGCGAGTACTTTGGATGAGTACTCACGGTTGCTTTGCTACTTCTTTTTTCCCCATACCCGATTGTTGCGACCAGATGGCAGATCCCAGGAGCCAAACGACGCCACTGATGACTACTACTACCCAGAGGATGCCTACTACTACGTGAAGACTGCAGACGACTAGGAGTAGTTAGGAGGCTCCCAGGCAGTAGGCCTTGCCTTTTTGATCGTTGCTGCTTTTGTGCTAGCCTTCTTAAGGAAACCTTGTTTAACTCATGTCTGTACTCAGATATTGTTGCTTCCGCTGACTCTTGTGTTTTTGAGCTTATGTATTCGAGCCCTCGAGGCCCCTGGCTTGTAATATAAAGCTTGTATTATTTTAATTTGTGTCTAGAGTTGTGTTGTGATATCGTCCCGTGAGTCCTTGATCTTGATCGTACACATTTGCGTGTATGATTAGTGTATGGTCAAATCAGGGGCATCACAAGTTGGTATCAGAGCCGACTTCCTGTAGGTAGCCCCCTTTCCAACTCCTTGGCCGAAATTGAGTCTAGTCGTCCAAAACTGTTTTACTAACTTGGTTGTGTGGCTTACGGGCCCACGTCGCCATTGGGTGGTATTAGGATCTTTTATTCCTCGTCTATACTCTGGGACTCTGATCTCTCTTCCATTCGGGTTAAACGATTTTGCTAACTCTAACATTAGGATCTTGTAACTACTTCCTCCCGGAGAGCCCCTTATTACAGATGATCGCCTATTGCACCAGAAGATTCCGAAGATACTCTCCAATGTTATCCCGATAACTTGGGCTCATCGCGTTTGCAATTCCCTACCACCGATAAGCCCCTTTGACTAACTGGATATCCTTGTCGCTCATACCTTCATCCCCAGTTGCTCTTGTTATTACAAGATACCCTGAAATACTTGTCGTTGTTCCGAGAATCCTTTTGTGCCTACTGCCTTGCAGTTCCTTGTCACCTGAATACACTGATAAATTAATCCTCACACCTATCGAGGATTTGTTTTTCCCCAGTTGTTCTTATGTTTCACAAAAGTCTTTGAAATACTATTCGATCTTCCAAAAATCCTCAGCAGCCTATTGTTGTTGAAATTCTTGTTTGCTTGCATTATGGTTAATTCCATAATTCTAGTAATCTTCGTTGACATCCTCTGTCAATATCATTTCGAGTCCATTGATCCAATATGTCGCGAATGCTCGTAATCCTCAATCAGATCCTAGCATTCATCCTTCCGGCTCAGATGTCACTCCAAACATGAGCTTGTTCTTGTCAAATCAAACTTTGATTGATTGTCAATATGTATCGATTCAACTCAGTTATCTTTTGATCAGAGCCTCTGCTTCAGATCTTCTGAATTGAAAATCGTAATTCCTTTGTATTCAAGCTTTGAAGTTATCCAGTTATATCTATAACATGATGCCTTTGCATTCTTTCTTCTTCTAGGTGAGTATCCATAGTCACATTAGATCTTTTATGGACTGCCATATCCTTGGTTGGATTATTCTCCGACAATGTCCTTCATATTCATTAAACTTGTGAGTTTTGCCCTGACACATAATGCCTTTAGTAAATTCTATCATCTGCTTTTGTCAACCATGCTCTGCTTTCGAGCTAGTATATTTTAATCCTGAAGTTAGCGGTATATGCTCCTAAGATACCCCTACAGGTTGAACCTATGCCTTCCCTAATCCGTGTGAACTCGAAAGAGATGTGAGTCATACTCTTCTAGTGCTTCACCAGATAAATTTTTCGCACTACAAATTCTTCAAAAACGAGGAGTGAATGAAAGGTTATGCATTAAAGAAGTGGGAGTCGACCTTGAACCTTTGTGTTCATGCCCATGGACCCGATGTAGAACTTATCATGGAAGTTGCTCGTAAAAATAGTTACCCACTTGTTATAAGTTCATCTTGTATCGGTGGTTTGGTCATTCATTATCGTGGTTCCAACCATAGTTTCTCCTTAATTCCATTTCACGGACAAGTTAAAATACTTGTCTCCTGCAAGTCATTTCACCCGTCCAACCTCTAATTTGATCTACCTTCAAGTATTGCCTCATGTTATCTCGATGATATTGTGTCATTGCACTACCTCTTGTAAATTCTTAATTGGAGTGATACTCCGTCACATCATTCCTAGCCTGATCGGCTATATCATTACCGAGATAATTTTAACTATGCTGCCCGATCCTTCTTCCCAGAGAACAACTTCCGACGATGAGCTAAGCTTACGTCGATCTCCCTCATCTTATCATATCACCTCAAACAACAAGCTTGATTTCGATTTTGTGTCGCATCTGTGGTTCCAATAACCTTTCGCTTCATCATTCCATTTGTTTGATGTCGTCCCTGTTCGATGGCCTCTTCATAATACCTCGACAAAATCTGTCGTGATCCCCATCAATATACTGACCTGTTTCAGGATATCAATCGAATTCATGATGAGAAATACCATCCTCGCCCCTCTATGATTGTGTTATCATCGACAAGGTCCTTGACTTCCTGCCAACACAAACCTGATTGTGTTTGGTTATACCTTACGTTCCGAGATAATCTTGGAAATGTTCCTTTGAATCTCTTATGATCTACAGACCCAATCCATAATTGAAACACCATGTCGGTGCTATCTCGAAGCATGTCTTTGGTACTCCGATTTTCAATAAAACATTTTGAAGCCCAATGCTAAAGGTTTCTTGCTCAATTATCCAAACATCGTTGTTTGGGTAATGTCATGAAATTTCTCTCCCCTTACCTAAATGGTTTTCCACTTTCTATCATGTCATGGATATCATGCTCTGCTTGTCCTTGGGAAGGATATACCTCTGAAATATGTGTCCAAACAGATTTTCCTTTCCATTGTTCTGTTTACTCTGGACATCACATTTTCCTTTCCGTTGTTTTGTTTAACCTTTATTGTGGTCTATATGCTCTAAGCAGTAATATTCTTCTGCTTATGTAAACACCTTGGTGTACAACCGTGTCACTAAGACCCTGTTGTTTGTGTTGATGACATTCCGGTAGCCACTGATGGACCAGAACTTTGCCTATTGGTCTGCCTCGTTCAACGAGCAGGAAAATGGTTCTCTTCGTCCCTCGCCCTTGGTACCAACATTGATGCCAACATAACTGACAGTCTATCATCTATCGTGCCTTGCTATCAGCCCCCTTTCTACTTTTAACCCACATGGTGGGCCCATAACCCACAGTTCCACAGGATCGGAACCTGACTCTCCTATATATCTTTGATTCCGAAATATTCTTGCATTTGGCTTCGTATCATGTCACGAGCCACCTTTCGAGATATGACCTATTCCTGATGCTCTGAACCCCCTTCTCACACTCTGTTCAGGTATCGATTGTTTGTCCATACGCTTGAAACTTCCTATTGAACCTTCATAGTTTTCTCTCGGTGTTTTCTAAAGTTCCAACCTGAGCGATACTTATGTCACACTCCCTCCATTGTTCACTAGATAATTATCCCTATAAGGTCATTTCTCTCGAAGTTACTCTTTAATTCCCCACTTAAATCTCGGGACGAGATTTCTTGTAGTGGAGGAGATTTGTAACATCCCCAGTATCACACCACAGTAATCCCTTATGATCATCCAAAGTCATCATCATTTGCATTGATTAATCACAGTGGTTAAATATCTCATTTCACAATCCTTCTGTGAACTCAATTCAAATTCAAAGTGAAATTTGAAGTTGCACAAAAGATGCTGGAAAAATGTTCTCCATCTAGAAAATATTCCAAAACAACTTGTTGTTAAGGAAAACAACATCACCATCAAGTCAAAGTGGGACAAAGCATTTAAATCAGTGCCAAAACAACACTATAAATGCCTAAATTCATTTATGAAAAATGCCAAAGGATTCCAAAATTTCCCTAAATTTCTGTGGAAATGTGGAATATACCATAGTATTTATGTGACCAAGTTTCACATTTTTACTAAGTCGTTTGATTGCTCAAATTATTGCAAAACTATATCTAGAAATAAAACAGAGATAAAATAGAAAAAAGGCCTAGAGTACTTTTTGGGACTGGGCCTAAGTGCACAGTGCACTTGTCCCAACCCAACCTGGGCTTCTCCCACCTCGCTACAGGAGGCAGGGACTCGTGGGAGGCATCTGGCAGCCAGGGCCATTCCCTGGCCACGTGCCGGCCATCTGCCGGCTCCTCTAGAGCATAAAGGCCGACCCTGCGACCACCCAGGCGAACCCTAGCCCCCACTTGCCCTCCCCTCGTGCCGCTTCGCCCTCTCCCTCCCTGTCTTGTTCGCCCAAGCGCGGTCGCCGACGTGCCGCCGTCGATCCCCCGGCCACCGACCATCGTTCGCCGCTCCGACAAGTCCGGGAGCTCCGTCGTGGTCCGCCTCTTCTTCCTCGACACTGGATCGGGACCAGGAGTGCCACCGCCATTGCATTCTTCCTCTTCCTCATCTCCGGCCACCGCGCGACCTCGCCGTCGACCTGCTCCATCGGTTCTCCCCGCGCCCGCTGCCCAGACCCTACGCTCTCACAGTGAGCTCCGCCTTCCTCCCACCCTTTTCATCGCCGTCGCTTTCGACCGCTAGTGCCCGATCTCGACTCGCCCGAGCTCGCCACCGCGCAACCTCGTCGCCGGCAGCCGTCCGGCGACCAAATGGTCATGCGCAGCTGCTCATCATGCTCGACCGCACGCGTAAATGCCGTCTGGCCTAGCCGTTTAGTTCGAACACGCCCGCTTCGTCGTTTTCCTCTCGCGACCGATTCCGGTCGTGCGCCGCTGTGCTCGCCGCCGTAGCTACGCTGCGTCCCTAGCCTCGCAACTGCCGCCATCCGATGTGGCCCACCGCCAGCTTTCCAACGCACCCGAAAACGCGGTAGATGGCCACACGTACGCGAGATCCGGGCTCGCCGGAGTTTTCGCCGCCGTTTGGCCTCGCTGGCGCACTCCGGTGGCCGAACTGACTCGATGCCGACGTGGCGCCGCAGGCCCCACCGCTCAGCCACTGACCCTGGGTCCCCCCTGGCCCAGTTCACCCAGTCAACGCTGGCTTGGTTGGCCCTGTTTCCATGACATGTGGGCCCCGCCTGTTAAAATGATTCTTATAAATAACTAAATCTATAAATTAATTAATTAGCTACTTAAATCTCTAATCACTCACTGACCAGTAGGACCCACCCTTAATTAATCCTAAATAGTTTAACTAAAACCTAATTAAACTACTGTGAGGCTGGCATGTGGGTCCCACTTGACCCACAGGTCAGGTTTGACCCCAGTCAACCGTCCTGTTGACTGCTGACATCACCTCTACGTCATGCTGACGTCATCCACTACAGTTCTGGATAATGTTGAATTAGTTAATAAAATAAATGCCAGAAATGTCTAAATTCTTTGAAAACCCATAGAAAATAAACTGTAGCTCGGATGAAAAGGTTTTCTACATGAAAGTTGCTCAGGACGACGAGACGAATCCAAATACGCGGTCCATTTACCAGTTAGATGCCTCTAACTATCTGAACATGGAACATTCCCGCTTCGGTCATCTGTCTGACACAGGTCCGGAACCGGGAAAACATTCCCGGTTGAATTCCCCCTTCACCTATATCGTGTACCCTTACATTAGGTCACACCCGACACCATGTTTTGCCTTGTTATATTTTTGTGATGCATTGTTTGCTCTGTATTTACTGTTTCTTCCCCCTCTTCTCTCTGGTAGACCCCGAGACCGATGCTGCCCTTGTGATCGACTACGTCGATGACGACCCCCCCTCCTTGCCAGAGCAACCAGGCAAGCAAACCCCCCTTGAGCATTCTGATATCGCCTATTTCTTTTATTCTCATGCTTGCATTAGAACTGCTACTGATTTCTGTATGATCCTACTCTGATGCATAGCCTGTTGTTGTTACCTGCTTTTATACCTTACCTGCTTATCCTAAACTACTTAGTATAGGTTGGTTAGTGATCCATCAATGACCCCCACCTTGTCCTTGTTGCCCCTGCTTCATCATCGAAGACCCGATCAACGGGATCGAAGACCAGGCCCCAACACCGCACATCACTTTCCCCCTTAGTTGCTCGGCACTACCCGGTTATTATCGCGTGCCGAGGGTGAGACCTCTTCAGCACTTCTGATGTTAACCCTGTAGTGTAGCTATTCGGTCGTGGTCATCGAGGGTGATTTCCTCCTTAACCACTTCCGATACGACTCTGTCGTGCAACCCCTCAAGTGTGAACCTCGAGGGTGGTCCCTCTTACATTCACCTTCATGATTACATCGAGTGGAATTCACCGGGGGTGATTCCTCGGGTTGTCCCCTTGTTGTTTGGACACAGAGTTACTATGGTTACTATGACTTTACACTGAACCATGTTACTAAAGACGGGTCGGCCCTGAGGGGTGCCCGCGCGAGCTTAATTGCGAGTGATGTGGAGTCGGGTTGACCTGGAGGGTGCCCGTGAGATAATTACGAGGCGTGGCCGGGCATTCCTAGCCCTTGCCGCAAGTCCTCGAGACGGGGCAACGGGGTCACATCTTTCGTGAGTCCATGCTTGTTACCGCGTGCTCCTAATCCACTATGATTTGGATATTTGATCCGAGGGGCCTCTGGCCTGATAGCACTAACCATCACGTGGGCATAGTATGGGCGTTCTGCGTCGTATGCATCAGTCGAAGCTTAATAGACGTCAGCGACTGAGCGGCGCGCGCCGGGTTGGACTGGTAAGCACCTTCCTTTTTGAAGGAGGTAGCTAGGTCTGCTCACCGGCCGCCCTCGCAACATGCAGGAGTTCCTGGGGAGATGGCCCATGACCCCTGGGGGCATAGGTTTAGTCCGGTGTGCTGGCCTCTCTATTAAGCCTAGGTCGGGTTGTGGCGTATTGTTTGGCCGAGGCTGGGCATGACCCAGGAAAGTGTGTCCGGCCGAAGTTAATCAAGCATGGTGGGTAAGTTGGTGCACCCCTACAGGGAAGAAAACATCTATCGATAGCCTGTCCTACGGTAACGAACACTTGGAGTTGTATCCCGATCGATACAACTAGAACTGGATACTTGTGATGAGAACTGGATGGTGATGAGAATTATAATGTGTTGACACTTGGATAGTATGGCTCTAGGATTGCTTTCTCGCAGGGAGTCAAGAAAGGATCTCTGGCCGAGGTTGATAACACTTCTACTACTTTACTTTATGCTACTCTACTCCCTCCTGTTGCTGCAAGATGGTGGTTTCGAGAAGATGCTAGTCTTCGATAGGACTAGGCCTTCACTCTATTCTGGCATTTCTGCAGCCCATTCCACATATACAATCCATTCGTTTGATACAGATGCATACTTAGTTTAGATCTGATGTAAGTCTTGCGAGTACTTTGGATGAGTACTCATGGTTGCTTTGCTACTTCTTTTTCCCCCATACCCTATTGTTGCGACCAGATGGCGGATCCCAGGAGCCAGACGACGCCACTGATGACTACTACTACCTAGAGGATGCCTACTACTACGTGAAGACTGCAGACGACTAGGAGTAGTTAGGAGGCTCCCAGGCAGTAGGCCTTGCCTTTTTGATCGTTGCTGCTTTTGTGCTAGCCTTCTTAAGGCAACCTTGTTTAACTCATGTCTGTACTCAGATATTGTTGCTTCCGCTGACTCTTGTGTTTTCGAGGTTATGTATTCGAGCCCTCGAGGCCCCTGGCTTGTAATATAAAGCTTGTATTATTTTAATTTGTGTCTAGAGTTGTGTTGTGATATCTTCCTGTGAGTCCTTGATCTTGATCGTACACATTTGCGTGTATGATTAGTGTACGGTCAAATCGGGGGTGTCACATGATAGTCAGTGGATAAGCCATGTCCATTGTGTCCCTAAGAAGGGAGGTATTACTGTCGTTCCTAATGATAAATATGAATTGATTCCGCAAAGAATTATTACAGGTTATAGTATGGTAATTGATTTCTGCAAATTAAATAAAGCTGCTAAAAAGATCATTAGCCCTTGCCTTTCATTGATCAAATGCTAGAAAGATTATCCAAACATACACATTTTTGCTTTCTAGATGGTTACTATTGTTCTCTCAAATACCTGTGTCAGCTAATGATCAAGAAAAAGACTACTTTTACTTGCCCTTTCGGTACCTTTGCTTATAGATGTATGCCTTTTGGTTTATGTAATGCACCTGCTACCTTTCAAAGATGCATGATGGCTATATTCTCTGACTTTTGTGAAAAGATTTGTGAAGTTTTCATGGATGATTTCTCTGTTTATGGATCCTCTTTTGATGATTGCTTGAGCAACCTTGATCGAGTTTTGCAGAGATGTGAAGAAACTAACCTTGTCTTGAATTGGGAGAAGTGCCACTTTATGGTTAATGAAGGTATTGTCTTGGGGCATAAAATTTCTGAAAGAGGTATTGAAGTTGACAAAGCTAAATTTGATGCTATTAAAAAGATGTCATGTCCCAAGGACATCAAAAGTATAAGAAGTTTCCTTGGTCATGCTGGTTTTTATAGGAGGTTCATTAAGGACTTCTCAAAAATTTCCCAGCCTCTGACTAACCTATTACAAAAATATATTCCTTTTGTCTTTGATGATGATTGTGTAGAAGCATTTGAAATACTTAAGAAAGCCTTGATTTCTGCACCTATTGTTCAGCCTCCTGGTTGGAATTTACCCTTTGAAATCATGTGTGATGCTAGTGACTATGCTGTAGGTGATGTTCTAGGACAAAGAGATGATAAAAAATTAAATGTTATTCAATATGCTAGTAAAACTCTAGACAATGCCCAGAGAAATTATGCTACTACTGAAAAGGAATTCTTAGCTGTTGTATTTGCTTGTGATAAGTTCAGACCTTATATTGTTGATTCTAAAGTAACTATTCACACTGATCATGCTGCTATTAAATATCTTATGGAAAATAAAGATGCTAAACCTAGACTTATTAGATGGGTTCTCTTGCTACAAGAATTTGATTTGCATATTATTGATAGAAAGGGAGCTGAGAACCCCGTTGTAGAGAACTTGTCTAGGTTAGAGAATGTTCTTGATGACCCACTACCTATTGATGATAGCTTTCCTGATTAACAATTAGCTGTCATAAATGCTTCTCGTACTACTCCATGGTATGCTGATTATGCTAATTACATTGTTGCTAAATTTATACCACCTAGTTTCACATACCAGCAAAAGAAAAAGTTTTTCTATGATTTAAGGCATCACTTCTCGGATGACCCACACCTTTATAAAGAAGGAGTAGATGGTGTTATTAGATGTTGTATACCTGAGCATGAACAGGAACAGATCCTACGCAAGTGTCACTCCGAAGCTTATGGAGGACACCATGTTGGAGACAGAACTGCACATACGGTATTGCAATCTGGTTTTTATTGGCCTACTCTCTTCAAGGATGCCCGTAAGTTTGTCTTATCTTGTGATGAATGTCAAAGAATTGGTAATATTAGTAGACATCAAGAAATGCGTATGAATTATTCACTCGTTATTGAACCATTTGATGTTTGGGGCTTCAATTATATGGGACCGTTTCCTTCCTCTAATGGGTATACACATATTTTAGTTGTTGTTGATTACGTTACTAAGTGGGTAGAAGCTATTCCAACTAGTAGTGCTGATCATAACACCTCTATTAAGATGCTTAAAGAAGTTAAATTTTCGAGGTTTGGAGTCCCTAGATATTTAATGACTGATGGTGGTTCACATTTTATTCATGGTGCCTTTCGTAAAATGCTTGCCAAGTATGATGTTAATCATAGTATTGCATCTCCATATCACCCGCAATCTAGTGGTCAAGTAGAATTGAGTAACAGAGAACTCAAATTAATTTTGCAAAAGACTGTTAATAGATCTAGAAAGAATTGGTCCAAGAAACTTGATGATGCATTATGGGCCTATAGAACTGCATATAAAAATCCTATGGGTATGTCTCCGTATAAAATGGTTTATGGTAAAGCATGTCACTTACCTCTCGAGCTAGAACATAAGGCATATTGGGGCATTAAAGAGCTCAATTATGATTTCAAACATGCCGGTGAGAAGAGGTTATTTGACATTAGCTCACTTGATGAATGGAGAACCCAGGCCTATGAGAATGCCAAACTGTTTAAAGAAAAAGGTTAAAAGATGGCATGACAAAAGGATACAAAAGCGTGAGTTTGATGTAGGTGATTATGTGTTGCTATTCAACTCTTGTTTAAGATTTATTGCAGGCAAACTTCTCTCTAAATGGGAAGGTCCTTACGTTATCGAGGAGTTCTATCGTTCTGGTGCCATAAAAATCAACAACTTCGAAGGCACAAATCCGAAGGTGGTGAACGGTTAAAGAATCAAACATTATATCTCGGGTAATCCCATAAATGTTGAAACTAATATTATTGAAACCGTAACCCCGGAGGAATACATAAGAGACACTTTCCAGAATGTTTCAGACTCCGAAAAGGAATAGGTATGTGGTACGGTAAGTAAATGACTCCAAAACAGTTCTAATGGCAATTTTTCTCCGTTTTCTTGCACGATACTTCTTATGGTCGTTAAAAATTTATTATATAATCTCCCGAAGGTTTTGACCACCGTACCACGCAAATATCCTCTATTCCTGTTTCGAGCTGTTTTTCTGACAGATCTAGATCACCATGACGTCTCCAAGTGCCCCCAAGGACAAGTTCTTCGAGAAGGTCATCAAACCCTACCTCGCAGAAGTGCTGCAACATCCTGAAACCATTGAGATGCATGAGGGGTTGCTGCACATCCGTGATGTTGAGGGACCAAGGAGGACCGGAAGCGTGGAGGCAAGGCTCGAGGAAATGGAGCAACAAGTTTTCAAGTGTCAGGAGATGGTGGAGCGTGGACTCGACTCCAATCACATAATGATCACGGAGTTCACCAACAACCACAAGCTAGACACCAAGGACATTGGGGAGGCCATCTTCAAGCTTCATGAGAAAATCGAGCACCTCCAAGCCTAGATCTATGACCTGCAAAATCAAAACTATGAGTATGAGTATAGATTCAAGAGGATGAGTTTGGATGCAGATTTAAGGATCCCGGAGACTCGGTCATCCTTCTATGATGGTGAGCCTATGCCTTGGAAGAGGGACGACAAGCCTACATCATCAACAACTCCATCTCCTTCATCGACAAAAGAGATATAATCACATCGGTATGGGCACTCCCCTTGGCAACTGCCAAGCTTGGGGGAGTGCCCCGGTATCGTATCATCATCACACTTTTATCTTTACTGTTTTTCTTAGTTCAATCCTTTTGATAATATCTTGATCTGGTAGAATAAAGTTTTAGTATGATCTAGTTGTGAGTTTTGCTTTATGATCTTCCTTTGTAATCAAGTCTGTGGGCTATATATAATGAAGATTAGTGTTGAGTCAAGGGCTTGATTATTTTGCTATGATCTTGAGGGAATAAAATAAAAGAGATGAAATAAAAAGAAATAAAGAGATCATATAGATCTTATGGAGAGTAATGAGCTCACATATAAAGAGTATGATGAATAAAAGTTGTTGAGAGTTGACAAACATAGTTTTGGTCATCGTTGCAATTAATAGGAAATAATAAGGAAAGAGAGGTTTTCACATATAAATATACTATCTTGGACATCTTTTATAATTGTGAGCACTTGATACGTCTCCAACGTATCTATAATTTTTGATTGCTCCATGCAATAGTATCTACTGTTTTGGACTATATTGGGCTTTATTTTCCACTTTTATATTATTTTTGTGACTAACCTATTAACTGGAGGCCCAGCCCAGAATTGCAGTTTTTTGCCTATTTCAGTGTTTCGAAGAAACGGAATATCGAACGGAATCCAAACGGAATAAAATCTTCGGGAACGTGATTTTCTCACCGGACGTGATCCAGGAGACTTGGACCCTGCTCCAAGGAACAAAAGAGGCGGTCACGAGGGTGGCCCCCCCCTAGCGCACGCCCCCCTTCCTCGTGGGCCCCTCGTTGCTCCTCCGGCGTACTTCTTCCTCCTATATATACACACGTACCCCCAAACGATTAGAACAGGAGCCAAAAACCTAATTCCACCGCCGCAACTTTTTGAATCTTCTCTGAATTCTTTTATGTATGATTGTTTATCTTTGCAAGTCTCTTCGAATTATCCGTTTGGTTTGGCCAACTAGATTGGTAGTTCTTGCCATGGGAGAAGTGCTTAGCTTTGGGTTCGATCTTGCGGTGTCCTTACCTAGTGACAGAAGGGGCAGCAAGGCACGTATTGCATCGTTGTCATCGAGGATAACAAGATGGGGTTTATTTCATATTGCATGAATTTATCTCTCTACATCATGTCATCTTGCTTAAGGCGTTACTCTGTTTTTAACTTCATACTCTAGATGCATGCTGGATAGCTGTCGATGAGTGGAGTAATAGTAGTAGATGCAGAATCGTTTTGATCTACTTGTCACGGACGTGATGCCTATATACATGATCATGCCTAGATATTCTCATAACTATGCTCAATTCTGTCAATTTCTCAACAGTAATTTGTTCACCCACCGTAGAATACTTATGCTCTTGAGAGAAGCCACTAGTGAAACCTATGGCCCCGGGTCTATTCTCATCATATCAATCTCCATCACTTTAATCTTGCTTTGCTTTTTACTTTGCTTTTACTTTTTACTTTGCATCTTTATACCAAAAATACCAAAAAATATTATATCTATCAGATCTCACTCTCGTAAGTGACCGTGAAGGGATTGACAACCCCTAATCGCGTTGGTTGCGAGTAGCTATCGTTTTGTGCAGGTACGAGGGACTTGAGCGTGGCCTACTACTGGATTGATACCTTGGTTCTCAAAAACATAGGGAAATACTTACGCTACTCTGCTGCATCATCCCTTCCTCTTCGGGGAAAACCAACGCAAGCTCAAGACGTAGCAAGAAGGATTTCTGGCGCCGTTGCCGGGGAGTCTACGCAAAAAGTCAACATACCAAGTACCCATCGCAATCCCTATCTCTCGCATTACATTATTTGCCATTTTCCTCTCGTTTTCCTCTCTCCCCAATTCACCCTTGCCGTTTTATTTGCCCTCTCTCTCCCTATCCTCCCTCTCCTTTCCACTTGCCTCTTGTTTGCTCGTGTGCTAGTTTGCTTGCTTGTCGTTATGTCTGAAACTGGGGAAGTTATCGCCAATATGAGCGATAACAATTTCATGGAAAATTCTGATGCTCCTGCTAAAGAACCTACCATCTTTCATACAAAAAAATCCGTGTTGGTAGTGGTAATATTATTGGAAAAGGATTTATTCAAGATTTCTTTACTTGTGCCGGTGCTTTACCTTCTATGGGTAGTTCTATCCTTCACAGAACTAGTAGTCTTGCGGACGCTATTTCCATGCTTGTAGTTGAATTTGAAATACAATTCATGCACATGCATCCTTCCATACAAAGGATTTTTCTGGAATTTTCTAATATTGAGCATTCTTCTGTTAAGCGTGCCGCTACTATCTTTTTGGCTCATGAGTTTAGATTCATAATAAGAGAAGCCAAAGAAATCTTTGCGCATTATAGGGTGGATGCTTGCCGTCCTCCCATAGAGGCTATCCTCTTTGATCAAGAAGAAATAATGTGTTTTCAATCTCTAGATTATGTTGCTTTCAATGAAAATCTTAGAAGAAGGGTTCCTACCAATGTTTTAGTTGATAGAATTTCTGAACTTAATGATGATTTGGCTATTCGAAATAATGAGCTAGGATATTCTCTTGAATTTAGGCTTACAAAGTTCTGTCAAAAGAATGCTTATAATGATGAATTGGTTGTGCATTATGAAGGACCAAAGGAGGAACCTATACCTCCCAAGGTTGATCTTGGGGACTTTTGTCCCGTTAAATTTAGTCCTTTTGATTACTTTTTCTTGCCTCAAAGAAAACTTGATGCCGAACATAGAGAATATGAAATGAGTTTTAACAATCTATCTTACTATTATGGCAATACCTAGATCTATCCTCGCTTTTATGCCTAGCTAGGGGCGTTAAACAATAGCGCTTGTTGGGAGGCAACCCAATTTTATTTTTATTCCTTGCTTTTTGCTCCTGCTTAGTAATAAATAAATTATTTAGCCTCTGTTTTGGTTGTGTTTTTTGTGTTTAATTAGTGTTTGTGCCAAGTAGAACCATTGGGAAGACTTGGGGAAAGTCTTGTTGAACTTGCTGTAAAAAACAGAAACTTTAGCGCTCATGAGAACTGCTGTCATTTTTATTTGAAGAGTTCTATTTAGTTAATTATTTTTGAAGATTATTAATAGATAAATTCCTCACTTCCAGAAATTTATTTTAGAATTTTTGGGGTTCCAGATCTTGCGCTAGCTACAGATTACTACAAACTGTTCTGTTTTTGACAGATTCTGTTTTTCGTGTGTTGTTTGCTTATTTGATGAATCTATGGCTAGTAAAATAGTTTATAATCCATAGAGAAGTTGGAATACAGTAGGTTTAACACCAATATAAATAAAGAATGAGTTCATTACAGTACCTTGAAGTGGTCTTTTGTTTTCTTTCGCTAACGGAGCTCACGAGTTTTCTATTTTGAGTTTTGTATTGTGAAGTTTTCAAGTTTTGGGTGAATTCTTTTGATGGATCATGGAATAAGGAGTGGCAAGAGCCTAAGCTTGGGGATGCCCATGGCACCCCCAAGATAATCCAAGGACACCAAAAAGTCAAAGCTTGGGGATGCCCCGGAAGGCATCCCCTCTTTCGTCCACTTCCATCGGTAATTTACTTGGAGCTATATTTTTATTCACCAACATGATATGTGTTTTGCTTGGAGCATCTTGTATTATTTGTGTCTTTGTGTCTTAGTATGCCACAATCATCCTTGCTGTACACACCTTTTTAGAGAGCCATACATGAATTAAAATTTGATAGAATACTCTATGTGCTTCACTTATATCTTTTGAGCTAAGTAGTTTTGCTCTATGTGCTTCACTTATATCTTTTGAGCTAGATAATTTTGCTCTATGTGCTTCACTTATATCTTTTGAGCGTTATAATTTTGCTCTATGTGCTTCACTTAGATATTTTAGAGCACGGTGGTGGATTCGTTTTAAAGAAACTATTGATCTCTCATGCTTCACTTAAATTATTTTGAGAGTCTCTTAATAGCATGGTAATTTGCTTAATAATAATATGCTTGGTATTCAAGATTTGTGAAACTTTCTTTTGAGTGTGTTGAATACTAAGAAAAGATTGAAGCATGATAATTGTTTTGAGATATGGAGGTGATAATATTAAAGTCATGCTAGTTGAGTAGTTGTGAATTTAAAGAATACTTGTGTTAAAGTTTGTGATTCCCGTAGCATGCACGTATGGTGAACCATTATGTGACGAAGTCGGAGCATGATTTATTTATTTATTGTCTTCCTTATGAGTGGCGGTCGGGGATGAGCGATGGTCTTTTCCTACCAATCTATCCCCCTAGGAGCATGCGCGTAATACTTTGCTTTGATAACTTCTAGATTTTTGCAATAAGTATATGAGTTCTTTATGACTAATGTTGAGTCCATGGATTATACGCACTCTCACCCTTCCACCTTTGCTAGCCTCTCTAATACCGCGCACCTTTCGCCGGTATCATACACCTACCATATACCTTCCTCAAAACAGCCACCATACCTACCTATTATGGCATTTCCATAGCCATTCCGAGATATATTGCAATGCAACTTTCCACCATCTAGTTCATCATGACACATTCATCATTGTCATATTGCTTAGCATGATCATGTAGTTGACATAGTATTTGTGGCAAAGCCACTGTTCATAATTTCTTCATACTTGTCACTCTTGATTCATTGCATATCCCGGTAAACCGCCGGAGGCATCCATATAGAGTCATACTTTGTTTTAGAATCGAGTTGTAATCATTGAGTTGTAAATAAATAAGAGTGTGATGATCATCATTCAATAGAGCATTGTCCCAATAAAAAAAGAGAAAGGCCAAAGAAAAAAAGAAGGCCCAAAAAAAGAAAATAAATAAAAAGGGGCAATGCTACTATCCTTTTTCCACACTTGTGCTTCAAAGTAGCACCATGATATAGCAAGTCTCATATATTGTGCTTCAAAGTAGCACCATGTTCGTCATATAGAGAGTCTCATATGTTTTCACTTTTCATATACTAGTGGGAACTTTACATTATAGAACTTGGCTTGTATATTCCATTGATGGGCCTCCTCAAGTGCCCTAGGTCTTCGTGAGCAAGCAAGTTGGATGCACACCCACTAGTTTCTTTTGTTGAGCTTTCATACATTTATAGCTCTAGTGCATCCGTTGCATGGCAATCCCTACTCACTCACATTGATATCTATTGATGGGCATCTCCATAGCCCATTGATATGCCTAGTTGATGTGAGACTATCTTCCCCTCCTTTTTGTCTTCTCCACAACCACCATTCTATTCCACCTATAGTGTTATATCCATGGCTCACGCTCATTTATTGTGTGAAGATTGAAAAAGTTTTGAAAAAGTTAGAGTATGAAACAATTGCTTGGCTTGTCATCGGGGTTGTGCATGATTTAAATATTTTGTGTGGTGAAGATGGAGCATAGCCAGACTATATGATTTTGTAGGGATAACTTTCTTTGGCCATGTTATTTTGAGAAGACATAATTGCTTTGTTAGTATGCTTGAAGTATTATTATATTTATGTCAATATAAACCTTTGTCTTGAATCTTTCTAATCTGAATATTCATACCACAATTAAGAAGATTTGCATTGTAATTATGCCAAGTAGCACTCCGCATCAAAAATTCTCTTTTTATCATTTACCAACTCGAGGACGAGCAGGAATTAAGCTTGGGGATGCCTGATACGTCTCCAACGTATCTATAATTTTTGATTGCTCCATGCTATATTATATACTGTTTTGGACTATATTGGGCTTTATTTTCCACTTTTATATTATTTTTGGGACTAACCTATTAACCGAAGTCCCAGCCCAGAATTGCTGTTTTTTTGCCTATTTCAGTGTTTCGAAGAAACGGAATATCAAACAAAGTCCAAACGGAATAAAATCTTTGGGAACGTGATTTTCTCACTGAACGTGATCCAGGAGACTTGGACCCTGCTCCAACGAACAAAAGAGGCGGTCACGAGGGTGGGGGCGCCCCCCTAGGGCGTGCCCCCTGCCTCGTGGGACCCTCGTTGCTCCTCCGGCGTACTTCTTCCTCCTATATATACACACATACCCCCAACCGATCAGAACAAGAGCCAAAAACCTAATTCCACCACCGCAACTTTCTGTATCCACGAGATCCCATCTTGGGGCCTGTTCCGGGGCTCCACCGAAAGAGGGCCGTCATCACGAAGGGCTTCTACATCATCATAGCCTCTCCGATGAAGTGTGAGTAGTTTACCTCAGACCTTCGGGTCCATAGTTAGTAGCTAGATGGCTTCTTCTCTCTCTTTGAATCTCAATACAAAGTTCTCCCCCTCTCTTGTGGAGATCTATTCGATGTAATCTTCTTTTTGCGGTGTGTTTGTTGAGACCGATGAATTGTGGGTTTATGATCAAGTCTGTGTATGAATAATATTTGAATCTTCTCTGAATTCTTTTATGTATGATTGGTTATCTTTGCAAGTCTCTTCGAATTATCCGTTTGGTTTGGCCAACTAGATTGGTAGTTCTTGCCATGGGAGAAGTGCTTAGCTTTGGGTTTGATCTTGCGGTGTC
This sequence comes from Triticum urartu, assembly GCF_056163025.1. NCBI lineage: Eukaryota > Viridiplantae > Streptophyta > Magnoliopsida > Poales > Poaceae > Triticum > Triticum urartu. Next base: position 161,982,093 of record NC_141873.1, on the reverse strand, counting down.
CTTACCCAGTGACAGAAGGGGCAGCAAGGCACGTATTGCATCATTGCCATCGAGGATAACAAGATGGGGTTTATTTCATATTGCATGAATTTAACTCTCTACATCATGTCATCTTTCTTAAGGTGTTACTCTGTTTTTAACTTAATACTCTAGATGCATGCTGGATAGCGGTCGATGAGTGGAGTAATAGTAGTAGATGCAGAATCGTTTTGATCTACTTGTCACGGACGTGATGCCTATATACATGATCATGCCTAATTCTGTCAATTGCTCAACAGTAATTTGTTCACCCACTGTAGAATACTTATGCTCTTGAGAGAAGCCACTAGTGAAACTTATGGCCCCCGGGTCTATTCTCATCATATCAATCTCCATCACTTTAATCTTGCTTTGCTTTTTACTTTGCTTTTACTTTTTACTTTGCATCTTTATACAAAAAATACCAAAAATATTATATCTATCAGATCTCACTCTCGTAAGTGACCGTGAAGGGATTGACAACCCCTAATCGCGTTGGTTGCAAGTAGCTATCGTTTTGTGCAGGTACGAGGGACTTGAGCGTGGCCTCCTACTGGATTGATACCTTGGTTCTCAAAAACATAGGGAAATACTTACGCTACTCTACTGCATCATCCCTTCCTCTTCGGGGAAAACCAACGCAAGCTCAAGATGTAGCAGCACTCATTAAAGTATGATATGCTAAAGAGTTGGCGTTGGACAAGGAAGAAAACGTAATGGGTTATGTTTTCTTACATCTGAGATAAATTATATTGTCATGGACCATCCAACATGTTGAGCTTTATTTTCCCTCTCTTGCTAGCCAATTTCTTTGCACCAAGTAGAGATACTACTTGTTCTTACAAATATCCCTAAGCCCAGTTTTGCCATGAGAGTCCACCATATCTACCTATGGATTGAGTAAGATCCTCAGGTAAGTTGTCATCGTTGCAAGCAATAAGAATTGCTCTCTAAATATGTATGACTTATTAGTGTGGAGAAAATAAGCTTTATACGATCTTGTGATGTGGAAGAAATAAAAGCGACGAACTGCATAATAAAGGTCCATATCACAAGTGACAATATAAAGTGACGTTCTTTTGCATTAAGATTTCGTGCATACAACCCTAAAAGCACATGAAAACCTCCGCTTCCCTCTGCGAAGGGCCTATCTTTTATTCGTGTCTTATACTTCATGCAAAGAGTCATGGTGATATTCACCTTTCCTTTTTACATTTTATCCTTTGCCAAGCACAATGTGTTGGAAAGATCCTGATATATATAGCTAATTGGATGTGAGTTTTCATGAACTATTATTGTTGACATTACCCTTGAGGTAAAAAGTTGGGAGGAAAAACTATAAGCCCCTATCTTTCTCTGTGTCCGATTAAAAGTTCAGACCCATAAATATTGCGTGAGTGTTAGCAATTGTGAAAGACTAAATGATAGTTGAGTATGTGGACTTGCTGAAAAGCTCTTATATTGACTTTTTCCTATGTTATGATAAATTGCAATTGCCTCAATGACTGAGTAGAGTTTGTTGGTTCTCAATGAAGTTTATGATTCATACTTGAAATTGTGATTTAATTGTTACTTTAGCATAAGAGATCATATGACAATATATATATGGTGTTGTTCTAAGAATGTTCATGATGCCCTCATGTCCGTATTTTATTTTTATCGACACCTCTATCTCCAAACATGTGGACATATTTTTCGATTTCGGCTTGCACTTGAGGACTAGCGAGGTCTAAGCTTGGCGGAGTTGATACGTCCATTTTGCATCATGCTTTTATATCGATATTTATTGCACTATGGGCTGTTATTACACATTATGTCACAATACTTATGCCTATTCTCTCTTATTTTACAAGGTTTACATAAAGAGGGAGAATGCCGGTAGCTGGAATTCTAGGATGGAAAAGGAGCAAATAGTATAGACCTATTCTGCACAGCTCCAAAAGTCCTGAAACTTCATGGAAGTTATTTTTTGAATTAATAAAAAAATACTGGCGAAAGAATCCACCAGAGGGGGCCCACACCCTGGCCATGAGGGTGGGGCGCGCCCCCGGCCTCGTGGGCCCCCTGGCAGGCCTCTGGTGCCCATCTTCTGCTATATGAAGTCTTTCGTTGAGGAAAAAATCATAAGCAAGCTTTTGCGAAGAAACTCCGCCGGCACGAGGCGGAACCAATCTAGGGCTCCTGCAGAGCTGTTCTGCCGGAGAAACTTCCCTCCGGGAGGGGGAAATCATCACCATCGTTATCACCAATGATCCTCTCATCGGGAGGGGGTCAATCTCCATCAACATCTTCACCAGCACCATCTCATCTCAAACCCTAGTTCATCTCTTGTATCCAATCTTTGTATCCAAACCTCAGATTGGTACCTGTGGGTTGCTAGTAGTGTTGATTACTCCTTGTAGTTGATGCCAGTTGGTTTACTTGGTGGAAGATCATATGTTCAGATCCATTATGCATATTAATACCCCTCTGATTATGAACATGAATATGCTTTGTGAGTAGTTACGTTTGTTCTTGAGGACATGGGAGAAGTGTCGGTGTACTAGAGTAGGGGTACCCTAGTATCCCGAACTTGTGCACGGGCAGTCGCAGCATCCCGCGGCAAGGCTTGCCGGGTGACCGCCAAGGTCCTCCGTGGTTCCTTTGGAGCCATTCAAGGACAAAGTAACCAAGCCAAGGAGACAAGACCCCGGCAAGAGGAGCTTGCCGGGAAGGCCAACCAAGACATCTCAAGGAACTTGCCGCGATGCGCCACGCATCCCGGCAAGGCCCAATGAGCGACAAGCTCCCGGACGCGACAAGACAACGACCGCGGCAAGGCGCTTGCCGCGGCAAGCCACCACTCTGTGCCCGCGCTCCAGCACATCCACCAACGTGTCGCTCTGGGACCCTTCCAGGCGTACGTGGCTGGAGGCTGTGCAGCCAGCGGTGCGCGGTGGCAAGCGGCGCTGACAAGATTGCCATCATGGCGAGCGGTGGCGTCCCTGACGGTCCCTTTTGCACTATTTAGGCGACGCAGACGGGCATTTAATGCCCTGGTCCCCTGCCGTCAGGGTTAGGTATGATACACTGTAGCAGGTAGCTGTACCAACCGCAACACCTTTCCATTTTTACCCTTGTCTACGTTGCCACCTGTCGGTGACCCCTTGAGCATATAAAAGGAGGCCCGTGCGCAACGTAGAGGGGGGGAGAAGAGAACACTCACGCTCGGTCTCGTTAGCTGCTGGGGTGTACTGTAGCACTCCGCGCTCCCGAGCAAGAACTCAATACAAACCACAAAGCAGGAGTAGGGTTTTACGCATCCGTGCGGCCCGAACCTGGGTAAACTGCTCGTGTGCTTCGCCTCGATCCGCTCTTCGTGCGACCCTCACCCCCGCCGAACCGAAAGGGACTCGGTTCGCCGGTCCCATAGGTGCTCGTGGATTAGTCCCCCGACATCTTTGGCGCGCCAGGTAGGGGAGTCGAGGTTGTGTGAACCAGATCCGGCGTTCACACGAGCTAGATCTTCGTCATCTTCATCGACATGCCGCCGAAGAAGAAGGCTTCGGAGGCGGCTGCTCCGTTCGCGCCGAACCCACCACCGCCGGAGCAAACGGCTGATGGGGCAGACGCCGGCGGAAGAACGGGCGTCGACGAGGGAGCTCACAGTGCTGCCAGGTCCAAGGACAAGGCTGCGCTGCCCATTGGAGGCGTAGCCGGCTCCCACAATGACCGAGCGCACTCCAAGACCTCGGCGTCCGTACATGCACCGCGCCCATCTCAGGAGACGCGGGACCGGCAGCGTCATGGTACTCACGGTACCATATGGTTGCTGGACCAAGATTGAGCTAGTGGATCTCGGAGTGCTCAAGACCAGCATGCACGCCAACATGCTGGCACGAGCGAGGCACGGTCGCCTGGACGGGATACTGCTCCTTCTAACATAGTTAGAAGTCCGAGCATATCCCGCTCCTCGCACCGTTCGCCACCTCCACCCGCCACTACAGCAGAAGCTTTGGTGCGAGCTCAACTGCTCCTGGACTACCCTCCAACGGCAGACAAGATCGACGACTGGAGGGCCACCATTCAGAGTCTCATCGGCTTCACCAACAGCGACACTCAACGGCAGCCGAGCACGTCGCAGCCGCGGCAAGTCAGCCAGGCACGAGCCGGTGGCGACAAGACCGGTGGGGGTGCGACCACTGTGCACTCTCCGCCCCGAAGGCCAAGATCACCGACTCGCCGGATCCACCCCGACATCTTCTGTCGGTGTAGTAGAGTAGGGATACCCTAGTATCCCGAACTTGTGCACGGGCAGTCGCAGCATCCTGCGGCAAGGCTTGCCGGGTGACCGCCAAGGTCCTCCGTGGTTCCTTTGGAGCCATTCAAGGACAAAGTATCCAAGCCAAGGAGACAAGACCCCGGCAAGAGGAGCTTGCCGGGAAGGCCAACCAAGACATCTCAAGGAACTTGCCGCGACGCGCCACGCGTCCTGGCAAGGCCCGGTGAGCGACAAGCTCCCGGACGCGACAAGACAACGACCGCGGCAAGGCGCTTGCCGCGGCAAGCCACCACTCTGTGCCCGCGCTCCAGCACATCCACCAACGTGTCGCTCTGGGACCCTTCCAGGCGTACGTGGCTGGAGGCTGTGCAGCCAGCGGTGCGCGGTGGCAAGCGGCGCTGACAAGATTGCCATCGTGGCGAGCGGTGGCGTCCCTGACGGTCCCTTTTGCACTATTTAGGTGACGCAGACGGGCATTTAATGCCCTGGTCCCCTGCCGTCAGGGTTAGGTATGATACACTGTAGCAGGTAGCTGTACCAACCGCAACACCTTTCCATTTTTACCCTTGTCTACGTTGCCACCTGTCGGTGACCCCTTGAGCATATAAAAGGAGGCCCGTGCGCAACGTAGAGGGGGGGAGAAGAGAACACTCACGCTCGGTCTCGTTAGCTGCTGGGGTGTACTGTAGCACTCCGCGCTCCCGAGCAAGAACTCAATACAAACCACAAAGCAGGAGTAGGGTTTTACGCATCCGTGCGGCCCGAACCTGGGTAAACTGCTCGTGTGCTTCGCCTCGATCTGCTCTTCGTGCGACCCTTGCCCCCGCCGAACCGAAAGGGGCTCGGTCTGCCGGTCCCATAGGTGCTCGTGGATTAGTCCCCCGACAAGAAGTCTTGATATAACTAGTCATGTGAATTTGGTATTCGTTTGATATTTTGATGAGATGTATGTTTTCATCCCTCTAGTGATGTCATGTGAACGTCGACTACATGACACTTCATCATTGTTTGGGCCTAGAGGGAGGCATTGGGAAGTAATAAGTAGATGATGGGTTGCTAGAGTGACAAAAGCTTAAACCCTAGTTTATGCGTTGCTTCGTAAGGGGCTGATTTGGATCCATATGTTTCATGTTATGGTTAGGTTTAACTTAATACTTCTGTTGTAGTTGCGGATGCTTGCAATGGGGGTTAATCATAAGTGGGATGCTTTTCCAAGTAAGGACAGTACCCAAGCACCGATCCACCCACATATCAAATTATCAAAGTACCGAACACGAATCATATGAACGTGATGAAAACTAGCTTGACGATAATTCCCATGTGTCCTCGGAAGCGCTTTCCTTCATATAAGAGTTTGTCCAGGCTTGTCCTTTGCTACAAAAAGGATTGGGCCATCTTGTTGCACCTTATTTACTTTTATTACTTGCTAATTGTTACAAATTACGTTATCACAAAACTATCTGTTACCGATAATTTCAGTGCTTGCAGAGAATACCTTACTGAAAACTGCTTATCATTTCCTTCTGCTCCTCATTAGGTTCGACAGTCTTACTTATCGAAAAGGCTACGATAGATCCCCTACACTTTTGGGTCATCAATGCTCAATGTTTAAGAAGCTTCACCGAGGTCTTCCTTTGAAAAACTCCTTTCAAACACTCTGTTATGCTTTCCAGAAAATTCTACATCATTTCCGATCAACAATATGTCATTCACATGTACTTATCAAAAAGGTTGTAGCGCTCCCACTCACTTTCTTGTAAATACAGGCTTCTCCAAAAGTCTGTATAGAACCATATGCTTTGATCACACTATCAAAGCGTATATTCCAACTCCGAGAGGCTTGCACCAGTCCATAAATGGATCACTGGAGCTTGCTCACTTTGTTAGCACCTTTAGGATCGACAAAACCTTCTAGTTGCATCATATACAACTCTTCTTTAATAAATCCATGAAGGAATACAGTTTTGACATCCATTTACCAGATTTCATAAAATGCGGCAACTGCTAACATGATTCAGATAGACTTTTAAGCATCGATACGAGTGACAAAATCTCATCGTAGTCAACACTTTGAACTTGTCGAAAACCTTTTACGACAATTTGAACTTTCTAGATAGTAACACTACTATCAGCGTCCGCCTTCCTCTTGAAGATCCATTTATTCTCAATGGCTCACCGATCATCGGGCAAGTCATTCAAAGTCCATAATTTCTTCTCATGCATGGATCCCATCTCAGATTTCATGGCCTCAAGCCATTTTGCGGACTCTGGGCTCATCATTGCTTCCTCATAGATCATAGGTTCGTCATGGTCAAGTAACATGACCTCCAGAAAAAGATTACCGTACCACTCTGGTGCGGATCATACTCTGGTTGACCTACAAGGTTCGGTAGTAACTTGATCTGAAGTTTCATGACCATCATCATTAACTTCCTCACTAATTGGTGTAGGCATCACTGGAACTGATTTCTGTGGTGAACCATTTTCCAATTCGGGAGAAGTTACAATTACCTCATCAAGTTCTACTTTACTCCCACTCACTTCTTTCGAGAGAAACTCCTTCTCTAGAAAGGATCCATTCTTAGCAACAAATATCTTGCCTTCGGATCTATGATAGAAGGTGTACCCAACAGTTTCTTTTGGGTATCCTATGAAGACGCACTTTTCTGATTTGGGTTCGAGCTTATCAGTTTGAAACTTTTTCACATAAGCATCGCAACCCCAAACTTTAAGAAACGACAGCTTTGGTTTCTTGCCAAACCATAGTTCATACGGTGTCGTCTCAACGGATTTAGATGGTGCCCTATTTAACGTGAATGCAACTGTCTCTAATGCATAACCCCAAAACGATGGTGGTAAATCGGTAAGAGACATCATAGATTGCACCATATCTAATAAAGTATGGTTATGACGTTCGGACACACCATTACGTTATGGTGTTCCAGGTGGCGTGAGTTGCGAAACTATTCGACATTGTTTCAACTGAAGGACAAACTCATAACTCAAATATTTCGTCTCCGCGATCAGATCGTAGAAACTTCATTTTCTTGTTACGATGATTCTCCACTTCACTCTGAAATTCTTTGAACTTTTCAAACGTTTCAGACTTGTGTTTTATTAAGTAGATAGACTCATATCTGCTCAAGTCATCTGTGAAGGTCAGAAAAAAAGATACCCGCCACGAGCATCAACACTCATTGGACCGCATACATCAGTATGTATTATTTCCAATAAGTCAGTGGCTCGCTCCATTGTTCCGGAGAATGGAGTCTTAGCCATCTTACCCATGAGGCATGGTTCGCAAGCATCAAATGATTCATAATCAAGTGATTCCAAAAGTCCATCTGCATGGAGTTTCTTCATGCGCTTTACACCAATATGACCTAAACGGCAGTGCCACAAGTATGTTGCACTATCATTATTAACTTTGCATCTTTTGGCATCAATATTATGAATATGTGTATCACTACGATCGAGATTAAATAGACCATTTATATTAAGTGTATTACCATAGAAGGTTTTATTCATGTAAACAGAACAACAATTATTCTTTTATTTAAATGAATAACTCTATTTCAATAAACATGATCCAATCATATTCGTGCTCAACGCAAACACCAAATAACATTTATTTTAGGTTCAACACTAACCCGAAGGTAAAAAGAGTGTGCGATGGTGATCTTATCAACCTTGGAATCATTTCCAACACACATCCTCACCTTGTCCTTAACTAGTCTCTGTTCATTTTTCAACTCCTGTTTCAAGTTACTAATCTTAGTGACTGAACCAGTATCAAATACCCCGGGGTTACTATGAACACTAGTAAAGTACACACCAATAACATGTATATCAAATATACTTTTGTTCAGTTTGCCATCCTTCTTATCCACCAAGTATTTGGGGTAGTTCTGCTTCCAGTGACCTTTCCCTTTGAAGTAGAAGCACTTAGTTTCAGGCTTAGGTCTAGCTTTGGGCTTCTTCACGGTAGTGGCAACTTGTTTGCCATTATTCGTGAAGTTCCCTTTCTTTCCCTTGCCCTTTTACTTGGAACTAGTGGTCTTGTCAACCATCAACACTTGATGCTTTTTCTTGATTTCTTCCTTCGCCAATTTCAGCATCGCGAAGAGCTTGGGAATCGTTTCCGTTATCCCTTGCATATTATAGTTCATCACGAAGTTCTAGTAACTTGGTGATAGTGACTAGAGAACTCTGTCAATCACTATCTTATCTGGAAGATTAACTCCCACTTGATTCAAGTGATTGTAGTACTCAGACATTCTGAGCACATGCTCACTAGCTGAGCTATTCTCCTCCATCTTGTAGGCAAAGTACTTGTCAGAGGTCTCATACCTCTTAACACGGGCATGAGTCAGCTCTTGGAACATCTCATATGATTCGTGGCATTCAAAAGGTTTTTGAAGTCCCGGTTCTAAGCCGTAAAGTATGGTGCACTAAACTATCAAGTAGTCATCATACCGAGCTTGTCAAACGTTCATAACGTCTATATTTGCTCCTGCAAAAGGTCCAAGGACATAATTCTTCTGTGCAGCAATGAGGATAATCCTCAGATCACGGAGCTAGTACGCATAATTACTACTAACATCTTTCAACATAGTTTTCTCTAGGAACATATCATAAATAAAACGGGGAAGCTATACGCGAGAATTGATCTACAACATAGATATGCAAATACTATCAAAACTAAGTTCATGATAGATTTAAGTTCAATTAATCACATTACTTAAGAACTCCCACTTAGATAGACATCCCTCTAGTCATCTAAATGATCATGTGATCCATATCAACTAAACCATGTCCGATCATCACGTGAGATGGAGAAGTTTTCAATGGTGAACATCACTATGTTGATCATATCTACTATATAATTCACGCTCGACCTTTCGGTCTCAGTGTTCTAAGGCCATATCTGCATATGCTAGGCTCGTCAAGTTTAACCTGAGTATTCTTCTTGTGCAAAACTGGCTTGCACCCATTGTATGTGAACGTAGAGCTTATCACACCCGATCATCACGTGGTGTCTCGGCACGACGAACTGTAGCAACGGTGCATACTCAGGGGAGAACACTTGTACCTTGAAATTTAGTGATAGATCATCTTATAATGCTATCGCCAAACTAAGCAAAATAAGATGCATAAAGGATAAACATCACATGCAATCAAATAAGTGATATGATATGGCCATCATCATCTTGTGCCTTTGATCTCCATCTCCAAAGCACCGTCATGATCACCATCGTCACCATCTTAGCACCTTGATCTCCATCGAAGCATCGTTGTCGTCTCACCAACTATTGCTTCTACGACTATCGCTACCGCTTAGTGATAAAGTAAAGCAATTACATGGCAATTGCATTGCATACAATAAAGCAACAACCATATGGCTCCTGCCAATTGCCGATAACTGTTACAAAACAAGATCATCTCATACAACAATTTATATAATCACGTCTTGACCATATCACATCACAACATGCCCTGCAAAAACAAGTTAGATGTCCTCTACTTTATTGTTGCAAGTTTTATGTGGCTGCTACGGGCTTAGCAAGAACCGTTCTTACCTACGGCATAAAAACCACAATGTGGTATAGTGATTGCTTTTTGATCTTCAGAAAGAACCCTGTTCATTGAATTTGATTCAACTAAAGTTGGAGAAACAGACACCTGCCAGCCACCTGTGTGCAAAGCATGTCGGTAGAACCAGTCTCATGAACGCGGTCATGTAATGTCGGTCCGGGCCGCTTCATCCAACAATATCGCCGAATCAAGAAACAACTAGTGACGGCAAGCAATATGTATATACCCACGCCCAAAACTCCTTTGTGTTCTACTCGTGCATATAACATTTATGCATAGACCTGGCTCGGATGCCACTATTGGGGAACGCAGTATTTCAAAAAAATTCCTACGATCACGCAAGATCTATCTAGGGATGCATAGCAATGAGAGGGGGGTGTGTCTACGTACCCTTGTAGACCGAAAGCGGAAGCGTTGGGTAACGCGGTTGATGTTATTGAACGTCTTTGCGATCCAACCGATCAAGTATCGAACGCACGGCACCTCCGTGATCTACACACATTCAGCTCGGTGATGTCCCTCGAACTCTAGATCTAGCTGAGGCCGAGGGAGAGTTTCGTCAGCACGATGGCGTCTGAACGGTGATGATGAAGTTACCGACACAGGGCTTCGCCTAAGCACTATGACAATATGACCGAGGTGGAAATCTATGGAGGGGGGGCACCGCACACGGCTAAGAAATCAACTTGTGTGTCTATGGGGTGCCCCCCTCCCCGTATATAAAGGAGTGGAGGAGGGGGGCGGCCGGCCTCATAGGGCGTGCCCCAAGGGGGGAATCCTACTCCTACTAGGAGTAGGTCCCCCCTTTCCTAGTTCAACTACGAGGGGGAAGGAAAGGGAAGAGGGGAAGAAGGAAAGGGGGGCCGGCCCCCCTCCCCAATTAGGATTGGGCTTTAGGGGCACGCCCCTCCTCTTGGCCGCCTCCTCTCTCTTCCACTAAAGCCCATGAAGGCCCATTAACCCCCCGGGGGGTTCCGGTAACCCCCCCCCCCCCCCCCCGTACTCAAGAAAATGCCCGAACTTGTCTGAAACCTTTCCGGTGTCCAAACATAACCTTCCAATATATCAATCTTCATGTATCGACCATTTCGAGACTCCTCATCAAGTCCGTGATCACATTCGGGACTCCGAACAACCTTCGGTACATCAAATCACATAACTCAAAATACATATCGTCATCGCACGTTAAGCGTGCGGACCCTACGGGTTCGAGAACTATGTAGACATGACCGAGACTCATCTCCGGTCAATAACTAATAGCGAAACCTGGATGCTCATATTGGTTCCTACAAATTCTACGAAGATCTTTATTGGTCAAACCGCACAACAACATACGTTATCATCATACCTAGTTCAATCTCGTTACCAGCAAATCTCTTTACTTGTTCCATAATGCAACATCCCGTAACTAACTCATTAGTCACATTGCTTGCAAGGCTTATAGTGATGTGCATTATCGAGAGGGCCCAGAGATACCTCTCCGAAACACGGAGTGACAAATCCTAATCTCGATCTATGCCAACTCAACAAACACCATCGGAGACACCTGTAGAGAATCTTTATAATCACCCAGTTACGTTGTGACGTTTGATAGCACACAAGGTGTTCATCCGGTATTCAGGAGTTGCATAATCTCATAGTTATAGGAACATGTATAAGTCATGAAGAAAGCAATAGCAATAAACTAAACGATCATAGTGCTAAGCTAACGGATGGGTCTTGTCCATCACATCATTCTCTAATGATGTGATCCCGTTCATCAAATGACAACACATGTCCATGGCTAGGAAACTTAACCATCTTTGATTAACGAGCTAGTCAAGTAGAGGCATACTAGGGACACTATGTTTGTCTATGTATTCACACATGTACTAAGTTTCTGGTTAATACAATTCTAGCATGAATAATAAACATTTATCATGATATAAGGAAATATAAATAACAACTTTATTATTGCCTCTAGGGCATATTTCCTTCATTCCCTTCGTGTCGACATGAGGGTGGTGGGGGCAAGCAATACCATGCTATTTGTGAGATATGTGCCACACCGAAGTTGCATTTGGTATTTGAAAATCAAACCACCCTTTTCATACATAAATTCGGTCCACATGCAAGTGTGTTCGTGTTCTGACCCTCTCGCGCATCATTTTTTGCTAAATTTATGAACATTAGACAAGTCGGATGACGCAACAGACACGGTTCACTCAAAATAACTGTGTGCATTGGACTCCACGAGGCTTCCCCTCTCAAAAATATCTACCCGCTTGCGGCTTTTTATGTTTGATAACACCCGGTTATTGTGTTTCGACCGTGTGTGTTGTTTCTTGTTCCCAATCCCGCCTACATCCCTCGAAAATATCTGCCCAGCTCGAGGGTTTTTCTGTTTCATAACACATGGTTGTTATTTCTAGACCGAGTGTGATGCACCATCAACAAAATTTTCAATAGCCCCGGAACTACACTCCCGCGTTTAACTCCCACGTAGTAAAATTTTTAGTACCCGCATCATTTCCTCAAACACGCCCCCCCCCCACACACACACACACCAAAACCGCCTCAGGCATGCGCAACCACACACCCCCTCCCTCGCTCGAAACCCTAGCAAGGTCCCCGCCGCCGCCACCGCTGCAAGGCCTCCCTTGTCAACATCTGCCGGTTTACCCGTGCAGCTTACCTACCGATCTCCATACCCAGGCCGCCCTGAGTTTCTTAGATGACGCCTGCCAAACGCCCTCTTTCCCATAGATCCCCATCCCCCACTCCAGAATGTCGCAGCCTAAGCCCGGCTACGCTTCCCGTGGAGCTCGAGGAGCGACTGGCCCAAAAGAGGTGTATCCCGGTCTCTTCGCCCGATGTCACCGAGGAAGATGACAACCATTACTGGTGGCAAGCACTCAAGCAGCGGGCTAGAGTATGCGGGCATGTCTCGGCCACTGGCTACGACATTGAGGTCATCAACAGCGACAGCCTGAGGCGGGCTATGTCACAGGTTAAGTGGCCCACCCCCAACCCCTCGGGTTCAACCGCCGTCGATCTCATCCATGGCCTCGCCGCTGATCTCCTCTAGCTCGCTATCAACAATTTGCCATCCTACATCGCCATCGAGCCCCTTTTGTCATTTCTGAAGGACACGTTCTGGGACGCTGGCTTGGGATCCATAGCTTCCAAGTTAGGCCTCATCGATGGCGACCACGAGGAGGGCACCCTCTCCGGCTCTTCCAAGGGGAAAGAGCCCATCTGCTCTTCCAAGGGGAAATCGCCCGTCTGCGACATCAGGGAGGGCACCCTACAGTCGTGCTCTTCCAAGGGGGAGGGCCCATCTGCGACAACATGGAGCGCATCCAGGGTACATGCTCTTCCCACGGGAACGAGCCCATCTTTGACAAGTGAGGAAACCATGATTTGTCTTGTTGTGCCTCTTCACAGGAGGAAACCCATGATTTTTTTGTCGAGTCCCTTTTGTAGTGTAGTGAGAATATGTCCAGTTTTAATTGCTATATCTGGTTATTTGCAGTATGCCTTGTTTATTTCAGTTGTTCACAATGTGATGCTCTACATGTGCAATTATTTACTGTGCAGTACATTTCATTAATCCAGTTTTAAACATACCGATACGAATGCATATATTTCCTTGTTGTTAAGCGTGTTATAGCTAGCATATGCCTCTTTTAAAGTTTTTTGATTGTTCGGTTGTTTGTAGTTAGCATATGTCCAGTTTCAAATGCAATCTTTGGTTGTTCGTAGTATGCCTTGTTTATTTCAGTTATTCACAACGTGATGTTCTATATGTGCAAGTATGAACTGTGCAGTTCAATTGCATCATTACTAGTTTCAACAATACCACTATGAATGACTACATTTGGTAGCTGCATCTTGTAGTTAACACGCCTTTCCATTTTTATTTAATATGTACTTAGACCGGCACAATACCAGTTTGAATGACTATGTTTGCTTGTTGTTAAATGTTAGGAATGTTGCAGTTAACACACCTTTCCACTTGTTTTGCTTTACTAGCGTGCTTAAACCTACACATTGAAGCTATCTTTTGGAGATTATTTTGTCTGCCATGGATAATTTTGGTTGATGTTTAGCCTGTTGTGCTTAACATGCTTCTCGATGTACCTACACAGGACAATTTTGGGAATGACTGTTGTTTTCCGTCGAGGTTAGTTTCATCTCGTGGCTTATATATGCTCACTGTTCAGGATATCGGTAGCTGGTACCATATAGGCCGGGGGCTGATAAGGGACTAATCATTGGATCGGACTTTTAACTGAATATATCTGCAACCCATTTATTGTTAGGTTAACTAGGGCCATATGTAATATATCTGAGGCTACATAGCAACATGCACTATACTTAATGTCTAAATATGCAATCCTAGGCTGCATAGCAACAAGGAAGAGTGTTACATTAATGTTCTGATGATGTCTAGATATACGTAGAAGAGCAGCAGCAACAACAACAACAACAACACAGCCCTATTTGGATACTCGGCTTAGCTAGAGGTTACAGTTAGTTTCTAGCTCATGACTAACCCTGAACTAACTCCATCCAAAGAGTTGTTTGGATGGAAGGGTTGGATTGACAATAAATGCACTAGGAGAACTAGCTCCAATTAGCACCCCTTGGGTTGGATAGTTTTTTTGGGTGGGTTATAGATGCAACTAGCTCAAACTAGCCCTCATGTTTAGATATACTTAAGGGCTATTTGAGCCCGAACTAGCTCAAACTAACTGAAACCCATGGATGCAACAACAGTTAATCAGTCGATAATTTGTAAGAATGCACTAAACTCCTTCCGGCCCATAATATAAGATGTTAATTCATCTAATATGTGAGTATATTGGATGTTATAAGATATTATAAAAGAGTGTTGTACTACATCATTGTGCAATTGTTGTTTAGCTTCTAATATTAACTTGGTGCTTTTAGGTACATATGTCATTGGTAAAGATATGTGCTTCGACCCTTTCTGCATATGGGACAATGAGATATCGATGAACCAGCATCAAGTGAGGAAGCTGATAAAGATTGTTTGCAAAATGCGTCCAAAGATGGCAATTAAACTATTTGTTTACACTTTTTCCAAGACAACAACGAACTGCATGATGGTAAGTAAGAACTCTGCAGCCTTCTTTTGACTGCCCATAATGAGTTGTGTTAGATGATGATGTCTGAATCTTTTTTCCTTTGCAGTGGTTGCCAAAGCAGTTTATTCAAGATTACCTCTCAAACTACATGATTAGTGGGCATGCAAAGGTTAAAGTATTTCTACCAGAACACGATGATTATCTAGATGTTTTCATGAAGACCGTGAAGGATGGGCGGTCGACCATCACAAGGGGTTGGACTAGAGTTGTGCGTGCCTTCTGTATGGAGGAGGGCACAATATTGGCATTCCGCGTCACCTTGTTCAGCAACCAGAATGTATTTCGCCTCTTTCTTTACCGTCTTTAATAGTACAAGTATACAACTGTGGTTCATCATTCTTTATGTTGTTCTTATGTAATTCTTGAACATATGTACCTATGAATAAAATAATGCATTGTTTGTTTGAACCTGATGGATATGAATAAAGCTATAGCATACATTCAAATTCAAATTCAAATCTGGTACAATTTGAAATAGAAGCAATTAAATTATGGTGAAATTATGCTCTCTAGGTCATTACGGTACACACGGTTGGTAAAACACAAACGTTTGCGATATACACCATAATCTGAGATGGTTCACAGAGAGGAAACCAGTGCAAGCATGCACATAGTTGCTGTTTGCAAAGCATGTGTGATTGATACGTCTCCGTCGTATCTATAATTTTTTATTTTTCCATGCCAATATTATTTAACTTTCATATACTTTTCAGCAACTTTTTATATTATTTTTGGGACTAACATATTGATCCAGTGCCCAGTGCCAGATCCTGTCTGTTGCATGTTTTTGGTTTCGTAGAATATCCATATCAAACGAAGTCCAAAAGGGATAAAAACGGACGGAGCTTATTTTTGGAAAATATGGAAAATTCGGAAGGAAAATCAACGCAAACCAGTGCCCGAGGTGGTCACGAGACTGGGGGCGCCCCCCCCCTAGGGCGTGCCCCCTACCCTCGTGAGCCCACCGTAAGGAGGTTGACGCTCTTCTTTTGCCGCAAGAAAGCTAATATTTGGAAAAAAAATCATGGCGAAGGTTTCAGGCCAATCGGAGTTACGGATCTCCATATATATACGAAACGGTGAAACAGAGCCGGAACAGAACGCGGAACTAGAGAGAAACTGAGAGATAGATCCAATCTCGGAGGGGCTCTCGCCCCTCCCATGCCATGGAGGCCAAGGACCAGAGGGGAAACCCTTCTCCCATCTAGGGAGGAGGTCAAGGAAGAAGAGGAAGAAGGGGGCCCCTCCCCCCCTCTCCTCGGGTGGCGCCGGAACGCCGCCGTGGCCATCATCATCATCACCGTGATCTTCACCAACACCTTCGCCATCTTCACCAACATCTCCATCACCTTCCCCCCTCTATCTACAACGGTCCACTCTCCCGCAACTCGTTGTACCCTCTACTTGAACATGGTGCTTTATGCTTCATATTATTATCCAATAATGTGTTGCCATCCTATGATGTCTGAGTAGATTTTCGTTGTCCTATCGGTGGTTGATGAATTGCTATGATTGATTTAATTTGCTTGTGGTTATGTGGCTGTCCTATGGTGCCCATCATATGAGCGCGCGCGTGGATCACACCATAGGGTTAGTTGTATATTGATAGGACTATGTATTGGAGGGCAAGAGTGACTGAAGCTTAAACCTAGCATAGAAATTGATGCATACGGGATTCAAGGGGGACCAATATATCTTAATGATATGGTTGGGTTTTACCTTAATGAACATTAGTAGTTACGGATGCTTGCTAATAGTTCCAATCATAAGTGCATATAATTCCAAGTAAGGGATGACATGCTAGCAGTGGCCTCTCCCACATAATACTTGCTATCGGTCTAGTAAAGTAGTCAATTGCTTAAGGGACAATTTCGCAACTCCTACCACCACTTTTCCACACTCGCTATATTTACTTTAGTTTCTTCTTTACCTTAACAGCCCCTAGTTTTATTTTCGTGCTCTTTACTTTCTTGCAAGCCTTTCCAAAAACACCTACAAAGTACTTCTAGTTTCATACTTGTTCTAGGTAAAGCGGACGTCGAGCGTGCGTACAGTTGTATCGATGGTCGACAGAACTTGAGGGAATATTTGTTCTGCCTTTAGCTCCTTGTTGGGTTCGACACTCTTACTTATCAAAAACTGTTGCGATCCCCTATATTTGTGGGTTATCAAGACCTTTTTCTGGCGTCGTTGCCGGGGAGCAATAGCGTGGAGTGAATATTCTTGTGTATGCTTGTTTGCTTTATCACTAAGTAATTTTTATTTGCTGTTCTTAGTTGTTTTCTATCTTTAGTTATGGGTAGGAAACGCAAAATACCAAAAAATTAGTTGTACCTACTGAACCAATGGTTGAAGAACCAATCAAAATCTATCACACTGCTGAAGCTTATTACTTGGATCATCTTCGATCCCTATGTGCTCGTGCTAAAACCCCAACTAGCTTAGTTGAGGGCAAATCTTTAGATGAGCATGCTTGTTATGTGCGACACCATATATCTGAAAAAGGGAAATTATTATGGAGTCAAATTCAACGTTTGCAATGCTATGCTTGGAATTTATGTGAATTATATGATTTTACTTGTTGTTCTGAAAACCCTAAGAAACACCTTCCCTACCAATGTGAGTTTATTGATAATGGAATCTTATCTTCTTATGCTAAAGGTGTTTATAGTTACTATGATGTTCAACAAATTGAAGAATTTGTTGCTTTTGAGGGTGCTTATGAAATTGCTTCTTTGATTGAAAAGTATGATGCTACTTTTCACAAATCTGAAAATTTTGCTATACTTAAATATTGCTATGATAATTATGCTTCTAATACCTATGTTAAACAATATATTGAGGAATGCTCCGCTGTCCAAGAAGAGACTAATATTTTGCAGGAGTCTATGGAAGAAGAAATTGTGACACTGTGAGCTCATTGGATGAAAAAGATGAGGAGGAGAGCGAAGAACAAAAGGAGGAAGCGCGGATTGATCACCCGTGCCCACCTTCTAATGAGAGTAACTCTTCAACTCATACATTGTTTAATTCCCCTTCATGCTTACCGAAGGATGAATATTATGATAATTGCTATGATCCCGTCGATTCTTTTGAAATATCCCTTTTTGATGATGCTTGCTATGCTTGTGGCAAAGATGCCAATATGAATTATGCTTATGGAGATGAACTTGCTATAGTTCATTATGTTAAACATGAAATTGTTGCTATTGCACCCACACATGATAGTCCTATTATCTTTTTGAATTCTCCAAACTACACTATATCGGAGAAGTTTGCCCTTATTAAGGATTATATTGATGGGTTGCCTTTTACCGTTGCACATGATGATTTTGATGAATATAATATGCATGTGCTTGCTGCTCCTACTTGCAATTATTATGAGAGAGGAACTACATCTCCGCCTATTTATGTTTCCAATACAACAAAATTGCAAGAAACTGTTTATACTATGCATTGGCCTTTACTAGGTGTGCATGAATTGTTATTTTATGACATGCCGATGCATAGGAAGAGAGTTAGACTTCGTCATTGCTTGATATATGTTGCTTTGTGCTCACTACTAAATTACAAATCATTGTTAATTAAAATTGGCTTTGATATACCTTGGGATCCGGGTGGATTCACTACTTGAGCACTATATGCCTAGCTTAATGGCTTTAAAGAAAGCGCTGCCAGGGAGACAACCCGGAAGTTTTAGAGAGTCATTTATTTCTTTTGAGTGCTTTCATATAGTTTAAAAACAACAAAAATAAAGAGGGGAACCCAAAACTTTTTCAAAAAGAAAAGCGAAAGTGAGGAAGACAAGCATTGTTGAAGTGGGAGAGCTCCTTGAACTTTGTTCATGCTCATGGCAACTTTGTGAATCTTGATTACAGAAACTTTTCAAAAAAAATAATTATCCCCATGTACAATTCCATTGTATTATAAAAATAATGTGCCAAGGTTTGCCTTTAGGATGTTTACATTTGCTTGATGGTTTGTACGGTGCAGGACAGAAACTTTGGTTGTAGTGCACGATTTAACATTTTTAGCTGGAACGTCAAATGGTTCTGATTATTTTTGCACTGTCTTTCTATATAAATTTTTTATTTTTAAAAATTTGGGTAGAATTTTTCAAGTATCAGAAGTATGGTGAATGTTCAGATTGTTACAAACTGTTCTGTTTTAGACAGATTCTGTTTTTGATGCATAGTTTGCTTGTTTTAATGAAACTATCAATTTATATCAGTGGATTAAGCCATGAAAAAGTTATATTACTGTATACACAATGCAAAAACAAAATATGAATTGGTTTGCAACAGTACTTAGAGTAGTGATTTGCTCTATTATACTAATGGATCTTACCGGGTTCTCTGTTGAAGTTTTGTGTGGATGAAGTGTTCGATGATCGAGAAGGTCTCGATGTGAGAAGAAGGAAGAGAGGCAAGAGCTCAAGCTTGGGGATGCCCGAGGCACCCCAAGTAAATATTCAAGGAGACTCAAACGTCTAAGCTTGGGGATGCTGGGGAGGCATCCCCTCTTTCTTCAACAAGTATCGGTATGTTTTCGGATTCGTTTCGTTCATGCGATATGTGCAAGTCTTGGAGCGTCTTTTGCATTTAGGTTTTTATTTTTCTTTTTATGCACCATGCTGGTATGGTATAGTCCTTGCTTGATTTATAGAATGCTCTATGCACTTCACTTATATCTTTTGAGTATGGCTTTATAGAATGCTTCATGTGCTTCGCTTATATCATTTGAAGTTTGGATTGCCTGTTTCTCTTTATATAGGAAACCGCCATTTGTAGAATGCTATTTTGCTTCACTTATATTTGTTAGAGAGTGGGCATATCTTCTGTAGAAAGAATTAAACTCTCTTGCTTCACTTATATCTATTTAGAGAGATGACAGGAATTGGTCATTCACATGGTTAGTCATAAAATCCTACATAAAACTTGTAGATCATTGAATATGATATGTTTGATTCCTTGCAATAGGTTTGCAATGTAAAGATGGTGATATTAGAGTCATGCTACTGGGTAGTTGTGGATTTTAGAAATACTTGTGTTGAAGTTTGTGATTCCCGTAGCATGCACGTATGGTGAGCCGTTATGTGATGAAGTCGGAGCATGATTTATTTATTGATTGTCTTCCTTATGAGTGGCGGTCGGGGACGAGCGATGGTATTTTCCTACCAATCTATCCCCCTAGGAGCATGTGCATAGTACTTTGTTTCGATGAATAATAGATTTTTGCAATAAGTATGTGAGTTCTTTATGACTAATGTTGAGTCCATGGATTATACGCACTCTCACCCTTCCACCATTGCTAGCCTCTCTAGTACCGTGCAACTTTCGTCGGTACCATAAACCCACCATATACCTTCCTCAAAACAGCCACCATACCTACCTATCATGGCATTTCCATAGCCATTCCGAGATATATTGCCATGCAACTTTCATCATCATCATATACATGACTTGAGCATTTATTGTCATATTGCTTTGCATGATCGTAAGATAGCTAGCATGATGTTTTCATGGCTTGTCCGTTTTTTTATGTCATTGCTACGCTAGATCATTGCACATCCCGGTACACCGCTGGAGGCATTCATATAGAGTCATATCTTTGTTCTAGATATCGAGTTGTAATATTGAGTTGTAAGTAAATAGAAGTGTGATGATCATCATTATTAGGACATTGCCCCAGTGAGGAAAGGATGATGGAGACTATGATTCCCCCACAAGTCGGGATGAGACTCCGGACGAAAAAATAAAAAAAAATATTAAAAAAGAGAAAGGCCAAAAAAAGAGAAGGCCCAAAAAACAAAAAAATGAGAGAAAAAGAGAGAAGGGGCATTGTTACTATCCTTTTACCACACTTGTGCTTCAAAGTAGCACCATGTTCTTCATATAGAGAGTCTCTTGAGTTATCACTTTCATATACTAGTGGGAATTTTCATTATAGAACTTGGCTTGTATATTCTGATGATGGGCTTCCTCAAATGCTTGAGGTCTTCATGAGCAAGCAAGTTGGATGCACACCCACTTAGTTTTAGTTGGAGCTTTCATACACTTATAGCTCTAGTGCATCTGTTGCATGGCAATCCCTACTCACTCACATTGATATCTATTGATGGGCATCTCCATAGCCCGTCGATACGCCTAGTTGATGTGAGACTATCTTCTCCTTTTTGTCTTCTCCACAACCACCATTCTATTCCACCTATAGTGCTATGTCCATGGCTCACGCTCATGTATTGCGTGAAAATTGAAAAGGTTTGAGAACGTCAAGAGTATGAAACAATTGCTTGGCTTGTCATCGGGGTTGTGCATGATGTGAATATTTTGTGTGGTGAAGATGGAGCATAGCCAGACTATATGATTTTGTAGGGATAACTTTCTTTAGCCATGTTATTTTGAAAAGACATAATTGCTTGGTTGGTATGCTTGAAATATTCTTTATGTCAAAAGATAGATTATTGCTTTGAATCACTCATATCTTAATATTCATGCCATGATTAGACATATGATCAAGATTATGCTATGTAGCACTCCACATCAAAAATTATCTTTTTTTATCATTTACTTACTCGAGGACGAGAAGGAATTAAGCTTGGGGATGCTGATACGTCTCCGTCGTATCTATAATTTTTGATTGTTCCATGCCAATATTATTCAACTTTCATATACTTTTTGGCAACTTTTTATATTATTTTTAGGACTACATATTGATCCAGTGCCCAGTGCCAGTTCCTGTCTGTTGCATGTTTTTGGTTTCGCATAATATCCATATCAAACGGAGTCCAAACGGGATAAAACCGGACGGAGCTTATTTTTGGAAAATATGGAAAATTCGGAAGGAAAATCAACGCGAACCAGTGCCTGGGGTGGTCACGAGATAGCCCCCCCCCCAGGGCGCGCCCCTACCCTCGTGAGCCCACCATAAGGCGGTTGACACTCTTCTTTTGCCGCAAGAAAGCTAATATTCAGAAAAAAATCACGGCGAAGGTTTCAGGCCAATCGGAGTTACGGATCTCCATATATATACGAAACGGTGAAACCGAGCCAGAACAGAACGCAGAACCAGAGAGAAACAGGGAGATAGATCCAATCTCGGAGGGGCTCTCGCCCCTCCCATGCCATGGAGGCCAAGGACCAGAGGGGAAACCCTTCTCCCATCTAGGGAGGAGGTCAAGGAAGAAGAGGAAGAAGGGGGGCCCTCTCCCCCTCTCCTCCGGTGGCGCCGGAACGCCGCAGTGGCCATCATCATCATCACCGCGATCTTCACCAACACCTCCGCCATATTCACCAACATCTCCATCACCTTCCCCCCTCTATCTACAGCGGTCCACTCTCCCGCAACCCGATGTACCCTCTACTTGAACATGGTGCTTTATGCTTCATATTATTATCCAATGATGTGTTGCCATCCTATGATGTCTGAGTAGATTTTCGTTGTCCTATCGGTGGTTGATGAATTGCTATGATTGATTTAATTTGCTTGTGGTTATGTGGATGTCCTTTGGTGCCCATCATACGAGCGTGCGCGTGGATCACACCATAGGGTTAGTTGTATGTTGATAGGACTATGTATTGGAGGGCAAGAGTGACTGAAGCTTCAACCTAGCATAGAAATTGATGCATACGGGATTGAAGGGGGGCCAATATATCTTAATGCTATGGTTGGGTTTTACCTTAATGAACATTAGTAGTTGCGGATGCTTGCTAATAGTTCCAATCATAAGTGCATATAATTCCAAGTAAGGGATGACATGCTAGCAGTGGCCTCTCCCACATAATACTTGCTATCGGTCTAGTAAAGTAGTCAATTGCTTAAGGGACAATTTCGCAACTCCTACCACCACTTTTCCACACTCGCTATATTTACTTTAGTTGCTTATTTACCTTAACAGCCCCTAGTTTTATTTTCATGCTCTTTACTTTCTTGCAAGCCTTTCCGAAAACTCCTACAAAGTACTTCTAGTTTCATACTTGTTCTAGGTAAAGCGAACGTTAAGCGTGCGTAGAGTTCTATCGGTGGTCGATAAAACTTGAGGGAATATTTGTTCTACCTTTAGCTCCTCGTTGGGTTCGACACTCTTACTTATCGAAAACTGTTGCGATCCCCTATACTTGTGGGCTATCAAGACCTTTTTCTGGCGCCGTTGCCGGGGAGCAATAGCGTGGGGTGAATATTCTCGTGTGTGCTTGTTTGCTTTATCACTAAGTAATTTTTATTTGCTGTTCTTAGTTGTTTTCTATCTTTAGTTATGGGTTGGAAACGCAAAATACCAAAAAAAATAGTTGTACCTACTGAACCAATGGTTGAAGAACCAATCAAAATCTATCACACTGCTAAAGCTTATTACTTGGATCATCTTCGATCCCTATGTGCTCGTGTTGAAACCCCAACTAGCTTAGTTGAGGGCAAATCTTTAGATGAGCATGCTTGTTATGTTCGACACCGTATATATGAAAAAGGGAAATTATTATGGAGTCAAATTCAACGTTTGCAATGCTATGCTTGGAATTTATGTGAATTATATGATTTTACTTGTTGTTCTGAAAACCCTAAGAAACACCTTCCCTACCAATGTGAGTTTATTGATAATGGAATCTTATCTTCTTATGCTAACGGTGTTCATAGTTACTATGATGTTCAACAAATTGAAGAATTTGTTGCTTTTGAGGGTGCTTATGAAATTGCTTCTTTGATTGAAAAGTATGATGCTACTTTTCACAAATCTGAAAATTTTGCTATACTTAAATATTGCTATGATAATTATGCTTCTAATACCTATGTTAAACAATATATTGAGGAATACTCCGCTGTCCAAGAAGAGACTAATATTTTGCAGGAGTCTATGGAAGAAGAAATTGTGACACTGTGAGCTCATTGGATGAAAAGGATGAGGAGGAGAGCGAAGAACAAAAGGAGGAAGAGCGGATTGATCACTCGTGTCCACCTTCTAATGAGAGAATATTTGTTCTTCGCTCCTCGTTGGGTTCGACACTCTTACTTATCGAAAACTGTTGCGATCCCCTATACTTGTGGGTTATCAGCGATGTCCGACAATATCACAAATGGTGCGGGCAAACTAAATGTTTGTGTTAGTTACACGATTCGCAACCATGAACTGTTTCTGATGAAGTATGCATCATAAACATTGCACCACAGAATAGCATGTGCGATAGTTGTCGTGTACAACGATGTTACGAATGTCCGACGTTTCGTAATCCTGTCTGACACTCGTACGACAATAGCTAATCTTCTTAATTAGTTATCGCATATGGTTTGGGAAAAGCGAATGTGTGTGATTGTATGCTTATCATACACGTTCTATAATAGTGAACCGTTTGTGATGGGTTGCACATCATAAACGTAGCACCACAGAATACCGACTGCGATGGCAATGCGAGCACAAACGAGTAGGACTACTGTAGGGTCCCTATCCCCGACGGTTTCTGGGTCGTGTGCGAAGGACCCCCCTATCACCGTCACTCACTAGGCGACGGTTCCAAATGTCACTGCGGAAAGGGGTTAAAACCGTTTGTATAGCACCGACGCGCACCAGTGCAAGTAGACGGACTACTTGATACGTCCCAAACGTATCTACTTTTCCAAACACTTTTGCTCTTGTTTTGGACTCTAGTTTGCATGATTTGAATGGAACTAACCCGGACTGACATTGTTTTCAGTAGAATTGCCATGGTGTCGTTTTTGCGCAGAAATAAAATTTCTCGGATTGAGCTGAAAATTTATTCAGAATATATAAAAAATATTGGCGAAGGAAATTACCAGAGGGGACCACCATGGCGCCACAAGCCCAGGGGCGTGCCTGACAGGCTTGTGGGCCCCTGGCAGCTCCCGCAAACCGAACTCCAACTCCATAAGTACCTATTCATCAAGAAAAAAATCAGGGAGAACGAATCATCTCATTTTACGATACAGAGCCAGCGCCACCTCATGTTCTTCATCGGGGGCTGATCTGGAGTCTGTTCGGGTCTTCGGAGAGGGATTCAACGCTGTCATCATCATCAACCTTCCTCCATCATAAATTTCATGATTCTCACCATCGGGAGTGAGTAATTCCTTCATAGGCTTGTTGGACGGTGATGGGTTGGATGATGTTTATCATGTAATTGAGTTCGTTTTGTTAGGGCTTGATCCCTAGTATCCACTATGTTCTGAGATTGGTGTTGCTATGACTTTGCTATGTTTAATGCTTGTCACTAGGGCCCGAGTACCATGATTTCATATCTGAACCCATTATCTTTTCATGAATATATTTGAGTTCTTGATCCTATCTTGCAAGTTATACACACTTATTACGTGTTATGTTCCGCATACACCAAAGATACAGAAATTGCGATTCTTTTTGATGAATACCGTAGTTTGAGGAGTTCATGTATTCACTATGTGCTAATGCTTTGTTTCAATTCTCTATTAAAAGGGGGCCTTAATATCCCTTAGTTTTCTTATGGACCCCGCTTCCACGGGAGGGTAGGACAATAGATGTCATGCAAATTCTTATCGCAAGCATGTATTACTATATACGGAATACATGCCTACATTACATTGATGAATTGGAGCTAGTTCTGTGTCGCCCTAGGTTATGACTGTTAGATGATGAATGTCATCCAACATAATTATCCATCACCGATCCAATGCCTACGAGCTTTCTGCATGTTGATCTTTGCTAAGTTACTTTCATTGTTGCTGTTGTTACAATCACTATAAAACTGCTACCGTTACTACTGCTATCAAACTATCATATTACTGTGCTATTGATCACTCTGTTGCGGATATTTAGTCTCCGGGTGTGGTTCAATTGACAACTCAACTGCTAATACTTGTAAATATTCTTTGGCTCCCCTTGTGTCGAATCAATAAATTTGGGTTGAATACTCTACCCTCGAAAACTGTTGCGATCCCCTATACTTCTGGGTTATCACTCCTGCCTACATCTACTGCTATTACTCCACTATTTGACCGCTATCTAGCATGCATCTATGGTATTAAATTCATGAAAACAAAGTAAATCCTTAAGCAAGATGACATGATGTAGACAAAGTAACCCAATCAATATGAATAAACCCCCGTCGTTTTGCCCTTAGTGGCAAAAATACAAATAATTGTCTTGTCCCCTTCGTCACTTGGATATAGAGCACCGCTAGATTGAACCCACTACAAAGCACCTCTCCCACTGAAGATAAATCAATCTCGTTGGCCAAACTAAATGGATAGATCATAGAAAAATACAAAGCTATAACAATCATGCATAATAAAGTTCAAATAGAAATCAATTACTTTCAATGAATATTCCAATCATAAACCCACAATTCATCGGATCCCAAAAAACACACCGCAAAAGAAGATTACATCAGATGGAACTCAAAGAAGATCGAGGAGAACATGGTAATGGAGATCAAAGTGAGAGAAGAAGCCATCTAGCTACTAGCAATGGACCCGTAGGTCTGTGGAGAACTACTAACGCATCATTGGAAGGTAGCAAGGATGATGTAGAAGCCCTCCTGATCGATTCCCCCTTTGGCAGAGTACCAGAAAAGGCCTCCAAATGGGATCGCGGAAGAATAGAAGCTTGTGGCGGCATAAAAAGTATTTCGGGTGGCTCTCTCTTGGTTTGGGAATTTTTGGGAATTTTTAGAGTTGGAATTAGATCAAACGGAGCTACGAGGGGCCCACAAGCTCAGGGGGCGCGCCTATCCCCCCCCCCCAGCCGCGCTTGGTGAGCTCATGGCCCTCTCGTATATCTTATGGCCTCCTCCCATAGCTTCTAGGGTCCCTTCTGGTCCATAAAACATCACTGTAAGTTTCATTGGGTCTGGAATTTGTTTGGTACTGATTTTCTGAAAAGTCAAAAACAAGCAAAAAGCAAGAACTGGCATGGGCACTAGGTTAATAGTTTAGTCCCAAAAATGATATAAAATTGCATATAAAGCATCCAAGATTGATAAATAATAGCATGAAACAATAAAAAATTGTAGATGCGTTGGAGACGTATCAAGCATCGCCAAGCTTAATTCCTGCTCGTCCTCGAGTAGGTAAATGATAAAAACATAATTTTTGATGTGAAATGCTACCTAACATGTGTATCATGTAATCTCTTTTAACGATATGAATATTAAGATATGAGTGATTCAAAGCAATAGTCTATCATTTGATATAAAGACATCAATGCTCAAGCATACTAACAAACAATCGTACCTTTCAAAATAAAGAATGCTATCCCTAAAAATCATATAACCCATCATGCTTAGTCTTCCTAACAAAATATTAATCATGAACTACCTTGATGACAAGCCGAGCAATTGGATCATATTTTTTAACGCGCTTTAGCATTTTTAACACCATGCAATACATGATTGTGAGCCATGGACATAGCACTATAGGTGGAATAGAATGTGGTGATAGAGATCAATAAGGGGAAGTCAAAAAAGGAAGAAAGTCTCGCATCGATGCGGCTAATCAGCGATCTATGAAAATGCCCATCAATTGATGTCAATACAAGGAGTAGGTATTGCCATGCAACAGATGCACTAATATATATAACTGTATGAAAGCTCAACGAAAACTAAGTGGGTGTGCATCCAACTTTTGCTTGCTCATCAAGAGCTCCAACTTTTGATGAATCCCGTCATTGGAATATACAAGTCAGGTTCTATAATGAAAAATTCCCACTAGTATATGATAGTTAAAAACATAGGAGACTCTCTATATGAAACATGGTGCTACTCTGAAGCACAAGTGTGGAAAAGGATAGTAACATTGCCCTTCTCTCTTTTTCTCTCATTTTTTTGGCCTCTTTTTTTTTCTTCCGTAGTGTCATCCCAACTTGTGGTTGAATCATAGTCTCCATCATCCTTTCCTCATTGGGACAATGCTCTAATAATGATGATCATCACACTTTTATTTACTTACAAGTCGACAACTAGAATAGTATGACTCTATATGTATGCCTCTGGCAGTGTGCCGGGATGTGAAATGATGCTAGCGTGACATGTATAATGATGATGATTGGTGGATGTGCCACAAATATCATGTCCGCTCTATGATCATGCAAAGCAATATGACAATGGACATGTATGTCATAAGAACGGAATGATGGAAGTTGCATGGCAATATATCTCCGAATTGCTATGGAAATGCCATAATAGGTAGGTATGGTGGCTGTTTTGAGGAAGATATAAGGAGGCTTATGTGTGATAGAGCGTATCATATCACGGGGTTTGGATGCACCGGCGAAGTTTGCACCGACTCTTGAGGTGAGAAAGGGCAATGCACGGTACCGCAGAGGCTAGCAAATTGTGGAACGGTAATAGTGTGTATAATCCATGGACTCACATTAGTCATAAAGAACTCACATACTTATTGTGAAAGCCTATTAGCCCTCGGAGCAAAGTACTACTCGCATGCCCCTAGGGGGATAGATTGGTAGGAAAAGACCATCGCTCGTCCCCGACTGCCATTCATAAGGTAGGCACTCAATAATAAATCATACTCCAACTTCATTGCATAACTAGAGGCTATACATACATGCTTCGGGTATCACAAACCTTAACATCAATATTTTTACTAAACCACAATCATCCACTAGTACCCCCATGTATTACCATCTTAATATCGCAAAACTATTGCAGGGAATTAAACATAGCATATTCAATTATCTACATGAAAGTTTTTATTATATCCCCCTTGAATACCTATCCTTTATGGACTAGTCTTATAGCCCGTACAAATTTCCATTAATATTTATTAGACTCTAAAAAATATTTAAGTGAAGCATGAGAGTGCAATTATTTATTTAAAATATAACCATCGTCGTGCTCTAAAAGATATAAGTGAAGCACGAGAGCAACTGCCTAGCTCAAAAGATATAAGTGAAGCCGAGTATTCTAATAAATCACGAATAAATACGTGTCCCTCTCAAAAGGTGTGTCCAGCAAACAATGATTGTGTCAAACTAAAAGGCAAACAAAGCAAAGACTATCATACAAGATGCTCCAAGCAAAACTAATATCATGTGATGAATTAAAATATAGCTCCAAGTAATATACCGATAGATTGTAGACGAAAGAGAGTATGCCATCCGGGGCATCCCCAAGCTTAGAAGCTTGGGGATTCCTTGAATATTACCTTGGGATGCCTTGGGCATCCCCAAGCTTAGGGTCTTTCCTCTCTTTATGCCTTCATCCATCCTGATCTCACCCAAAACTTGGAAACTTCAGCACACAAAACTCAACAAAAACCTCGTGAGATCCGTTAGTACAATAAGCAAATCATAAACTTTAGGTACTGTTATGAACCCATTCATATTTATTATTGCATAATACCTATTGTATTCTAACTTCTCCACGAATTATACCCCCCGGTATAATCCATAGCATCATCAAAACATTGTACTTACGTAACTCCAAAAAATCTGAAAAATTAGGACAACGTGGGAAATTTGTATACAATCGTGTGTTATTTTTTTAGAATTTTATCACGTTCTAGTGAATTATGATAATTCCAGCACTGGGCACAAAAGTTTCTTTTTTCACAGAATCAAGTCAACTATCAACCAAATCATCCCAAAGGCTTTACTTGGCACAAACACTAATTAAAACATAAAAACACAATCATAATATTATCAATAATTGTGCCAACACACAAAAACGGAAAGAAAAAGCAAAAAAAAATAAGGTAACTATTGGGTTGCCTCCCAACAAGTGCTATTGTTTTACGACCCTAGCTAGGCGTAAGGCATTGTTTCATGTATTGTAATCCTTAGTTTTAATTCCATAGGTGGCCCTCATAATAGATTCATATGGTGGTTTAATTATCTTTCTAGGGAAGTGATTTATTCCTTTCTTTAATGGGAATTGGAATCTTATATTTCCTTCTTTCATATCGATAATAGCACCTATGGTTCATAGGAAAGGTCTACCAAGTATTATAGGACAAGACGGATTGCATTCAATATCAGGTACAATGAAATCCACGAGCACATAATTTCTATTAGCAAGTATAAGCACATCATTTATTCTACCAAATGGTTTCTTAATAATTGAATCTGCTAAGTGCAAATTAAGGGAAGATTATATTCATCCATATTAGAGAGACCTAGCATGTCACATAAAAATTTTGGTAAAGTAGAGACGCTACAACCTAGATCACACAAAGCATTACATTCATAATCTTAATCTTTACTTTAATAGTTAGTTCCATTCATCATGCAATTTCCTAGGTATTGAAACCTCCAACTCTAGCTTTTCTTCATGAGCTTTTGCCATAGCTTCTACAATATGTTTAGTGAAAGCTTTATTTTCTTCATAAGCATTGGGTGAATTTATCATGGATTACAAGAAGGAAATACATTCAACTAAAGAACAACTACCATAATTAAAGTCCTTGTAATCCAAAGTACTGGGCATATCACCATTTAAAGTCTTGACCTCTCCAAACCCACTTTTATCATTTTTATCATTACGATCATCACCCTTCAAACAATTAGGATGCCTTCTAGCTAAAGTTGACTCATCTCTAGTCCCTTTTTTCATCAAGTTTTACATTACTAAACAAGGATTCAATAGGTGTGGCACCAATCATTTTAATATCTTCATCATCACGGGTAAGAGGATGTGATTCAAGTTTAGCGGCCATTTTATTCACTAGCGTAGTTTGCTTAACAGAAATTTTTCCTAACAAATTTTTAGTACGAGCAAGCTGGGATTGAAGGCTGGCAACTTCATGATTAATATCATAAAGTTGTTTACAAATAGCATCTAGCTGAAGGAAATATGCCCTAGAGGCAATAATAAAGTTGTTGTTTATATTTCCTTATATCATGATAAATGTTTATTATTCATGCTAGAATTGTATTAACCGGAAACTTAGTACATGTGTGAATACATAGACAAACAGAGTGTCACTAGTATGCCTCTACTTGACTAGCTCGTTGAATCAAAGATGGTTATGTTTCCTAACCATAGACATGAGTTGTCATTTGATTAACGGGATCACATCATTAGAGAATGATGTGATTGACTTGACCCATTCCGTTAGCTTAGCACGATGATCGTTTAGTTTATTGATATTGCTTTCTCCATAACTTATACATGTTCCTATGACTATGAGATCATGTAACTCCCGAATACCGGAGGAACACTTTGTGTGCTACCAAACGTCACAACGTAACTGGGTGATTATAAAGGTGCTCTACAGGTGTCTCCGATGGTGTTTGTTGAGTTGGCATAGATCGAGATTAGGATTTGCCACTCCTGGGCCCTCTCGGTAATGCACATCACTATAAGCCTTGCAAGCAATGTGACTAATGAGTTAGTTACGGGATGATGCATTACGGAACGAGTAAAGAGACTTGCTGGTAACGAGATTGAACTAGGTATTGAGATACCGACGATCGAATCTCAGGCAAGTAACATACCGATGACAAAGGGAACAATGTATATCGTTATGCGGTTTGACCGATAAAGATCTTCATAGAATATGTGGGAGCCAATATGAACATCCAGGTTCCACTATTGGTTATTTACTGGAGACGTGTCTCGGTCATGTCTACATAGTTCTCGAACCCGTAGGGTCCGCACGCTTAACGTTCGGTAACGATCGGTATTATGAGTTTATGTGTTTTGATGTACCGAAGGTAGTTCGGAGTCCGGGATGTGATCACGGACATGACGAGGAGTCTCGAAATGGTCGAGACGTAAAGATTGATATGTTGGACAGCTACATTCGGACACCGGAAGTGTTTCGGGTGATTTCGGAGAAAACCGGAGTACCAGAGGGTTACCGGAACCCCCCCCCCCCCCCCCCCGGAGAACTAATGGGCCACATGGGCCTTAGTGGAGATAGAGAGGGCTGGCCAGGGCTGGCCGCACGCCCCCTCCACCTCTGGTCCGAATTGGACTAGGGAAGGGGGCGGCGCCCCCCCTTCCTTCTCCCTCTCCTTCTTCCTTTCCCCCTCCTAGTAGGAGTAGGAAAGGGGAGTCCTACTCCTACTAGGAGGAGGACTCCTCCTCTCCTGGCGCACCCCAAGGGTCGGCCGGCCTCCCCCCTTGATCCTTTATATACGAGGGTAGGGGGCACCCTAGAACACACAAGTTGATTGTTTCCAGCCATGTGCGGTGCCCCCCTCCACCATAATCCACCTCGGTCATATCGTAGCGGTGCTTAGGAGAAGCCCTGTTCCGGTAGCATCATCATCACCATCATCACGTTGTCATGCTGACGAAGCTCTCCCTCGACACTCTGCTGGATCGTGAGTTCATTGGACGCCACCGAGCTGAACATGTGCAGATCGCGGAGGTGCCGTACTTTCGGTACTAGGATCGGTCGATCGTGAAGACGTATGACTACATCAACCGTGTTGTCATAACGCTTCCGCTTACGGTCTACGAGGGTACGTAGACAATACTCTCCCCTCTCGTTGCTATGCATCACCATGATCTTGCGTGTGCGTAGGAAAATTTTTGAAATTACTGCGTTCCCCAACACTAGCAAGGTATAATGTTCTTTAAGTTCTTCCGCGAAAAATTTATTGTGCTCATACTGCGTAAACATGAAGTTCTTAGTAGTGTTTTCAATTTTAGCCAATCTTTTATGGTAAACTATCAGAGAAATTTTCTTGAGACATGGTGACAAGCAAGCAAACAAGCAACCTAACAAAGCAAAATATGTTTGTGTTTTTCGATTTTTATGAGAAGTGGAGGGAGATGAAAAATAGAGGCAAATAAAAAGTAGAGCAAGTAGATGATAGTTTGTATGTAGGAACCTGACGAGAATTTCATGATGTCTCCCCAACAACGCGCTAGAAATTCTTCCTGGTATTTCTAAACTTCGTTGGGGTTTCCCCGAAGAGGAGGGGTGAAGCAGTACAATAGAGATAAGTATTTCCCTCGGTGAGAACCAAGGTTATCGAACCAATAGGAGAATCAACAAAACGCCCCTAAGCAGCACCTACACACACAAAAGTGCTACTTCTTGAGCTTGCGTTGGTTTTTTCCTTGAAGAGGAAAGGGTGATGCAGCAAAGTAGAGATAAGTATTTCCCTCAGTTAGAGAACCAAGGTATCAATCCAGTAGGAGACAACGCACAAATCAACTAATACCTGCACAAACAATCAAACAACTTCCACCCAACGCGATAAAGGGGTTGTCAATCCCTTCACAGTCACTTGCAAAAGTGAGATCTGATATAGATAGATACAACTAAACAAAAGATAAAGTAAAAAATTTTGTGTTTTTTGGTTTATAGATCAGAAAGTAAAAGATTACAAAATAGTAGATCGGAAACTAATACGAAGGAAAATAGTAGATTGGAAACTTATATGATGGAAAATAGACCCGGGGCCATAGGTTTCACTAGAGGCTTCTCTCAAGATAGCAAATAATATGTTTGGCGAACAAATTACTGTCGAGCAATTGATAGAAAAGCGCAAAGTTATGACGATATCTAAGGCAATGATTATGAAATATAGTCATCACGTCTGTGTCAAGTAGACCGAAACGATTCTGCATCTACTACTATTACTCCACACATTGACCGACTTCTTCCTGCATCTAGAGTATTAAGTTCATGAAGAACAGAGTAACGCATTAAGTAAGATGACATGACGTAGAGGAAGTAACTCAAGCAATAGTAATACTCAATAAATTTGTCCCCCCGCCATATTTTCTTCCCCTCTGTTTGTCCACTACCTCGACTAAACCTAAGCAAAAGAAAAAGAGGTCCAAGAGACATACCTGAATAAAGGTGAAATAGTTATCTTTGATGAATTAGGAAGAAAAGGGATTCTTATTTTGATACAAGAAGAATCGGCACAAGAAAAAGGCTTTTTCTTGTGCCGAATAGACGATTAAGAAGACCTACAATCCCTCCTAAAAGGAAGAAATTTTAGTTTTATTGTTCTCGCCTTTGCCTTGGATTCTCTTCTTTTGCATGGGATATAAATAAGGAATTCAAGACATCTCATAAACAAAAAATAGTCTAAACAAAAAAAGGATTTCCAAAATAGATCATAGATAATTCTAGTAATTGCCAGTAAATCGAAGCTTTTTACCAACTCGATGGTAGGAAATCCCGAGACCTAGAAATTCATTTCGTACAATTGAACCTTTTCAAACTGTTTCTTTTTTAGAACCAAAAAAACTTGTGCCAAAATAACGGATGCGGAGAAGAAAAAAAGGCCTTGGACACGTAATGGATCCTGAAGCACGATTTTGCGTCCACCTGACCAAAACCTCCCACATTAGGATTGCTTGTTAATGGTTGATCAAGCTTAATGGATTCCCCCTCTGAAACAAGAAGTTCTGGTCCGGGAGGTATAATATCAATCACTTGGCGTCCATCTGATGCATCAACTATGGATATTTCATACCCCCCCTTTCTTTAAGTAGTATTTTTCTTACTATACCTGTTGACATAGCATTATAGATTGTATTGTTACTCTTGCTACCATCAGGATAGATCTGTCCTCTTCCTCGGTTTCCCCCTACATATATGGGATATTTTAAGAAATGAGCATCTTTCTTCGTAGCAGGGTCAGGGGAAAGAATGGGAAAGACAATTTCACTATATTTCTTACCATGAACAGGGCCTATCACAAGAATGTTTTCTTATCGGGACGATAACTCTGAAAAGCAAGATTTCCTATCTTTTCTTTTAACTCAGGGAAATACGATCGGGCGGCGCTAATTCGAATCCTCGGGCAAAATAAGAACGGCACCTACATTCAACCCTCCCTTTTTTCCATTAGCAAGAACTTGTTTCAATTGCATATCATAAGGAATTCGAAGAACTACTTCAAATACAGTATCAGGAAGCACAGCTTGGGGAACTTCAGTATCGACGGGCTTGCTAGCTAAATGGCAATTGGCACATACAATTCGTCTAGTTGCTTCTCGTGGGTTTTCATAACACTGCTGCGCAAAAATGGGATATGCATTTGAAATATATGTCCGAGATATTACGTATATCATGATCGATGTAGAAATCGATTGAGTTATCTGTTCCTTTACCCAAGAAAAAGTATTTCTATTTTCCATGTCCAATTGCAGATCCTGGAATTTCTACAATAAGTTAGATAGGTAGCTAAGCTAATCTAGTTCCCTATACATGAATCCATTTGTAGTAAAGGGATGGAGTTTTGTACCAAAGTTTGGGGAGTTGGTTTCGATTGACGTATGAATACTCTACGAATATATTTTTGAACTGCATGTTGTAAACGACCAAGAGCCAATATGAATTGATCTTGTAATAGATCTGCAACCAAACAAATACGTTTATTTTTCAAGTGCGTTTATTTTTCAAGTGATTCATATCGTCATCGTCAAGTATACCCATTCCAAATTTGATTCCAATCAAATGATCTGTAGCGGCCAATACATCTCGTGGTAACAAGAATGTATTGTTCTGAGGTATATCAAGATTAAGTCTCTGGTTCATATTTCATTGACCAATCCTTCCTAATTCACATTTTTGTTGAAAAAATTTCTTTTGTAATTCCTCGCATAAGGACTTCGAAAATACCAGGTCCCCACCTACACAGGCAAATTGTTGATAAAACTCGAAAATAGTTTTTATTTTGACTCAATCCTCTTCTTCTCCTTAGCATTTGGGAAAGACAAGAAAATTTTAGGGTAGGAAACATTATCTAGAATTTCTCTTAGATTCGAACCCATAGCTTATGATAGAACTAGAATAGATATCTTTTTTTTTCTACTCACGCGAGCCCATATCCTTTCTTTTTTATCAATTGCTAATTCTGATCTCCCTCCCCAATCTAATATTATAGTCCCAATGTAGATAGAAATTCCCTTATGATCTAATTCTGAGCAGTAGTAAATACCAGGACTTAGCAATATTTGATTGATCACAATTCGGTATATTCCATTTATAATAAAGGTTCCTAAGGAATTCATTATAGGAATGTTTCCGACAGAAATGGTTTGCTTTTGCACATCGAAACCAAAAATTAATCTCGCAGATACATATAATTTGGAAGAATAGGTGAGTGATTTATACACATCATCTCTTTGTTTTATCGAGGGTTCTAGCAATTGATATCATTTCGCAAATAATTGAAATGCAATTTAGTGATCTGGATCTTTAATTGTTGGAAACTTGTCAAGTTCTTCTGTGAAGGCTTGATTAATGAACCTACAAAATCCCTCGAATTGGGTCTAACTAAATCCCGGTATTGTGGACATTCCCTCGTTTCCATTCCGGAGCATCTTAATCTTAAGTTTCCTTCTTATCAAAGAAAAATTCCATTATCAGCTCACTCTTCATCAATCCCTATGGATCGATCTAGCAATCATGGAATCTATATTCTGTTTATTGAATCACATGGAATTCTAGGGAACTCCACATATGTACTTCATATATGTATTTCATACATATGAATAGAGACCATTTCGATGAAAGTTCGAGCTTGCCAAGGGTACAAATGAAATGAAAATGAATTGATAAAACATTCCTACAAAAAAAATTCTGCCACTTATACTTTATGTTATGATATTCTAATCAGATTGGATGGCAAAGATTTCTCATTTTATCTCCTTTCTATGAATGTAATAAAGCCGTAATATAATATACTAGAAAGTTTGACTTTACTTCGATTTAGAATAGCGTGCTTACTTTAATTTCTCAAAATAATTTGAGGGTTCTTTTTTATTTTGGATCGGAGTAATATAATTGCTAGAAAATTCAGTATTTCATTGTGGAATTCTAAAATAAAGCAAGTCCCTTTTTAGTACATGCCAATCTAGTTATCCACCTCTCCCCATATCCATGCTTTTCTTTTATCGTAATTTCATTTGGGTAGGCCAAGATAGTTAGGTTATACTCTATATCAGAGCAAATTTCCTTTTTTTATTCAAGAAATTTAATTTAATACTTTGAAAAATTAAAGCATGATTCCCCATAGTGATATGTACATAAAGGGGATCTTTGGATAATAATGTTGTTCGGACCTAAAGTTTACCTATACATGGATTAAGCATAAAGACATAATATTTTATTATGCCATTGAAGGGGGAGATAATATCGATTTAAGAGTAGTTCACTACTGCAATAAAAAAGAGAATAGTAGTTAACGGTTCCAATTTGTTCTGAATTTTGCAGCCTGTGAATAGAAATCCACTTTTTCTTCTTTTTCATCTCAATAGAAAGAAATGGGAAGTTTTATTGTGTTAACAATATATGTTTTAAGATAGAATCTATCGAGGAGAATAATAGAAACTGGATCAAAAAAGCAGGAATAGATTTTTTGAAAAAGATTGGAAAAAAGTAAGTAGAATTGTATTCAAAATAAAAGAAAGGGGCTTTTCGTAAGAAAACATGGTGCTGTTTTCGAGATTTTTGATCAGATTTTTTGGCGGCAAGGGACTGCAAATCCTTTATCCCCGGTTCAAATCTGGGTGCCGCCTGATCAATAAAATACTTAGGTTTTTTTATAGTGCTGATCGAATTCGATAAATATTTACTTCGCATAAGTTCGGGCAAGAGAGTAACTGGGCCTGCCGATACTGGGTTTAGAGAAACCATACCATATTTCTATCCTCAAACTAGAGTTAGGGTTTGTTTTGACGGTAGTGG
The DNA here is from genome assembly GCF_056163025.1 of Triticum urartu. Classification (NCBI taxonomy): domain Eukaryota; kingdom Viridiplantae; phylum Streptophyta; class Magnoliopsida; order Poales; family Poaceae; genus Triticum; species Triticum urartu. The sequence goes on along the minus strand of NC_141873.1, from coordinate 161,944,461 downwards.
CCAAAATGGTTATCAATAGGGGTGAGGTAGTGTTTCCTTATTCTTTTATTATATGAATTTTAATTGGTTCTTAATTGAGATTCCATTTGATAATTTTAAAATACGAGGATAAGATGTGTGAAATCTTGGTATCGAAAGAAAGGTCCCTAAGGGGCATTCTTTTTTCAATCTAAGATTCAAGAAGGGACTCCACGAAAGAATATCAAGACTTACTAATTGTTATACATTTTTATCGTACATATTATGTTACCTACATACACCAAAGTAAGGACTACTTAATTATAACGAGAATGAGATTAAAAAGGTCGATCAAAAATCAATTTAGGAGTTGTGTTATGGATAAAGTCTCCTCATTCTTTCATAGAATGATACAAAGCAAGGCTGCAGGGTTTAGGTCAAAAATAAACATAGGTAAGGTAGGTATCCAATAAATATTTATCTATTGATAATTTTATAGTATATTCGGGCGTCCTTTGCTTAAAAAGAGTAGCAAAAGGAATAAAAGAATCTTCCTATTCCCGCTTCTTCTATTCAGGGCATCTTTCCCATACTCTTTCTTTTTTAAGGAAAAAAGGGATATAGTATCGTATTTTTAATGCTCTCTAATTCTACCAGAATTCCTATAAGAATTTGTTAGGAATAAATCCTTGAACTGATTGATCCATGGCCTTAGGGCGCAAACCCTTTTTGACTCTATACCCTTGATTCCACTATGATGATTGATCAATAGTAGAATAATCCCTTCATAGAAATAGGAGACATAATTTAGATGGATATAGTAAGTCTCGCTTGGGCTACTTTAATGGTAGTCTTTACATTTTCTCTTTCACTAGTAATATGGGGAAGGAGTGGACTCTAGGGATACTACTAATTGATTAAGTAATCAAATTTTTGAATCAATTCTTTTCTTTAGTGGATCATTTTGCATTAATCATTTTGTCAAACGTTATTCTTTAATCTTTTTCTTTAGTTTTGTTTCACTGCTGTAAGAAACTCTTGTATTGTACGTTGTAAGAAAGTCATTATACCAATTCAGAATTTCTACTAGAAATGACGAATGCTTAAAAAATCTATACATAAGAAAATTAGACTTTGTTCCACGGAACTATTCACGGCATATCACACATTTTCCATTTCCTTTTACTTTTTACTATAGTCTATTCTTAATATTATTTTTCTTTCCTTACGTGGATTCTTTGGTCAAGAATTGTCTTAGATTTTTTTATTTTGACATGATTGAAATTAAGTGGATGCAATGAAAAAATAAATTGAATTAGACTAATTAACTATTTCAATCTACTAATTCAAAGATAATTAGTAGAAAGAATCTAAAGTGTCATAGAAAAAATTATATGTTGTTCTTTCTACCACACTTTAAGATTCCAACCAGATCCTTTCATTTAAGACTTGGATTTTTTATTTATTCCCTTTTTAATTTATTCAATGATTAATTGGAATTCCAATTAATTATTTTGGCTGACTGTTTTTACATAAATAATAAGTAAAAAATAAGTAGGAATTAGAATGAATAGTGCAGTAGCAATAAATGCGAGAATATTGGCTTCCATAACCTCTTTATTTTTTATTTTCACAATAACTCAGGATGTAATCCCATGGAGAGGGAAAAGGGGTATCTTGTAAATTGAGGGTAGGGCTTGCATTCAAATAATACTGAATCAATTCAATATTATGAATATCGGATCTACCAAATCGATTCATGGATGAGAGTTATATAGTACAACATAGGAAGATCCTCTATCCACACTAAGACCAAAATGGGTTTTTTGATTGGATTAGGAATTCCATCTTTTTTAATCCTTTTATACTTTTTCTTTTCTGTATCTCTAACCCACAAGCTTTCTAAATCTTATGATGAAAACCCCATCTTTTTATCCTCGATGGCAACAACACAATATGTGCCTTGCTGCCCCTACTGTCACTTGGAAAGGACACTGCAAGATTGAACCCAAAGCTAAGCACTTCTCCCATTGCAATAAAAACCAATCTAGTTGGCCAAACTAAACCGATAGTTCAAAGAGAATTACAAAGATATCAAATCATGCATAAAAGAATTCAGAAACGATTCAAATAATATTCATAGATAACTTGATCATAAATCCACAATTCATCGGATCTCGACAAACACACCGCAAAATAAGATAACATCAGATAGATCTCTAAGAACATCGAGGAGAACATGGTATTGAGAATCAAAGAGAGAGAGAGAGAGAGAAGAAGCCATCTAGCTACTAGCTATGGACCCGCATGTCTGAGGTAAACTACGCACGCTTCATCAGAAGGGCAATAGAGTTGATGTAGAAGCCCTCCATGATCAAGTCCCCCTCCGGCAAGAAGCCGAAAAAGGCCCCTAGATGGGATCTCACGGGTACAGAAGATTGCGGCGGTGGAAAAGTGTTTTCATGGATGCCTCTGGTGGTTTGGGAATATATGTGAATATATATAGGAGAAAGAATTAGGTCAGGGGAGTCACGGGGGGCCACAAGGCAAGGGGCGCACCCTACCCCCCTGTGGGCACCCTCCACCCTTGTGGCCACCTCGTGGCTCCTCTTGCTTGAACTCCAAGTCTCCTGGGTGTCTTCTGGTCCAAGAAAAATCATCGCAAAGGTTTTATTCCGTTTGGTATTCCTTTTCTGCGAAGCTCAAAAACAAGGAAAAAACAGAAACTGGCACTAGGCTCTAGGTTAATAGGTTAGTCCCAAAAATAATATAAAATAGCATATTAATGCATATAAAACATCCAAAATAAATAATATAATAGCATGGAACAATCAAAAATTATAGATACGTTGGAGACGTATTAAGCATCCCTAAGCTTAAGTCCTGCTCGTCCTCGACTAGGTAAATGATAAAAATAGAATTTTTGATGTGGAATGCTACCTAACATATTTATCCACGTAATTTTCTTTATTGTGGCATGAATGTTCAGATCCATAAGATTCAAAATGAAAGTTTAATATTGACATAAAAACAATAATACTTCAAGCATACTAACAAGGCAATTATGTCTTCTCAAAATAACATGGCCAAAGAAATCTTATCCCTACAAAATCATATAGTCTGGCTATGCTCCATCTTCATCACACAAAATATTCAAATAATGCACAACCTCGATGACAAGCCAAGCAATTGTTTCATACTTTTGGTGTTCTCAAACTTTTTCAACTTTCACGCAATACATGAGTGTGAGCCATGGACATAGCACTATAGGTGGAATGGAATATGGTGGTTGTGGAGAAGACACAAAGAAGGAGATAGTCTCACATCAAATAGGCATATCAACGGGCTATGGAGATGCCCATCAATAGATATCAATGTGAGTGAGTAGGGATTGCCATGCAACGGATGCACTAGAGCTATAAGTGTATGAAAGCTCAAAAATAAAACTAAGTGGGTATGAATCCAACTTGCTTGCTCATGAAGACCTAGGGAAATTTGAGGAAGCCCATCATTGGAATATACAAGCAAAGTTCTATAATGGAAAATTCCCACTAGTATATGAAAGTGACAACATAGGAGACTCTCTATCATGAAGATCATGGTGCTACTTTGAAGCACAGGTGTGGAAAAAAGGATAGTAACATTGCCCCTTCTCTCTTTTTTTGGCTTCTTTGGCCACTTTTATTTTTTTTCCTCACATGGGACAATGCTCTAAAAATGAAGATCATCACACTTTTATTTACTTACAACTAAAACATTACAACTCGATACTTAGAATAAAATATGACTCTATATGAATGCATGCGGCGGTGTACTGGGATGTGCAATGACTCAAGAGTGACATGTATAAAAAATGATGAAAGGTGGCTTTGCCACAAATACGATGTCAGCTACATGATCATGCAAAGCAATATGACAATGATGGAACGTGTCATAATAAATGGAATGCTGAAAAGTTGCATGGCAATATATCTCGGAATGGCTATGGAAATGCCATACTAGGTAGGTATGGTGGCTGTTTTGAGGAAGCTTTATGGTACCGGCGAAAGTTGCGCGGCACTTGAGAGGCTAGCAATGGTGGAAGGGTGAAAGTGCGTATAATCCGTGGACTCAACATTAGTCATAAAGAATTCACATACTTCTCCAAAAATCTATTAGTCATCTAAACTAAGCACTATGCTCATGCTCCTAGGGGGATAGATTGGTAGGAAAAGACCATCGCTCATCCCCGACTGCCACTCATAAGGAAGACAATCAAAAAATATCTCATGCTCCAACTTCGTCACATAACGGTTCACCATACATGCATGCTATGGGACTCACAAACCTTCACACAAGTATTTCTCAAATTCACAATTACTCACTAGCATGACTCTAATATCACCATCTCAATATCTCAAAACAATCATAAGGAATCAAACTTCTCATAGTATTCAATGCACTTTATATGAAAGTTTTTATTATATCCCTCTTGGATGTCTATCATATTAGGACTAAATTCATAACCAAAGAAAATTACCATGTTGTTTAGAGACTCTCAAAATAATATAAGTGAAGCATGAGAGTTCAATAATTTCTACAAAATAAAGCCACCAACGTGCTCTAAAGAGATATAAATGAAGCACTGGAGCAAAATTGCTTAGCTCAAAAGATATAAGTGAAGCACTTAGCCTATATTATAAAGTCTACGGATCATTCCAGTTCTCTCATAATCTAAAGACTTGGGGGCTGGCAGAATATAGATAAGCCAGAAGAACATACCTCGTATTTCAGCTGCAAATGTTTGACCATTTTGATCTCTGAGTCGTGACTGGAGTGCACATGGCTGAGATAGCCGGATAAAATATCGTTGGCATTTAGATGATCATAATGTGCAACGTCAAAGCGCACTTTCTGCCTCTCCAATGCCTCTTGTTTCGCTGTGTGGCGAGCCAGCACGGTTGGATTCCCCGGTTCAACAAAACGGCTCCCGGTGATCAAAACGCTTGTGCAGACGGTGATGGCGGGTTGGCCGAGCTCAATGGACTAGTTGTGGAAGGGTTAATGGTGGTATCATCAACTGATGGCTCAAGAGGATTTGCTTCTGCATTAACAAGCGGGTCTTCTGGAGTTTCAATTGCTAGAGGAGAAGGTGGCCTCGCCGGTTCAGGAGCAAGGATTAGCGGGTCTTCCACCGGCTTAGTCACCTTGGCCTTCTTAGACTTAGCTTGGCCACTAAGTGAAATATTATTGGACTATCAGTATAAAGAGACAATTTGAGAAACACAAAAGACAAAGGATTTTTCCTTACCCAGGGGCAGTCTTGAAGGCCAGAAATTGGGTCTGAGACGAGTCGCCAGACGAGCGAGACACCTCCTGCAGAGATAAAACAAAGTAAGTAATGCAAGGAAGGAGATCCATTAACAGAAAATCAAAGACAAAGAAATGAACCTCATTCTGGCATTTTTGAGGCGTTTGTTGAAGAACAACAGCCGGTTCGTCTTCGGTCTGGGCTTGACGGCAGCTCTCATGTTGCTGCTTTTTCAAAAGAAAGCGAGGGTCCAGATAAGCCAAAGGGTGTGAAAACCTTACTTTCCGGGTTACGACTCGAAGTTTCGGTCTTGGCAAATGGGCTGAGTCGGAGGAAATAGTTACCTCTTCTTCCACGGCCTGACTGGCCCCAGTGTCATCCTGGTAATGATCAGTGTTAATAAGATTATTAAAAAAAATTGGCCAAGGGAGTCAAGGGCTACCTCCGACTCAGAAGTATCGTCAAGCTTCATCCAATCTTCAGTAGTGCTCTTCTTCTTCTTCTTCGACCTCCGGGTCATTTTCTTGGCGTTTATAGCGGCGGCTCTCGCTTTATTGGCAGCTTCATGGTCATGTTTAAATTTCCAGAAGTCAGACTTGGCCTGCAGACAGGTAAAAACAAGATGAAAGGTCAGACAAGTATTAAACAAAACGGCTGGGAAAATTACAAAGGAAAGATCAGAGTGTCCTTACTTCTGGCACCAGGTTAAGCTTGCAGAAGGGGTTTAACCCGACGATACTACAGTCTTCGTAATTTCCATTCACCAGAAGGGTTGACATTGAAACAATATCTTCTTCCGTTAACTGAACGGAGCTGTGATGAAGAGAGTCATCTGGGCCTCCACCATACTCGTACATCAATTTTGATCGACGGCTTAGAGGGATAACCCGCCATGAGATCCAGCAGCGGGTCAGATTAACTCCGGTTAACCCATTCCCCAACAAAGCATTAATCCTTTTGATGGATGGTATCAACTTCTTGCGTTCAGCAACAGTGAGTTTGTCAGGAAGTGCAAATTTGGAGTCAAGACGCTCTGAGCGATAACCCAGCAGGGAATGTTCGTTTGCTGGTGAGGTGTCTTGACAATAAAACCAAGTCTGATTCCAGTCTTTGGGATGACTTGGCAAGACTATGAGGGGTAAGACAATGCCCTGCCAATGCTAAATTGAGATGCCTCCAAGTTCCAAGCTAAGACCGTTGGTGCACTCATTCTGCCGGTTTAGATAAAAATATTATCTAAACAGCTCCACGGTCGGCTCCTCCTGAAGGTACACCTCACAGAGCACTTGGAAATTGCAGATATTAGATATGGAGTTGGGCCCGATATCTTGAGGGTGGATTTTGAAAAAGTGGAGGACATCTCTGAAGAACTTTGAGCCGGGCGGTGAAAAGCCACGGTTCATATGGTCAGTAAAAACAATCACTTCGCCGTCTCTTGGATTGGGTCATTTTCCTCCTGGTCAGGGGCACGGTAAGACATGAAGGTTTTCCCTGGCAAAAACCCTATGGAAAAGAACTCCTTCAAACGTTCCTCGGTTACGGTTGAGGGAACCCAGTTGCAGATGGTTGGCTCTTTGGACGGCATGATGTTCAAAAACAAACTGAAAGAAAGGCAACATGCCGGTTCAATTTAATGGTGAAATTAACAGTTAAATGATGACAATACAGGGAAGTAATGGTGGCTTAGTTAAGGGGTAATGTCATATAAGGAAAAGTAAGCCAGCACAGTAAGCCGCCATGACTACAGATATTTGAGAAAATAAAATTCAGCTAAGAGTTGAGACAAACAAGTTTCCTAACTGCTTGGTATTATTCCAGATCAAATGGCTATTCAAAATGGGAAAAATTCTAGACCTAAAAGGTTTAGTGCAGATGAGTCTGTGAGTTCTAATGAGATCTTTGAACCAGAGAAAGAGATCTGTGGGCATCAAGAGTTGGCACAAAAACACTACCGCACAAGCATATATATCTTTTTGGATCAAGAAGAGGCCTGCGGTGGAAGAACTACGAAGAACTGCGATGAACTATGAAGAACACGTAGAAGTCTGGAAACCCTAATGCGGATATGAGAAGTGAAAAGGAGAACACTTACAACCACAGATCTTCTGCGGAGGTCGCCGCCATTCTCTGGACCGATTCGGGTTGATGCAGCGGCCAAGGTTGACGGAGACGGAGGAGAAGCGCGACGGCGGTGAGGCTCGAGCAGCAGGAGGGTTGCGACAGGAAGAAGACGGAGAGAGAGAGAGAGAAGAATGAGGAAGGCCAAGGCGTGCCTGTTTATAAGGAAAACTGTGAACAGACGGGCGTGAAAATCAAGGAAGAGCCAAATAATGGTTATCCAACTACACAGACGCCTCGATTCTCGAAAGACATTAAAGGTGAAGATCCGTTGGGAGATGACGTCACAAAAGTTTTTTGCGTTTTCAAGAGATGACGTCATGGCGGGTTACAAAAGCTTCTGCGAGGATAAGAAGATGGATTTTTTCTAAGTGTTGAAGATTGACAAAGAATGAAGTTCAAAGTCAACGTGGGGCCTAATGTTGGGGATATAGCTATTAGTTATGACCCGCCCAGGAGGGGCCGGGTCAGCCCTAATGGCGGGTTACACAAGAAGCCCAGTAAACATTAAGATGATAGTTTATCAAATCTTATAGAAGGCCCAAAGGCCTAGAGGCGGCTTAAGGCCCAATATTGCAAACTGTCGTATGTAAGGAAAGACTTGTAAAGAAAGGCATGTAAAGGAAGTCACCGAGCTGGACACGATTATGAGACGGCCGGGACTCTGTAGGCCACCAGGCGTCAACCCGTGTATATAAGGGGACAACCCGGCTGGCAGCTTAGGGCAAGAAACAAGAGATTGATAACCAAGCCGGCGAGTTAAGCCTCTTGGTGATCGAAACCCCAGCAATACCAACACAACTAGACGTAGGCTTTTACCTTCATCGTAAGGGGCCGAACTAGTATAAAACCTCTCGTGTCCTTTGTCCCGATTAACCCATTTAAGCTTCCTAGTTGCGATGGCCCTACGACTAAGTCCTTTCGCTAGGACATCTGCCGTGGCAATTCCACGACAGTTGGCGCCACTATGGGGCCAGCGCACGGTGGATTTGAGTTCTTGAAGGGCAACTTCGAAGGGCTCAAGGGATACGCTGTGGGCCGAATGACCAAGAGTCATCGTGGCAAGCTCTACATCGACGATGAAGGTTGGGGCCCCGAGGCTGGCTCAATTGAGTACGAGTACCGGGTCCCCTTCCGCGGAATTCACGTCTTCATCGGCGGATCGACGAGTCAGGCCCTGAGCCGGACATCCACACCAACCTCGTCAAACGGCTCGGCGCGCGAGGACCACCCGTGTTCAATTTGTCGTGAAGCATGCCTTCGTAGGCTACGTCCAAGGCGGTGAATACTCTGAAGGATCGGTGGAGGGCGGTGAGACGGCCGTATGTTCTGACACTGCATCATCAACGGGCGAGACGGACTCTTTGTACCAGCTGCAGGATGGCATGCTCGGGGGTTGTTCCGATGGCAGCAGTATTCCGGACCCCCTTGAGCTGTCGAATTGGGCCAGAGTCTTCATGGCAGGGACACAGCCCGGGCAGAACTCCACAGCAGCAGCGGCAACAGCTACCGGGTCGGCCGCAGCCGGGTCAGGAGACCCCGCGCGCCCCCCGTCTCAGATTTTAATGGACCTCATGGATAAACTGACGACTCTGTTTACTGTCATGGTAGGGCCGGCGGATAAAGCCCAGCATGACGCAGAGGTGGCACGCGTACATGAAGAGATGGTGCAAGCTAAAGAAAATCTGGCCGCAGAGGAAGTCAGGATGGCAGCGGAGCGGGCGGCTTTGGACGTTCGTGCTCAACAGCTTCAAGCGGAGACCTTCCGGCTCTCGGTGAATCTGAACACGTCAAACAAGGTCATGAGGAGAAGGCATCAAAAAACTCAGTCACGTCTACCTCTGACTCTTGATCCTAGGAACCTTTTTCATACGCCCGGAGCTGGGGGAAGCGACCCGCCGGAGGCAAACCGGATCACGACACCCGGCGCGCCGGTCCAACCGCGTGCCATGGAACCACCTCGTGTAATTACCGCTCCACCTCATTACGTACCAACGCCGCCGGGTCACTTCTCCAATCCCTTGGAAAACCTCATTGCAGCGTCGACTCATTTTGTGGCTCTCCCAATGGAAGGTGACTCACCAGCGGTAGTCGAAACACGAAGGGTGAGAGAACTTCTTCAAACAGCTCTGGCACAGCAGGATGCATACTCCTACAGTCGAGACAGGATCCATTCAACTCCTCGCCCGAGCCAGAGCCCAAGCTACAGTAGGCATATGGATTCAGCTGACATGTCAAGCAATGCTCAACGCCGCAACCGGCCGCACAGTATGAGCCGGTGCAGGCTGGAGCCATTAACTTGGCGGATCAGGAGAGGATCCGACAAGAGGCGGAGCGAGCGGTTCAACTGGCAGCAGAGCAGACGGCTCATCAGGCCTTTTCGGCTTATCCAGCAACCTCAGTTGAGGCAGGGGTGGCCACAAGAACCGCAGGTGTCCCTTGCCTGGTGCCGGCCATATGTAATGAGCGTTTGCCAAAAGACTTCAAGGGGCCCCGTAAGGTGCCTAATTACACGGACGACTTACAGCCTGGGGCTTGGATTGAGAGTTATGACATGGCTATGGAGTTGTTGGAGGTCAGCGCCACGGCAATGGCCAAGTATTTCACTATGATGTTGCATGGAACAACTTGTACTTGGTTGAAGGGGTTGCCACCCAATTCTATCGGCTCATGGGAGGAGTTGAAGGCCCGGTTCATCCGGAACTTCAAAGATACGTGTAAGCAGCCTATGTCGATTGTGGACCTGACTAATTGTAAGCAATAGGACGGTGAGTCTACAACCTATTTGGTGTGCCGGGTCAAGGAGATAATACATTCGTATGATAAGATGGATGCCGGCTCAGCAGTCTTGATGTTGGAGAAAAATTGCCGTTTTGAACCTCTGAAGCAGAAGTTGGGGCGGCTCAAGCGTGACTGCAATGACATGGGCCAGTTGATGGCGGCTCTCGTCAAGTATGCTGATTCTGATAGTACCAAAGACCCGGTGTCTGACAAAGAAAAGACAGCGAAGGGAAAGAAGAACGGCAACGAAAAGGGTCACCAGCATAACCCAGCAAATCAAGGAGGTAATAAACATAAGGCTGATGAGTTTGTCACTAACACCAATGCGCAAGGCGGAAATCAACGGTGCAAGGGCAGGCAACCCCCTCGGTCAGGCGGGTCAGGTCCCACCCTTGAGCAACTATTGAATGAGCCTTGTCCAAGGCACGGCACCCAGGAGAAGCCAGCCACCCACCTGTGGGAAGATTGTACAATCATGAAGGCATTTAAAAATTCAAACGCGTTTGATGGAGGTCACAGCCCAGGTGGCGGTTCAGGTGGAGGCGGTTTCCATGGCCCGGGCGCTGGTTCAGGTGGAGGAGGATTTCACGGTCAGGGCCATCCTGGTAACCAAGGAGGATATAATCCACAACCCGGCCAAGGTAATCAGCAGCAACAGTCCAGATATCAGAGCAACCCAAAACAGCTGAATAGTGGGCAATACCATGTGTTCACCACTAGTTTATGTAAGAGGGACCAGAAGCTTCACAAGAGGGTCGTCAATGCCGTTGAGCCGGCGATTCCACGTTACTTACGTTGGTCAGAGCAGCCTATTGTGTGGAGCAGAGAGGATCACCCACCCCGGGTTGATAATCCGGGTCACTTGGCCTTGGTAGTGGCGCCTCAGGTTGGTGGATATAAAATCACTAAGGTACTCATGGATGGAGGCAGCAGCATCAACATCCTCTACTATGAGACGTTCCGCCGGATGGGGTTGACTGATAAGATTCTTAAACAATCCAACACTGTTTTTCACGGTGTGGTACCTGGCAAGTCGGCATACCCAGTTGGTAAGATTGAACTGGAAGTAGCCTTTGGAGATGAGTATGACTCCAGAGCAGAAAAATTAACCTTTGAGGTGGTTAAGATCAAAAGCACATATCATGCTCTGTTTGGATGGCCGGCTTATGCCAAGTTCATGGCTCGGCCATGTTATGTATATTTGCAGCTCAAGGTGCCAGGTTATAAGGGCACCATTACAGTACATGGGAGCCGGAAAATAGCCTTGGAGTGTGAAGAAGGTGATGCTGCCTATGCTGAGTCTGTTTGTGCAACAGAGGAGTTAAAGTTTTACAAGGATCACGTTGACCCGGCAGACATGACGTCGTTAAAGAAACCAACAACAGAGCATGAGCCAGTGTTGAAATTCAAATCAGCTGATGACACCAAGATGGTTGACTTTGTGCCTGGCGACTCATCCAAGCAGTTCATCATCAGTGCAAAATTGGATCCAAAATAGGAAAGCGCGCTCATCGAGTTCATCTGTGAGAACCAGGACATCTTTGCATGGAAACCTTCCGACATGCCGTGTGTCCCGAGGGAACTCGCTGAGCACACTCTCAATATTGATCCAAAGTTTAAACCTATTAGACAGTTTCTCCGACAGTTCAATGAAGAAAGGAGCAAGGCCATTGGAGAAGAGGTGGCCTGGCTCTTGGCGGCCGAGTTCATTGTAGAAGTCTTTCACCCAGAGTGGTTAGCCAACCAGGTGCTTGTACTCAAAAAGAACGGCACCTGGCGTATGTGTGTGGATTACACCAATTTAAACAAGGCTTGTCAGGCTGACCCTTTTGCCCTCCCCCATATTGATCAGATAATCGATGCTACGGCAGGTTGCGCATGTTTGAGTTTCTTGGATGCTTATTCAAGTTATCATCAGATCAAGATGGCAGTCAAAGATCAGGAGAAGATGGCTTTTATCACTCCTTTTGGAGCTTTCTGCTATGTATCTATGCCTTTTGGGCTTAAGAGTGCCCAGGCGACTTACCAACGGTGTGCAGAATTGTCTTCATGATCAGATTGGGCGTAATGTTCATGCTTATGTGGATGATATAGTGGTAAAATCCAGGAAAGAGGAAACCTTGGTCACAGATCTGAAAGAGACCTTCGATAATCTCCGGGTCTACAAAATGATGCTTAACCTGGCTAAGTGTGTTTTTGGAGTCCCAGCCGGCAAGCTCTTGGGTTTTTTGGTGTCCAACCGAGGTATTGAAGCTAGCCCGGAGGAAATCAAGGCAATTACATCCCTAGCCAAACCAACATGCATCAATGACGTTCAACGGCTGGCGGGTCGTGTTGCTGCTTTGAGCCGGTTCATAAGCCGGTTAGGGGAGAAGGCGATGCCTTTGTATCAGATGATGAAGAAAATAGATGATTTTGTTTGGAGCGATGCTGCAAACTCTGCCTTTGAAGATCTGAAGACACAGCTTGCTGAGCCACCGGTCCTTGCTGCTCCAGTTGAGAAAGAGACGATGTTGTTATACGTAGCCGCTAACTCACGAGCTGTTAGTGTGGCGATTGTGGTCGAGCGCAAGGAGGTTGGCAAGGAGCATCCAGTTCAACGGCCGGTTTACTATGTCAGTGAGGTGTTAATTGAATCCAAACAACGATATCCACATTGGCAGAAGCTCGTATATGGGGTGTTCATGGCGAGCCGGAAGCTTAAACATTATTTTCAGGGTCACCCAATCACTGTGGTTAGCTCTGCTCCTTTGGGAGACATCATTCAAAACAGAGGAGCCACTGGACGAGTCGCCAAGTGGGCCATTGAGCTTGGGTCTCATGGGTTGAAGTATGTACCACGTACTACGGTCAAGTCTCAAGCACTGGTTGATTTTATTAATGACTGGACAGAGATGCAGATGTCGGAAGAGAAATCAAACAACACATATTGGACTATTCACTTTGATGGGTCCAGACAACTAGAAGGCTCGGGGGCTGGAGTTATTTTAACCTTCCCTCGAGGTGTAAAATTTTGTTATGTGTTGCGGCTGATGTTTCCGTGTACTAACAACGCAGCGGAATATGAAGCTTTGCTCCATGGTCTCCGAGTGGCCAAAGAGATGAGCCTGAGCCGGGTCCGGTGTCTTGGCGACTCAGATTTAGTGGCTCAACAAGTCTCAAGTAAGTGGGATTCCAAAGACCCTCTCATGGCGGCTTATCGCCGGGAAGTTGATGCTGTTGCAGGGCATTTTAAAGGTTATCAGGTGGAGCACATTGACCGTAGGAAGAACGAAGCGGCTGATGCTTTAAGCCGGTTGGGGTCTCAGCGTAAGCCGGTGCCACCTAACACCTTTTTGGATGTTTTGCATAACCCATCTCTCAAGTTACCCACGGAAGAAGATCTAGCCATTCCTGACCCGGAGGCGCAGTTGGTGGCGGCTCTTCATGTCATCCCAGATTGGACAGTGCCGTTCTTGGCATACATGACCCGGGGAGAGTTGCCAGCGGATGAGACCCTGGCTCGACAGATAACTCGGCAGTCTAAGTCAATGACGATTTCTGATGGAGAACTATACCATCGCAGCGTCTCTGGAGTGTTTCAGTGGTGTGTTTCCCCTGAAGAAGGCCAAGAAATACTTCGTGAGATCCATGAAGGCGATTGTGGTCATCACGCCGGGTCAAAATCTCTGGTGGCTAAGGCTTTTCATCACGGTTTTTACTGGTTGACGGCTCACGCTGATGCAGAGGATCTGGTCAGCAGATGTGATGGATGTCAAAAGTTCGCACGACGAGCACATGTGCCAGCTCAAGAGCTCCGAATGACTCCAATCACTTGGCCGTTTGCGGTCTGGGGGCTTGACATGGTGGGACCTTTCAAAAGGTTTAAGGATAAAAAGACACATCTTTTAGTGGCAGTTGATAAATTCATAAAGTGGGTTGAGGCGGAGCCGGTGAGTAAGTGTGATGCGGCCACGGCGGTTCAGTTCATGAAAAAGGTGATCTTCCGTTTTGGTTTTCCACACAGCATTATCACTGACAATGGCACTAATCTATACCAAGGGGCTATGGAGGAGTTTTGTCAAAGTGAGCATATTCGGCTTGATGTTTCTACCGTAGCTCATCCTCAATCTAATGGTCAAGCTGAGAGAGCAAATCAGGAAATTTTAAAAGGTCTCAAGCCCCGGCTTATGGTTCCCTTACAACGAACGCCAGGTTGTTGGGTAGAGGAATTACCCTCGGTGCTGTGGAGTATCAACACCACACCTAAATGGTCTATAGGTTACACACCTTTCTTCATGGTGTATGGAGCAGAAGCAGTGTTGCCTAGTGATATCCGTCATGACTCGCCCCGTGTGGCGGCTTATGTTTAAGCTAATAATGAACAAGCCGGACAGGATGCACTCGACTTCTTAGATGAATAAAGAGACTTAGCAGCGGCTCGATCAGCAATTTATCAACAGGACCTGCGCCGTTATCACAGCCATCGGGTTAAGTCCAGGACTTTTCAGGAAGGCGACCTGGTGCTCCGGCTCATCCAGGATCTGTCAGATGCACACAAGTTATCCCCACCTTGGGAAGGACCCTTTGTGGTCAGCAAGAACTTAAACAATGGGTCATATTACCTCATTGACGTTCGAGAGCACAAAGACTCACGTAAGTCGGAGGAGGAGACCCGCCGGCCGTGGAACATTGCTCAACTTCGGCCATACTACACTTGAGCCACCGGCTCTCATCATGTACATACTTTAACATTGTATATACCATGATAAGTAATAAAGAAGGACCATCAATCTCTTTTCTTTTCAAAAGATTACGCATCTTTGTTATTTCTTATTTTCAAATGACTATTAAGGAGTTGATCATATTTGAATCAAGTCTAACCTTTTTTGGTCCGGCTTATGATCGTATTCGAATCTAGCTGCAACTATCATGGTCACTTGGGGGCTTCCTGTTCAAACATAGGTCGTATTCAAACCAAAGAGAACATAGCTGTCGTAACCCTCTTGATCGGCTCAAGGCCAAACTCACTAGGGGGCTTCTTGATCGTATCCGAATCATAGCTTAACCCCTTTTGGGTCCGACTTGGATCGTATTCGAATCAGGGTCGTTAAAAACCTCTCAAGGTAATTTGGGGGCTTCCTATTCAAACATAGGTCGTATTCGAACCAAAGAGAACATAGCTGTTGGTACCCTCTTGATCGGTGCAACGCCAAAGCCACTAGGGGCTATATGGTCGTATTCAAACCTTAGCTTAATCCCTTTGGTCCGGTTTACTGATCGTATTCGAATCAGAAACCCCCAACCTTTAAATACAAGGTTAAATTGTACTTATTACATGTTATTTGCCTTTTAGTTTTTTGTTGTCTCAATTTCACAAATAATTAGCATGATCTTCTTCGCCGGTTGGACTATTTGACAACAAAGCCACCAAGGTATGATGATCATTAAGTATTCAGAAGCATTGACTTCTCAAAATGATTGAGTTATCAACTTCATTACCCGGGTTATTTAAACCGGTGGTCTAAGGATCAAATGTACAAGTATGGCTATTGTTTATACGCAATTGCCTGCTGCATTAACCAAAGGGTTAGTTTTAGCCTTTTTCTCTTTTTATATTTGTTTCTGTTTTCTATTATGGTAAACATATTGGCTATAAGCCGGGTGTTTTAACCCGTTCGGCTTTAAGCCGCCAAGACAGTTTTTTCTCTTGTATTTACAAGAATAGAGCTGAAGTATTATAGGGACAACCATAAATATGATGCATATATTGACATCAGGAAACACAGAATCACATACAAGTGTTTTATGCACGATGGCATAAGCAAAGCATGCAGTGTTTTCACAGATAAACTATTACAAGGCTTTTATAAGCCCATGAAGATGGTTATTGCTCCTCCCTCGCCGGTTCACCGCCCTCTGTTGACTAGAAGCTGGGTTTTGACCATTCAAAACCATTCACGGCGACAAATTCTGCTTCTTCATCAATCAGGCCGGCCGGGTCAACTTCCAGGGCAAATGTATTTTCATGAACAGGCGGGATTAAATCTCTCACCTTGTACGAGGGAGTTACCATCTTCTTATTTTCAACATCAAAACCCGGCTGATACTTGTCGATGTTGGTTTCATCTCCAAGAATAGTCGCCTGAGGTCGGACTCCGCGCACGCAAGCCATGAAGTCATCCTGCTCAAAGGGAGATCCGTCTTCCTTCACGCTGGGATATCCTCTGGCCACGTCCGCCGGGTCTAGATCTGGCACCCAAGCCTTGGAGTTGCTTAGGGCGGTCAAAGCTCCGGCTCTCGCACAGGAGCGCTTCACTTCTTGAAACCTGGCGGGTAGGATTGACAGTTTCTTCAAGACATCACTGAGCCGGTTGGGTCCTTGATTGGCAGGAGAGATGGCAGCAAGTGCTAGTTTTGCGCCAATATATAGTTGCTCCACTAAGGTATACACTGCCTTCAGTTTAATCACATGATCTTGGCTCAGATTCTTGCTTCGTGGGCCTGCACATATTTTATAAACAAAGTCAGCTGGCGGCTTATATTCTGGATCAGCAAAAAGTACACAAGATTAAAGGCAGACGTCTTACCAAATATGGCGGCCACCATTTGAGACACCCGGCCCTTTAAATCGTTCAG
Source organism: Triticum urartu (assembly GCF_056163025.1). Taxonomy (NCBI): domain Eukaryota; kingdom Viridiplantae; phylum Streptophyta; class Magnoliopsida; order Poales; family Poaceae; genus Triticum; species Triticum urartu. The sequence goes on along the minus strand of NC_141873.1, from coordinate 161,927,696 downwards.
CTCTGTTGAAACCTCTTAAAGGGCTGCTTCGGCCTTCTCGGCGTGTTGTGTCAGAAGCATTTTTTCCTCTGCCCAGGTTTTCTTCTTGGCGATGAAGCTGGTCTTTAATTTTTCTGTCTCAGAGAGACTTACTTGCAATTTGGAGTTAGCAGACTTGATTTCTGCCTCCTGACCCGCCAGCCGGATCTTCACATCAGTCAATTGTGAGCTTAGTTTAGATAATGCATTCTGCAAAAAAAACGTACCCAGATGAGTCAAGATTTCGCTTAAGGTTCAAAGGTCAAGATTCAAGTCTCAAGTACTTTACAAAGTAACAGCACTTGACACTTGGGGGCTAATGTATGCCAAAACAATTTCTTATGACTCTAAAGACATAATTTAAGTCTCAAGTACTTTACAAAGTAACAGCACTTGGCACTTGGGGGCTAATGTATGCTATTCGGCAAGTTTCTCAAGGTTAAGCCGGATTACGAAGTTCTTTGGATACGGTACAAGACAATTTAAAGTACCGGCTCATTTATGATCAAATGAACCGGCCCTTGGGAACTACAGGTGAAGCTTTGTTCTATTGTATTGAACTCAAGAAAAGTTTCAAACATAAAAGACTTAGCCTATATTATAAAGTCTACAGATCATTCCGGTTCTCTCGTAATCTGAAGACTTGGGGGCTAGCAGAATATAGATAAGCTAGAAGAACATACCTCGTATTTCAACTGCAACTGTTTGACCATTTCGATCTCTGAGTCCCGACTGGAGTGCACATGGCTGAGATAGCCGGATAAAATATCGTTGGCATTTAGATGATCATAATGTGCAATGTCAAAGCGCACTTTCTGCCTCTCCAATGCCTCTTGTTTCACCGTGTGGCGAGCCAGCACGGTTGGATTCCCAGTTCAACAAAACGGCTCCTGGTGATCAAAATGTCATGTGCAGACGGTGATGGAGGGTTGGCCGAGCTCGATGGACCAGTTGTGGAAGGGTTAATGGTGGTATCATCAACTAACGGCTCAGGGGGATTTGCTTCCGCATTGACAGGCGGGTCTTCTGGAGTTTCAATTGCTGGAGGAGAAGGTGGCTGCTGGAGGAGAAGGTGGCCTCGCCGGTTCAGGTGCAAGGATTAGCGGGTGTTCCACCGGCTTAGTCACCTTGGCCTTCTTAGACTTAGCTTGGCCACTAAGTGAAATATTATTGGATTGTCAGTATAAAGAGACAATTTGAGAAACACGGAAGACAAAGGATTTTTCCTTACCCAAGGGCAGTCTTGAAGGCTGGAAATTGGGTCTGAGACGAGTCGCCAGACGAGCGAGACACCTCCTGTAGAGATAAAACAAAGTAAGTAATGCAAGGAAGGAGATCCATAAACAGAAAATCAAAGACAAAGAAATAAAACTCATTTTGGCGTTTTTGAGGAGTTTGTTGAAGAACAACAGCCGGTTCATCTTCGGTCCGGGCTTGACGGCGGCTCTCATGTTGCTGCTTTTTCAAAAGAAAGTGAGGGTCCATATAAGCCAAAGGGTGTGAAAACCTTACTTTCCGGGTTACGACTCGAAGTTTCTATCTTGGCAAATGGGCTGAGTCGGAGGAAATAGTTACCTCTTCTTCCACGGCCTGACTGGCCCCAGTGTCATCCTGGTAATGATCAGTGTTAATAAGATTATTAAAAAATTGGCCAAGGGAGTCAAGGGCTACCTCCGACTCAGAAGTATCGTCAAGCTTCATCCAATCCTCAGCAGTGCTCTTCTTCTTCTTTTTAGACCTCCGGGTCGTTTTCTTGGCGCTTCTAGCGGCGGCTCTCACTTTCTTGGCAGCTTCGTGGTCATATTTAACTTTCCAGAAGTCAGACTTGGCCTGCAGATAGGTAAAAACAAGATGAAAGGTTAGACAAGTATTAAACAAAATGGCTGGGGAAAATACAAAGGAGAGATCATAGTGTCCTTACTTCTGGCACCGGGTTAAGCTTGCAGAAGGGGTTTAACCCGACGATACTACAGTCTTCGTAATTTCCATTCACCAGAAGGGTTGACATTGAAACAATATCTTCTTCCGTTAACTGAACGGAGCTGTGATGAAGAGAATCATCTGGGCCTCCACCATACTCGTACATCAATTTTGATCGACGGCTTAGAGGGATAACCCGCCATGAGATCCAGCAGCGGGTCAGATCAACTCCGGTTAACCCGTTCCCCAACAAAGCATTAATCCTTTTGATGGATGGTATCAACTTCTTGCGTTCAGCAACAGTGAGTTTGTCAGGAAGTGAAAATTTGGAGTCAAGACGCTCTGAGTGATAACCCGGCAGGGGATGTTCGTTTGCTGGTGAGGTGTCTTGACAATAAAACCAAGTCTGATTCCAGTCTTTGGGATGACTTGGCAAGACTATGAGGGGGAAGACAGCGCCCTGCCGACGCTGAATTGAGATGCCTCCAAGTTCCAAGCTAAGGCCGTTGGTGCACTCATTCTGCCGGTTCAGATAAAAATATTCTCTAAACAGCTCCACGGTAGGCTCCTCCTGAAGGTACACCTCACAGAGCACTTGGAAATTGCAGATATTAGATATGGAGTTGGGCCCGATATCTTGAGGGTGGAGTTTGAAAAGGTGGAGGACATCTCTGAAGAACTTTGAGCCGGGCGGTGAAAAGCCACGGTTCATATGGTCAGTAAAAACAATCACTTCACCGTCTCTTGGATTGGGCCGTTCTTCCTCCGGGTCAAGGGCACGGTAAGACATGACGGTTTTCCCTGGCAAAAACCCTATGGAAAAGAACTCCTTCAAACGTTCCTCGGTTACGGTTGAGGGAACCCAGTTGCAGATGGTTGGCGCTTTGGACGGCATGATGTTCAAAAAAGAACTGAAAGAAAGGCAACATGCCGGTTCAATTTAATGGTGAAATTAACAGTTAAATGATGATAATACAGGGAAGTAATGGCGGCTTAGTTAAGGGTTAATGTCATATAAGGAAAAGTAAGCCGGCACAGTAAGCCGCCATGACTACAGATATTTGATAAAATAAAATTCAGCTAAGTGTTGAGACAAACAAGTTTCCTAACTGCTTGGTATTATTCCAGATCAAATGGCTATTCAAAATGGGAAAAATTCTAGACCTAAAAAGTTTAGCGCAGATGAGTCTGTGAGTTGTAATGAGATCTTTGAACCAGAGAAAGGGATCTGTGGGCATCAAGAGTAGGCACAAAAACACTACCGCACAAGCATATATATCTTTTTGGATCAAGAAGAGGCATGCGGTGGAAGAACTACGAAGAACTGCGATGAACTATGAAGAACACGAAGAAGTCTGGAAACCCTAATGCGGATCTGAGAAGTGAAAAGGAGAACACTTACAACCACAGATCTTCTACGGAGGTCGCCGCCGTTCTCTGGACCGATTCGGGTTGATCCAGCGGCCAAGGTCGGTGGAGACAGAGGAGAAGCGCGACGGCGGTGAGGCTCGAGCAGCAGGAGGGTTGCGAGAGGAAGAAGACGGAGAGAGAGAGAAGAATGAGGAAGGCCGAGGCGTGCCTATTTATAAGGAAAAATGTGAACAGACGGGCACAAAAATCGAGGAAGAGCCGAATAATGGTTATCCAACTACACAGACGCCTCGATTTTTGGAAGACATTAAAGGTGAAGATCCGTTGGGAGATGATGTCATAAAAGTTTTTTGCGTTTTCAAGAGATGACGTCATGGCGGGTTACAAAAACTTTTGCGAGGATAAGAAGATGGATTTTGTCTAAGTGTTGAAGATTGACAAAGAACGAAGTTCAAAGTCAACCTGGGGCCTAATGTTGGGGATATAGCTATCAGTTATGACCCGCCCAGGAGGGGCCGGGTCAGCCCCAATGGCAGGTTACACCAGAAGCCCGGTAAACATTAAGATGATAGTTTATCAAATCTTATAGAAGGCCCAAAGGCCTAGAGGAGGCTTAAGGCCCAATATTGCAAACCGCCGTATGTAAGGAAAGACTTGTAAAGAAAGGCATGTAAAGGAAGTCACCGAGTCGGACACGATTATGAGCCGGCCGGGACTTTGTAGGCCACCAAGCGTCAACCCGTGTATATAAGGGGATGACCCGGCTGGCGGCTTAGGGCAAGAAACAAGAGATCGATAACCAAGCCGGCGAGTTAAGCCTCTTGGTGATCGAAACCCCAGCAATACCAACACAACTAGACGTAGGCTTTTACCTTCATCGTAAGGGGCTGAACTAGTATAAAACCTCTCGTGTCCTTTGTCCTGATTAACCCCTTTAAGCTTCCTAGTTGCGATGGCCCTACGACTAAGTCCTTTCGCTAGGACATCTGTCGTGACAATTCCATGACACATAGAGTATTCTAATAAATCATGATTCATGTGTGTCCCTCTCAAAAGGTGTGTACAGCAAGGATGATTGTGGCAAACTAGAAAGCAAAGACTCAAATCATACAAGACGCTCCAAGCAAAACTCATATCATGTGGTGAATAAAAATATAGCCTCAGGTAAAGTTACCGATAGACGAAGACGAAAGAGGGGATGCCTTCCAGGGCATCCCCGAGCTTAGGCTCTTGGTTGTCCTTGAATATTTCCTTGGGGTGCCTTGGGCATCTCCAATATTAGGCTCTTGCCACTCCTTATTCCATAGTCCATCAAATCCTTACCCAAAACTTGAAAACTTCACAACACAAAACTCAACAGAAAATCTCATAAGCTCCGTTAGTATAAGAAAATAAATCACCACTTGTGGTACTGTTGTGAACTCATTCTTTATTTATATTGGTGTAATATATAATGTATTACAACTTTTCCATGGTTCATACGCCCCGATACTACCCATAGATTCATCAAAATAAGCAAACAACACAAAGAAAATAGAATCTGTCAAAAACAGAACAGTCTGTAGTAATTTGTAACTCTCGAATACTTAAATAACTCCAAAAATTCTAAAAAATTAGGATAACCTGTGAATTTTTTTTATTAATCCTCTGCAAAAAGAATCAGTATTTTGTAATGCTTCTGTTAAAAATGAGAATTGTTTTCCTGAGCGCAAAAGTTTATGTTTTTCAGCAAGATCAAATCAACTATCACCGTAAGCCATCCTAAAGGTCTTGCTTGGCACAAACACTAATCAAACCACAAAACCACATCTAACCAGAGGCTATATGAATTATTTATTGCAAAACATAACCTAAAAGGCAAGAACAAAAATAAAATTAGGTTGCCTCCCAACAAGCGCTATTGTTTAACGCCCTTAGCTAGGCATAAAAACACAAATAGATCTAGGTATTGTCAACTTTGGCATGCAACCCATAAGTAGCTCTCATAATAGATTCATAAGGCAATTTAATTTAATTTCTAGGAAAGTGTTCCATGCCCTTCTTTAACAGAAATTGAAATCTAATGTTTCCTTCTTTCATATCAATAATTGCATCAATCGTTCTAAGGAAAGTTCTACCAAGAATAATAGGACATGTAGGATTGCAATCTATATAAAAAAAATGAAATCTACGGGCACATAATTCCAATTTGCAACAATAAGAACATCATTAATTCTTCCCATAGGTTTCTTAATAGTGAAATCCGCAAGATGCAAGTTTAAAGAACAATCATCAAATTCACGGAAACCTAGCACATCACAAAAAGTTTTTGGAATCATGGAAACACTAGCACCAAAATAACACAAAGCATGTCACTCATAATCTTTAATCTTGATCTTAATAGTTGGTTCCCACTCATCATAAAGTTTTCTAGGGATAGAAACTTCCAAGTCAAGCTTTTCTTGAAAAGATTGCATCATAGCATCAACGATATGTTTAGTAAAAGCTTTATTTTGATTATAAGCATGAGGAGAATTCAACATGGATTGCAAAAAGGAAATACAATCTATTAAAGAACAATTTTATCATAACTAAATTCCTTGAAATCCAAAAGAGTGGGTTCATTCCTACTTGAAGTTTTGACCTCTCCGATCCCACTTTTATGAATTTTTGCATTAAGATCTAAATACTCCGAATCATTGGGATGCCTTTTAACTAAAGTCAACTCATCTCCAGTCCCATATTTATCAATATTTATATTGGAAAACAAAGATCCAATAGGAGTCACATCAATCACTTTAAGATCTTCATCATTATTTAAAGACTCTGGTTTAGCGGCCATCTCATTTACTAAAGTAGCTTGCTTATTAGAAATTTTACCTATTAAATATTCAAGATGAGCAAATTGAGATTTCAAACCATAAAATTCCTTAGACATATCATCAAGCTCCTTATTCATATACTCCATAAAACTTTTCTGCTCCTTGAGCTCGTTTCTAAAGAAACTATTATACTCAAATTGTAAAGACATGAACCTCCTAACATTATTTTCAATTTCTTTCATCCTCCTAAGGTAAGGATCAACATTGTTTGGTTGGGCCATAAAGGCAGGAAAACACACCAACACACGGGCAAATGAAAAGATGAACGTAAGAAGGGAGAAGAAAAGACAACTCTTTTTGAAAATCGTTTTAGAAGTGGGGGAGAGGAAAATGAGAGGCAAATGGCAAATAATGTAATGCAAGAGATGAGAGTTTATGATGGGTACTTGGTATGTATTGACTTGGCGTAGATCTCCCCGGCAACGGCGCCAGAAATTCTTCCTGCTACTTCTTGAGCTTGCGTTGGTTTTTCCCTTGAAGAGGAAAGGGTGATGCAGCAAAGTAGAGATAAGTATTTCCCTCAATTTGAGAACCAAGGTATCAATCCAGTAGGAGACAACGCACAAATCACCTAATACCTGCACAAAAAATCAAACAACTTGCACCCAACGCGATAAAAGGGGTTGTCAATCCCTTCACGGTCACTTGCAAAAGTGAGATCTGATAGAGATAGACAAAACTAAACAAAAGATAAAGCAAATATTTTTGTGTTTTTTGGTTTATAGATCGGAAAGTAAAAGATTACAAAATAGTAGATCAAAAACTAATATGAAGGAAAATAGGAGATCGGAAACTTCTATGATGGAAAATAGACCCAAGGGCCATAGGTTTCACTAGAGGCTTCTCTCAAGATAGCAAATAATACGGTGGGTGAACAAGTTACTGTCGAGCAATTGATAGAAAAGCGCAAAGTTATGATGATATCTAAGGCAATGATTATGAAATATAGGCATCACGTCTGTGTGAAGTAGACCGAAATGATTCCGCGTCTACTACTATTCCTCCACACATCGACCGACTCCTGCCTGCATCTAGATTATTAAGTTCATGAAGAACAGAGTAACGCATTAAGTAAGATGACACGATGTAGAGGAACTAACTCAAGCAATATGATGAAAACCCCTCTTTGTATCCTCGATGGCAACAATACAATACATGCCTTGCTGCCCCTACTATCACTGGGAAAGGTGTTGGGGAACGTAGTAATTTCAAAAAAATTCCTACGCACACGCAAGATCATGGTGATGCATAGCAACGAGGGGAGAGTGTGATCTACGTACTCTTTGTAGATCGACAACGGAAGCGTTTGGTTGATGTAGACGTACGTCTTCACGGCCCGACCGATTAAGCACCAAAACTACGGCACCTCCGAGTTTTAGCACACGTTCAGCTCGATGACGATCCCCGGACTCCGATCCAGCAAAGTGTCGGGGAAGAGTTCCGTCAGCATGACGGCGTGGTGACGATCTTGATGTACTACTGCTGCAGGGCTTCGCCTAAGCACCGCTACAATATTATCGAGGACTATGGTGGCTGGGGGCGCCGCACACGGCTAAGAATAAGATCACGTGGATCAACTTGTATATCTCTGGGGTGCCCCTGCCTCCGTATATAAAGGACTAAAGGGGGGTGCGGCCGGCCAAGGAGGGCGCGCCAGGAGAGTCCTACTCCCTCTGGGAGTAGGATTCCCCCCCCCCCAATCCTAGTTGGAATAGGATTCACGGAGGGGGGAAAAGAGAGAGAGGGGCCGGCCCCCTCTCCTTGTCCTATTCGGACCAAGGGAGGGGAGGGGCGCGCGGCCCATGTAGGGCTGCCTCTTCTCTTTTCCACTAAGGCCCATCATGGCCCATATAGCTCCCGGGGGGGTTCCGGTAACCTCCCGGTACTCCGGTAAAATCCCGATTTCATCCGGAAACTTCCGATATCCAAACATAGGCTTCCAATATATCAATCTTTATGTCTCGACCATTTCGAGACTCCTCGTCATGTCCGTGATCACATCCGGGACTCCGAACAAACTTCGGTACATCAAAATGCATAAACTCATAATATAACTGTCATCGTAACCTTAAGCGTGCGGACCCTACGGGTTCAAGAACAATGTAGACATGACCGAGACATGTCTCCGGTCAATAACCAATAGCGGAACCTGGATGCTCATATTGGCTCCTACATATTCTACGAAGATCTTTATCGGTCAGACCGCATAACAACATACGTCGTTCCCTTTGTCATCGGTATGTTACTTGCCCGAGATTCGATCGTCAGTATTCCAAATACCTAGTTCAATCTCGTTACCGGCAAGTCTCTTTACTCGTTCTGTAATACATCATCCCGCAACTAACTCATTAGTTGCAATGCTTGCAAGGCTTAAGTGATGTGCATTACCAAGAGGGCCCAGAGATACCTCTCCGACAATCGGAGTGACAAATCCTTATCTCGAAATATGCCAACCCAACATGTACCTTTGGAGACACCTGTAGAGCTCCTTTATAATCACCCAGTTACGTTGTGACGTTTGGTAGCACACAAAGTTTTCCTCTGGTAAACGGGAGTTGCATAATCTCATAGTCACAGGAACATGTATAAGTCATGAAGAAAGCAATAGCAACATACTAAACGATCGGGTGCTAAGCTAGTAGAATGGGTCATGTCAATCAGATCATTCACTTAATGATGTGATCCCGTTAATCAAATAACAACTACTTGTTCATGGTTAGGAAACATAACCATCTTTGATTAACGAGCTAGTCAAGTAGAGGCATACTAGTGACACTTTGTTTGTCTATGTATTCACACATGTATTATGTTTCCGGTTAATACAATTCTAGCATGAATAATAAACATTTATCATGATATAAGGAAATAAATAATAACTTTATTATTGCCTCTAGGGCATATTTCCTTTAGTCTCCCACTTGCACTAGAGTCAATAATCTAGATTACACAGTAATGATTCTAACACCCATGGAGCCTTGGTGCTGATCATGTTTTGCTCGTGGAAGAGGCTTAGTCAACGGATCTACAACATTCAGATCTGTATGTATCTTGCAAATCTCTATGTCTCCCACCTGTACTAGATCCCGAATGGAATTGAAGCGTCTCTTGATGTGCTTGGTTCTCTTGTGAAATCTGGATTCCTTTGCCAAGGCAATTGCACCAGTATTGTCACAAAAGATTTTCGTTGTACCCGAAGCACTAGGTATGACACCTAGATCGGATATGAACTCCTTCATCCAGACTCCTTCATTTGCCGCTTCCGAAGCAGCTATGTACTCCGCTTCACATGTAGATCCCGCTACAACGCTTTGTTTAGAACTGCACCAACTGACAGCCCCACCGTTTAATGTAAACACGTATCCGGTTTGCGATTTAGAATCGTCCGGATCAGTGTCAAAGCTTGCATCAACGTAACCTTTTACGATGAGCTCTTTGTCACCTCCATATATGAGAAGCATATCCTTAGTCCTTTTCAGGTATTTCAGGATGTTCTTGACCGCTATCCAGTGATCCACTCCTGGATTACTTTGGTACCTCCCTGCTAGACTTATAGCAAGGCACACATCAGGTCTGGTACACAGCATTGCATACATGATAGATCCTATGGCTGGTGCATAGGGAACATCTTTCATATTCTCTCTATCTTCTGCAGTGGTCGGGCATTGAGTCTTACTCAACTTCACACCTTGCAACACAGGCAAGAACCCTTTCTTTGCTTGATCCATTTTGAACTTCTTCAAAACTTTGTCAAGGTATGTGGTTTGTGAAAGTCCAATTAAGCGTCTTGATCTATCTCTATAGATCTTAATGCCTAATATGTAAGCAGCTTCACCGAGGTCTTTCATTGAAAAACTTTTATTCAAGTATCCCTTTATGCTATCCAGAAATTCTACATCATTTCCAATTAGTAATATGTCATCCACATATAATATCAGAAATGCTACAGAGCTCCCACTCACTTTCTTGTAAATACAGGCTTCTCCAAAAGTCTATATAAAACCAAATGCTTTGATCACACTATCAAAACGTTTATTCCAACTCCGAGAGGCTTGCACCAGTCCATAAATGGATCGCTGGAGCTTGCACACTTTGTTAGCTCCCTTTGGATCGACAAAACCTTCTGGTTGCATCATATACAACTCTTCTTCCAGAAATCCATTCAGGAATGCAGTTTTGACATCCATCTGCCAAATTTCATAATCATAAAATGCGGCAATTGCTAACATGATTCGGACAGACTTAAGCATCGCTATGGGTGAGAAGGTCTCATCGTATTCAATCCCTTGAACTTGCCAAAAACCTTTTGCGACAAGTCGAGCTTTGTAGACAGTAATATTACTGTCAGCGTCAGTCTTCTTCTTGAAGATCCATTTATTCTCAATTGCTTGCCGATCATCGGGCAAGTCAACCAAAGTCCATACTTTGTTCTCATACATGGATCCCATCTCAGATTTCATGGCTTCAAGCCACTTTGCGGAATCTGGGCTCACCATCGCTTCTTCATAGTTCGTAGGTTCATCATGATCTAGTAGCATGACTTCCAGAACGGGATTACCGTACCACTTTGGTGCGGATCTTACTCTGGTTGATCTACGAGGTTCAGTAGTATCTTGTTCTGAAGTTTCATGATCATCATCATTAGCTTCCTCACTAACTGGTGTAGGTGTCACAGAAACAGTTTTCTGTGATGTACTACTTTCCAATAAGGGAGCAGGTACAGTTACCTCGTCAAGTTCTACTTTCCTCCCACTCACTTCTTTCGAGAGAAACTCCTTCTCCAGAAAGTTTCCGAATTTAGCAACAAAAGTCTTGCCTTCGGATCTGTGATAGAAGGTGTATCCAATAGTCTCCTTTGGATATCCTATGAAGACACATTTCTCCGATTTGGGTTCGAGCTTATCAGGTTGAAGCTTTTTCACATAAGCATCGCAGCCCCAAACTTTCAGAAACGACAACTTTGGTTTCTTGCCAAACCACAGTTCATAAGGCATCGTCTCAACGGATTTTGATGGTGCCCTATTTAACGTGAATGCGGCCGTCTCTAGAGCGTATCCCCAAAATGATAGCGGTAAATCAGTAAGAGACATCATAGATCGCACCATATCCAGTAAAGTACGATTACGACGTTCGGACACACCATTACGCTGTGGTGTTCCGGGTGGCGTGAGTTGTGAAACTATTCCACAATTTTTCAAATGTACACCAAACTCGTAACTCAAATATTCTCCTCCATGATCAGATCATAGAAACTTTACTTTCTCTGAAATTCTTTGAACTTTTCAAACATTTCAGACTTATGTTTCATTAAGTAGGTATACCCATATCTGCTTAAATCATCTGTGAAGGTGAGAAAATAACGATATCCGCCACGAGCCTCAATATTCATCGGACCACATACATCTGTATGTATGATTTCCAACAAATCTGTTGCTCTCTCCATAGTACCGGAGAACGGCGTTTTAGTCATCTTGCCCATGAGGCACGGTTCGCAAGTACCAAGTGATTCATAATCAAGTGGTTCCAAAAGTCCATCAGTATGGAGTTTCTTCATGCGCTTTACACCGATATAACCTAAACGGCAGTGCCACAAATAAGTTGCACTATCATTATCAACTCTGCATCTTTTGGCTTCAACATTATGAATATGTGTGTTACTACTATCGAGATTCAACAAGAATAGAACACTTTTCAAGGGTGCATGACCATAAAAGATATTACTCATATAAATTGAACAACCATTATTCTCTGATTTAAATGAATAACCGTCTCGCATCAAACAAGATCCAGATATAATGTTCATGCTCAACGCTGGCACCAAATAACAATTATTTAGGTCTAATATTAATCCCGAAGGTAGATGTAGAGGTAGCGTGCCGACCGCGATCACATCGACTTTGGAACCGTTTCCCACGCGCATCGTCACCTTGTCCTTAGCCAATCTTCGCTTAATCCGTAGTCCCTGTTTTGAGTTGCAAATATTAGCAACAGAACCAGTATCAAATACCCAGGTACTACTGCGAGCATTAGTAAGGTACACATCAATAACATGTATATCACATATACCTTTGTTCACCTTGCCATCCTTCTTATCCGCCAAATACTTGGGGCAGTTCCGCTTCCAGTGACCAGTCTGCTTGCAATAGAAGCACTCAGTTTCAGGCTTAGGTCCAGGTTTGGGTTTCTTCTCTTGAGTAGCAACTTGCTTGCCGTTCTTTTTGAAGTTCCCCTTCTTCTTCCCTTTGCCCTTTTTCTTGAAACTAGTGGTCTTGTTGACCATCAACACTTGATGCTCCTTCTTGATTTCTACCTCCGCAGCTTTCAGCATCGCGAAGAGCTCGGGAATAGTCTTATTCATCCCTTGCATATAATAGTTCATCACGAAGCCCTTGTAGCTTGGTGGCAGTGATTGGAGAATTCTGTCAATGACGCAATCATCTGGAAGATTAACTCCCAATTGAATCAAGTGATTATTATACCCAGACATTTTGAGTATATGCTCACTGACAGAACTGTTCTCCTCCATCTTGCAGCTATAGAACTTATTGGAGACTTCGTATCTCTCAATCCGGGCATTTGCTTGAAATATTAACTTCAACTCCTGGAACATCTCATATGCTCCATGACGTTCAAAACGTCGTTGAAGTCCCGATTCTAAGCCGTAAAGCATGGCACACTGAACTATTGGGTAGTCATCAGCTTTGCTCTGCTAGACGTTCATAACATCCAGCGTTGCTCCTGCAGCAGGCCTGGCACCCAGTGGTGCTTCCAGGACGTAATTCTTCTGTGCAGCAATGAGGATAATCCTCAAGTTACGGACCCAGTCCGTGTAATTGCTACCATCATCTTTCAACTTTGCTTTCTCAAGGAACGCATTAAAATTCAACGGAACAACAGCACGAGCCATCTATCTACAATCAAACATAAACAAGCAAGATACTTATCAGGTACTAAGTTTCATGGTAAATTTAAGTTCAGTTAATTTACTTAAAGAACTCCCACTTAGATAGACATCCCTCTAATCCTCTAAGTGATTACGTGATCCAAATCAACTAAACCATGTCGGATTATCACGTGAGTTGGAGTAGTTTCATTGGTGAACATCACTATGTTGATCATATCTACTATATGATTCACGCTCGACCTTTCGGTCTCCGTGTTCCAAGGCCATATCTGTATATGCTAGGCTCGTCAAGTATAACCTAAGTATTCTGCGTGTGCAACTGTTTTGCACCCGTTGTATTTGAACGTAGAGCCTATCACACCCGATCATCGCGTGGTGTCTCAGCACGAAGAACTTTCAGAACGGTGCATACTCAGGGAGAACACTACTTGATAATTTAGTGAGAGATCATCTTATAATGCTACCGTCAATCAAAGCAAGATAAGATGCATAAAAGATAAACATCACATGCAATCAATATAAGTGATATGATATGGCCATCATCATCTTGTGCTTGTGATCTCCATCTCCGGAGCACCGTCGTGATCACCATCGTCACCGGCGCGACACCTTGATCTCCATCGTAGCATCGTTGTCGTCTCGCCGAGCTTGTGCTTCCAGGACTATCGCTACCGTTTCGTGATAAAGTAAAGCATTACAGCGCGATTGCATTGCATACAATAAAGCGACAACCATATGGCTCCTGCCGGTTGCTGATAACTCGGTTACAAAACATGATCATCTCATACAATAAAATTTAGCATCATGTATTGACCATATCACATCACAACATGCCCTGCAAAAACAAGTTAGACGTCCTCTACTTTGTTGTTGCAAGTTTTACGTGGCTGCTACGGGCTTAATCAAGAACCAATCTTACCTACGCATCAAAACCACAACGATAGTTTGTCAAGTTGGTGCTGTTTTAACCTTCGCAAGGACCGGGCGTAGCCACACTCGATTCAACTAAAGTTGGAGAAACTGTCACCCGCAAGCCACCTATGTGCAAAGCACGTCGGGAGAACCGGTCTCGCGTAAGCGTACACGTAATGTCGGTCCGGGCTGCTTCGTCCAACAATACCACCGAACCAAAGTATGACATGCTGGTAAGCAGTATAACTTATATCGCCCACAACTCACTTGTGTTCTACTTGTGCAAATAACATCAACATATAAAACCTAGGCTCGGATGCCACCGTTGGGGAACGTAGTAATTTCAAAAAAATTCCTACGCACACGCAAGATCATGGTGATGCATAGCAACAAGGGGAGAGTGTGATCTACGTACACTTTGTAGATCGACAACGGAAGCGTTTGGTTGATGTAGTCGTACGTCTTCACGGCCCGACCGATCAAGCACCGAAACTATGGCACCTCCGAGTTTTAGCACACGTTCAGCTCGATGACGATCCTCGGACTCCGATCCAGCAAAGAGTCGGGGAAGAGTTCCGTCAGCACGACGGCGTGGTGACGATCTTGATGTACTACTGCTGCAGGGCTTCGCCTAAGCACCGCTACAATATTATCGAGGACTATGGTGGCTGGGGGCGCCGCACACGGCTAAGAATAAGATCACGTGGATCAACTTCTATATCTCTGGGATGCCCCTGCCTCCGTACATAAAGGACTAAAGGGGGGGTGCGGCCGGCCAAGGAGGGCGCGCCAGGAGAGTCCTACTCCCTCTGGGAGTAGGATTCCCCCCCCCCCCAATCCTAGTTGGAATAGGATTCGCGGAGGGGGGAAAAGAGAGAGAGGGGCCGGCCCCCTCTCCTTGTCCTATTAGGACCAAGGGAGGGGAGGGGCGCGCGGCCCATGTAGGGCTGCCTCTTCTCTTTTCCACTAAGGCCCATCATGGCCCATATAGCTCCCGGGGGGTTCCGGTAACCTCCCGGTACTCCGGTAAAATCCTGATTTCATCCGGAACACTTCCGATATCCAAACATAGGCTTCCAATATATCAATCTTTATGTCTCGACCATTTCGAGACTCCTCGTCATGTCCGTGATCACATCCGGGACTCCAAACAAACTTCGGTACATCAAAATGCATAAACTCATAATATAACTGTCATCGTAACCTTAAGCGTGCGGACCCTACGGGTTCGAGAACAATGTAGACATGACCGAGACATGTCTCCGGTCAATAACCAATAGCGGAACCTGGATGCTCATATTGGCTCCTACATATTCTACGAAGATCTTTATCGGTCAGACCGCATAACAACATACGTCGTTCCCTTTGTCATCGGTATGTTACTTGCCTGAGATTCGATCGTCGGTATTCCAAATACCTAGTTCAATCTCGTTACCGGCAAGTCTCTTTACTCGTTCTGTAATACATCATCCCGCAACTAACTCATTAGTTGCAATGCTTGCAAGGCTTAAGTGATGTGCATTACCGAGAGGGCCCAGAGATACCTCTCCGACAGTCGGAGTGACAAATCCTAATCTCGAAATACGCCAACCCAACATGTACCTTTGGAGACACCTGTAGAGCTCCTTTATAATCACCCAGTTACGTTGTGACGTTTGGTAGCACACAAAGTGTTCCTCTGGTAAACGGGAGTTGCATAATCTCATAGTCACAGGAACATGTATAAGTCATGAAGAAAGCAATAGCAACATACTAAACGATCGGGTGCTAAGCTAGTAGAATGGGTCATGTCAATCAGATCATTCACTTAATGATGTGATCCCGTTAATCAAATAACAACTACTTGTTCATGGTTAGGAAACATAACCATCTTTGATTAACGAGCTAGTCAAGTAGAGGCATACTAGTGACACTTTGTTTGTCTATGTATTCACACATGTATTATGTTTCCGGTTAATACAATTCTAGCATGAATAATAAACATTTATCATGATATAAGGAAATAAATAATAACTTTGTTATTGCCTCTAGGGCATATTTCCTTCAAAAGGACACCGCGAGATTGAACCCAAAGCTAAGCACTTCTCCCATTGCAAGAAAAACCAATCTAGTTGGCCAAACTAAACCGATAGTTCGAAGAGAATTACAAAGATATCAAATCATGCATAAAAGAATTCAGAAACGATTTAAATAATATTCATAGATAAGCTGATCATAAATCCACAATTCATCGGATCTCGACAAACACACCGCAAAAGAAGATTACATCGGATAGATCTCCAAGAACATCGAGGAGAACATGGTATTGAGAATCAAAGAGAGAGAAGAAGCCATCTAGCTACTAGCTATGAACCCGTAGGTCTGAGGTAAACTACCCACGCTTCATCGGAAGGGTAATGGAATTGATGTATAAGCCCTTCGTGATCGAATCCCCCTTCGGCGGGATGCCAGAAAAAAGCCCCTAGATGGGATCTCACGGGTACAGAAGGTTGCTGCGGTGGAAAAGTGTTTTCATGGATTCCTCTGGTGGTTTGGGAATATATGTGAATATATAGGCGAAAGAATTAGGTCACGGGAGTCACATGGGCCCACAAGGAAGGGGGCGCGCCCTCACCCTTGTGGCCGCCTCTTGGCTCCTCTGGCTTGAACTCCAAGTCTCCCTGGTGTCTTCTGGTCCAAGAAAAATCATCACGAAGGTTTTATTCCATTTGGACTCCGCTTGGTATTCCTTTTCTATGAAGCTCAAAAACAAGGACAAAATAGAAACTGGCACTGGGATCTAGGTTAATAGGTTAGTCCCAAAAATAATATAAAAAAGCATATTAATGCATATAAAACATCCAAAACAAATAATATAATAGCATGGAACAATCAAAAATTATAGATACGTTGGAGACGTATCAAAAAGCTAATGCTTGCACCCAACGCGGGCAAGAGAGTTGTCAATCCCCTTGAACTCGTTACTTGCAAGGATTAACTGTGATAGTGATAGATAGACAAATTGCAAAGAAAAATAAAAGTAAATAAATTTTAGCAAATTATTTTAGGATTTTTAGCACTAAAATAAAAGTACACCCGTGGGGCATAGTTTTCACTAGAGGCTTCTCTCCCGAACACATAGCATACGGTGGGTAAACAAATTACTCTTGGGCAATTGATAGAAAAGCACATAGTTATGGTGTATTCATGGCAATGATCATGTATGTAGGCATCACGTCCGAGACAAGTAGACTGACTCCTGCCTGCATCTACTATTATTACTCCACCAATCGACCGCTATCCAGCATGCTTCTATGGTATTAAGTTCATGACAAACGGAGTAACACCTTAAGCAAGATGACATGATGTACACAAAGTAAACACAATCAACATGAATAAACCCCGTCATTTTACCCTTAATGGAAACAATACAAATACGTGTCTTCTCCCCTTCTATCACTGGGATATAGAGCACTGCAAAATTGAACCCATTACAAAGCACCTCTCCCACTGAAGATAAATCAATCTAGTTGGTCAAACCAAATGGATAGATAGGAGAGAAATATAAAGCTATGACCATCATGGATAATAAAGTTCAACAAAACTCAAGTACTTTCAGTGAATATTCCAATCATAAACCCACAATTCATCGGATTCCAACAAACACATCACAAAAGAAGATTACATCAGATAGAACTCCAAGAAGATCGAGGAGAACATGGTATTGAAGATCAAAGAGCAAGAAGAAGCCATCTAGCTACTAGCTATGGACCTGTAGGTCTGTGGTGAACTACTCATGCATCATCGGAAGGCAACAAAGATGATGTAGAAGCCCTTCGTGATCGATGCCCCCTCCAGCAGAGTACCAGAATAGGCCTCCAAATGGGATCACGGAAGAATAGAAGCTTGTGGTGGCGGACAAAGTGTTTCGGCGGCTCTCTATTGTGTTTGGAAATATTTGGGAATTTGTAGAGTTGGAATTAGGTCAAACAGAGCTACAAGGGGCCCACAAGCTCAAGGGGGGCGCCTACCCCCCCCCCCCAGGGCGCGCCTGGTGAGCTTGTGTCCCTCTCGTATATCTTGTAGCCTCCTACCGAAGCTTCTAGGGTCCCTTCTGGTCCATAAAAAATAACTGTAAAATTTCATCGTGTTCGGACTCCGTTTGGTACTAATTTTCTGAAAAGCCAAAAACAAAAAAAAACAGGAACTGACACTTGGCTCTAGGTTAATAGGTTAGTCCCAAAAAATGATATGAAATAGCATACAAATGCATAGAAAGCATTCAAGATTGATAATATAATAGCATCAAACTATCAAAAATTATAGATACATTGGAGACGTATCACACCCCGCCACAAAGCAGTTTGTGTTAACTTACAACCTTTTCTATCTTTTATTCTTTCTTTATTTTCCTTTTTTTTGTTTTTTCCTTTTTCTTTTTTCTTTGACCTGGTTCGACGAATTGTTTGCAAATAGGTGAAATTCTTCTTCAAATCGACGAATTTTTTTTTTAAAATTCAATGAATTTGTTTCAATTTTTGTGGTCTATTTTTAATCCATGGAGTGTTTTTTAGATGAACTTTTCTCAAATTCGATGCACTTTTTTCAAAATCCATGATTTTTTTTTCAATTTCAATGAATTTTTTCAAATCGATGAACTTTTTACAAAATTGATGAACTTTTTTCAAAACTGATGAACTTTTTTTCAAATTTGATGAACATCTTTTTGCAAATTCATTGTTTTTTGCAATTTCAATGAACTTTTTTGTAATCCAGTGAACTTTTTCAAATTAATTGAACTTTCTTCGAAATCGATGAACTTTTCTCAAATTTGATTAACTTTGTTCCTTTTTTCATCATCTTTTTAAAAAATCGGTGAAATTTTTTCAAGTTTGTGAACTTTTCTTAAAAAATGATGAATGTTTTCAAATTCACATTTTTTATTCAAATAAATCAAAAAAACTAAGTGATACAGTAGATGGAACTATGCAATAAATAGCGCGGCCACATTATTCTCATAAGGTTAGAGCTATTATGGTCACAATAGTCGAGTAGATGTAGTGGTTAGCCAAACTCCTACCTGAACATAATGACGTGAGTTCAAATCTTGAGGATGGTCTGAGTTTTTTTGTTGTTTTTTCGTGCTTTCATAGGTTCCCTACGATGCGTGTTCCTGGGTCGGCCCATGAGGTGGGGTACGTGGGCGCCAGCTACCTGTTCGGGTGCTTAAGGCGCCAAACAGGACCTCCCATTTTTACCTAGGTAAGCATCCCAACCTCTCCCCTTCCTCCATTGATGGGCATTGCCAATGTGCGTCTCGCCTTATCTGATGCCCGTGGGCGCTAGATAGCAGCTCTCGCTCACCTCTATAGATGGGCCTAGCCAGTAGGTGTAGATCTGCTATGATGCATTATTTAGTGGTATGTTTCTCTTTTCCAACCAATATATTATTGGTTGACTATTATATACAGAAAACATGCCATATTTCATAATTCATAGTAATTCTACCCTAGCTCGGATCGATACTTGTATAGGAATCTTGACTCAAAAAACATGTAGAATCTAATGTGCCATTTGCATACATGTGTGCACTATTTAAAATGATGCATTTAATTGATTTGCATTAATGCATTATTTAAATGACTTCATTCAAACTAATTAATTATAATAATAATACGATTAAACATGCCATCTTGATCAGCATAATGCATACATCATTCATATGTCATGTTCGTATCAATTAAAATTGGAGTTAGGATTAATCCATAATTAACCTTTCTTTTATTATGGAGCAATTGATAAATGTTTCATATATGTCTCTCGCTTCATTTGAAATGAGTAGATAGACTCAAAGGTAGCGTGGGTTCCTTGCATGTTCTCGGAATGAGAACCGGCTCACTTTGGATCTATCAAATTCTGCTTTGTAACTAGGTAGTTAGAAAGGTAGCTTTTGGGTGAGTCCTAAAAATGTCACGAGACATAGTCGACCAAGATGGAATATGCCCTCCGACTTCGCGAGATATTCTCGGGGCCTCTCGAGTGACCAGATTCGGGAAGCATGGCCATGTGACTTGGTTTAAGTGTTAACCTGGTCCTAGAATTTGTATCACAGTTTCCAGAAGAGAGGTCGAGCTACCAACAAGGGCGGTAAGTATTCTCCTTGAGCTCTTATATCATGAGGCAAAAGGAATGTTGCATACGCCGCATTGTCATGGTTCGTCAATATGACTTTGTGCACACTTGGGAGTCGACATGTTCTACTAGGAGCCCTTGCCAACTAATCGGATGTGATCTAATTCGTATCCATGTATATGTGAACCTATATATAGGGTCACACGCTTAAGGGGTAGGAACCCACTTGGATTGGATATGAGTGGAATTAGGCACAGATCTAGGTGTGTTTGGTTTGTGCCCCAACTAGCCCAACCAAGAAATTGGTATGACCAAAGTGCGGGCATGACCAAAATTTTGGTATGTTATACTTGTTTGGTTTATAGCCCTTACATGTGCCAATTTTTTGTCAAAACTACTAGGCCTCCATTTGGCTTGTGAACTGAGTTGCTATTCATTTGGAACTTAGATTGCTAGTGATTGGTTGATTCTAATTTAGTGTAATGTTGAGCTGATAAAAAAGAAACATAAAACTTATATTTTTAATAATAATAAAACTTAATCAACTATATAAAAAATAAAATGAGCATGCAAGAACATGAAATTCACGGCCGAACTTAGTTAATTAGTCCAACACATATGTCTTCGTTCATACAGATCTCTAGTGACAGTAGTAATCAATAAATATGACCAACTAATCGAACTTATACAGTTTAATGAAGCTGGCATCACGGTAAAAGAATCGGACAAAGTGGAGACAAGCAGAGGAACTGGGTCGAGACTATTGGGTTCTACGGTAGGGTGCGTCGACTGCAAATTAAATTTTCCTACGCGCAGAACAACCAAGAACATGCTACGGGAGATGGATCACAGTTCGTTACCACTAGACGTGCAGTGCCGTGCAGCGGAAGAAGAGTTGGGGCAGCGCGTCCGCGTGGATCGTCTCCTCCTCGTCCGATCTCCCTCGTACAGCCGGTAGTTGGTTTCCACGTACAGGTTCGCCGGAGCGGCGCAAGTGCACCGCCTCTAACAGTAATCGCGCGTGCAGGAGGAACGTCGTGCGGCAGACTGCTAGGTCCGATCACACAACCGGCGGCGAGTGGAGGTGTCTATTCGCAACACATGCAAAAACTAATGACAGCGCCGAAGAGATCATCCGCGTGAGTGTGCGGCACCTCCACTTTATATAGGCGTCCGTCGCGGGCTCAACACTTGAGCCTCGCACGGACCCTAAAGC
This sequence comes from Triticum urartu, assembly GCF_056163025.1. NCBI lineage: Eukaryota > Viridiplantae > Streptophyta > Magnoliopsida > Poales > Poaceae > Triticum > Triticum urartu. The sequence goes on along the minus strand of NC_141873.1, from coordinate 161,906,386 downwards.
CCATAAGTCTACTCGGCCACAATCCGAATACAGCTCGGATCGCACCCGACCAGTGTCCTCGGATTTGACCTCGTAGGTTCCTTCCCTTAAACGCGCGACCCCTTAGGTTCAAGCCAGCTTGGTCGCAGTTCGGATCACCTCCGAACTCCACAATTGGTAGCGGCCTCTAGCAAGGCATGCCGAACACCAAACAGACTATGAAACTGGTTAGGCGAACCTGTACATCATACTTTCATTCCTTTTACCACACGATATATGTTGTCAGGCTCAAGACGAGTCTGTCATCCTTGTGCTAGCCCGACCTCTTTCTCGTTCCAGTGATGCTGACCACAAACCGGATTATCTCATAATCCTTGTCGCATGGCCATGCTTATCCTGGTCGGATCACACGAGGGACCCAGAGTATATCTCTCCTGATCGGAGGGGCAAATCCCATCTTGCTCGACCACGTCTCGCAGCATGGTTCTGGACAAAACCGAAACCTACCTTTATAACTACCCAGTTACGGAGTAGCGTTTGGTCGGCCCAAACCAAGTCTGTCACCATCCCGAGTACATGCGTCAGCTCAGGTCTTAGGAGATAGAACATATGTTGTACACGAGACTCACAGATGACATATCGATGCGTCTCATAGTTGGGTCTGTCCGACTCGGACCTTATCTCGACTCGGATCCCCGAATCCGACCAGATCCTTCCAAGTCTATATTATCCGGTTAGCATCCAATGCTCCATGGCTAGTGAGACCGAGTCATCGACCGTGTCATATGCTAGTCTAGTTGGTTGCGCGTCCACACAGCCCTTTCGACTAGGGACCTTTTAGGAGAGTCATCATACAATGCATAGTCCCACAAACAAGTCACGTACTTGCTGATACACATCATTGATAATGTCCAAGGACTATATTTATTCATAAACACATAGGAAATATCATCATACATGATTGCCTCTAGGGCATATCTCCAACAGAGACAATTATTATTATTGAGTTGTGTTAGAAAAGGATTAATATGATTAATTACATGGCCACGCTGATTGCTTTCCATAACACCGAACAAACAAAGCGGAAGTTACGGCGCCAATATTTTGGTGGACATTTTCTGCGCCCTCGGTTCGCCAACGAACTGGCGCAAATTACATGGGCATGCTCGGGCTGGTCAGGGCGAACCAAAATGTTGGCGTCGTTCCAAGCGACCGCCAAATCACGCTGGCGAGCCAATCTTTTGGCATGTTCGTCTTGGTCATAAACCAAACATACCCAGAGTTCTAATGGGCCTCAAGTGTTGAGCCCACCTCGTACTTCTATATAAGTGTAGGGGTGATACCCTGGAAAGGGTTAGACCCTAGCCATCGCCACTTCCACGCCTACGTCATGTGAGGGACCAGGCAGTCCACCGCCTTGCGTTCCACCCTACACGCGTGGATACTGTGGAGGGGTTGTACCTTCAATGCTCAGATGAACCGAATCACCAAATCTACTTTCGATGTTGTGACTATGCATCTAGTGGTAAAACCCTATCCTATGATCTATCTCCACATCATGTTCATGGTTCGCACGATAGATTTTTGTTTTGTTTTGCGCTAATGTAGTGTACCGCATGCCCCAATAGTGTATTGATGTGTTGATTAGCTAGATGATGGACTCGTGTATGCTCTCCTACCTCTAGTGCAAGTTGTAACTTAGGGTAGCCAAAGTCAAATTTGGTAATTTTGCACCACATACATGTTCCTTTGATATTTGAGCATAGGTAGATAGTTCTAAAGTAAGTCTTGTGGAGTAAATTTGTACTCATCCTTATTTTAGTTAACTTGTTGCAGAGGAGACCACCAATCCCATGATGGTTTCTACATGGAATCAAGAACGACCGGTAGTTTGGAGGTCCTAGATGACAATCTGGTGCCTTGAGAGGGTTGTAGTTTTACTTACAGGCCTCTTAGGCCATTTGTTAAACTTGACCTTTAATAAGATATAATCTGTTGCCGTTGTTTCATGTAGTGTGTGTTTGGTCATGTCATCCCTGTCTATAATAGCTTTGTTATGTTTGCTCTTTAGAGCAACTTCAATGGGACGATCCAAATGGACGACGCATTTATCCGCTTTTTGTCCGTTTGGGTAGGCCGCCCGCCCGGCGTCCGCCCAGTTTTACATTTGGGTCGGCAGTGCGCCCAACGCGCTGACCCATTTCATATCCGCATTCAACTTTTAAATAAAAAAGGCCCGCGGCCGATCATGCCAGCGGCCATGTCTCATGCCGGCACCATGCCAGCGCTGGCATACAATGCGAGCTTCAGAAAATACCACAGTTCATGTTGGCGCACTCGCCAGCCGGCCGGCACACATGCCAGCACACAAAAAAGGTGGGACTTGAGTTCGACCACGCCATCGCGGCTCCCGTGGTCATGCCGGCACACCTGCCAGTATACAAAAAAGATGGCCCTCGACGCCATAGATCACTCGTCGTCGAACTTGAGCATGTCGGCCTGCATCTTCTCGAACCACGGCCTCTTCCTTGGCGACACGGTGTTGAGATCCACCTTCATGATCTCCACCTCGGTCATCATGCTTGCAAGAGCCACTTCTTTCGCGTTTGTCTTGGCGTTGGCGGTCTCGATCTCTAGCATCTTGGCTTGCTTCTCCGCCTCGAGCTCGAACATCTTGGCTTGCTTCTCGGCGTCAAAATCAAGCCTCCTCCTTTGGATCTCCATGAAAGCATCCATTTGCTCCGCCTTGAAACGACAGCGCTCCTCCTCCCTTGAGTCCTTGTTAATCATGCCGTTCACGCTTACGATCAAGGTGTTGGTGGCCGCATCTCGCTTGTCCTCCTTCTTAGAGTTGGTCTTCCCCCTCGGCCGTGCCGGCTCGCCCTCCCCAACATCCTCCATGGCTTTCTTCCCCCCACGTGCCTTGAGGGCGGCATATTGCGTCTTGAACTTCTCTTCGTCCTTGATGACCCGATAGCAATGAGAGAGTTTGAAGCACTTGCCATTGTGTTGAACCTTGAATGCCTCCAAAGCTTGAAATGCCTACAAAATGTTTCCATGCAAGCATATGGGCAAGTGATAGCAAATGAAGACGTAAAAGGATGATCTTGATGGCACAAAAGAGGGCGGCTTTCTTGCTATCATACCATGTCTTGCATGCCGATGCCGCTCACGGGGCGGGCCTTGACACTCTCAAGTGGCGCAAAACTTGTTGCACTCTTGTTGGATCACCCTCCACCGCTTGGAAATGGGGACCCACCCGCGCGTGCTCACAAATTGGTAAGGTGGAAACTTCTTGCGCTCATGAAACTCGCGGTGCACACGAGTCCAAAAGGTCAAATGCTTCTGCTCGGTGCACACGCGGGCATTGGTGAACTCCTGCTGTGTGGCGGCGACGGCGGCGGCCTGCGCGGCGGCCTCATCCATCGCGTCCGCGGCGTGCCTCCGGCCCTTCCTCTTGGCCGACTCCCTTGCCTGTTGTTCGGGCGTCAGCGCCTTCTTCGGCTTGGTCGCCGCGGCGGTCTTGCACGGGGCACGAGGCTTGCCTTTCCCGGAGGGGGCGACGGCGCCGGACGAGGCGAGGGAGGCGAGGCCGGCGGCGGCGTCGAGGTCGATGGCGTCCTCCATGGCTGGTTGGGGGGCGCGGGCGCGCGCGGGCGGGAGCGTTTTTGGGGAAAATGGGGGGAAATGGTGGTGGCTGCCACCGACCGGCGGGCCCGGGGAGAGGAGTAGGCGCGCGTGTGTCCGTCTTATGTCCGCGCCGGCATAAATCCGGCTCAAAATTGGGCCTGGAATGGGTCGCCCGCGAACGAAAAACGGACACGCGTCCGTTTGGGTCAACGCGTTGGGCCGCCACTTTTGTCCGCGCCGACCCAAACGAACGCGGGCGGACGAAATGGGTCGCCCCATTGGAGTTGCTCTTAGAGCCTTTGAATAATATATGATTTGAGTCGTAGATTTGTGTTGTGATACTTGTTGTTTTGTGTGTAGGGTCTTGAAACCATTGTTATGCAATATTGCTAACAGATGATCTTCACAGTGTGAAGCAACTCATGTATTGAGGATAGAGGGAGTATAATATAAAAATATCATAATAGAATGAAAATTCTTATGCAAGGTGACTTTTGATGATCGTACTCCCTTCTTCCATCTATATAGGGTCTAATACATTTTTCGAGGTTAACTTTGATCAAATGTTAGAGCAATAATATATGACATGCAACTTACACAAAGCATATCGTCAAATTCATATGTGAAAAGAGCTTTCAATGATATAATTTTCACATTATGTATGTCATGTACTATTAATCTTTCAATAGTTAAAAAGTTTTTGAAAATTGCATTAGGCTCTATATAGATGGAAGAAGGAAGTATGTCGTTTCCATGGGTATGTTTTTAGGCTTACAAGAGTAGTGCTACTAGAGCAAAAGGCAACTATAGAAGGCTGCTTCCTCATAACAATAATTAAGCCGGATGCTTCCTCATAATAAGTGCAACAATAAAGAGGCGCAATGCCCATTCTGTTCCTGCATAGCTCTTCACCGTCCGCTCGGTTTGTAACATGTACTACCCCTGTTCATTTTTATAAGATGTTTTAAACATTCAGACACTGTTAAAAACAGCACAAAACAAGCTGTCTGAAACATTTTATAAAAACAAACAGAGGAAGTAATACTGTTTCAAAATCCAAAGGAAAACATGGAGGCTGAAGTATATGAAAGTAACAAGTTCTGCTGCCAGATGTTGGAATAGCCAAATTCAAATAGATGGGTCTTCACGTTAATACAACAACAAAGCTTTTAGTCCCAAATAAGTTGAGGTAGGCTAGAGATGAAACTCATAAAATCTCGCAACCAACTCATGGCTCTGGCATATGGATAGCAAGCTTCCACGCACCTCTGTTCATAACTAGCTCTTTAGTGATACTCCAATCCTTCAGCTCTCTTTTAACAGACTCCTTCTATGTCAAATTCGGTCTACCCCGTTCTTTCTTGACATTCTCCGCACACTTTAGCCGTCCGCTATGCACTCGAGCTTCTGGAGGCCTGCGCTGAATATGCCCAAACCATCTCAGATGATATTGGACAAGCTTCTCCTTAATTGATGCTACCCTAACTCTATCTCGTAAATCATCATTCCGGACTCGATCCTTCCTCATGTGGCCACACATCTATCTCAACATACGCATCTCCGTCACATCTAACTGTTGAACATGTCGCCTTTTAGTCGGCCAACACTCCGCGCCATACAACATTACGGGTCAAACCGCCGTCCTATAGAATTTGCCTTTAACTTTTGTGACACTCTCTTGTCGCAGAAAATGCCAGAAGCTTGGCGCCACTTCATTCACGTTAATGTCTAACAAAAAAGAGACCTTCGCCCTCACTTCCGTGACAGGTCAATTAAAGGCTTCCCAAACCGTGCTCCAGCTAAGGAATGAAAATATTCAAGCCAATGTTGCAGAGAAATCATTGAAAATAAGTTTTATTACCATGTCAGGTTCACGATTAACCGATCCATGTATCGGCTAGATCACACATAGCTGTTGTCTCAACACATCAAACAGGTCTACAGATGCCATTAAAGTACGAAGCATAACAGTAACAGGTCAAGGTTCCGCCTGGAATCATCAGGTCAAGAGTCTTGAAAGCTGGGCGATGCCTGTCCTGTCTTCGACAGAATCAGTTCTTAAGAGAGCTTTTGCAGGATGATCGAATTCGTCACACTGTTGCCTCACATGAAGTCCTCCTCTAGTTCCTGAAGGGTCTTGCTACCAGACGCGACCTGCTTGTTCGAAGTCATCTTGTCTTGGACCATCAGGCCCTTGTAACTCCTTATTTCAGCCTGCTTCTCCTTCTCGAGCCTCTCCATCTCTTCTTTACGTTTCTGAAACCAAATAAAAGGCTATTCCATCATTGTCCGGTCAGGGCCCGATTAACAACACAGCACAGGGCAACAGTTTCGTGACAACTGGTTTTCTGTACACGTGTGCTTACAGCAAACAAAAACTAAAGGCAAGTAACTTGTAATAGCCTGATACTCAAGTACTAAGATCGTTTAGATCACTATATAGTGAGATATTAGTTTACAGAGGGAGTGCTCAAGAACAAAATGAGATGCAGCACATGGGATGATGGATAGCTTACTTTGTCTCTAAGCTGCAACTTTCTTTCAGCCTTTTCGGCAGCACTCACAGCTTCTCTTTCAGCTGCAGCAGAAGACATCATCAGGCTGCAAATACTTTATACAACAAATGATCACAACTAGCAAAAACACGCATGACGGGATATATGGTTGATCATGCTTTCTGTTTTAAGAACTACTCCCTCTGTAAAGAAATATAAGTGTGCTTAGATCACTACTTTAGTGATCTAAACGCTCTTATATTTCTTTATGGGGGGAGTAACAAATAACCCAAAGCAAACTGGCAAATGTTTGTGCGGTGCTTCAACCCATTTTCAAGTTCTAATACCTAAAATTTTCGTTCTTTTCTACCCATCTAGTTGCAAGTTCCACCTTTAGAATTCACAACAGTCTAGCCTGCACTTGCAAAAGACTTGGTCTAGCCTAAATTGCACACCAGTTCGTCATTCCCCTTGGAGCATCCTCGAAAATTATAGGTGCAAAACAAACATTATACGTTAAGTCAAAAACAAAAGGCGTGTTAAAATATGTAACTAAAATGAGCATGAAAATATATTCCAGAGAGTAGTCATGTACCCTTTAAGTCAGGCGTCCTCTCCACCTTTGTCTTGTTCAACCGATTGACAACCTCATTGCTTCGCTTTTCTACTTGAACAGTCCGAACCTGCAAACATGTCCGTATTAGGGACATAGTTACTATGACTCATTCGCTTTGGTTTAAATATTTCCAATTAACAAAATAACATGAGTAAACAACAGAACCAAGTGCATTAACAGAGAGAATATCCACCGGTAGAAAAGAAAATTGCTAGTGAGCTTTTAAAGGTAATATGACTGGTACTGATTCAGTATTACAAAATTGAACAAGAACTAATGCACTGAAATGGTATATTTCAAATAAAGTTCCATGGGAGAGGTATATAGGGCCCAAACACACAACCTATGCAGGTTGCAATAAGAAATGGCAACAAATCAATACACTGTTTAGAGCGTAATGTGGTTCAGAGAAGGATTGAATGATCACATACGATACGAACTTACTGAGGACTTGCAGAAAGAAGTCACATTTAAATAACTAAATTTATTCTAGCGATTGCCCACAATACAGAAAAATCTCATCAATGGATAGTCAGATCTCAGATACAATGAAAACATCAATATTTATGAAATAAACTATTCCCTGGAATGAATTTACTTAGCGCCAGTTCCACCCTAAAGCACTGGAAACTCACTAACAACTAGGAACTGGCAACAACATGGATTATGCAAAGGTTGTCATACAGATCAAGAAAACATAGTTTTTCAATAGGGAACCCTGACCGACGTATACTTAGGCCTGTTTGGCAGCACAAGTTTTCCAAAACCATAGTAATCGAAAACCTAAGTATTCCAATGCCTAGGAAATGAATACTTCAGTTTATAAAAAACACAGTTTTCCGCAGTCAGTTTATAAAAAAGAGGCCGAGGCCTCTTTATAAAAATACTGCAAAAAAAGGGTAATATACATGTTCATGCCAAAAAACGGGTATCAGAGTATTTGAAACCATGGTTTTAAAAAAATCACAGTATATTCTCCGAAAGAATACTGAGCTGCAAACATAGCCTTAGCGATCTTACATACTAGTCAAATTTCATGTATTTATACAAGGCACACAAACTTCCAAATTCTAATAGGGAAAGTAAATAATGTTCTCAGTCACTCACTTATTCAAATCATCGCGTGTCAAATAAAAAATTAGGAGAATGGATAGATACAAAGAGTGTAGCATAAAAATAGTGAACAAGTGTTAGGAGCTAGGGTTCTGCTGGTTCTAGGGCGGAGATTGTAGGGGAAAGATGGAGGAAGACGAGGTCGAGGGCGCGGCGGCCGGCGGCTGGGCGCCGTCCTTGCGTGGTGGAGAAGAGGCGGCGGCGGCGCAAGAGGCGGCTAGGGTTAGGTCTCCCGGCTCCCTAAGGGAAGCCGAGCAAATACTGATTGCTTCTTGCTTGATTAGATCGATACATCTCCTCTCCTTATATAGAGAGGTTTACTTGACTCCTAAGCAAACGACCCTAATAACGATAAGATAATTGGGCTAAGCCCCTAATAACGATAAGATAACTTGGGCCACAGCCCACTGGGCTAAGCCCCTAATATGCCAGTCATAACACTTCTCCCCGCCTGCACAAACTGCTCGTCCTCGAGCTGTAAGGCGGGGAAGCGCTTGCTTAACTCCTTGAGGTGATCAACCAGCGTCAAAGACCTCCGCGACAGCTGGGGCGGCCAGGTCGCCGAGCTCAGCGGCGATGTCGTCCTCATCAATGTAGTCTGCAGCCTCCAGGTAGAAGAGTCGAGGGCAGACGTGGCCGGGCATGTAGGTCTCGTTGCAGTTGAAGCACAACCCTTGGCAGCGACGCTCGAGTAGCTCGGCCGAGGTGAGCCTGCGGAACGGGCGCGCCGCGGTCGTGGCAAGGGGTGCCGTGGAAGCCTGAGCAGGCCAACCCTGCACGGGAACATCCGGCCAGGGTGGCGGCCCAGCGGCCCGGGACGGTGATGCCTGCTGGATGGCCATCGCGCGGCGCTCGAACGCGCGGGCGTAGTACATGGCCGTCTGGAGGTCCTGGGGCCCCTGCAGCTCGACGTCCACGCGAATATGATCTGGCAGACCGCCAACGAAGAGTCCGGCCCGCTGGTGAGCCGTCACGCCGGACGCGTGCCACGCCAGGGCCTGAAAGCGGTCGGTGTAGTCCTGCACCGTAGAGGTGAAGGGGAGGCGGCCCAACTCCGCCAGCCGGCTCCCACTATCGGCAGTCCGAATCGAAGGAGGCAGAATTCGCGAAAACGCTCCCATGGGGGCATGCCGCCCTCGTCCTGCTCGAGGGCGTAGAACCACGTCTGTGCGGCGCCGCGGAGGTGATAAGAGGCGAGCCAGGTGCGGTCCGACGCGAGCGTCCGTTGCCCCCAGAAGAACTACTCGCACTGGTTGAGCCAGTTGAGGTGGTCCTCGGCGCCGTCGTAGGTGGCGAAGGCGAGCTTGGCGAAGCGCAGCGGTGTCTGAGCATGACCGCTGTGAGTGTACGGCTCGGCGGTACGGAGCAGGGAAGAGGATGGCGTTGGTCCAGTGTGCACAGGTGGTCCGCAGGAAAGCGATGGCCCCTCAAAGCCAGCGTGGAAACCCGCGGAGCCAGAGGGCCCGTCGTACGGCAGGGAGGGCGTCGGCTGGTCCGCGGCCACGGTTTAGACTGGCGGCGGTGACGTCCCGGCCAACCAGGCCGGAAGCTGGAACGGCGAGGGCGGGAACCGCACTTGCTGAATTGGCACGCCCGTCGGCGCGGTTGTAGTCAGCCCGGTGCTGGGCGGCGGATGCTGCCTGGAAACGGCGGAGGCGGCGGGCGCGGCGATGGCCGTGGCCGACCATTGTGGCCAGATCGGGGTAGTGGCGGGGGCTGGTTGTAGTTGCAGCGAGGGCTGCAGCGGCCCGACCAGCGTCGCGGTGGCCCGGGGGTGCAGCGGCTGCCAGGGAGGTGGCGGCGAGGACCCGGGTGGCGTGGGTGACGCGGCGTGGGCCGGCGCCGGCCACTGCGGCCATTGGGACGCGACGGCGGGCGGCGGCTGAAGCAGCCAATGGTGGTGTAGAGGCCCGGTCAGCGCTGCGGGTGCCGAATACCACGGCAGGGCAGCTGGCCCGGTCGCGGCGGCCGGCGGCCCGTAGGGGCCGGCTAGGTATAGCTGTATCCCCTGGACGGCGGTGACGAGATCGTTGAGGACCCCGGTGATCTCCGTCAGGGAGTAGACGGCAGCCGATGGTGCGGTGGAGCGCGCCATCATCTGGGTGGTGGCAGCGCCGGAGGATGCAGCCAACAGCGCGGACAGGGAGGGCAGCGGCGCGGTGGTGACGTTCGGCAGCGGAAGCGACGGGATGGGCGGCGGCGAAGACATGATCGGAACTGAGCTACCTGATACCAAGGTGTTAGGAGCTAGGGTTCTGCTGGTTCTAGGGCGGAGATTGTAGGGGAAAGATGGAGGAAGACGAGGTCGAGGGCGCGGCGGCCGGCGGCTGGGCGCCGTCCTTGCATGGTGGAGAAGAGGCGGCGACGGCGCAAGAGGCGGCTAGGGTTAGGTCTCCCGTCTCCCTAAGGGAAGACGAGCAAATGCTGATTGCTTCTTGCTTGATTAGATCGATACATCTCCTCTCCTTATATAGAGAGGTTTACTTGACTCCTAAGCAAACAACCCTAATAACGATAAGATAATTGGGCTAAGCCCCTAATAACGATAAGATAACTTGGGCCACAGCCCACTGGGCTAAGCCCCTAATATGCCGGTCATAACAACAAGGACCTAGGGAAAATTATGACTTCTCACCAATTTAGAGTTGTGAAAGCCAACTTGACCCACATCCATGGATGGTGTCTTCTTCAGATTGTACCATGGTGTATAAACCACATCAACATTATTCACCTTATTACCTATAATGAATAAACAAGACAATTAGATGTGTGTCGGTAAATGAAAACAAGCAAAGGTAAAGCAACAAATTCATGTGAAATAACAAAGTCTCCTCAGTTAATTTATCCAACCTTGAATGGAGTTCGCTTTAACAAGCTGGGCACAATCTTCCAGCAAACCTTCACTTATGTCATCCATTGTTTGACCTTTATTCAGTCTCACATATACATGAGCAGAGGACATCTTATCTACATGGAACCTGTGTTCAACAAAAGTTGTTCGAGGCTCAAAGCATGATAAAACGATTCTACATGACTGGAAAGAAATTTACAAGAGTATCCCACTTAAAAATCGCATCTAAATAAATTTTAGTTGTGTTGCTTGGCACTTGACGTGCCCTGAACAAAAACACAGATGCAGCTGATCACATTCCATCATTTCCAAAAAACAGCTAAAAACTAACTATGTTTGCAGTCAGGCGGTTAGTATTTCAAATAGCACAGTACAAACTGAAGATTACCAATTCATACTACAACAAAGCTTTCTAGTCCCAAACAAGTTGGGGTAGGCTAGAGTTGAAACCCATAGGAATCTCGAAACCAACTCATGGTTTTGGCACATTGTTAGCTAACTAACACGCACCCCTGTCCATGGCTAGTTCTTTGGTGATATTCCAGTCCTTCAGATATCTCTTAACAGACTCCTCCTATGTCAAGTTTGGTCTACCCTGACCTCTCTTGACATTATTAACATGCTTTAACCGTCTGCTATGCACTGGCGCTTCTGGAGGCCTGCGTTGTATATGCCCAAACCATCTCAGACGATGTTGGACAAATTTCTTCAATCGGTGCAGCACCAACTCTATCACCTAGATTGAGGGACAACACTATCTCCAGGTACCACCTTACAATCTAGGCAAGCACACCTGTCTTCTCTTCTCAAGAGGACGAAATCAATCAGGCTAGAGTGTTGACCACTACTAAAAGACACTAGATGGGCTTCTCTCTTTTAAAGGGGGTGTTAGCTACCATCATGTCGTAGGCTAGAGTGAAGCTTAAGACATCCTCTCCTTCTTGATTCCTACTGCAATAGCCAAAGCCCCCATGCACCCCTTCAAAACATCATTATTATATATATGCGAGAAATTGCTAATCTTACATTCTTACTTACCATGCTACCTATATGAAAGGTTGTGCGCCTAACAATGGAGCGGAGTCTCAGAAAATGCATAAAAAAGAATTATCAAATAAAATTCCGCAAGCACTCAAGTATGCTTTGGGTTGATAGTTACAAATTTTATTTCTCTCATGATGTGTACGGGGCAAGCATCAGAGTTGAAAACACAGAAAGTAAATTATGTATGAACCTTTGCTGCTCAGTAGATTCATTAGAGTAGCTTATTAATACTGAATGTGGAGACACAAGTATATCTATTGATAAATCAGATATCTATTGGGTTAGAGGTGATTGCATCAGATGGGGCAGGAGCATGTCAGGCAGAGAGTAGGAGTGGCCAACGATTGTGGAATTGGAGGAGTAGAGCAGAGAAGAACCATTGCAGTGAACTGATTTTAGAGTTTAAGGGGTTCACATTGAGATGTTATTCTGCTTCAATTCGAGCGGTTTCAATTCAGTACCTATCAGCAGAGTATTGGGAACTTTTAGTAAAATTTAGTAAAACCCACAGATACTTGTCAAAATTGTACTAGAATCACAACATCATATTGCAATACAAGTATGATACCATGACATAGTTTAGGTGTAACCTAGGACAAACAAAGGGACAAGATTTCCCGGATGCCAAGGAGGAGGAGTGGCCAAGTCACACCCGGCCCCGCATTGTCTGTAGGATCCATATTCAAGGCAGGAAACCATTCCTCTCCAATGAGTTATTCGTGCATTGCCGCTCAGGTACTGTTCAAAATATCGGCCGACATATAAGTTAATCAGCCAGTTAATCCGTACTCGGAGGGTGGCCGATACAAATAGGTCCATTCAACGTATCTACTGGCTGAGGCAATTAATTGGTCTGACAAGCTGCTTAATCAGGTGTCAGACCAAGTAATAGTGAAGCATCTCGTTGGTCGGAATCGTTGGCAGCTGCGTGCCTTGCCTCCAACCAAGGGCCTCTGATCTACGCATCTATTGTCTCGGCCGCCTCCCCAAGTCGCCATGCTTTGCCTCCACTCCCCTCGAACACCGTTGACTCTTCCTGCTCACATTGAGCGTCTCGCAAAGCCGCCCCCCCCCCCCCCCCCCCCCGCCGCGGAATCTGGTCGCGTTTCCTCCTTTCCTCTATCCAATGTGTTGTATGAAAGTAGGATGCTAAGTGTTGGTTTACCATTAGTTAACTTAACCCACCGATCAATGGTCGACCGATAAATCAGTTAATCAGCCGATGCACCGATTACTCGCTACTCTGCACCCGACCAAGCAGCTACTAGTTACCCATAACATTAACAACTAGAGATACCCCACATGTTGCTGCCAGAAGTGGTTGCAATATATTGTTTTGATGAGATTTGATTGTCTGAAATTTTAATATAACAATTAAGTTACAAATACATATGATTTAGTGCATTTGATCATTATATAGTTGTAAAAATATTTATACAATATGAGTAGTATTTATCATGCATGTTGAGAGAAATAAAAGCAGTGGGGTTGATGAAGTGGGATGTGTGCATGTTGAGAGAAATAGTAAAAGTAGCATTTCACATGGATGTTAAGAGAAATAAAAGTAGTGGGGTTGATGAGATGGCATGTGTGCATTTTGTGACAAACAGAAGTTGTGGGAATCAACTACTTAAGTATATAGGATGTGCTCAACCTAGATTTCCCAGGACAGACTCGGACGTTGAGTCCATGGAGGTGCCTGTGTTTGGTGGCCTATGTGTATGAGACATGCTGAGGCAGGAAGCTCCTTTTGTTGATGACATAGGGAGTATGTGTCTGCATAAGATTGGCTTGAACCAGTAGGGGCTAACCTCTAACACTGACGCCCCCGTGCACCGAGCCAGGGGAAACACAATGAAATGTGTTTCCCTGGAGCCAGGACCATTTACATCATGCTGGACAGACCCAAGGACATAAGCAGGCATCAAAATTCCAAACAGGGTGTCTCACTGCATCCTGCCAGCCTGCTCACGCAATACATGGGCAACCAAACAACGCTAAAGCACAGTCTGTGTCTTGACCATGTCCACAGCTATAATTGTTGAGGAGGAGCAAAGGTTTAGTTGCACAAGCGGAGGCTTAAAGCAGGACCAGCAGGCTGCGGAGGAGAAATTTGGTGGTGGGGTCTTTAATTTATGGGTGAGGAGATGGGAGGATGGAATAAGAAGTGGTGAGCTCATAAGGGCTTATGCTCAGGGGTGGGAGCAAGATGACATGGATTATTTTTGCTCGTATGTTAATATATATTGTTATATCTTGAACCAAATTTAATTGGATCGTGAAACGAACTAACAAACTACCCTTTTATGAAGTGATGAACCGTGAACCCAATTCACAGTGAAAAAGATGGCACTATGATTCTAAGTTCCAACATATTAACCTCACCGTGATTATTGTTCATGGTGACATCAATGAAGAACACCCATTAATCCATTATACGAAACTCACTGGCACAGCATTTCACAGTTAACTAACAATAATTTCTGACAGAAATCAAGCATATCTCCTTTGAAAAAAATCGACTACTGCTCATTCAAGCTATGCATCTGAAAGCAGCATCAAAACAGACGACAATATCCTGATCTGGTATCATCAATGAGGAAACAGCTGCTAACCATAAGCAAACTTTCGTGAACTAACAACCAACTCCCATCTAGAAACCTACTCTGCAAACCAGAGAAATGTCCTTGTCCCGTACTCCATGAATTCTTCATTCTTCCGTCACTACGGCATCGATTCAAGACGCACAAAGAAATAGCACATAATGACAGGAAAAAGAAAAGGTCTGGGTAGAATGAAAGGGCGATTACCAGATGTCCTCGGGGAAGCCGTACTTGATGAGGTCCTCGTTCTCATGCTTGTCGAGCCCCATGAAGATGGTGTAGTCACCGGCGTCGGGCCGCGCCTTGAAGTAGAACACCATCCCGAGTCGCTTTCCGGCGGCCCGCCCAAATGGATAGAAGAAGGGAGCGGGACTCCGGGGATCGGGCTGCGGCGAAATTGGGCGACTGGGGGGTCGGGAACTACGGCTCGGGCCTCCGGGGGCGAGGAAGGGTTGGGGGATCCTGGCGAGAGGAATCGGGTGGGGGGATTTCTAGGGTTTCCTGCGCGTGGAAACGAAGCTGAGTAGAAGATTTCGTTTTACTTTTTTGATTGAAAAGGTTATTTATTTTGTTTTATTTGTGCTTTTGACTCCCTGTGGTGTTCGTCTGTTCTTACTTTCGCGTTTATGCACCCGAAGAAAAACGGGTACTTTAGTTTCCTATATATATATATATATATATATATATATATATATATATATATATATATATATATATATACACTAGTAAGATGCCCATGCGTTGCACGAAACATTGAAATACATTGATTCAAGAATTGTTTATTTGACAAAGTATGTGAGTCATCTCAAATGTAACAAATATCGATAGGTTTGGAACCAATCTGTAGTTGGATGGTTAGAGGGACCATGATATCCTCAGCCCATCAGGGTTCAAATCATAATGCTCGCATTTATTCCTGAATTTATTTTAGGATTTTCGGCTATGTGTATTCAGTGGGAGGAGACGTTTCCGTCAACGACGAGGCGCCTACTATGTCTTCGTAAATCTTAAGATGATATGACGGTTCCGTCTTTCGGAGGTGCTCATAGGGGTAGAGTGTGCGTGTGTGCGTTCATAGAGGTGAGTGTATGCGCGTGTATATGAGCGCTTGTGTCTGAACTGATGCTAAAAAAAATGATAGGTTTCTTTGAATATTATTTCATCTCTAGAGCTCACAAGTATCCGGGTGAATGGTAAATAGAGGCAAAACTAGCATAAATATCCATGCATTGCATTGGAAAAAAATTATTAAAGTGTAATTAAATTTGATGAGAAACAGCTTTCGAACAATGTTCGTTGAGAAGCTACTACACGCTTTAGAGGGAAAAGAGAAGGAGTATCTAAATCTAAATAAGTATATATAATGTGTTTAAAGTGCCCTTAGCCCAATCCAGATTTAATCTCTCTATATGCATGATTTTTCCTTCCATTAAAATCCAGGAGATTTCATCTCTTGTCTTTCCTTGGAATTCAGATTTTACTCCCTCTCACAATGTCCAATTAATGATGACGTGCAATTCTTGCTTTCAATATTGTAATTATACATCTCATAATTCCCATAGCACCTAGTTAGCCCAGTACCGGGTATTCAGAGTTAATTCCTTCTTGTGCATCATATGCATGCATGTCCTGAATCAAGTTTAATTAGTTCACCACCGGACCGAATGCAGACTTAATTTCTTTGTGTGCAACATGCACACTTATCATGAATCCAGATAAATTTGGCCATAACCGATGTCCAGAAATTTGATTGCAGTCTGCCTCCACGCCTTATCATCTGGTAAATGATTCTCAAATCAGCTTGCTGATTGCTCGTACCTAGCAAGTTAATGCCTTATATAAACAGACACGATTCAATGTAAGAAAGCATGATGGGATTATTTAATTCTCTTTAGACAATGAATTTTGCTAAAACTGATTACGTGTGTATGCGTGCTGGCTTGGCTGCCTTCAATCTATCGGTAGGGTTGGGGCTGCTACCGCTAGCTCGTTAGAAAAGAAGGGCTGGTTGTCTCCAATCACGACCGGCTAAGTTGTTACTGTTAGCTCGGAAAAAAAAAGACTGGCCTGCTACCGCTAGATGGGCTTCCTGCCTCGTTGGCTTGAATCGTTTCCAATCAGTTTAAACTGGGCGAGTAAGGAGGCAGGATAATGAACGTAGACGAAATTTGACGTAAATAATGACACACGAAAATCAAAGTGGCAGACTAAACCAAACCGAGAATATTACCTTCCTTTAATAGTAGGTATAGATAGATAAAAGAATATGTTTTAAAAACAAAAGCGTTCAACTGTTCAACCTACATCCAAAACATTTGAAGAAATAATACTTATTGTGCTTTGAAAAAATGGTCTTTAAGAATTATTTTTGGAGTATCAATTTTGTTTATTTTTTTATAGATCACCATGAATGTAATTCGGGATAACTTGGAAGGGGCATGGGAGATGGCGAGGAGGAGAGGGTTGTGGTGGTGGTCGGCAATTGTAAGTGCATCTAGTGCCCCTTAGTAATTTTAGAGTATTGAAGACTTATAGGTTAAGGGACTAATGTGCTTGTGAGTGTACACAGGTCTATAAGTCTATGAGGAGTTTGATATTTACAGAGAAAGTCGACCCCTAAAAATGAATGTCTTCAACTGAAGACTTTGGTTTTCTGAAGACTTTGAAAGTGAAGAAGTTGGTGTGACCGTGAAGACTTGATATTCATGCGAGGAATATGAAGCGTGAAGACTTTTGTTTTTGAAGTTTCATTTTCTCTTTCTTGAGTCATAGGAAACACCGTATTGTTAAAGGGGTCGAGGTAAAACTACGGAAAAGTTCCCAGGTGATGCTCAACTCAAAATCCTACACCTACCAATCCCTTCGAGTGAAGCCATTGGAAATTTCATACAGGTCGGTCAATTTCTTCAGTGATAGAGATGAAGTTCTTCTGGTCTCTGAGAAATTTGTTCTGACTGAGGAGTTAGGAATTCGCCAGTGCGGATTGCCTACAAGTGAGGAACATGATAGCCCTGAGGAATTTGAGAGCTCAAATTTCCGGCCGTTGTTGTGCTATGCGCCAGCTATCCTAAAATATCTACCCACCTAATGGTCATATCATTGAAGGGCATTTATGTCTTATCATGTCGGGCTGCTCCCTAGGCTATAAATAGCCGCCCCCTAGAACCACTAGTTGGTTGGCTGCTCCGCGAGAAACTGACACTTGTCATTGAGAGCATCCCATCCTCCGAGGACTTTGAGCGAAAATCATCAAGTGAGGAAAAACCCAAAACCCCAAACCAAACACTTAAGAACCCAAGTGATTGAGCATCACTGAAGAGATTGTTCCTGTGTGGAACTGACGCTTGTTACCTTTGAGGACTGTGCATCCTCCAGACGGTCAGGCGTCATGGTCTAGAGGATCCAAGAGGAAATTGTGGATCGCCGAGTGACCAAGTCTGTGAAGGTTTGGAAGTCACCTGAAGACTTGCCGCGAGTGATTGGACGAGGTCTGTGTGACCTTAGTTCAAGGAGAATATGGTGAGGACTATGTGTCCGGGACTGTGTGTCATCAGGTTTGAATACCTAGCCGCTCCAACCAAACGTACAACTGTCACGGCAGTTGGAACTGGTCTACCAAATCATTGTCTTCACCGAGCTAACTGGTTCTCTCTCCTCAACCCTTTCATTTCCTCATTCTATGTTGTTGTACCTGATCGTTATTGTTTTGAAAGTGCGTTATATCGACTAGAGGGGGGTGAATAGGCGATTTTTATGATTTTTTCACTAAGGAATTTACAGGTGAGGAAATTCCTTAGCGAAGAACTACTAGCAGCGGAATAAGTACTCATAAATAAACATAACAGAACACAAGCATAGTCATCATGATGAAATGAAGACAGTCACAGAGTACAAAAAGCGTAAACACAGAATAATACAGGATGAAGACAAACAGACTGAAGAAATTGAACTGAGAAAATTGAGAAAGTCTTCAGTCAAAATCTTCAAACACAGATACGAATAAGCACTCAACACAGTTATGAAGAAATGAAAGAGTTGAG
This sequence comes from Triticum urartu, assembly GCF_056163025.1. NCBI lineage: Eukaryota > Viridiplantae > Streptophyta > Magnoliopsida > Poales > Poaceae > Triticum > Triticum urartu. Next base: position 161,888,015 of record NC_141873.1, on the reverse strand, counting down.
GAAATAGAACCAGTGAGCTTGGTGAAGACAATTGATGTCTACTACACAACCTTCTTCTTATAGACGTTGTTGGGCCTCCAAGTGCAGAGGTTTGTAGGACAATAACAAATTTTCCTCAAGTGGATGACCTAAGGTTTATCAATCTGTAGGAGGCGTAGGATGAAGATGGTCTCTCTCAAGTAACCCTGCAACCAAATAACAAAGAGTCTCTTGTGTCCCCAACACACTCAATACAATGATAAATTGTATAGGTGCACTAGTTCGGCGAAGAGATGGCGATACAAGTGGTATATGGATAGTAGATATGGGTATTTGTAATCTGAAAATATAAAAACAGCAAGGTAACTAACGATAAAAGTGAGCGTAAACGGTATTGCAATGCGTTGAAACAAGGCCTAGGGTTTATACTTTCACTACTGTAAGTCCTCTCAACAATAATAACATAATTGGATCGTATAACTATCCCTCCACATGCAACAAAGAGTCACTTCAAAGTCACTAATAGCGGAGACCGAACGAAGAGATTATGGTAGGGTACGAAACCACCTCAAAGTTATTCTTTCCAATCAATCCGTTGGGCTATTCCTATAAGTGTCACAAACAGCCCTGGAGTTCGTACTAGAATAACACCTTAAGACACAAATCAATCAAAACCCTAATGTCACCTAGATACTCCAATGTCACCTCAAGTATCTGTGGGTATGATTATACGATATGCATCACACAATCTCAGATTCATCTATTCAACCAACACATAGAATCTCAAAGAGTGCCCCAAAGTTTCTACCGGAGAATCACGACGAAAACGTGTGCCAACCCCTATGCATAGGTTCATGGGCGGAACCCGCAAGTTGATCACCAAAACATACATCAAGTGAATCACGTGATATCCCATTGTCACCACAGATACGCACGGCAAGACATACATCAAGTGTTCTCAAATCTTTAAAAACTCAATCCGATAAGATAACTTCAAAGGGAAAACTCAATCCATTACAAGATAGTAGAGGGGGAGAAACATCATAAGATCCAACTATAATAGCAAAGCTCGCGATACATCAAGATCGTACCACCTCAAGAACACGAGAGAGAGATCAAACACATAGCTACTGGTACATACCCTCAGCCCCGAGGGAGAACTACTCCCTCCTCGTCATGGAAAGCACCGGGATGATGAAGATGGCCACCGGAGAGGGATTCCCCCTCCGGCAAGGTGCCAGAACGGCTCTAGATTGGTTTTCGGTGGCTACGGAGGCTTCTGGCAGCGGAACTCCCGATCTATTGTGCTCCCCAATCGTTTTAGGATATATGGAGATATATAGGCAAAAGAAGTACGTCAGGGAGGCCACGAGGGGCCCACGAGGGTGGAGGGTGCGCCCAGGGGGTGGGCGTGCCCCCTGCCTCGTGGCTTCCTCGTTGCTTCTCTTACGTGGACTCCAAGTCTCCCGGGTTGCTTTCCTTCCAGAAATAAGTTCCATGAAATTTCAGGTCAATTGGACTCCATTTGATTTTCCTTTTCTGCGATACTCTAAAACAAGGTAAAAACAGAAACTGACACTGACACTGGGCTCTATGTTAATAGGTTAGTCCCAAAAATCATATAAAGTAGCATATAAAGGCATATAAAACATCCAAAGTTGGTAATATAATAGCATGGAACAATCAAAAATTATAGATACGTTGGAGACGTATCAGCATCCCCAAGCTTAATTCCTGCTCGTCCTCGAGTAGGTAAATGGTAAAAACAGAATTTTTGATGTGGAATGCTACCTAACATATTTATCCATGTAATTCTCTTTATTGTGGCAAGAATATTCAGATCCGTAAGACTCAAGACAAAAGTTTAATATTGACATAGAAATAATAATACTTCAAGCATACTAACTAAGCAATCATGTCTTCTCAAAATAACATGGCCAAAGAAAGTTCATCCCTACAAAATCATATAGTTTGGTCATGCTCCATTTTCGTCACACAAGAATGCTCTCATCATGCACAACCCGGATGACAAGCCAAGCAATTGTTTCATACTTTAGTAATCTCAAACCTATAAACTTTCACACAATATATGAGTGCGAGCCATGGATATAGCACTATGGGTGGAATAGAATATGATGATGGGGTTATGTGGAGAAGACAAAAAGGAGGTCTCACATCAACGAGGCTAATCAATGGGCTATGGAGATGCCCACCGATTGATGTTAATGCAAAGAGTAGGGATTGCCATGCAACGGATGCACTAGCTAGATCTATAAATGTATGAAAGCTCAACAAAAGAAACTAAGTGGGTGTGCATCCAACTTGCTTGCTCATGAAGACCTAGGGCACTTGAGGAGGCCCATTGTTGGAATATACAAGCCAAGTTCTATAATGAAAATTTCCACTAGTATATGAAAGTGACAAAACAAGAGACTCTCTATCATGAAGATCATGGTGCTACTTTGAAGCACAAGTGTGGCAAAGGATAGTAGCATTGTCCCTTCTCTCTTTTTCTCTCATTATATATATAGGACCTTTCTCTTTTTTTATATGGCCTTTCTCCTTTTTTTATTTCCTCACTTGGGACAATGCTCTAGAAAATGATGATCATCACACTTCTATTTATTTACAACTCAATGATTACAACTCGATGCTAGAACAAAAGATGACTCTATATGAATGCCTTCGGCGGTGTACTGGGATATGCAATGAACCAAGAGTGACATGTATGAAAGAATTATAAACGGTGGCTTTGCCACAAATACTATGTCAACTACATGATCATGCTAAGCAATATGACAATGATGAATGTGTCATGATAAACGGAATGGTGGAAAGTTGCATGGCAATATATCTCGGAATGGCTATGGAAATGCCATAATAGGTAGGTATGGTGGCTGTTTTGAGGAAGATATAAGGAGGTTTATGTGTGAAAGAGCGTATCATATCACGAGGTTTGGATGCACCGGCGAAGTTTGCACCAACTCTCAATGTGAGAAAGGGCAATGCACGGTACCGAAGAGGCTAGCAATGATGGAAGGTAAGAGTGCATATAATCTATGGACTCAACATTAGTCATAAAGAACTCATATACTTATTGCAAAAATCTACAAGTCATCAAAAACCAAGCACTACGTGCATGCTCCTAGGGGGATAGATTGGTAGGAAAAGACCATCGCTCGTCCCCGACCGCCACTCATAAGGAAGACAATCAAATAACACCTCATGTTTCAAATTTGTTACACAACGTTTACCATACGTGCATGCTACGGGACTTGCAAACTTCAACACAAGTATTCCTCAAATTCACAACTACTCAAGTAGCACAACTTCAATATCACTATCTCCATATCTCAAAACAATCATCAAGTATCAAACTTCTCTTAGTATTTAATGCACTTATATGAAAGTTTTTACTAATCTTGAATACCTAGCATATTAGGATTATTTAAGCAAATTACCATGCTATTTAAGACTCTCAAAATAATCTAAGTCAAGCATGAGAGTTAATCTATTTCTTCAAAATAAAACTACCACCATGCTCTAAAAGATATAAGTGAAGTACTAGAGAAAACAACAAACTACTCCAAAAGATATAAGTGAAGATCAATAAGTAGTTGAATAATTATGTGTTGGGGAACGTAGTAATTTCAAAAAAATTCCTACGCACACGCAAGATCATGGTGATGCATAGCAACGAGGGGAGAGTGTGATCTACGTACTCTTTGTAGATCGACAATGGAAGCGTTTGGTTGATGTAGTCGTACGTCTTCACGGCCCGACCGATCAAGCACCGAAACTACGACACCTCCGAGTTTTAGCACACGTTCAGCTCGATGACGATCCCCAGACTCCGATCCAGCAAAGTGTCGGGGAAGAGTTCCGTCAGCACGATGGCGTGGTGACGATCTTGATGTACTACTGCTGCAGGGCTTCGCCTAAGCACCGCTACAATATTATCGAGGACTATGGTGGCTGGGGGCGCCGCACAAGGCTAAGAATAAGATCACGTGGATCAACTTGTATATCTCTGGGGTGCCCCTGCCTCCGTATATAAAGGACTAAAGGGGGGGTGCGGCCGGCCAAGGAGGGCGCGCCAGGAGAGTCCTACTCCCTCTGGGAGTAGGATCCCCCCCAATCCTAGTTGGAATAGGATTCGCGGAGGGGGGAAAGAGAGAGAGGGGCCGGCCCCCTCTCCTTGTCCTATTCGGACCAAGGGAGGGGAGGGGCGCGCGGCCCATGTAGGTCTGCCTCTTCTCTTTTCCACTAAGGCCCATCATGGCCCATATAGCTCCCGGGGGGTTCCGGTAACCTCCCGGTACTCCGGTAAAATCCAGATTTCATCCAGAACACTTCCGATATCCAAACATAGGCTTCCAATATATCAATCTTTATGTCTCGACCATTCGAGACTCCTCGTCATGTCCGTGATCACATCCGGGACTCCGAACAAACTTCGGTACATCAAAATGCATAAACTCATAATATAACTGTCATCGTAACCTTAAGCGTGCGGACCCTACGGGTTCGAGAACAATGTAGACATGACCGAGACATGTCTTCGGTCAATAACCAATAGCGAAACCTGGATGCTCATATTGGCTCCTACATATTCTACGAAGATCTTTATCGGTCAGACCGCATAACAACATACGTCGTTCCCTTTGTCATCGGTATGTTACTTGCCCGAGATTCGATCGTCGGTATTCCAAATACCTAGTTCAATCTCGTTACCGGCAAGTCTCTTTACTCGTTCTGTAATACATCATCCCGCAACTAACTCATTAGTTGCAATGCTTGCAAGGCTTAAGTGATGTGCATACCGAGAGGGCCCAGAGATACCTCTCCGACAATCGGAGTGACAAATCCTAATCTCGAAATATGCCAACCCAACATGTACCTTTGGAGACACCTGTAGAGCTCCTTTATAATCACCCAGTTACGTTGTGACGTTTGGTAGCACACAAAGTGTTCCTCTGGTAAACGGGAGTTGCATAATCTCATAGTCACAGGAACATGTATAAGTCATGAAGAAAGCAATAGCAACATACCAAACGATCGGGTGCTAAGCTAGTAGAATGGGTCATGTCAATCAGATCATTCACTTAATGATGTGATCCCGTTAATCAAATAACAACTACTTGTTCATGGTTAGGAAACATAACCATCTTTGATTAACGAGCTAGTCAAGTAGAGGCATACTAGTGACACTTTGTTTGTCTATGTATTCACACATGTATTATGTTTCCGGTTAATACAATTCTAGCATGAATAATAAACATTTATCATGATATAAGGAAATAAATAATAACTTTATTATTGCCTCTAGGGCATATTTCCTTCAGTCTCCCACTTGCACTAGAGTCAATAATCTAGATTACACAGTAATGATTCTAACACCCATGGAGCCTTGGTGCTGATCATGTTTTGCTCGTGGAAGAGGCTTAGTCAACGGATCTGCAACATTCAGATCCGTATGTATCTTGCAAATCTCTATGTCTCCCACCTGGACTAGATCCCGGATGGAATTGAAGCGTCTCTTGATGTGCTTGGTTCTCTTGTGAAATCTGGATTCCTTTGCCAAGGCAATTGCACCAGTATTGTCACAAAAGATTTTCATTGGACCCGATGCACTAGGTATGACACCTAGATCGGATATGAACTCCTTCATCCAGACTCCTTCATTTGCCGCTTCCGAAGCAGCTATGTACTCCACTTCACATGTAGATCCCGCTACAACGCTTTGTTTAGAACTACACCAACTGACAGCTCCACCGTTTAATGTAAACACGTATCCGGTTTGCGATTTAGAATCGTCCGGATCAGTGTCAAAGCTTGCATCAACGTAACCTTTTACGATGAGCTCTTTGTCACCTCCATATACGAGAAGCATATCCTTAGTCCTTTTCAGGTATTTCAGGATGTTCTTGACCGCTATCCAGTGATCCACTCCTGGATTACTTTGGTACCTCCCTGCTAGACTTATAGCAAGGCACACATCAGGTCTGGTACACAGCATTGCATACATGATAGATCCTATGGCTGATGCATAGGGAACATCTTTCATATTCTCTCTATCTTCTGCAGTGGTCGGGCATTGAGTCTTACTCAACTTCACACCTTGCAACACAGGCAAGAACCCTTTCGTTGCTTGATCCATTTTGAACTTCTTCAAAACTTTGTCAAGGTATGTGGTTTGTGAAAGTCCAATTAAGCGTCTCGATCTATCTCTATAGATCTTAATGCCTAATATGTAAGCAGCTTCACCGAGGTCTTTCATTGAAAAACTTTCATTCAAGTATCCCTTTATGCTATCCAGAAATTCTACATCATTTCCAATTAGTAATATGTCATCCACATATAATATCAGAAATGCTACAGAGCTCCCACTCACTTTCTTGTAAATATAGGCTGCTCCAAAAGTCTGTATAAAACCAAATGCTTTGATCACACTATCAAAACGTTTATTCCAACTCCGAGAGGCTTGCACCAGTCCATAAATGGATCGCTGGAGCTTGCACACTTTGTTAGCTCCCTTTGGATCGACAAAACCTTCTGGTTGCATCATATACAACTCTTCTTCCAGAAATCCATTCAGGAATGCAGTTTTGACATCCATCTGCCAAATTTCATAATCATAAAATGCGGCAATTGCTAACATGATTCGGACAGACTTAAGCATCGCTACGGGTGAGAAGGTCTCATCGTAGTCAATCCCTTGAACTTGTCGAAAACCTTTTGCGACAAGTCGAGCTTTGTAGACAGTAATATTACCGTCAGCGTCAGTCTTCTTCTTGAAGATCCATTTATTCTCAATTGCTTGCTGATCATCGGGCAAGTCAACCAAAGTCCATACTTTGTTCTCATACATGGATCCCATCTCAGATTTCATGGCTTCAAGCCACTTTGCGGAATCTGGGCTCACCATCGCTTCTTCATAGTTCGTAGGTTCATCATGATCTAGTAGCATGACTTCCAGAACGGGATTACCGTACCACTCTGGTGCGGATCTTACTCTGGTTGATCTACGAGGTTCAGTAGTATCTTGTTCTGAAGTTTCATGATCATCATCATTAGCTTCCTCACTAAATGGTGTAGGTGTCATAGAAACAGTTTTCTGTGATGTACTACTTTCCAATAAGGGAGCATGTATAGTTACCTCGTGTAACGCCCCAAGACCGATGTGCCAGGTGTCGTCTAGTTATTCGCTGTTGTTTGCCTTGTCATTTCTTGCGTGTCATGCATCTCATATCATGTCATCATGTGCATTTTCATTTGCATACGTGTTCGTCTCATGCATTCGAGCATTTTCCCCGTTGTCCGTTTTGCATTCCGGCGCTTCGTTCTCCTCCGGTGGTCAATTCTAGCTTTCTTTCGTGTGTGAGAATTAAACATTTCCGGATTGGACCGAGACTTTCCAAGCGGCCTTGGTTTACTACCGGTAGACCGCCTATCAAGTTTCGTACCATTTGGACTTCGTTTGATACTCCAACGGTCAACCGAGGGACCGAAAAGGCCTCGTGTGTGTTGCAGCCCAACACCCCTCCAATTTGGCCCATAACCCACCTAAACTCTCTCCATCATCTAGAGCGTTCGATCACGATCGCGTGGCCGAAAACCGCACCTCATTTGGACTCTCCTAGCTCCCTCTACCTACAAATATGTGCCCCTCCCCGAAATTTCGGATCATTTCGCGGATGAACCCTAGCCATCTCCCTCCTCGCGCCGCCGGACACGTCCATCCCGCACCGGACATGTCCGCCGGACGCGTCACCCTGGCGAATCAGGGCGCGCCACGTCACCATGCCGCTCCTCTCCTCCAACCAGGCCGCGCCACCTCAGCCTCCCTCCACCGCGTCCCACCGCCGCGGCCCGCCGCAGCCCACGGCCGGCCCGCCCGCGCGCGCCTGGGCCCGAGCGCGCCGCGCCTCCATCGCGCGCCGCGCCGCCGCCTTCAATCGCCGGCGCCGCCCAACGCCGCCGCCGCGCCACCCTTCTCCATCTCCGCCGCCGCCTCTGCCTTGCTCCGCCGCCGCCGCACTTGCTCCGCTGCCGCCGCACTTGCTCCGCTGCCGCCGCGCCGCCCTTCTCCATCTCCGCCGCCACCGCCTTCAATCGCCGGCGCCGCCTCGCTCCTCGCCTTGCCGGAGCTCCGGCGAGCCGCCGAGCGCCGCCCGCCACGGATCCGGACGGGTGGGATGAGATCCACCCGTCCCATGAACCAAACGGTCCCTCCGATCTGGATCCGCGTCGTCCCGCACCGCGCCATCCCGCGTTGACTTTTCCGAGGGTATATTTTTCTCTAAGTCCCCGAATCGCAGACCCATGTTACCATGTTCATGGCCTCGTAACTTTGCATCCGTAGCTCCGATTCATGCATATAGCATATCAAAATGTTCATCTCAGAGAGTACATCATTTCATTCCATTGCATAATTTTCATTTGAGCTCATCTTGATGCCCGAAATGCTGTTAGAAGAGGGCTACTTGAGTTAATTGTTAGATCTGTTACTCCGTTTAGCACTTTTGTCATTTTTGCCATGATTAATGTGTGCATGATATGCCCGTGAGTTCTTCATATGTTTTGTTAAGGGTTTTGTCATCTATCCAGAGGTGCAACCCATGTATTTTTAGGATGTGTGTGGTGACTTGTGCAAGCTTGCAAAGTGGTGCACTTGCTAATTCTGTTTTCAGGGACTTAGTGATTTCACTAAGTCCTGGGATTGTTTAGTTCATGATGCCCTATGTTCTTGTTGTTTCCTAGTGATCCGTGCCTCTTTTGAGGATGATCAGTAAGGGAGTTTTGTTAATCTTGTAGTGCTCTATCCATCCATGTCTTTGTTTGCAATTATGGAGCACCCTAGCTTGAGTCAATCGAGCTCTACTTTTGCTTCATTGTGAATCTGGGCAGATCGTCAACTTGTTTGCGATTTTGCCGATGTTTTTGTAGTTGATCCGTGCATGCTATGCCATTGTTCTTGCCATGTCTAGCTTGTATTTTGTGCCTTATTTATGGGTGTATGCTTGTCTTGCCATGACTTGCACCGTAGTGAGTGCATCGAGCTCGTAAACATGCCTTCGTGAGTTATGTTTCAGCATGTCCCAGTTTTCACTAAGTCTGAAAACTGATTATGTTTTTGCTATGTTCGTGTGCTTGTTAGTATATTTTGTGATCCCTTTTGGCTCAAGGTCACTAAGGGACTTTTGTTAAGCTTGTTGAGTAGCTCCATGCCATGTCTTTCTTTGTCATGTTCAGGTCCTGTAGCATGTTGTTTTGTTGCTCCGAAGAGGGCTATATGATCTGAAATTCCAGACAAGTGTTAATTTCACTAAGTCTGAGATCTGTTATCCATTTGCGTTTTTGCCATGCTTGTTTGAACCTGTTAATGGATGAATTGGCCGTGGCTCAATGCTAGACTTTTGTTAAGCATCTTGTGTGCATCCCTTCCATGTATTTTGATGTCATGTTTGGGTGCTGTAGCATGTTCATCTCGTTGCATTATATGCCTACTTGCTGTAAATCGCAAACCGGTGTCATTTTTGAATCGCTTGCCATTTCCAAACCGTAACTCCGATTCCGGTGTTCTTTATATCGTTTTCAAGCGATTTCATCTCATCTTTCCAGTGGCACCCTTGGAATTCCAAGTTGAGGCCAGGTTCATGCATTTCCTGTCATATCTTGCATTTTGCATCCCGCATCGCATTCCGCATAGCATATCACCTTTGCATCGTGTTGCTTGGTCTTGCACGTGGTTGATTGTATCCTTGTTGCTTGTTTGTATTGTTTGGGTAGATTCGGGGAACGAGTTCGCTAACGAGGAGCCCGTTGAGTTTTCTCTTGAGGATCCAGTCAACTCTGACAACTGTGCAGGCAAGATGATCATACCCTCGAAATCACTACTATCTTTGCTATGCTAGTTTGCTCGCTCTTTTGCTATGCCATTGCTACGATGCCTACCACTTGCTTGCAAGCCTCCCAAATTGCCATGTCAAACCTCTAACCCACCATTGTCCTAGCAAACCATTGATTGGCTATGTTACCGCTTTGCTCAGCCCCTCTTATAGCGTTATTAGTTGCAGGTGAAGATTGAAGTTTGTTCCTTGTTGGAATATGGAGATGTTGTTCCTTGTTGGAACATGTTTACTTGTTGGGATATCACTATATATCTTATTTAATTAATGCATCTATATACATGGTAAAGGGTGGAAGGCTCGGCCTTATGCCTGGTGTTTTGTTCCACTCTTGCCGCCCTAGTTTCCATCATATCGGTGTTATGTTCCCGGATTTTGCGTTCCTTACGCGGTTGGGCTATAATGGGAACCCCTTGACAGTTCGCCTTAAGTAAAGCTCTTCCAGCAATGCCCAACATTGGTTTTACCATTCGCCACCTAGCCTTTTTTCCCTTGGGTTTCGCGGACTCAAGGGTCATCATTATTTTACCCCCCGGGCCAGTGCTCCTATGAGTGTTGGTCCAACCTGTCAGCTGCCGGTGGCCACCAGGGGCAACTATGGGCTGGCTTACCCGTACCTAGGACAATCTGAGTGTGCCCTGAGAAAGAGATATGTGCAGCTCCTATCGGGATTTGTCGGCACATTCGGGCGGTGTTGCTGGTTTAGTTTTACCCTGTCGAAATGTCTTGTTGTACCGGGATACCGAGTCTGATCGGAATGTCTCGGGAGGAGGTCTATTCCTTCGTTGACCGTGAGAGCTTGTGATGGGCTAAGTTGGGACTCCCCTGCAGGGATTGAACTGTCGAAAGCCGTGCCCGTGGTTATGGGCAGATGGGAATTTGTTAATGTCCGGTTGTAGATGACTTGAACCTTAATTAATTAAAATGAATCAACCGAGTGTGTTACCGTGATGGCCTCTTCTCGGCGGAGTCCGGGAAGTGGACACGGTGTTGGAGTAATGTTTGCGCAGGTTGCCCTCTAGTTTCTCGCTCGTGCTTTGCCCCCTCTTCTCGCTCTCTTTTGCGAATAAGTTAGCCACCATACTTGCTAGTCGCTTGCTGCAGCTCCACTCATATTTTACCTTGCCTTACCTATAATCTTAAATAGTCTTGATCGCGAGGGTGCGAGATTGCTGAGTCCCCGTGGCTCACAGATTACCATTACACCAGATGCAGGGCCCGATGATTCCGCTCCAGGAGACGCATATGAGCTCAAGTGGGAGTTCAACGAAGACTCTCAACGTTACTACGTTTCCTTTCCCGATGATCAGTAGTGGTGCCCAGTTGGGGGTGATTGGGACCGTGTCGCATGTTGGGTTCTCTTTTATTTTGGCGCCGTAGTCGGGCCATGAGTGTTTGGATGATGTAATGTTATTTTTGTACTTGATTGACGTGGCGAGTGTAAGCCAACTATGTTATCTCCCCTTTATTATTTACATTACATGGGATGTTGTGAAGATTGCCTAACTTGCGACATATGCCTTCAATGCGATTATGTCTCTAAGTCGTGCCTCGACACGTGGGAGCTATAGTCGCATCGAGGGTGTTACACCTCGTCAAGTTCTACTTTCCTCCCACTCACTTCTTTCGAGAGAAACTCCTTCTCCAGAAAGTTTCCGAATTTAGCAACAAAAGTCTTGCCTTCGGATCTGTGATAGAAGGTGTATCCAATAGTCTCCTTTGGATATCCTATGAAGACACATTTCTCCGATTTGGGTTCGAGCTTATCAGGTTGAAGCTATTTCACATAAGCATCGCAGCCCCAAACTTTCAGAAACGACAACTTTGGTTTCTTGCCAAACCACAGTTCAAAGGCGTCGTCTCAACGGATTTTGATGGTGCCCTATTTAACGTGAATGCGGCCGTCTCTAGAGCGTATCCCCAAAACGATAGCGGTAAATCAGTAAGAGACATCATAGATCACACCATATCCAGTAAAGTACGATTACGACGTTCGGACACACCATTACGCTGTGGTGTTCCGGGTGGCGTGAGTTGCGAAACTATTCCACAATTTTTCAAATGTACACCAAACTCGTAACTCAAATATTCTCCTCCACGATCAGATCGTAGAAACTTTATTTTCTTGTTACGATGATTTTCAACTTCACTCTGAAATTCTTTGAACTTTTCAAACGTTTCAGACTTATGTTTCATTAAGTAGATATACCCATATCTGCTTAAATCATCTGTGAAGGTGAGAAAATAACGATATCCGCCACGAGCCTCAATATTCATCGGACCACATACATCTGTATGTATGATTTCCAACAAATCTGTTGCTCTCTCCATAGTACCAGAGAACGGCGTTTTAGTCATCTTGCCCATGAGGCACGGTTCGCAAGTACCAAGTGATTCATAATAAAGTGGTTCCAAAAGTCCATCAGTATGGAGTTTCTTCATGCGCTTTACACCGATATGACCTAAACGGCAGTGCCACAAATAAGTTGCACTATCATTATCAACTCTGCATCTTTTGGCTTCAACATTATGAATATGTGTGTTACTACTATCGAGATTCAACAAGAATAGACCACTTTTCAAGGGTGCATGACCATAAAAGATATTACTCATATAAATTGAACAACCATTATTCTCTGATTTAAATGAATAACCGTCTTGCATCAAGCAAGATCCAGATATAATGTTCATGCTCAACGCTGGCACCAAATAACAATTATTTAGGTCTAATATTAATCCCGAAGGTAGATGTAGAGGTAGCGTGCCGACCGCGATCACATCGACTTTGGAACCGTTTCCCACGCGCATCGTCACCTCGTCCTTAGCCAATCTTCGCTTAATCCGTAGTCCCTGTTTCGAGTTGCAAATATTAGCAACAGAACCAGTATCAAATACCCAGATACTACTGCGAGCATTAGTAAGGTACACATCAATAACATGTATATCACATATACCTTTGTTCACCTTGCCATCCTTCTGTTGGAAATATGCCCTAGAGGCAATAATAAAAGCATTATTATTATATTTCCCTGTTCATGATAATTGTCTTTATTCATGCTATAATTGTGTTATCCGGAAATCGTAATACATGTGTGAATAACAGACACCAACATGTCCCTAGTAAGCCTCTAGTTGACTAGCTCGTTGATCAACAGATAGTCATGGTTTCCTGACTATGGACATTGGATGTCATTGATAACGAGATCACATCATTAGGAGAATGATGTGATGGACAAGACCCAATCCTAAACATAGCATGAGATCGTATAGTTCGTTTGCTAGAGTTTTTCCAATGTCAAGTATTTTTTCCTTAGACCATGAGATCGTGTAACTCCCGGATACCGTAAGAATGCTTTGGGTATACCAAACGTCACAACGTAACTGGGTGACTATAAAGGTAGACTACGGGTATCTCCGAAAGTGTCTGTTGGGTTGACATGGATCAAGACTGGGATTTGTCACTCCATATGACGGAGAGGTATCGCTGGGCCCACTCGGTAATGCGTCATCATAATGAGCTCAAAGTGACCAAGTGTCTGGTCATGGGATCATGCATTACGGTACGAGTAAAGTGACTTGCCGGTAACGAGATTGAACGAGGTATTGGGATACCGACGATCGAATCTCGGGCAAGTAACATATCGATTGACAAAGGGAATTGCATACGGGGTTGATTGAATCCTCGACATCGTGGTTCATCCGATGAGATCATCGTGGAGCATGTGGGAGCCAACATGGGTATCCAGATCCCGCTGTTGGTTATTGACCGGAGAGTCGTCTCGGTCATGTCTGCTTGTCTCCCGAACCCGTAGGGTCTACACACTTAAGGTTCGGTGACGCTAGGGTTGTGAAGATATGTATATGCAGTAACCCGAATGTTGTTCGGAGTCCCGGATGAGATCCCGGACGTCATGAGGAGTTCTGGAATGGTCCGGAGGTAAAGAATTATATATAGGAAGTGCTGTTTCGGCCATCGGGACAAGTTTCGGGGTCGCCGGTATTGTACCGGGACCACCGGAAGGGTCCCGGGGGTCCACCGGGTGGGGCCACCTATCCCGGAGGGCCCCATGGGCTGAAGTGGGAGGGAACCCAGCCCATAGTGGGCTGGGGCGCCAACCCCCCTAGGGCCCATGCGGCTAGGGTTGAGGGGAAACCCTAAAGGGGGCGCCCCCTTGCTTGGGGGGCAAGCCCCCCACCCTAGGCCGCCGCCCCCCATAGTAGATTCCATCTACTAGGGCCGGCGCCCCCCCTAGAACCCCTATATATAGTGGGGAGAGGAGGGACTTCACACCCAGCCCCTGGCGCCTCCCTCTCTCCCCGTTACGTCTCTCCCTCATAGTATAGGCGAAGCCCTGCTACTGTGACGCCCTGCATCCACCACCACGCCGTCGTGCTGCTGCATCTTCGTCAACCTCTCCTTTCCCCTTGCTGGATCAAGAAGGAGGAGACGTCTCCCGTCCCGTACGTGTGTTGAACGCGGAGGTGCCGTCCGTTCGGCGCTTGGTCATCGGTGATTTGGATCACGTCGTGTTCGACTACATCATCACCGTTCTTTGAACGCTTCCGTGGGCGATCTACAAAGGTATGTAGATGCATCCGATGACTCGTTGCTAGATGAACTCCTAGATGGATCTTGGTGTAACGAGTAGGAAAATTTTTGTTTTCTGCAACGTTCCCCAACAGTGGCATCATGAGCTAGGTCTATGCGTAGTTCTTCTTGCGCGAGTAGAACACAATTTGTTGTGGGCGTAGATTTGTCAACTTTCTTGCTGCTACTAGTCTTTTCTTGCTTCAGCGGTATTGTGGGATGAAGCGGCCCGGACCAACCTTACACGTACGCTTACGTGAGACCGGTTCCACCGACTAACATGCACTAGTTGCATAAGGTGGCTGGCGGGTGTCTGTCTCTCCCACTTTAGTTGGAGCGGATTCGATGAACAGGGTCCTTATGAAGGGTAAATAGAAGTTGACAAATCACGTTGTGGCTTTAACGTAGGTAAGAAGACGTTCTTGCTAGAACCCTAATTCAGCCACGTAAAACTTGCAACAACAATTAGAGGACGTCTAACTTGTTTTTGCAGCAAGTGGTTTGTGATATGATATGGCCAAAGTTGTGATGAATGATTAATGATCTATATGTATGAGATGTTCATGCTATTGTAATAGGAATCACGACTTGCATGTCGATGAGTATGACAACCGGCAGGAGCCATAGGAGTTGTCTTTATTCTTTTATATGACCTGCGTGTCATTGAGAAACGCCATGTAAATTACTTTACTTTATTGCTAAACACGTTAGCCATAGTAGTAGAAGTAATAGTTGGCGAGCAACTTCATGGAGACACGATGATGGAGATCATGATGATGGAGATCATGGTGTCAAGCCGGTGACAAGATGATCATGGAGCCCCAAGATGGAGATCAAAGGAGCTATGTGATATTGGCCATATCATGTCACGTTTATTATTTGATTGCATGTGATGTTTATCATGTTTTGCATCTTGTTTACTTAGAACGATGGTAGTAAATAAGATGATCCCTCATAATAATTTCAAGAAGTGTTCCCCCTAACTGTGCACCGTTGCGACAGTTCGCTGTTTCAAAACACCACGTGATGATCGGGTGTTTTATTCAGACGTTCACATACAACGGGTGTAAGACAGTTTTACACATGCAAAACACTTAGGGTTAACTTGACGAGCCTAGCATGTACAGACATGGCCTCGGAACACAGAAGACCGAAAGGTCGAGCATGAGTCGTATAGAAGATACGATCAACATGAAGATGTTCACCGACGTTGACTAGTCCATCTCACGTGATGATCGGACACGGTCTAGTTAACTCGGATCATGTAATACTTAGATGACTGGAGGGATGTCTAATCTAAGTGGGAGTTCATTAATAATTTGATTAGATGAACTTAATTATCATGAACTTAGTCTAAAATCTTTGCAATATGTCTTGTAGATCAAATGGCCAACGTAGTCCTCAACTTCAATGCGTTCCTAGAGAAAACCAAGCTGAAAGACGATGGCAGCAACTATACGGACTGGGTCCGAAATCTGAGGATCATCCTCATAGATGCCAAGAAAGATTATGTCCTACAAGCACCGCTAGGTGAAGCTCCCGTCCCACAGAACCAAGACGTTATGAACGCTTGGCAGACACGTGTTGACGACTACTCCCTCGTTCAGTGCGGCATGCTTTACAGCTTAGAGCCGGGGCTCCAAAAGCGTTTTGAGAGACATGGAGCATATGAGATGTTCGAAGAGCTGAAAATGGTTTTTTCAAGCTCATGCCCGGATCGAGAGATATGAAGTCTCCGATAAGTTCTTCAGCTGTAAGATGGAGGAAAATAGTTCTGTCAGTGAGCACATACTCACTATGTCTGGGTTACATAACCGCTTGTCTCAGCTGGGAGTTAATCTCCCGGATGATGCGGTCATTGACAGAATCCTCCAGTCGCTTCCACCAAGCTACAAGAGCTTTGTGATGAACTTCAACATGCAGGGGATGCAAAAGACCATTCCTGAGTTGTTCCCAATGCTGAAATCAGCGGAGGTAGAAGTCAAGAAGGAACATCAAGTGTTGATGGTCAATAAAACCACTAAGTTCAAGAAAGGCAAGGGTAAAAAGAACTTCAAGAAGGACGGCAAGGAGGTTGCCGCGCCCGGCAAGCAAGCTGCCGGGAAGAAGCCAAAGAATGGACCCAAGCCCGAGACTGAGTGCTTTTATTGCAAGGGAAGCGGTCACTGGAAGCGGAACTGCCCTAAATACTTAGCAGACAAGAAGGCCAGCAAAACAAAAGGTATATGTGATATACATGTAATTGATGTGTACCTTACTAGTGTCCGTAGTAGCTCCTGGGTATTTGATACCGGTGCAGTTGCTCACATTTGTAACTCAAAGCAGGGGCTGCGGAATAAGCGGAAACTAGCAAAGGACGAGGTGACGATGCGCGTCGGGAATGGTTCCAAGGTCAATGTGATCGCCGTCGGCACGCTACCTCTATATCTACCTTCGGGATTAGTTTTAAACCTTAATAATTGTTATTTAGTGCCAGCTTTGAGCATGAACATTGTATCGGGATCTCGTTTAATTCGAGATGGCTACTCATTTAAATCCGATAATAATGGTTGTTCTATTTATATGAGAGATATGTTTTATGGTCATGCTCCTATGGTGAATGGTTTATTCTTTATGAATCTCGAACGTGATACTACACATGTTCATAATGTGAGTACCAAAAGATGTAAGGTTGATAATGATAGTCCCACATACTTGTGGCACTGCCGCCTTGGTCACATAGGTGTCAAACGCATGAAGAAGCTCCATGCAGATGGACTTTTAGAGTCTCTTGATTATGAATCATTTGACATGTGCGAACCATGCCTCATGGGTAAGATGACCAAGACTCCGTTCTCAGGAACAATGGAGCGAGCAACCAACTTATTGGAAATCATACATACTGATGTATGCGGTCCAATGAGTGTTGAGGCTCGCGGTGGCTATCGTTATGTTCTCACGCTCACTGATGATTTAAGTAGATATGGGTATATCTACTTAATGAAACACAAGTCTGAAACCTTTGAAAAGTTCAAGGAATTTCAGAGTGAGGTTGAAAATCAACGTGACAGGAAAATCAAGTTTCTACGATCAGATCGTGGAGGAGAATACTTGAGTCACGAATTTGGCACACACTTAAGAAAATGTGGAATAGTTTCACAACTCACGCCGCCTGGAACACCTCAGCGTAACGGTGTGTCCGAACGTCGTAATCGCACTCTATTAGATATGGTGCGATCTATGATGTCTCTTACTGATTTACCGCTATCTTTTTGGGGCTATGCTTTAGAGACTGCCGCATTCACTTTAAATAGGGCTCCGTCGAAATCCGTTGAGACGACACCGTATGAATTATGGTTTGGGAAGAAACCTAAGCTGTCGTTTCTAAAAGTTTGGGGATGTGATGCTTATGTCAAGAAACTTCAACCTGAAAAGCTCGAACCCAAGTCGGAAAAATGCGTCTTCATAGGATACCCAAAAGAAACTATTGGGTACACCTTCTACCTCAGATCCGAAGGCAAGATCTTTGTTGCCAAGAATGGGTCCTTTCTAGAGAAAGAGTTTCTCTCGAAAGAAGTAAGTGGGAGGAAAGTAGAGCTTGATGAAGTATTACCTCTTGAACCGGAAAATGGCGCAACTCAAGAAAATGTTCCTGAGGTGCCTGCACCGACTAGAGAGGAAGTTAATGATAATGATCAAGATACTTGTGATCAAGCTCCTACTGAAATTCGAAGGTCCACAAGGACACGTTCCGCACCAGAGTGGTACGGCAACCCTGTCTTGGAAATCATGTTGTTAGACAACGGTGAACCTTCGAACTATGAAGAAGCGATGGCGGGCCCGGATTCCGACAAATGGCTAGAAGCCATGAAATCCGAGATAGGATCCATGTATGAAAATGAAGTATGGACTTTGACTGACTTGCCCGCTGAACGGCGAGCCATAGAAAATAAATGGATCTTTAAGAAGAAGACAGACGCGGATGGTAATGTGACCATCTATAAAGCTCGACTTGTCGCTAAGGGTTATCGACAAGTTCAAGGGGTTGACTACGATGAGACTTTCTCACCGGTAGCGAAGCTAAAGTCCGTCTGAATCATGTTAGCAATTGCTGTTGGGTTTCGTAGTAATTTCAAAATTTTCCTACGCACACGCAAGATCATGTGATGCATAGCAACGAGGGGAGAGTGTTGTCTACGTACCCAACGCAGACCGACTGCGGAAGCGATGACACGACGTAGAGGAAGTAGTCGTACGTCTTCACGATCCAACCGATCAAGCACCGAAACTACGGCACCTCCGAGTTCGAGCACACATTCAGCTCGATTACGATCCCCGGACTCCGATCCAGCAAAGTGTCGGGGAAGAGTTCCGTCAGCACGACAGCGTGGTGACGATCTTGATGTACTACAGCAGCAGGGCTTCGCCTAAACTCCGCTACAGTATTATCGAGGTATATGGTGGCAGGGGGCACCGCACACGGCTAAGGAATAGATCTCAAGGATCAACTTGTGTGTCTAGAGGTGTCCCCTGCCTCCGTATATAAAGGAGTAGAGGGGGGAGGCTGGCCGGCCAAGGAGGGAGGCGCAGGAGGAGTCCTACTCCTTCCGGGAGTAGGACTCCCCACCAATCCCATTCTAACTAGGATTCCCCAAAGGGGGAAAGAGGGAGAGGGGGGCCGGCCACCTTCTCCTAGTCCTAATAGGACTAGGGGAGGGGGAAGTGGCGCATCCACCTTGGGCTGCCCCTTTCTCCTTTCCACTAAGGCCCATGAAGGCCCATATGGCTCCCGGGGGGTTCCGGCAACCTCCCGGTAACCCGGTAAAATCCCGATTTCACCCGGAACACTTCCGATGTCCAAACATAGGCTTCCAATATATCAATCTTTACGTCTCAACCATTTCGAGACTCCTCGTCATGTCCGTGATCACATCCGGGACTCCGAACAACCTTCGGTACATCAAAATGCATAAACTCATAATGAAACTGTCATCTTAACCTTAAGCGTGCGGACCCTACGGGTTCGAGAATAATGTAGACATGACCGAGACATGTCTTAGGTCAATAACCAATAGCGGGACCTGGATGCCCATATTGGCTCCTACATATTCTACGAAGATCTTTATCGGTCAGACCGCATAACAACATACGTTGTTCCCTTTGTCATCGGTATGTTACTTGCCCGAGATTCGATCGTCGGTATCCAATACCTAGTTCAATCTCGTTACCGGCAAGTCTCTTTACTCGTTCCGTAATACATCATCTCACAACTAACATATTAGTTGTAATGCTTGCAAGGCTTATGTGATGTGTATTACCGAGAGGGCCCAGAGATACCTCTCCGACAATCGGAGTGACAAATCCTAATCTCGAAATACGCCAACCCAACATCTACCTTTGGAGACACCTGTAATGCTCCTTTATAATCACCCAGTTACGTTGTGACGTTTGGTAGCACCCAAAGTGTTCCTCCGGCAAACGGGAGTTGCATAATCTCATAGTCATAGGAACATGTATAAGTCATGAAGAAAAGCAATAGCAACATACTAAACGATCGGGTGCTAAGCTAATGGAATGGGTCATGTCAATCAGATCGTTCAACTAATGATGTGACCTCGTTAATCAAATAACAACTCTTTGTCTATGGTTAGGAAACATAACCATCTTTGATTAACGAGCTAGTCAAGTAGAGGGATACTAGTGACACTTTGTTTGTCTATGTATTCACACATGTATTATGTTTCCGGTTAATACAATTCTAGCATGAATAATAAACATTTATCATGATTATAAGGAAATAAATAATAACTTTATTATTGCCTCTAGGGCATATTTCCTTCAGTCTCCCACTTGCACTAGAGTCAATAATCTAGATTACACAGTAATGATTCTAACACCCATGGAGCCTTGGTGCTGATCATGTTTTGCTCGTGGAAGAGGCTTAGTCAACGGGTCTGCAACATTCAGATCCGTATGTATCTTGCAAATCTCTATGTCTCCCACCTGGACTAGATCCCGGATGGAATTGAAGCGTCTCTTGATGTGTTTGGTCCTTTTGTGAAATTTGGATTCCTTTGCCAAGGCAATTGCACCAGTATTGTCACAAAAGATTTTCATTGGACCCGATGCACTAGGTATGACACCTAGATCGGATATGAACTCCTTCATCCAGACTCCTTCGTTCGCTGCTTCCGAAGCAGCTATGTACTCCGCTTCACATGTAGATCCCGCTACGACGCTTTGTTTAGAACTGCACCAACTGACAGCTCCACCGTTTAATGTAAACACATATCCGGTTTGCGATTTAGAATCGTCCGGATCAGTGTCAAAGCTTGCATCAACGTAACCTTTTACGGTGAGCTCTTTGTCACCTCCATATACGAGAAACATATCCTTAGTCCTTTTCAGGTATTTCAGGATGTTGTTGACCGCTGTCCAGTGATCCACTCCTGGATTACTTTGGTACCTCCCTGCTAAACTTATAGCAAGGCACACATCAGGTCTGGTACACAGCATTGCATACATGATAGATCCTATGGCTGATGCATAGGGAACATCTTTCATATTCTCTCTATCTTCTGCAGTGGTCGGGCATTGAGTCTTACTCAACTTCACACCTTGTAACACAGGCAAGAATCCTTTCTTTGCTTGATCCATTTTGAATTTCTTCAAAATCTTGTCAAGGTATGTGCTTTGTGAAAGTCCAATTAAGCGTCTTGATCTATCTCTATAGATCTTAATGCCTAATATGTAAGCAGCTTCACCGAGGTCTTTCATTGAAAAACTTTTATTCAAGTATCCCTTTATGCTATCCAGAAATTCTATATCATTTCCAATCAGCAATATGTCATCCACATATAATATCAGAAATGCTACAGAGCTCCCACTCACTTTCTTGTAAATACAGGCTTCTCCGAAAGTCTGTATAAAACCAAATGCTTTGATCACACTATCAAAGCATTTATTCCAACTCCGAGAGGCTTGCACCAGTCCATAAATGGATCGCTGGAGCTTGCACACTTTGATAGCTCCCTTTGGATCGACAAAACCTTCCGGTTGCATCATATACAACTCTTCTTCCAGAAATCCATTCAGGAATGCAGTTTTGACATCCATCTGCCAAATTTCATAATCATAAAATGCGGCAATCGCTAACATGATTCGGACGGACTTAAGCATCGCTACGGGTGAGAAGGTCTCATCGTAGTCAATCCCTTGAACTTGTCGAAAACCTTTTGCGACAAGTCGAGCTTTGTAGACAGTAACATTACCATCAGCGTCAGTCTTCTTCTTAAAGATCCATTTATTCTCAATTGCTTGCCGATCATCGCGCAAGTCAACCAAAGTCCATACTTTGTTCTCATACATGGATCCCATCTCAGATTTCATGGCTTCAAGCCACTTTGCGGAATCTGGGCTCACCATCGCTTCTTCATAGTTTGTAGGTTCATCATGATCTAGTAGCATGACTTCCAGAACTGGATTACCGTACCACTCTGGTGCGGATCTTACTCTG